>NW_027509193.1:20225000-20931875 GCF_051911475.1 Siphateles boraxobius | reverse complement strand
TTAACGTAGCCGTTGGAGTACTAGGGAGACATGTCGTTGATGTTCCACTGGATCCTTGGAATAGATTAGAATGTCGTCAATGTAGATTATTACGAACCGATTCAGGTAATCTCGGAAAACTTTATCCATGAAGCTTTGGAAGATGGAAGGAGCGTTTACCAGACCATATGGCATAACCAAATATTCGTAATGGCCTGCTGGGGTGATGAACGCGGTCTTCCATTCGTCGCCTTCTCGAATTCGGATGAGATTATATGCGCTTCTCAAATCCAGTTTGGTGAATACCTTAGCCTCTCGAAGTTGTTCCAGAGAGGAAGGAACCAGCGGGACTGGATAGCTGAACTTCACGGTTATCCGATTCAGGGTTCTATAGTCGATACACGGACGTAGTCCGCCATCCTTCTTAGGGACAAAGAAAAAACTGGCAGCAGCAGGTGATGTGGAGGAGCGGATATAACCCTGTTTCAAGGCTTCTTCAATGTACTGTTGCATGGCTCTTTGTTCGGGGATAGACAGGGAGTAGATTCGTCCCTTAGGGATGGGCTCTCCTGGAACGAGATCGTTGGCACAATCCCAGGCTCGGTGAGGTGGTAATTTGGCAGCCTCGACAGGATTGAACACATCTGCAAACAGAGAGTAACAGGTAGGGATGGACACTGACAGGCTTTCTGTGGGGCTTTCAACGGAGGTTGAGTTCACTGGAATGTTGCCGGGTATGTTAACGATGGGCGTGATCGCGAGTTCGGCGGTCCTGGATGCACATTTACAACCCCAAGTCAGTATTTTACCAGATTTCCAGTTGATATTCGGTTGATGTCGTATAAGCCATGGGCGGCCAAGGATTATATCAGTCTGACTGTTCTCTAATATGAAAGGTTCAAATAATTCATGGTGTGTGTCTTCGACACCGAGGATGACAGGTTTGATCTGAGATGTGACATACCCCTGATTTATGGTTTCACCCGTCACTGCATGGATGGAGTACGGTCTGGTGGTGGCTGACTTCTCGAGCTGGAGTTTTTGACAGAGCTGTCCGGAAATGAAGTTTCCTGCCGACCCGGAGTCCACAATGGCTGTGGCAGAAACATGGAAAGTCGTGGATTTTAGGATCACTTATAACATTAATGGGGCTGACACCGAATCGGTCGTAAAGACAGAACTCACAAGCATTCTGGGGGGTCGAGTTGGACATGACTGACGAAAATGTCCTCCCATTCCGCAATACAGACATAATCTTAGCTCTCGACGTCGGGCACGTTCCGCTGGAGACAGTCGGTGAGTATCCACTTGCATCCTTTCTCCACCTGCTTCGGATGGACCTTCCGCGGGGTACTGAGAGGTACTAGTGGGTCGTTGAGTTTCGAGATAGCAGCCCTGAGATCATTGGTGCACGCGGAGAGCTTGCTGGATAAACTTTTCCACACCCAGGCTGTCATCATATATTGCCATTTGAAGACGGAGAGCAGGATTCAAACCACGTCGGTAGACAGAGATGAGCGCCTTCCCGTTCCACCCACTTGCGGAGGCTAGAGTGCGAAACTCCAATGAATACTCAGAAACCGATTTTCTGCCCTGATGCAGTTGCAGTAGTTTGTCGCTGGTGGAGGAATCATCAACTGGTCGCCCGAAAACTTCTTTAAAATGGTCTACGAATTCCTGTACCGACGAGGTAACAGTGGATTCCTGTAACCACAATGTTTCAGCCCATCTTAAAGCAGCCCCGGATAACTGTTGGATTATAAAAGCAATCTTCGATCTTTCTGTGGGGTACAACTGGGTCTGCTGTTCCAAAGCGAGCGAACACTGAAGCAGGAACCCGTTGCAATCCTCCGCCCGACCGGAGAATGGCGCTGGACGTGATGCTGGGTTCGCGAGGCAAACCATAGAAGAAGTGGGGCCTGCGGAAGTACTGAGCGTCGGCTGACTGGAATTCACAACAGCGGTTGTAGGTTGTACAGGATTATCACCATGGCGGGTAGACTCCATCGCGCTGTTTCTTTTCCTTTGTAGGTCAAGCCTTCTGTCAGGATACAGGCACAGAGGCGGAGGTAAGTGAATTCAAACGTGAGTTTATTTACAATGATTCAAGTGACAAGGTGAATAGGCAAGGTTCAGGTGAAGGTGCGGTGACGATCACTACGTGCAGAGCGGATTCCAGGTGAGCAGATCCTCCTTTAGTTAGCTTGGCGTGAGCAGACACTGTTCATTGATACGTCTCCTTTTCTATTTCAGATACAGTAGCGGACACGGAGATCTCGGCGGGAACGTGGGACACTCAGACGAATCTCCAGGACTTGGGGAATATGGGACCAGGCAGGACTTCTGGGAACAGCGGGACAAGGATACAAAGGTGAGTATTTCAAAGGTGAGTATACGTTACGTGGTGGTCTTTTCAGGTTGACTTGGAGACTTCAGGAGACAGAGGGTTATGGTCTATTCCTGTTGGAGGCTTGACAAAGACTGAAGTGTGCATGGGTGTTTTGTAGAGCTGGGTGATGAGGTAATTGATGGTGCACAGGTGTGAGTGGTTAGTATTCCGGGGAGAGTGATCTTTTAGTGGTGGATGGGAATGAATCTGATTGATTCCTGACACTCAGACACATAATATGTTCTTCATAATTTGTCAGTTACTTAATAGTTATTAATGAGGCTAATCTCATTAAGTAATTAATACATATCTCCTAAATTTGATATTACTTACTGATTAGTTAAGCTTGTTTCTATATTAGTTAATAGTAGTAGCTGAAGTGTTAATGTATACTACTCATTAGTCCTGCATTACTTTCTGCATATAGTTACTTATTAATGACAGACCATTATTTTAAAGTGTTACCGAAAATAAATGTTTATCATATAGGTATTCAATGAGGGGTTTTGTTATACAAGTTCTTGTCTCAACATCTCTATACGGTCTCTTCCATTGTGGTTGAAAGTGACATGCTCTTATTCCATTGAAAACAAACTTGGTCATCCACCACAAGTTTTCTTGACTTTAATTCTGAAAAATGTTTGGACATTTACAGAACTTGCCATGCTGAGGCTGTCTCAAATGTACACTATCAATCATAATACTCTTAAAAATAGACGTGTAATGCCATAGTAACACTTTGGATCTGTTTAGCTTCTCCCAAGAAGAGGCCATGACAGTGACTCCCATTCCTTTTAAAAGTTTGTACCTTTTAAATCTCTTCACTCCTCTTCCATCCTGCTGTCCCCTTTCTTTCAGTTCATTTCTACTTACAATTTCTCCTCTTATTCTTTCCACTACACCAATGCCCTCAACTTTGCCCATCTCTTCACCCTCTTCTTTTCCCCATTCTCCTCTTTATGATCTCTCCTTTTCTTAAACTCTCCCCCCCCTCTCTTTCTACCTGTTCCACTTTTCCTCTCGTTACACCCCTTCCTCAACTCTCTCCACCACCTTCTAACTCTGACACCTCTTTCTTTTCCCCATTCTCATGCTTTTTTATTTTTTAACAATGTTTGTTACTTTTGAAAATAGTTTTTGTAGTTAATGCAATTGTGATAGCTGTGTAAACACTGTATTTCCTGTGAAGTTTGTATTACAGTTTTTCTGAATTGCTAAAACAAATTTCTTGAAACCATCACTCACTTTCTCAAAATTTTAAACAAAACCAAATCTTCAAACTACACTCAGAGAACTTCTGACTCTTCTGTCAGAATCAAACAAATCACCTCAAAATCATTTTATCTGTGCTCAAAATCAAACAATGCTTTCAGATCTTACACACAGACAGTCAATTATAAACAATACAGATCAGTCATTAGACACTACATCAAAAAATAATAATAAAAAAGAGAACACAGCATCCAAATGTAGTGTAGGAAATAGAAGCAGACTACGCCACCTCCTGAAGGCAGGAGGAACCCTCCACAGATCACAATACTTGATTCTAGGCAGCAAATGTAATTTGTAAAAAAAAAAAAAAAAATTTATTGTTCCAACACGGGCCATCAAATGTTAAACCGTGTCAATAATAAAATCCACAGTAGTAGGAAATAGCTCTCCTCAAGACTGCAAGAGGGTCGGGCCTGATCTTATGGACCTCCTGGCAACTGTAAGAGACAGAAGAAAACCCACAGCATAGACCACAAATTAGTAACCTCTAAATCACCATTACAGTGCCAATCTTCTAGTACACACCACAACAGCAGTGCCACACCACCCAAAACATCTACACCGAGGGAGGTTAAGTGTCGATGCAGGCCCGGCCCTGTACAAAGTCACTGATTACTGTAACACACAAAAAGAAGTAAGCAGTACCACAGAAACAAAAAGCAAATGACACAAAGAATATTTAATATAACCACATTAATCATCAATATCAAATAAAAGAATAACAATAAACCAAAATATAAAACTTAAATATACCAGAAACAGTGGCTGGTCTGCCTTTTAAAGGTACAGTATGTAAGATTTTTGTAATAAAATAACCCAAAATCACTTACACAGTGTGATACATTTCCTACAGTTGTGTACTTCCAATATCCCAAAAGTTCCTTAAAATTTTTAAATAATGTCTCGTCCCTGGTCATTGTCGCCTGTCAATGACATAGTATCGGTGTTATCTTTCCCCTGGTACTGCCATAGTAACCATAGTTACCTCTAGCGGCAAGCTCACGCTGTTGTTTTTTTCATTCAAACATTATGGACCATGGCAAGCAGACTTTGTGACAAAAGGAGAACTAAAACGAGTGGCAATGTCGGCGTGGTGTTTTTAAGATGCCGAGAGCATCACGTCGCTCTTGCATGTAACGCAAATTTATTAGACAGGTGAGCATAAAACTAATCAATGCACATAAAACTAATCAATGTTATATAGCTCAAGCTTAACACGATGAAATGTTCGAATATGATCAGTATGTTATTCTAATGTTGATTTAGTTTACTTTTAGTCTCATACAGACAAACAGTCATGGGTCATGGCAGTCATGGCTTAATGGTAACAGAGTTGGAATGGTGACCGAAAGGTTGCTGGTTCGATGCCAGTACCGGCAGGAATATGACTGAGGTGTCCTTGAGCAAGGCACCTAACCCCCAATCGCTTCCCGGGCGCCACTCAAGGTCCCGCTGCTCCGGGTGTGTGTATCCACGTTTGCAGTGTGTGTGTGTGTTCACTACTCACTACTCTGCTCCTAATGTGTGTGCACTTACTTGGATGGGTTAAATGCAGAGGTCAAATTCCAAGTATGGGTTACCATACTTGGCCATCACGTGTAACTTTCACTTTCACTTTCACTAATTTCAAACGAACACAGAATAACATTACAACTTTCAACATACTCAAATGCAGTTTAGTGTGATAGTGTTAAAAAACATGAATGTTTTCACTCATCAATAAACATTAGATCCATCAGCCTGACGAAAAGTTCCATAATTCTGCTTATCAACTTACGCCTTTGTTATTGTAAGAGGTTAGCACCCCCGTAGCGGTGAAAAAAATACATATTGTAGCTTTAGTAATAAAGAAAACATGCACGTTAATAAACATCAATACAGCCCGCAATATAGCCTAAAGCAAACAAACTAAAGCAAACAAACTACTACATACTTTAGCGAAAGTACAACTGCAGCAGTTACCCAATCTCAGATCTCAATCCCAAAGCATGATAGATAAAGGTAGCTAGGCTACTATAAAACAAGAGTAGCCTACAGATATTAACAACATCAAATACAATTTTGTGTATAATTGAATCAAACTCAAGCAATCGGCCTCAACAAAGTGTCTGCATTTACACACGGCCGTCAGCCCATTAAAGGTACCGCAGAAATAGACGTTTGTCTATTTCTGCAGTACCCAGACAGACCCCGCTTCCCAGACAGAGAATTAAAACCTCTTAATAAATCAGCCTAAAATAAGAAAGGATCACATAAGGATGGAATTGCGCTATCAAGGCGCAGTCATTCAACGCAAACAAACCACAGAGCTAATACCATTAGTGATGTTACGTATGACACTGAAGCTTCGATGTGCGTATCACATATGCGACGCAATTTCTTTTGAAGCCCCGTATCGGGTTGTGTATTTGCAGAGAATGTCTAATAAGGGGAGAAATTTCACTCTCAGTAAACTTACGGCTTCTGAACTGGTTGCAGTTCCACTCTGGTTCCATATGAAGGCGCTCACAGGACGAGTGCAGAATGAATGGAGGTCTATGGAGCTACACCCCTCAAAATCCACTTTTCTCAGGATATAATTTTGTGTCTAGTAATTTGAATGTTGTATTCGAAAGAGATTGCAAAGAAATTACTCATTGCTGGGTGTTAGATTTTTTAGAGTCACTAATTTGCTTTAAAAAGTCTTTTAAATGTCAATGACGTCATACACATCGTACCACCAGAGATATTGCTTTACGGCAATCCTTCAGTCACTTTGGTGATTTCGCGCTCTGCATTTTCTTTTGTCTCGAGGCATCGACAACACAGCTGACACAGGTAAATACACGTCCTAGAAGAGTTTTCTTTTGGGTGTTTTAAAAAACCACGCCGATGTAAGGAAATACCTGGGTCAGGCTTTGGGGATATGTATTCAAAATTAGTAATTTCACAATTAATAATTATTCATACAGGTTTGACCCAGATAATCATACATGTTAAATCTCCCAAAAAGGGATAATATTTTCCCTGGATCTGCATTCATATATGTACTTAGGCAATTAACCACAAAGGATTATAATTAATTGCATATGTAGAATATATTTTACAGACAGGTTGAAATTAGCTCAATTGTACACCAATACTTAATCAAAACGGATTATAATTAACTATTTAATATATAAATTATGCCTATCATAGATCGATCGTCGGGATAATCTTCAAGGGGATTAATTTGTGACCGAATCATCTTTTTGTCCAGCAAAAACCTGATCATTCGATCTCAAACAAACCTCACAAAATTATCCTACTTTATAAACTTCCAGGAGAAGCTATTTTTCTGGCCAGAAGAAACAACTTTCCTGTTCCATAACGATTCTTTAATTAGGCTATCAGTAAATTTGTAAAGCACGTAGCTTTGGATCTTATACATTAAAGTGACTTGTATGAGCATTGAGACAGAATCAATAAATGAATATAATGCATTTAATAAAGGCAAAGTTACGTATACCGGTTATAACAAACAATAAATGTACTTATAAACACAATAATGGCAACAACATAATGAAAGAGAATGCATCAATAAAGAGAGAGAGAGAATGAGAGAGAGAGAGAGATAATCTGAAAGGATCGGTGGCAAATAACAGACCTTAAAACCTTTGAGACAACACGGAAAAACACATCTTAAAGCTCTGAAAGCTCAATACGAATATATAGTTGCAAAGTTGCTCGTTGTGTGGCTGCTTCGAAGGCATGTGGATTTTTTCCGTGGGAGAGTCACGTGGTCTGCAGATGGTCTGGAGCGCGCACTTTCAAACGAAGGTTTAAACGGTCTCGGATGTAAAATACCAAAGAAACAATTCAGGCTAAGTTCACTTCACTCGTCGGTGGAAATGAACAAAGTGGAATTCGGAAATGGGAAAATAAAAACTTAAAGAAACAAAGTAAAAGATCCCCTGAGGGCGAATCGCGGATCCATTACATGATGCTATAGGAGGAGAGAGGGTAAGAGAGAGAGAGAGTGGAGCGCGCCGACATTTATCACCTTGGAGAAATCCAGCCTCTTCCTGTCGGCTTGGCCAATCGGAGAGTTGGAAGTCACAGGCGGGAATTTAGTTTTTATTACTTTTTGTCTAAGAGCGCAAGCTCCTTAGGTGTGTGTGTGGGGGGGGAGGGGTTACAGTCGAAAGACATTTCGATCTTCAATGATAGTAAAACCTATCAAAAATACACTTTACTTTATATTTGTATGCATATTCGCGTTGTCCACGCCACGAGTGTTCTACAGGTAGTAAGAACGCTATGTAAAAGTTAACGGAATATACAGTTATATTTAAAATGCATAATGAAGGTATTTATAATTCACTTTATGCTACGATAAAATCATAGTTATTCCAATGTGACATGGACAAACAGACACACATAAAAACACATCAAATACATCATAGTAAAAGTCTTTCAGTGAGGATATTGGAGAAAGGTTCTTGTGTGTGTGTGTTTGAATGTGCTCTGGTCTCCATTCTGGCCTGGCTCTGAGGAGATAACAATCTCTTTGAGGCCTGACCCCCTGCTGTGTGTCGTACACAAGTTCCTTCTCGTTGGAAAGGGGGAGGCTTGGTTTTAACTCAGTTCGCCATGAAAGTGTCAATGAACGCCATTAGGGGCAGACTCTGTGGTGCCCAACCTGAGTTATGAACCAGAGTCAGAGAGGTTAAAAGCATTCTTACATGTATAAGTGCATGAGTCGTCCTGACACAGTCCAGATACCCTAGACCGAAAATACACACACACACACACACACACACAAACACACACACACACACACACACACACACACACACACACACACACACACACACACACACACACACACACACACACACACACACACACACACACATATATATTTGACAATTAACACATGAGCACATGCATTACCTTTTTTCGTCCTTGGGAAATGAGAAATAGGACAACCCTTGCCCACTATTAGAACAATTTATCATTGCACACCTGCGAGGCATTTTTCTCCTTTTTCAATTTTTATTGAAATTTAGCACTATTGAGCGGGACATTGGTTGTTGTTGTTTTTTAAAGGTGGCGATACTATACCATATGTATCCTGTATTTCCTAACACAAGAATAACACAACAAGTACTCAAATTCAATTTATTTTCCGTGCAACTTTTCTGGTCCCGCATCGGATCCCACGATGCCATCAAGCGGTATCTCTGGTCGTAATCAGTCCTTCACTGACCAGTCAGCGTTCATTAGCAGAATGCTAGCATGTAATGGGCAACAACAACTCTACCAAGAAATCGAAAGGACATAAGTACTCGTTCATTCAACTTTCGAACTATAACCCATGTTGAACTTGCAAAACCTACAATCAAATCTGAGATTTCTCAATGGTAATCGGCTGAAAGAGACTAATTTAGCTCCATAGACTCCCATTCATTTTGCACTCATTGGCGATCGCCCCCAGTGGAACTCTGGTGGACCTGCCACCAAAATTCTGTACAATAGGACTTAATAGGAAGTGACCAGGCTCTCCGTAGACGGGCTCTGGTATTGGTTTCCCAGAGTCACGTGATCGATGACAAATGAAGCCTCACTTTCTGTCCAAACACGTGCGCGTTTCGCTTTGTGTGTCAGAAGGCTCGAACCCCAGATCTTACCTAAGGAGACCTTGTTGGCTCAGTCTGGTTGATGGGTTTGTGGGGAGAGTGCTGTACTTTGAAAGTTATATTTAAATAACCAAAACTACTTATTCTTTTTGTTGTTGTGTCTTTTTGTTTTTGTAAAATATTTGCAAAAATATTTTGCACAGAGAAAAAAGGGGATAGGGTGTTGGTTTTTGGTGAAGGGTTTGTATTTAGAGCAATGGCAACAGTCAAAAAAAAAAGAGAAGACTTCCCCTATGTGGGAATATTTTGAGCATATAGCTTCCAATGTATGCATTTCTAAAAAAGAATATTTATTTATTTATTATTTAAAATTGTACTTATTTTATTGTTGTATTTTATAATTGTTGACCGTTGATGTGTGTCTTATATTCAGTCAATGTACATGTAGTCACTCCCAATCATTTTTTTTCTCCTCACACTTCTGAGGTGGAAACCTTTGTCTTCTTTTGGACAGTGCTGTAGACCAGCACAAACACACTAAAATGCCACTTCTGATGCGATCG
Source organism: Siphateles boraxobius (assembly GCF_051911475.1). Lineage (NCBI taxonomy): Eukaryota > Metazoa > Chordata > Actinopteri > Cypriniformes > Leuciscidae > Siphateles > Siphateles boraxobius. The sequence continues at coordinate 20,922,072 of NW_027509193.1, read as the reverse complement.
TAGAAGTGGATAAATACCTTACAGAGATAAACATAAAGAGCTGAAGATCCACTTGAATACTGGAGAATGCAGAAACTACCCCCATCTATATACATTGGCAAGAGTGATGGTGACGGCGGAGTGGGGGTGGTGATGGCGGAGTGGATAAGACACATGCCTTTGGTGTGAGAGACCCGGGTTCGAATCCACTGTGAGACACCAATGTGTCCCTGAGCAAGACCCTTAACCCCTAGTTGCTCCAGAGGCGTGCGACCTCTGACAATATAGCAATTGTAAGTCGCTTTGGATAAAAGCGTCAGCTAAATGAATAAATGTAAATGTAAGAGGAGAAATAGACTCAGGCACAACACTGTGAAACAGCTTTTATGACCTTTCTGTCATTCCTAGTTACACAATCACTATCACTGCCAAGTGTCATAAGCACATTTAATAACAGATGATCCTATCAAAAAATGTCCTTATTCACTATGTGTGTGTGTGTGTGTGTGTTTGTTTTTGTGATTTGTGAGGAAACAAAGGTGTATAATGACATGGGTATTACACTGGTATTACAACTTGAACGTGATTTATTCATATCATGAGTCCTCGTATTTCAAATGGCTTTAAAAACATACTAAGCAGTCTTTTATTACAAATGTAAAAATGCAGAATGTCTCCTGTGATGGGTAGGTTTAGGGATAGGGGCAGTGTAAGAGGGTTAGAATATACAGTTTGTCCAGTATAAAAACCATTACGCCTATGGAATGTCCTCACAAATCACAAATGTGTGTGTGTGTATTTTGTCACACTTTAATGGGTAAAGGGATTTATTTAATGGACAAATCAAACACAAACGTGTAAGGCTTTTATTTGTACACATAACATTGAAAATATGGAGTGTGTTGTGGTGGCTTCATCTGACAGAGCTTCTTACAAAGGCTTCTGGCGGCTTTATTTTAAATAAACAACAGATGGCGCTGTTCTCGACACTCTCGAAGCTTTGCATCTTTTCCCGGAACAGCTAGGGGAAAGCCTCATTGCTTCATGAGGCTTCATTTCCCCATCTATAAATACTATACCTATATGAAAGGCTGCAGGGGCTGCACATCGAGCACAACTTCAAAAACATATAGGCTACCAGAACTGCAGACACCACCATCTGTTGTTGCAACAACCACTTATCCTGTCTTGATCACATGACTAGCCATGCACCTGTACCTGAAACTGATTGCTGGCCAGTCTCCTTCCAAACAAAGCATGCAGTTATAGAAAAAAGTATATTGAAACAAAGTAAACAAATTGTGCAATTACATAAAAAGTATAGTAATCAACATTTACAGTGAGGTATACATTAGATTGTATACCGTATGCACTGCAAGTAGTATTGTACTGAATATTGTGGAATATTCAGCACTTGCATACTGTGAAAATACAGTGACCCAACTGCAAAGCCAAAAAGGTTACATTAAAAACACTAAATGAAAAGCATGTTGCAGTACAATTAAAAGAGTTGTGCAACTGCAAAATCAAAGTCAGTGAGAGAGATTCGTTTTGCTTCAGCATCATGTCTAACATCCATCTAGAACATATTTTTTTCTCTCTTCTTTATTTAAAGAAAAGAAAAACAACTTCACTGTAATGGCCATATGCCGATTTATGCGAACTTTGATGATATGATCAAAGTTTGCATAAATGGGCGTGTATGGCTATGGCTATTTGGCTATGGTTATTTTTTCTTCTTACAAAAAAAAAGATGTTCTAGATGGATGTTAGAACTAGAATAGATTTTCTTCTCCAAACTTAGATCACTGCTTTCAAAACAATTAATATAGTTCTGAGAAAAATTGTATTACTGACTTGACTATTGAATTGATTTTGGATACTGTTTTTTTTTCTAATGATGCATCCCATTATTTTATAATTTGTTTTTGTTTTGTTTTTTATTTTATGTGTTGCTGAAAAAAAATGTAAAAATGACTAATCCACTCGACTGGGCCTTCTAAAACAAAATATTATGTCCTGTGACCAGTAGGCCTATGTGACAACAGCTATAGTGAGCAAACTAGAATGCACCATTTTGGAGAGAAACAAAGTGATGTAAAAATTTCACATTGAGGATTATTGTTATTACATCAGGGCTACACCCCTTGTCTACGCCCAGCATGGAGTTCTATTATCAACTATGGTGTGCATAATCAGTCCAGCATAATGTGAAATCCATTGTGTTTATCAGTTTGTGGCTTTTACTTCCCAGTGATATGCTGACAGAAGTCCCACAACAATTAAGTACAGAGTCACTTTATTTCATCTCTGTTAATTCTCATGAATTAAAAATAAGTTATTGTGATTACATTTAACCTTTGATCAAGTTCATTTTAAGTAGTATATAGGCTACTATAACATGACCAAACACGTCAAACATTGAATAGAGCTCAATATCAGATGGGTCAGATATCAGATATTGGCCCGAGATGCTGGAAGTTCCGAAAAGAATATATGGATAGATAATCATCCAAAGCTAAACAGCATTAAACAGCATGGCTGGATTCAAATATAAGCAAACTATGAAATCACAACATTAATTAGGCTACTTTCAATTTGATGTATAGACAAAAGGACAACTGCCATTATCTGGAGGCAACAAACATTTCAATGCTAAATAGTCCAGTACTGTGACGCGCCAGTAGGCGGAGCTAAAAGTCAGAGGAATCACCAGGGTTAAACTTAAAACTTCCGTCTTCCCCAATAGTCTAATTAACTTTTGATGCGATTTTAATAATTCATTGTTGGATTATGGCACTTTCTGAAATGCTTTTCTTAGCAGTGGTTGTTCTTATTGTTGCGAATTGTGCGGTTAAGAAAACGTTTATCTTCAAAAATGCACATTTTTGTGAACAGGCCCCAGTGCCGCTGCTAGCCATTTTGGTGCCCTAAGCATAATTCCTTGATGATGCTTGTTCCATCTTCTGCCTCTGATTCAATTCCTGTCCCACATATCTCACCATCTGACTCGCTTCCTTCTACGATCGCTCCTTCGTCTCGCTCCACTGGGAGTAACATACACTGCGTCAAAAGGTTCCTATGAACGACCCTCTCCGCTCCCCCATTCTCTCGTCGCACCACGTACACAGGCAAACCAGGTTGCTTCTTTACCACAACATATGGCCATCTCTCCCATCGATCTCCCAACTTCTGCCTCCCATCTACATGACAGACCTTGACTAAGACCCTATCTCCTGAACGAAAGTCTTCACCCTTAGCTCTCTTGTCATAATACTTTTTCTGCTGTCCTTTTGCCAGCTGAGATGTCTGATTAGCCAGGGCATAGGCCTGCGACAGGGAGTCATGCAGGGTCTGGACATATTCGCTGTATTAACAAGGCTGGTTTGTTGTGGGGGACCCAAAGATGAGGTCCACTGGGAGCCTGGGGTGTCTACCAAACATAAGGTAGTACGGGCTATATCCAGTGGAGTCATGTTGCGAGCAGTTATGTGCGTGTGTCATGGAATCCACATGCTCATGCCACCGGGGCTTCAGGTGCAGCTCTAGTGTTCCCAGCATGTTCATCAGGGTACGGTTGAATCTTTCGGTAGTCCCGTTGCCCTGGGGATGGTAGGGTGTGGTGTAGGTTTTAGTGGTGCCAATACACTTGCATAGCTCCTTCACTATTGCACTTTCAAAGTTACGCCCTTGACCGGTGTGTAATTTAGCAGGGAAACCAAAACGGCAGAAGAAATTCCTCCACAAGACCCTGGCCACTGTGCCTGCCTTTTGGTCCCTGGTGGGGTAGGCCTGTGCGTAGCGAGAAAAGTGATCTGTAACAATGAGTACATTCTCCATACCACCCTTGGACTTCTCCAACTTCAAAAAGTCCACACAAACCAGTTCCATGGGTGCACTGGTATGGATACTGACAAGGGGGGCCCTGACGTCGACCGTGGGAGTTTTTCTAAGGCAGCATCTCTCACACTGTTCGCACCACGCCTTGATCTCCTGAATCATTCTTGGCCAGGAAAATCTTTCCCTTATCATCTGTAGTGTCCTCTCAAATCCCAGATGCCCTGAGTCATTGTGAAGGGCTGTTTTTACGGTTTCACGTTGCCTCTCTGGCAGTATTAGTTGCTCCACCACCCCTTTATGGCAGTCTCTGAAGCTGCGATACAGGATCCCTTTTCTTACCACTAACCTCCTCCACTCTTTTAAGAGGAGACTCCCAGTGGCGCCCACTTTCATCCTCTCGCTGTGGCTCGGCTTGTGATTCCTGCTCTTAAAGTGGAGGATAGGACCGATAACTGTGTCCTCCTTCTGTCCTGCTCGAAGCTCCTGTGTGGTCATAGCAGGCAGGGCCTCCATCCCCACATCCACATACGCCTCACTGGGCTCCAGGGACTGACCGCTTGTAGGCTCCTCTGTGACCGCTGTGTCCTTGCCTGAGACCTCCCCAGGCTCCTGGATGGTTTGTGCCTCCTCATGTCTCGGTCCACCCGTCCTCACCTGCTGCGGGCATGACTGCAGGGTCTCCGCCACTTCCTGATTGGACATACGCGAGAGGGCGTCCGCATTGGTGTTGTCCTGTCCCCTCCGATACTGGATGTCAAAGTCAAATATGGACAGATGAGAAACCCATCGCTGACCTGTGGCGTCGAGTTTGGCTGAGGTCATTACATATTTCAGAGGGTTGTTGTCTGTTAGAACAGAGAACTTGCGCCCATAGAGGTGGTCATGGAACTTATCCGTCACGGCCCACTTGAGAGCGAGGAACTCAAGCTTATGTGCGGGATACCTCGTTTCAGGTGGGCTCAGGCCTCTGCTCGCATACGCAATTACCCTTTCCACCCCATCTTGTACCTGCACTAGCACAGCACCAAGCCCTATCCCTGAAGCATCGGTCTGCAGCAGAAAGGGTTGACTGTAGTCTGGATAACCAAGCACTGGCGCACTTATCAGCTTATCTTTTAAAGACTGAAAAGCCTCCTCACAGTCGGCAGTCCACAGAAATGGCAGTTCAGGGCCTAGGCGTTTCTGGATCCCTCTTTTCTTTTTTTTAGGGTCACCGGAGGTAAGGCGGTATAACGGAGCAGCCAAGTTAGCATAGCCCTTAACATACCTACTATAGTAACCCGCAAACCCCAAAAACCGCAGCACTTCCATACGATTAGTAGGTCTCTCCCAATCCTTAACCTTACTGATCTTCTCTGGGTCTGTCCTGATGCCCTCTGCAGACACCCAGTGACCTAAGTACTGCACCTCCTTCCTTACAAGCTGGCACTTGGAGGGTTTCAGTTTTAAACCATGCTCCCTAAGCCTATCAAAAGCCAGCTGGAGCCTCTCTAGATGTTCATTAAAGGACTTTGAGAAAATAATAATATCGTCAAGATAAATAAGTAGATGGGTGAAATTTAAGTCCCCAAAACAGGAGGTCATCAGCCTTTGAAAGGTAGAGGGCGCGTTTTGCAGCCCAAACGGCATTCTATTGGCCTCAAACAGACCCATGGGAGTGTTGAATGCTGTCTTGTACTTGTCATGTTCCGCGACCTCTACCTGCCAGTCCCCCCCATGTAAGGTCAAGGGTGGAGAAGTATTTTGCCTGCCTTAAAGCCTCTAGAGCCTCTTCTATCCTTGGCAGAGGGAATGCGTCCCAGGTGCTGCAGGCGTTGAGCTTCCGGTAGTCGATACACAATCGAAGTGAACCATCCTTCTTGGTCACAACCACCACGGGTGATGCATACGGACTTTTACTGGGGCGAACGACTCCTGCTGCCTCCATCTCCATTAATAACCGCCTCAGATCTTGCCACTGAGAGGGAGGTATTTTGCGGTATGGCAGTCGGAAAGGCCCCGGGTCAACCAGGGGAATCTCATGCTGTACAGTTGTAGTGTGACCATAGTCCAGGGGATGCTGGGAGAACACATCTGCATTTTTGTCCAGCAGATCCTTAAGTAGAGCACGTTGGTCCTCACTTTCCACCGCGGCTTTACTTAGGTCAACCCCACACATAGTCACCACTTGGTCCAGGCTGAGACATGCACCTCTGTTCCCAGCTTCACCATGCTTTTTGTCTGGGAACTCCACCACCTTGTCCACCAGAACTGCGCTGGCCAGATTTGTGTGTCGTTTGATTGTAACGACTTGCTGGGAAAGATTCATCACTCTAACTGGAGCACAGCCTCTTTTTACATTTGCAAGCACTAGCCACATTAGCCACCAGGATGTCCCGGGGGAGCTGTAAGGAGGGATGGCCTTCTATCAGGGCGGTATAAACCTTCCTTTGGGGGCCCTCTTTAATCCTACACATTAAATCCATCTCTTTTCCACCAGGGATGTTTATTGTGCGACCATTGTAAACCGCCGGACCTACAACGTTATGCATTTCACTTTGCTCGGCACTCCCCAACTCCAGTAAAGCTGTGTACCACCCTGAATGCTTCTCTTTGACCTGGTACAGAAACTGCGGGCCATAGGCTGTTCTGAGATGGTCTCGGGAGGCTCGAATGACATTGGTTCCCACCAACAGAGGGACTGAAGAGCGATAGTCGGAATCAGGAACAACAAAGGCAGGTACGGCCTTGAGCTCTTTCCCCAGTACTTTCAGGTCGATGTGTAGAACCTCATGGTAGGGCACGGTCTGACCTGCTGCACCCTCTATTGGTATTTTACAAGGCCGTAGCTTTTTCTTCTGTAGAGCTGGGTGGCTCTGCCAGTAGCTGTGCGTAATACTGGTGATCTGTGAGCCAGAGTCAATTAGAGCCCTGCATGCCTTTCCATTGACTTATACATCTCCTTCGTTCCTGGGTCCCACTAGGGGTGTTTCCCCTCCTTCAGTGCAACTCCTCTCGACCGGTGGGTGGGGCCCTTGCTGTGTACCCATGGACGCCCCAGCTGCCATGGGTACAAAGCGTTTAAATGTTGAGCAGAGTGCATGTGTCCGTCAGCAGGAACCTTAGGCTGCTGGGCTCCAGCTTGGCTTGGATCCGGAAGCACTGCTCGGCATACTCTGGCCGTGTGGCCTGGCTCCCCACACCGGTAACAGACAAAGCTTGGATTCTGGCCGGTTCTTCCCTTTGCTGGTTGGACAGCTACTGGGGAGGAAAGGGGAGGAGAGGTCATTCTCAACTCTAGTTGTGACAGCTTAGCCACTTGTTCTTCCTGAACGAGGGCTAATTTCTTAACCATTTCCGTCAGCTCGGATAATTCAGATGTGTGTTTTGGCCTATCTATCTTGGTGTTTCCACCACCTGCTGATGTTACATGCACCTGAGCATACGTTTTCTTTGCTGTACTCCGCGTCTGGAACTTCTTAGTTTCTCTAGTTAGACTTCGGAGCTCTGCCTGCAGCTCTCGGAAGCTCAAGAGCCTGGGTGCCATTGGTGCGATTCTGGTGTACACCTCCTCGTCGGAAAGGCCTCTCCATGAACTGCCTTGTTAGTTTGCTATCTCGATCCAGGAAGTGCTTACCACCTCTTTGCTTCTCCTCTACTGTTCTCAACTTTGCCTCAAGTGCTATAGCATAAGAACAGGCAGACTCCCCTGAATACTGGTTCCGCTCATAGAAGTCAGCCAGAGGGTCTAAGGAGCCTCGCGTGTCGCTGTATTCGGCCCTCAGTTCCTCCAGTGCTTTCTCTGGGGTCTGATCATGTGAAGGTAGGTTAAGGATGAGATTTCGGGCTTCACCCCCAGGTGCCGCACAACAGTGGAGAAGCGAAGGTGCATTGGGAGTTCTATTGCCTCCAAGAGATATTGCATGTCGCGAATCCAGTCTTCCACCAATATCTTACAGTCTGGATTTTCAGTGAAGACTTGGACATTTTTCACTTGATGCGTTTGCATGAAACCCCCATAGGCTGTCATAGGAAGGATCTGGTTGGCTACTGCCCGATCAGGAGGCCTGAATTGTGTCATGTGTAGGTGGGCGGACTGGCTAGCAGGTGCAGGCGGAGGGGGGACTGGAAAACGAGCGTCAGCATGCATGTTGATATGGGAAGCTGGGATCAGCGTCTGTTGAGGAGACAGCTCCGTAGGAGCATCAGCGCCTGCCTGGTCTAACGCTACCTGAGGGCTGTGTAGAGTTATTTTGGGAGCCCATGCATAAGCAGATGGGAGTGACGGAGTGGCTCCACTATAGCCTGGACCTGGAGAGGGGAGAAATGTGCCCTCGGGGGAACGCACTTGAAAGGCCTGCTCAGCAGCTGCGTGCTTAACTGTAGTATTCATCACTGGTGGGCTCTGAAGACTCGACACAGGCACAGGAGGAGGCTACGGATAACTAGGGTAAACCTGGGGGGCAGGCCAAATAGGCTGGGCTGGGTGGGGCGCGGCAACTGGATAGGGTTTGAGCGACTGCTGCATAACTGGCATCTCAACAAAGACATGATGTGAAGAATTTTGCCATGTCATAGCTTCTGATGGCCCATGTCTACTACGTTTGCGAACAGAGGCATCAACCGTCCTATCTATCTGGCCACCTGGTCTTGCATCGGGGCTGTTGTCGAAGCAAAGTGGTGGTACCTGCCCTGAGGCCCCAGGGCCTGGCAGCCTTCGTGCATGGGCTGGCGTCACATACTGGTCAGCATAGGGCAAGTTCGTAGGGGCTGGCGGGCCAATGGTGACATGCCCTGCTGGCGTTAGGAGACTAGATGCACTGGTGGAGGAGCACTGCATGTCTTGTGGTGTGTTTGCATAGGTCTGTGACATCTTAAAATCCAACTGTATTTACTGTGTGCAAGCAGGTTAAATGGCAGTGTAATTAGATTATGTGGAGGTGCTGAATATATGTAAAATGATACAGTCCTAGACAAATAAAAGTGTCCAAAAATAAGCTATGCGTTTCAGTGAGATCAGCCAAATGAAAAATTTAACCCACTTATTCCAAAAACTTAACTCATTAACTCATCAACTAAAATGGCTTGTCAGTTAGAACTTAAATCTTACTGAGTATCAAGCAGATGCACAGTAATCCAAGATAAATTTCACAAATCTCAAAATATATAATTATTAAAAATATATATATATTTTTTTTTTTCATAAACCTACCAAATATATTTTACATCACAGCTAGTTACTGAAATTAAAACAGTTCAATAACAGTTAAGATTCCCAGCAGACTTTAAAGGATATAACTGGGATGGCAGATATAAATCCCCAAAAGCACCAGTTCAGTAAAGAATTCCAGTTTGTTCATAAAATATAGTTCAGCATTCAAACCACTGGCTGTAGAATTATCTTCCTCTTCGGTCTAGCAGTGCCACAATCCGGGTCGCGGCACCAAAGATGTAACCCTCTTTCTCTCTCTGCGCGCTCACTGGCCTCTAGCACCTCCGCTGCTGCTCTGCGTTGTGTTTATGAATGTTCGTGGGTGGTGGTAGAAGGCGGGGACTCAGACACAGAGAGGTTCGGTATCGTGGCTTGACCGTTTATTCCACAGCACGGTGTCTATAGCGTTGACAACATGAACTCAGTTTAAGTTTTAAACTAGCAAAGTACCTTTCAATGCACATGCAATTCAACTGCAGGCTTGTGCTGCTTATATTATCATACATAGCTTTGCATTAGCCAATATGCATTGATCACATTTAAAAGGAAAAACAAAACATTTTTAACTCTCTTCATTACTCTGAATTTAGGTCTTTAGCAGTTTAAAACACAAAATATCCCAGTACACTGAACTTTAGTTTAGTGTGATGATAACAAATATATTTTACATAGCTTTTTCCCACTACCATTAACATGGCTTACCTATAGCGTTGACAACATGAACTGAGGAAAAAATGACGCACTACTCACGTATCAAAGCTACGGCATCTCAAGAGGCACAAATAGCGCGAAAGGCACCTGAATCGGTTTTAATAATATAATAGCGTTATGGGGACATCTTGTGGACAAGGAAATACACTGCCTTACATGTACATAAACTCTAGGAGACCCGAAACTAATGCCCTGTCCAAATACCCACACTTGCGGTCTTTGCACTTGACCACTTGCCTTATTTCCTGTATTTGGCCCAAGTGTTCAAGTGGGCGTGAGTGCAAGTGGGTAGAACTTTGAAGTGTTTACAGATACTACTTAAATGCTTTGCTTTTTAAAATAAACTAAATGTCTACAGAAGTCTCTATTGTGGTGCATAGCCTATAATGTGATAAAAAGTAGTTGCAAATGTTGTAGGCTACAAAATACATAGTCTACTCATCTTTGCACCAATAAAATATGCAGCACTTCATGTTTTACTACCAAATTGTAATATCTAATTAATTTAACTTACAGTGAACTGGAATGTTTTCCTCGACATCTCGCGATTTCGGGGCACGCGAGTTGCCGAACATAATTGCATGATGCTATTAGGCCTACGCTTCAGAGCGGTATTTGAGATAGTGTGAGTAGCCTATAGTGTGCATTAAGGGCACTGCTCTTTGGCATTTTTAATGGTGCGTCCAAGTCATGTCGTAAATACTGTATTTATAGGCAGGGTAGGTAGAAATCCCCAAAAATACTTTTTTCCAAATTTGTTTAAACTGTCTTTATATATCAATGCATAGTTTAAAATGTAAGTACTCTGGAAAAGAAATTATAAAAATCGAGTGTCTGTAGTCCTCTCAGGACTGCAATAAACACAGCTCATTATTCCATTTGGGACGAAAGAAATGATTGGCTGGGGCCAATCTGTAATAGACGTCCAAATGAGGTTCAAAAATATGACCCAGTTCAACAGTCAAATGTTGAACATCAACATGACGTCCAAGTTGGGTCATGGTTCGACGTCCAAATAGTGGACATAGTTTGGACGTCAAATAGATGTCCAGAATGGGTCATCGACCGACGGACCCAATATACCGTAGACATGATCTGCACGTCTATCCGACATCCAATGTTTAGTGGGAAGTGACTGGAACGCGCCTGCCATCGTAAACGCAACTTCCCACTTCGTAAATACGAACTGAATGGATGGGAGTCTTGCGCACTTCCTTCCTGTTGCCTGAACGCACTCTCGAGTGGCCAAGACCGCAAGTGTGGGTATTTGGACAGGGCATTTATGAGCCTTTCTTGTCCACAAAAAAAAGAGGAAACCAAATTAAGGACGTAACATCAAACAAAAGCTATCGAAACATGTCGAAACACACACAAGACGAATTAAAGTGTTTTTACTTTACAGTTTTACAAAATTTAAAAGGATTGTTTTATTATTAAAATATTTGATGAATGTATTGTGACTCTTGCTAGCTTTATTAGCAGTCTGGCTTTTAGGGAGCATTAATTTGCCTCATAATTTAGGCCTAAATGTTTTCAGGTCATTGGTGAAAAGTTAAATAGAATTCATTGGGCCTAATTATATGTTGTTTATTCTTTGTCTGGTTAATACAGTCTAGGCTTACTATATATTTGACTGTGCTTATTAACATTTCAAGTAGTAGACTATTTGAAGGAATGTTAAAAATCTTAAATGGCCCATGAATAAACATAAGTATATGAAATGGTTTGGATCATTGTGCAATACAGTGGACACAGTGATAAAAGTTATGACAAAAACCTCAGTCCAAGACACAAAAAATTGGTTAACCGTAAGAAGGTTGACCTTTTCATCTGTCATGGTCCACAGCTTAATATAGTCTATTGGCTACATTTATAGTTTAAATAAATTCATGGCATAATAATGTCATTGCACATCTCAAATATGCCTTTAAACATTTTAAATGCTTATAGCTTTATTTAAAATGTGCTGTGTCCATCAAGAGGTTGTTGTAAAGCCTGTTGCATGAGGAGAATTTGAGGTGGCATGTATCACTGTGCATGGAGTGGCCACAGTGAAACATTTCATTTCATAAACCCCTTACAATTAACAATGACCTCTCATTAACAAATTAACAAAGACAGTCCTCAACAAACTTTGTATATTTTTTTTATGGCGTCATTTTAGAATATTATTTTAAAAAGTTTTAATTTTTAAGCTATGCCCTCATTTTATAAACACTCAAACTAGCTCTTTCTGGCATATTAATAAATAGTGGCATTGGCACATGAAAATTTAATGATCGCTAATCTTAAAGATAAATGTTTGTTTTCTGATATGACTGAATAGCTCTCTTGTGAGAGGTCTGTTTTTGTTACGGGCTGTCTCTCTGTGTATGACAGGGGCACAGCATTTCAGTCAAATAAAAAAAGGTCAGAACCATCTGTAAATGAATTATCACTTTGTTAAAATAACATGATGCTTTTCTTAGAGGCTCACTGGCATTTGGTGTCCAACAATAATCTTGTTATTTTATATATTTAGCATCAAACAAATAATAGTTACTTCGTTTAAACCACACTGCAAGCAGACTTGAAATGTAGACTTGAAATTAAACACCAGGATCTGACACATGAAACGCTTTCTTGTGAGAGGTCTGTTTTTGTTATGGACTGTCACTCTGTGCATATGGGGTGGGGCACAGTATTTCAGTTCACTACAAAAATGTCAGAAACATCTGTAAATTAATGATCACTTTACCCATGATGTGTTTCTCTATTTTTCACCTTACGGTTTCATACAGAGAATCTACAAGAACATTAAAAAGTGTTTTTTGTTTGTTTTTCATTTTTGAAAAATCTGTATTAGGCTACTTGACCAGGTACACCAAGTGGCATCACAGTTCAATTAATTATAGATCGTAAATGATATATAAATTCTAAAATAGAACAGAAATAAATAAAGAGATCTGTAATCATTTTACTGTTCTTACAATTTCTTTAATTAAATAAAAATAAATTAATTAATGAAGTAGGGCTTTATAATAGAGTTTGGGTCCAAATGTTTTACATCTTGTACAACAATGTTAAGGAGCAAACCTCAATATGATATGATGTATGTATGGAGATGCATCTTTTTGTACAACACTCTGCAGCATCTCTGTTGAATTTACAGCATGTCATGACTCATGAATATTATTGTATTGAGTGTGCTATGTGTATTTTGATGCCTCTTTCCCTAACATGCCATCATTATTTACCTGCTATACAACCTTTTCAGTTTCACTAAAACCTTCACATCTCCATTCACAATTACACTATAAGACTGTAATAATTTTGTTTGGTTTATTTAGTAACTTAATGACTGTGTTTATCCAATTGATTTGTCAAATGTATTTACATTGACACAACTTTTGAGAGTAAGTATAACTCAAAAAAGCCCATGCAAAAAAGAAACAAAATATGAGACAGACACACAAAGTTTAGTTGGAGTAAATTAGATTGTTCTGTTGATAATCTGAGAGTTGTTGGTATTTAAAATCCAATCTTTGTAACTAAATATCAGAACTAAAATTTAAACTGAAATGGCTAACTGTGTCTGTTTATGTAGTATATTTTTAACAGATCGGATAGATTCTACCCACCAATATGCAGGTGTTTCCTGTGATACTGTCAAAATGAAACCTCTGAGATCCTTACTTAACTGTTAGAATAATCTTATGCTTTTCTTCTCTAGATGCTCACTGACATTTGATGTTTAACAATAGCCTTTTTGATTTTGTATATTTTTGCATCAAGCAAAACTTTGTTTAAACCATACAGGTGAAACTCGAAAAACTAGAATATCGTGCAAAAGTTATAATTTTGATGATTATGACTTAAAGCTTATGAAAAACCCAAATTCAAAATCTCAGAAAATTAGAATATTACATGAAATCAGTATAAAAAAGAATTTTAAATACAGAAATGTCGGCCCTCTGAAAAGTATGATCATGCATATGTATATAGTTATATGCCTAATAAATGTTTTAGTTTCACCTTTTAATTTGAATTACTGAAATACATGATATTTTCCATGATATTCTAATTTTTCGAGTTTCACCTGTAGTAGACCCAATAAAATACAAGAATAAGAAGTTTATAAGGATTAACTAAGGCATAAAATAACTAAGAATTAAGAAAAACATATGAAATATATAAAAAGCATTATAAGATATTACAGGAAGGCCAGACTAAAGAAATATGTTTTTAACTTAGACTTAAAACTATTAATTGTCACGGAGCGCGCGGCTGTCACTGAGCGCGCGCCTTCACCTCTCCCCGATCTCACACGCTCCTTGTCACCTGAGTTCTAGAACTGCACTTCCCATCATTCCCCTCTGCTATCATTAGGTTCCATCCCTGCCTGGTTTCTCCATTCAGTCTCATCACTTCCACCTGTTAATCGTTACCTACCCTTTATCTGGACTGCTCAGTTCTATGTTCTTTGCGAAGTCTTGTTTTGCCACGCTACACTGTAAAAAGTAATAAGTTGACTTTACTAAGAAAAGCTGTGGAAACTGATTGCCTCAAATTTTTCAAGCAAATTAGGTCATATTTTTTGACTTGATACTACTCTCTACTACTTTGTAGAGTTAACTTGTGTATTTGTAGAGGTTACCATAAAACTTGAGTACAGGTACCTTAATAAACTCAAGTTTAGGCAACTTACAGATTTAAGTTGAGATTTGTAAGCAGAACTTAAACAAAACAGTTATTTTAACATGTCTGCTTGTTCATTTTACTAGAGGAATGTGTGGAAACTGATTGCCTTAAATTTCTCAAGCAAGTTGTACTCAAAATTCTAAGTTGAGAATACAAAGAAAGACAACAGATTTGGCAAAACACTAGAATGTTTATTTGTTCAACAATATTAATTTTAAAACATTACTTGGCCCGCCAACAACATTTTAGAAATACAGCACATAATGCATTCAAGAAAAAACAAAAAACTAAATACAATAAAAAGATCAATGTTTCTTTGTTTTTAACACCTTTATAAATTGGTTGAAAGCAGAGCGTGTAAGTCACAGAGTTTGGTACAGAATGGCTTGTGGCCAAGGGACAAAATCACTCTCTGTATGAAGTCGAATGTGCTCTTCAATACTGCAGGATACTCTTAAGTTTAGAGCATAATTTAGTCCAAAGAGCAAACACATTGCTTGTGGAAGATTTTCAAGATCATCCACAACCACCGTACCTTCCAAAATGATTGCCGTTGTTGTGGCATCAAGATGCAGGGAGTAGGGTACGGCAGCGGTTGCAAAGTCCTCGGGAATCACTGTCAGAATACCTATTTCAATGTTGGACATATCTTCATTGTCATCATAGTCCTAAAAATGGGAATAGCATATAACAAAAATGAGGTCAAAGAAAGCCACAAAGCATCTTTTAAAGGGATAGTTCACCCAAAAATGAAAATCTTGTCATAATTTACTCACCCTCAAGTTGTTCTAAACCTGAATGAGTTTTTTTTTTTTTTTTTTCATCTGTTGAACTGAAAAGAAGATATTTTGATGAATGATGGTAACCAGACAGTTAAGAGTAGCCATTGACTTCCATAGTAGGAAAACATACTATGGAAGTCAATGGCTACTCTCAACTGTTTGATTACCAACATTCTTCGAAATATCATATTTTGTGTTCAACAGAAGAAAGAAATTCATACAGGTTTGGAACAACATAAGGCTGAGTAAATGACAGAATTTTTATTTATGGGTAAACTATCCCTTTAAGAGCACATACATTAAAATGTAAAACTAAATTAATAACACTGTATTATGTCTAAATGTAAAGGCGTTTTCAAATAGGACACAGCAGTGGATGCAGGGGGGAATACATACATCAAACAACTGCATGAAAAAACAAATAAAACTGAAGGCCAGTTATATAAATTAAAACTATCAAAAATCTATTGTCTTTCTTATAAATGTTTTTTTTTTTGCATTTCTTTACGTAATATAAAATGTATCTTCTTACTGTCTTTTTTCCTCTAAATTCTTAATTTATCTTTCACTTTCTTTTCTCTAACCCTTACTTTGTATCAGTGTCCCGGTGAGTGTTTTTCTTGCCTTCATAACTCTTCTTGCCAGATATCAAAACTGTTTGAAGAACAGTTTGCCTGTTAAATAAGAATCACATCAGAGAAGAAAATACTTACAAAACATGTCTTGTAAAAATCGGTGGGGTCCTCTCCGAGAAGGAGTGGTAGGCCATGATGAACGGCTGTTCGTTCCGCATTGATGTTGGATTTCTGCAAAGTTATAAAAATTGATATTGAATAGAGCTCATGACACTAGCACAACACAGAGCAAAAAACAACAGCAAAAGCTACATTTGTTTTTCCATCGAAACATAATACAATTGTGATATGTCAAGGAGCTTACGTCATTTTGAATCTGCTGCAGAATCTTCTTAAGTTTGGAGCCAATGTCTCCAGCTTTAGCCTTGAGTGAATCTGTCCAGTTCTTGAATGAATTCAGTTTGCAGGTTTTGCCAGATATACAGCATAGATCTAAAAAAAGAAAAGAAAAAAAGAAAGAAAAGTAGGACAAACTGATATTACAAACTGACTTTTTACTGAAGAAAGTAAGTCCTAGTAAGAATTAAACACCAAAAGTGGTTAATGATCAATTTGTTTTGTAAATGTTCAAGATTAAATTATATAGGAAACCAATAAAGACTCGTGTGAAGAGGGCTGGCCAAAATAAGATGATAACTGATTGTTAGTTACACTATCGTAATTAATGCATCATGCTATTCATTTCCATGTGAACGACACATGAGCCTCGAACTTTCTAGAAAGAATGAAAGAAACGTTATAACGTTAGGCCGCACAGAATTTTTACATACAATGATAAACCCATAACCGATTAACACAGCTTATAAACTGTAGCTGCTACATAAAACAGTGTTCAATAAAAATCTATTTTTGCAATCTAGCTAACGTTAGTAAGTTAAGCCACTTGTCTCAACTGGTCTCATTCGACATAAAACTACTTCAGTGTGCCTTTTCCTCTTACTGCACAATGAGCAAAATAAATTCTGTTTTTATAAGCAATACGATGACATTAAAGTTGAAAAATAGTTCAAGTGGCTAGCATAACTTACCTAGTTTTGCTGCCGCATCCCGAACACGAGATGAAGTTCTTCGTCGATGTCGTGTCGTCTTCTTCAACCGTCCCATTGCGAAAATGCGCAAATTGCGCATGCGCGAGACGAAAACGCATTTAAGGAATTAAAAGAGAAAGAGTTGTTTCGTCTATGCTGAAACTTAATAACCAACGAACAATAACTATATCAAGCTCTGTTAATAAAAATATAAAAGACTGTGAAGCAGCAGCAGCCGATTGGCTTGCAAATACTCTTTAATCTTCCCAGTTATTTTATAGTGTGAAGGGAAAAAAGATTCCGAACCTTTAATAAATAAATAAACACGCATGTGTGTGGTGTGTGCGCGCGTTAATTGTAGGGTATTTACTAAAAATGTTATTCATTTCATTATTATTATTATTTTTATGCAAATTATGTGCTCCAGAAATTTGCAACAGTGTGAACATGCCTTTAGTACAATACACTTACCAATCTTAAGTACAATGTACTAGATTTGTTTAGTTTAACTATTGCATCCACCTAAAAGTTCACAGTACACAGTATAATCAAGTTAAATCAACTAATTTTCCAAAGTAAGTTAAATGCACTAGTTTTTCTTAAGTAGAATCAGCAATTACTTTTTACAGTGTACATGCTGAAACGTGTGCATTTGTTTCATGTCAGTGATTCCTTGTTTTATTACCTGTTTGAATAAAGTGCTGCAGATGGATTCGACTGCCTCTTCTCCGTCATTACAGAAGACTTCGCCAACACAGGATCCAGCAGACTTCCAGCGTCTGGCTTCCGAGGTTTCATCCCAGGCATCTGTGTTAATCACACACCAACAACAGCTGGTCAAGTTAACTAACCTCACTGAAGAGCTTGTGAGGTCCGTGCAAACCCTCTCTCAACAGAATGCGGTCGCTAATCAAGCTCAAGCTCCCGCAGCTGCGGCTCCCTTAACATCATGCGTGAGTACGACTTCAAGCAACCCAAAATTATCTTTCCCTGAGAAGTTTAATGGCTCACCTGCTGCCTGTAGAGGATTTCTGTTGCAGTGCGACCTATTTATCAACCAACAACCCCAGCTTTATCCCACTGATGCGTCCCGCGTCTCATTTATCTGCTCTCTACTCACCGGGAAGGCGTTGGAGTGGGCGACTGCTCTCTGGTCAGGAGGTCAGCACACATTTCCCTCTTATAACGTGTTTCTGTCTCAGTTCAGAGAGGTGTTTGATCATCCCGCGGGCGGTAAGGAGCCAGGAGAGCTACTTCTCGCATTAAGTCAAGGGAGTTCTACTGCGGCTGACTACACGCTTTCATTCCGCACCCTGGCAGCTCAGACGGGTTGGACGGAGGAACCACTTAAGTTGCTGTACCGAAAGGGTTTGAATTCTGCGCTGCAAGGGGAATTGGCTTGTCGCGACGATGGAAGGACCCTCGGAGAACTTATGGAGCTCGCCATTCGCCTCGACAATCTCATCCGCTCTCGACGCGCACCTCTCTCGCCCAGTCTCTTCACTAATCCACCAGCCAGCTCAGATTTCGAGCCCATGCAGGTCGGCTTCACACGTCTCTCTACGGAGGAACGTGAGAGGAGGCGGCGGAATAAATTGTGCCTGTACTGTGCTCAAGCCGGTCATCTGAGAGCTTCTTGTCCGGTGAGATCCAGATCCAGAGATACTTCTGCGGTGAGTTCTTCGATTAATCCTCCTAACTCTAACTCTCTCAGTCTCAAAGTTTCCTTTAGTTTTAATGGAAGTAGTTGTGAGACAAGGGCTTTAATTGACTCTGGTGCCGCTGGGAATTTTGTTGATCTGGATTTTGCCTTGTCTAATCATCTCTCTCTCATCCCTTGTGAGTCTCGTGTGGCAGTGGCAGCCCTGGATGGACGCCCCCATGGGACAGGGGAGGTACATTACATCACGCAGCCACTTACTCTCAGCTTCGGGTCTCGTCACACGGAGAGAATTCAGTTGTATACCATCAGTTCACCTCATCATCCAGTAATTTTGGGATTGTCCTGGGTGGAGAGACACAACCCTCTAATTTCCTGGACTGAGAGGAGAATTACTCAATGGTCTCCTTTCTGTCAGGTCCACTGCTTGCCTGCTCTCCATGGTCCTGAATCAAGCCACAGTCCCTCTGAGAAGTTGAACTTGCAAGGAGTTCCTGCGGTCTACCATGATCTTGCCCTGGCATTCAGCGAGAGAGAGGCTTCACTTCTACCCCCGCACCGGGCCAGTGACTGCGCTATTGAACTGCTACCCGGAGCCGTTCCCCCGCACGGCCGTGTGTATCCACTTTCGCAACCAGAGACTGAGGCTATGAATTCGTATATCGAGGAGCAACTTGCTAAGGGTTTCATCACCACTTCCACATCCCCCGCGTCCGCTGGATTTTTCTTCGTTAAGAAGAAGGATGGGAGTCTCCGGCCCTGCATTGATTTCCGAGGTCTTAATGAGGTAACCGTGAAGTATCGTTATCCTCTGCCTTTAGTCCCTGCAACCCTGGAGATGCTTCGCTCAGCCCGTTACTTCACCAAGCTGGATTTGAGGAACGCTTACAACCTCATTCGCATACGGAGGGGTGATGAGTGGAAGACGGCCTTTTCTACAACCACAGGGCACTATGAGTATCGGGTTATGCCATTCGGGCTGTCCAATAGTCCTTCTGTGTTCCAGTCGTTTGTTAATGAGATCTTTCGTGACATGCTGAATCAGAAAGTTATTTTTTATATTGACGACATCTTGATTTTTTCAGAGACCCTCGAAGCACACGTCGAGGATGTGCGTGCAGTCCTCAAACGCCTAATTGAGAACCAGTTATACGCCAAGACTCAGAAGTGCGAATTTCATCAGACCCGGATCGCCTTCCTAGGATATATCATCAGCGCCGAGGGGGTTCTCATGGATGACAGCAAGGTCAAAGCTGTGGTGGACTGGCCTCAACCTTCCTCTGTGAAAGAATTACAGCGATTCCTGGGCTTTGCCAATTTTTATCGTAGGTTTATACGTAATTTCAGTCTCATTGTGGCTCCTCTAACATCTCTTCTCCGGGGGGGGGGGGGGGGGCGCTTCCGGTGGTCTTCCGAATGCACTTCAGCGTTTTCCCGGCTGAAAGAGAGGTTCACGTCCGCACCCATTCTCCATCATCCTAACCCGGAGAGCGAGTTTATCGTGGAGGTTGACGCTTCAAGCACTGGAGTTGGTGCAATCCTGTCTCAACGCCACGGTAACCCCGCTAAAATGTTTCCCTGTGCTTTTTTCTCCCGCAAGCTTAATTCGGCGGAGCGCAATTATGATGTGGGCGACCGAGAGCTTCTGGCCATGAAAGCAGCCTTGGAGGAGCGGAGGTACTGGCTGGAGGGTGCACGTCAGCCTTTCACAATCCTCACTGACCACAGAAATCTTGAATATATCAGGTCCGCCAAGCGTTTGAATGCTCGCCAGGCTCGCTGGTCACTGTTCTTCTCTCGATTTAATTTCAGGATCACGTACAGACCTGGGTCCAAGAACGGGAAGGCCGATGCTCTGTCTCGTCAGTTCGAGGAGTTCAATGAGATTTCCAAGCCAGAACCCATCCTTTCCTCCACTCTGATCGTTGCTCCAGTGCAGTGGGACATCATCTCGGAGGTTACCGAGGCACAACAAGCTCTTCCTATTCCGCCGGAATGTCCAGAGAATCGCCTTTTCGTGCCTCTCGAACTCCGTGATCGGGTGCTTCAATGGGTTCACAGCACACTCAGCGCTGGACATCCAGGTATCTCTGCTACAGTACAGCTAGTCTCCAACCGCTTCTGGTGGTCCACCCTCCGGGCTGATGTTATCAAATTCATTCACCAATGTTCCATTTGTAACACTGTCAAATCTTCCCACCTTAAACCTGCCGGTCTCTTACAGCCATTGCCAGTGCCTCAACGCCCATGGTCTCATATCGCTGTGGACTTCGTAACTGATTTGCCTCTGTCTCAGGGATTTACCACAGTTCTGTCAGTCGTGGATCGCTTCTCCAAATCCTGTCGTTTTATCCCCCTGAAGGGTCTGCCCACTGCCATGCAGACTGCGGAGGTGCTTCTCAACCACGTATTTCGTCTTTTTGGTCTCCCCGAGGACATCGTCTCCGACCATGGCCCCCAGTTCACTTCCCGCATTTGGAGAGAACTCTGCTCCAAACTCAACATCAATGTCAGCCTCACCTCGGGATACCATCCGCAGGCCAACGGTCAGGTTGAACGGTTGAACCAGGACCTCATTCGCTTTCTGCGGACGCACTGTCACGAGAACCAACAGGACTGGAGCCGCTTCCTGGTCTGGGCGGAGTACGCCCAAAATTCCCTGGTAAAGCCTGCCACTGGTCTAACACCCTTCCAGTGTGTTTTAGGTTTTCAACCTCCCCTCTTCCCGTGGGCAGGAGAACCGTCTGACCTCCCTGCGGTGGATGCGTGGCTGCAACGCAGCGAGGCCACTTGGAATGCCGCTCATGTCCATCTGCGACGTGCCATCCGTCACTATCAGCTGCATGCGGATGGAAGGAGGCGTGAGGGTCCCCGGTATCGGCCTGGTCAGTGGGTGTGGCTTTCCACCCGTGATCTGCGTTTGAGGCTCCCAAGCAAGAAGCTATCCCCTCGCTTCATCGGGCCCTTCAAGATTCTTCGGCAGATCACTCCGGTCTCGTTTCGGCTGGAACTCCCAGCACATTATAGAATCTCACCCACCTTTCATATGTCTCTTTTCAGACCCGCTGCTGCTCCCAGGAGAGAGGAGGTCCAGGAGGAGGTCGGTCACGTGCAGGCTCCCCCCATTGAGGTCGGAGGCGAGGAGGCGTACCGGGTACGAGAGATCCTGGACTCCAGACGCCGCGGCGGGGCACTGCAATATTTGATTGACTGGGAGGGGTATGGCCCCGAGGAACGTTCCTGGGTCAGGTCTCAGGACGTCCTGGACCCGGCTCTGCTTAACACTTACCATCACACTCACCCAGATCGTCCAGCTACTAGTTGCTGTTCGAGTAAACCTCACTCCTCTGATCTCAATAGGCGCTCTAGCGTCCTTGTTAGAGCGCCTGACTTTCATGCCAGAGACCCGGGTTCAAGGCCCGCTCGGAGCGGGTCGAGTGGGACCCGGGTGAAAGGGGTTACACAGGCATACTCTTGCAGAGAGAGCAGCCTTCATCATAGAGTGCAGTTCAGCATGGGGGGTTCCCAGGTATGTGACGAACTTTGCCCAGATGCATCCGCATGTGGCACAAGACGAGCGAGGCATTTGAGACAACGCCTCATACACTAAAAACAAAGAATATTACAATAGAAAGGATCGTTTTTTTCAGCAGTTGGCAACCAGCTTTTTGGTGCATTACCACCACCTTCTGCTTCGGAGTGTGGTTCAGACAATAGGCTTACAAAAAATAAGAACAAAAATAAACACACACACACACACACTGCCCAACAAACTTTAACATATCCCTGTGTTACGTTCCCCTAACCGCCTAGGGGTCGGAAGAAGAGGTAACAAAGGAAAAAAAAAGAAAAAAGAAAGGTGAGAACACACTTCAATTCTCTATCCCAGAGTGAAGACGACACCAGATGATATCAAAGAAAGGATTTTATTTACAAAAAAAGAAAATAAAAGACAGAACATACGTTATAAGGGAGTGATGGCTCAGGGGAGAGCAAGGCCTAAAATAACAAACAAAACAGCCCACTAACTAATTTTGGAAGGAGTCCTAACTAACCTAAGAAAGGTTAACCAAAAAGAAATAAACAACACAAACTTCCCTCAACTCCCTTGCTATGCAAAGACAGGGACAAACAGTATGCAAAGAAAAAGGCATTCACCCCCTACAGCTTCCCTCACAACACTAACTACTAAACAGGTTAACTATCACACAATAACTTTAACTTCTGCTCAGTATTTAGTTGAAATGAGATCAATATCTCTTAACACAGGTCAGTTAAAAAGACTGTTTGTGTTTTTTTTTCTATTGAGAACTTGAACCTTTATTAACAGTCCTTCCTTCCACATAATGTCATAAGCTTTTTCTATATAAAAGAAAACACTGTAAAGTCGGATTCCTTATTTGCCTGAGCCTTTCCAATATCATTTTCTAGCCTTATCACTAAGTCCATGGTACTCCTTCCTTCCCTAAACCCACTTTGATAGGTTGCTATCATTCCACTTTTCTCCACTACATATACGATAACCTTTCTGTTATCATCCTTTCCATAATTTTGCATACATTTGATGTTAATGCTATTTTACTTATAACTAGTGGGTTTAGAAGGTTCCTTGCCAGGTTTTCTTATTGGAATGACTACTGCTTCTTTCCATGCATTCGGTAATCTATTCTCCTCCCACACTCTGTTATAAAGGTACAGCAACTTTAAGAGCACTCCTTTCCCTAGATGTTTTTGCAGTGTATCTCATCTTCTCCTGGAGAGGTTGGTTTAGCTCAGTTTATTGCTCTCATCATCTCTACCAAAGTAAATGGTTCATCAATTTTATCATCAGTTTTTTCCCTCCTGTCAACTGGATGCTGATTCATTGTTCTTTCCTTTCTCATTTTGCATACTTCTGACAGGTTATCTGAAATGTGTATCTTTACAAATGGCTTTGCCATCTGCCTTATCCTTATTGGAGATTGCTGTTCCTTCCTCAGATGTTATAACTGGAATTTCTCATTCCCTCCTTACACCTCCCATCCTTTTTATCATTCCCCAAACCTCTCCCACAGGTGTTGATCTTCCTATTTCATTGCAAAATGTCTTCCAACTTGTCCTTTTAGCTTGACATACCGTTCTTCTCATGCTAGCTTTCTTATATCGAATCAAATGCTGCATGTTATGGGTGTTTTAAACTAGTGAATGCTCTATTCCTGTTTTTAATGGCCTGACGACACTCTTCTGACCACCATGGTACCAGTTTTTTATTCCCCCTTTGTTTACTAGAGTAGAGTAGAATAGATCTACCTGCTGCCATAATAATTGGTGATGTTATTTGTTTGTTCGTTTCGTCTATATTTCCAGAAATGTATATCCTTGTTCATGATTCCCCACTTAATTGCTGGAATTTTACCCACCTCATTTCCTCATTTTGGTATTCCTTCACCCAGTCTTATTTCCACTCGCTCTCCCACCGATCATAATACTGGGCACACCGTATAAGAAACTTCAATTTGTATAGTAGATTATTATTTTATTGATCAAAATCATCTAATGTGAATTCTCCTCTGTTTTTCAGGTTTTAGTCAGTCTTTGAGGTCCTCAGATTATTTGGTGAAAAGACCAGAAGTAGTCACTCTGTCCTGCGGTTTCTCTGGATTCTCAGTGGGCAGGAGGGCATTACAATAGTCAAGCCTGCTAGTTATAAATGCATGCATTCATTTTTCTGTTTTGCTCAGAGAGAGAAAGGGTCTTATTTTGGCAATATTTTTAGATGATATTGAGTTATATAATAATTTACCTTGTTTTTAAATATTTTGACATCCCTTTGACAGATATGCATCTATTTTTTTGTAGATATTGCCCCTTTTTAACATATACATTCCTCTTAGTTTATACTGACTTTCTCTAATTTCGAACAGTCCCTCAATACAATTTGTTAGTTAATTTATTATATGCTTAATACATTATCTGTGCAGTATAAAACTCAACTAAATCAACAAATTTTAATACATGTAGTTTCAAGATCAAGAATCAAGAATTTTTATTGCCAAGTAGTGTTGTGCACATACAAGGAATTTGCTTTGGTAATAAGGTGTTACCGAGGCTGCTATATTCAGCGCCAACTTGAGAAAAACAAAAAAACAGCATGACATGAGGAGAGGTGAGGAGAAAAAAAAAAGCGACCCCCAGACTATGCTCCTGTAAGGAGAACAGTCTGGGAACAGGAAAAAACACCTCAGCAGCATTAGCACATAAACAGTACACTCTACAAACAAGACATTGCAACATGGTGGGGAGTGGGGGATGGAGGTAGTCCAGCCCAGGCAAGCAGCATCCGGTCCTGCAGCCATTATGGCGCTGGTCACAGACCCGCCTGTCAGACTGGGGGTACGAAGCGGCGAAGGCGTGGGATGGGGTGTGGGTTAGGTGCATATCTGTGTATGTGTAAGTTCATGTGTGTGTAGGCCTGGAGAGAGTCGCTAAGCCAGCACCATAATCTAGGAGCCTCAGTCCGCAGGATTGTCATAGCGATACACAGCAAGTTGCCATGGAGACAACCTTGATCATGTCCCAGGCAGAGTCAACAATCAGCAGGTGTCTGAGGAGTCGGGGAAGGAATGCAAGAGCGGCACACTGCAGTGCTCTTCCGGGAGAGTTGTTGTTCCAGCAGCGGCCTTGGCCAAGGCCAGTGCTGGTAGGGGGGTGCCGAAACAGATAAGATTGGGATTGTTTGGTCTTCGGGCGAGTAGCCGCATTCAATTTATGCAGGCTATTCTCCTGGTCCGTTTTGGTCTCTGAAACGATCCATTTGCCTTTGCAAAGCTGTGAGCTTCTCCATGATGTTATCCATATTGTGGTTCATAGACCCAGTCTGAGTGCAGACAGCTCTGCCCACCGCTTCAATCATCACGGGCAGCCTTGCGGGGCTTTTGACAGCTGTCACCGTCTCCTTAGTTCCTCGGTAAACCAGGGCAATGCCTAATCCAATCAGCAGAAGACCTGTTATCATGGTGCCGAATAGGTAGATATCTTCAACGTCCTCCACGGAAAGAGCCGCCAGACACACGACCCGCCACCTCTCCCACGCGTCCATCGTGTAGCCAGCTGCGAACGTCCCGGCAGGGCAGTCAGGTTCCCCCGAACCCAAGCTTCTCGTCGAGAAGATGGTGTCAATTGCGTTGAGAGACCAGTTGATCAAATCCATAATTTCTTGGTTTTGGAGAGCAGTGTAGCGAGGGTCTCTCAAAGTACAAGACAGTAGACGTGACGAGAGAAGCAAGCAGGAGAGGCGAGGGGAGGGAGAGGGAGAGAAAATGCGACCGCCTTCGTTGAGAGCCAAGAGGGGAATGTTTAATAAATAAAATATTTGTTATTTTATAATAATCAGCCCGTTTTACAATCGTTATTGCTTTCTTTTGTAACATTTATTGGATTTATATCAGTGTATGACTCCACACAATAAGCATATATATAGTGATTTTTTTGTTCAAAATATGTTTTGTTCTATTTAATTGGGCCTATTAGTAAATACTAGGACACATCTGAACTGAGGGCAGATGCAGGAAGAGTTTGGTTCATGTTATTAGCCTATACTAAAAATTGCTTTTTTCACGGTCATCATGTTTTAAAGCTAATGCAACGTAAGTGCTGCAAATCATATTTCTGCCCTACACGCTGAGAACAATAGAAAGACGAGAGAAGTTTTCAGTATGCTACATCCATTATCCTGACCAAAAGAATGACTAATGTTAGGTTTAAGTTCTTTTGATCACATGGACACTGTTGCTTCTTGTGGGTTTTTTGGTCAGTAACTCAAAGGCACTAGTCACTGTGTCTACTACTTCGACTACTGGGGGAAAGGAACCAAAGTCACCGTTTCCTCAGGTAAGTTATTGCCGATATTTTCTGTTAATTTTTTTTGCCTGTTTTATTTATTATGGTAGAACAGGTGGTCTTTCTTGTCACACATCTAACATGCAGACGTAGGCCTATTTACAATGTTTACCTTGGTTAACAGTGGAAATGCGTCGGTAACGCGTAAAACTCTCCGATTAAAGAAAGTGCGAACTAACATATCAAACTAAATCGTTTTAAGAACGTCGGCTTAGAAATTTTTTTGCCTTTGAAAATGTATTATTGTAGTTATGGTATGGCTCTTATTATGAACCTTCCCGTTGTGATGGTGCCTTTGACTACTGGGGAAAGGGAACAGCGGTGACTGTAACATCAGGTAAGTAGTCAAATTTTAATTTCTAGACTACGAACCAAACAGCAAAATATGAATCGTTATGTAGGCTATAAAAATATTTCTAAAGCCGATTATTAACTTTTTTCCCGACAAAAGTGTTCATATCATGAAAAATTTGACAATTAATTACGAAATAAATCTGGTTTAAGGTAGGCTAATGTGGAAAAGATCGTTTGTGTTTTTGTGCACAGAAGAAATTAAAAGTATCACTGTGATGCTGCCTTTGGCTACTGGGGGAAAGGCACGTCTGTCACAGTGACATCTGGTAAGATATCAGGCTAATCCTCTCAATAACTATGGCTTGGTTTAAATATAATAGGCTAATAGGCTAAAGGTGAATTTCCGTTGTACCTTACTTTGCGAGAATAAACATTATTGACTAAAAAGGCTAAATCCAATCCGTGGGTTATATAATAATAATAAATGAAAGCTACTTGTTAAGAGGTTACATATGATAGCTGCTATTATTGTACAATATCCACGGGTAAATTGTCAGTGTGACTATGCTTTTGACTACTGGGGAAAAGGAACCATGGTCACTGTTTCGTCAGGTAAGAAAAAATCCCACTTACTAATTCAAAATCTGATTTACGATGAATCTGTGTGCAGTTATTTCGTCGATACAATTTTTTACATAAAAGTAACATTTCAATGACGAGTTTCTTGTTCTGCGATTAGAACAATTAAAGTTAGGATATTAGTCTAAAGTAATTTACTAACGCAAAGATTCAGATTATGAATAATTAAATTAAATCAAATTCTAAATATTTGTATACAAAAAACAAAGAATTGGCTGCAGGACTCTGAGCGTTGTATTTTTATACTGCACTGTAACATTAAAAGAATATTGTGTAACTGGGCTTTCGACTACTGGGGAAGCGGCACCAAAGTCACCGTAACAAACAGTAAGTTTTTATGATTAATTGCATGGACATTTGTATCGTAAAGGAAGAAATTGCACGTGTGTTTTATTTTTATTATATCTTTAACATAGTTCGAGTTTTCTATTAGTACAAACTGTCTTCATTTAGCGGTTGTCCATTTCACTAGATTTAAAAGACATTATTTTATATTATTCATCTGTTAAAAACGAACAAAAATCAATAACAGTAGTTATTCTTAAACGACTCATTTTGTTGTACATTAGGCTATTCTCACATGCGTTGCCTTAAACTGCTCAGATATTAGACGCTGAAAACAGCCAGAAATATAAGACTAAAAAAACCTAATTAAACTGTAACGTCTCTGGTGCGTTTTAACTCTATGCACTGATATCCTCTAATATAATGTGTTATATTTTAATGTGTTATTTTTTAAATTGTTGATTGCATCCCGATATTTATTATTAGGCTACTAATAAACTGGTATAGCTTGATTTAGAAAGGTTTCTATCAATGCATGAAGATGATAATTAAAGATTTAAAAGAAGTTTTTTTGTGTGGAACAACCGCTATTCAAGAAATGATTTCGTGCACCAAGCACAATGAAAATGAAAGAATCCACCTTTAGACGTTTGTTTGCAGTATTTTTTGGCTATATTTATTTTTTAATGTTACATTTTTAGTTTTTTAATGATTTCATAGTTCAAAGTTACAAACTGCTATACAACGCTTTTATTTAAAATTCTCAAAAGGAATTTTAATTAAATGTATATTTAATTTCATTATTTTTATTTATTTATAGTTCATAAGTTAAAATAACTTTCATTTGAAACAAATTGAAGTCATTATGCAGTCATTATCAAGTAATACATTTAAATGAGTTTAGATACCCGTTTATCTACACTGTTAAAAAAGGTTATTAAATGACATTGATGGTTCAATGAAGAACCTTTACCATCAATGGACCCTTTCAATTGCACAAGTTTGTTTAGATTATAATGTTCTTCACACTAAGAAAAAAAAAAGTTTATTTTAAGAACGGTTCACTGAAAGGTTCTTTTAGGAACCCAAAATGGCTCTTTATGGAATCTCTGTAAAAACTCCCTTTTGGAACCTTTATTTTTTAAGAATTTAAGAAAAAAATGTTTCCCGTGTTTCGCGAGATTTTATGTTTTACGCGACCGATTTTAGACTGAGACCGTTAACCAAGGGGAATTCAGTCTGACTTAAAAAAAAAAAATTCTAATTAGACCAATTTACTTGTTAATTTAACTTACTTAAAAAAACAGGTATGACCAGTCTTAAAGAAGAAAAGATGACTAACTTGCAAGACTATAGTCACTATGCAGTTTAAATGCAACTGGCCACACAGGACTCTTTGTTTGTATTTCTTCTGACGTAGGCTATAATAATTTAATCTCAATCAATTTATTATTTATTTTCTTTATTTGTTCATTCGTTGGTTGGTTCGTTAATTTGACAAGGCCTAATAGTGTTGCATGTGTATGTTACGTTTTAGGATGCCGTTTATATATTGTCTGAAAAAGTTATAATGTCTCTACAGCTCAACCATCTGCGCCGAAGTCCATCTTCGCCCTGTCTGATTGTTCTGATGTTTCTGATGAGTTCCTCACCGTCGGCTGCTTGACCAGAGGTTTCTCACCTGCGGACTCACTCACTTTCAAGTGGAAGGGTCCTGGTGATAAAGTTCTGGATACTTTTATTCAGTATCCAGCCTTCGGGAGAGAAGGAGACTATACCAAAATCAGCTATATGCGTGTGAAAAAAAGAGACTGGAATCCCAAAAACCCTTACACGTGTGAAGCTTCAAATTCAAAAGGCAATTTGACAGCTAAAGTAGTTCCAAAAGGTGAGTTAGCCTACGTCTTACGTCATTTTAGCTACTTCACGTGTCTCTCTTTTATTGCTGTTGGGTCAGTGTTTTTTATATTGATGTTGGGATATTGTTTCTTCGTGGAGGCCCATGTTTCAATACACATTTTAGCACACTCTTGTAGTTTTGTCAAATCATTGATGTAATTATTTAATGCTAATGAACCTGCTGTTATATTTTTCTGCAAGTCAAGCAGTTGTCCTTTATCAAAGTCTAATGACAGTGAATGTTTGCAGTAGCTGAGAACAACAAGACTATAGGTCTAAAAGACATACAACAGAAAAGCACATAATATGCTTAGGCTTTCAGAAATGCTTTTTCTCTGACCTCATGCCAGGGAATACAATGGCATATGAGATTTCTTGTTTTATAAACAAAATAAAAATAATTCAAATATAAATATAGGCTACAACATTTAACATTGACGTTCAAACTCAACTAAGAGCATCTATGTGCTTTGCTTAATAAAGCATGTTGCACTATTTCCTTGCTTTTCATGTCCTCTCTGCTTTCTCCTGTATGTTGCCAGCTCCACCGCCAGATCAGCCCGCAACTGTCGTCTTAACAGTGCCTACAAAAAAGGAGAGAATGGGACAGCAACCTTCTTGTGTTTAGCCTGGCAGTTTTCGCCTAAAGCATACTCGTTTAAGTGGTTTCAGAACGCTCAGAAGTTGACACATGCGATAGACACCTATGACACAAGTGAAAAGAAAGGCCCAGTAGCCTTGTATAGTGCCACACGCATTTTTAAAATCAGTGCCGAGACATGGATGAACTCCGTTTTGATTTCCTTTCCTGTCCATCTTTTTTTTCCATTCCAGAAGCTTTAAAACTTTAAAAACTCTCATGATGTAAATAACCACCCACTGAATCATTAACATTTATTTATTTATTTTAGCATTAACAGGTTTTTTAACAGGTTTTTTTTTAACAATGGGGGAGGGCGGGATTATAAATAAATTTGAATTATTTAATATTATAAAAGAAATAATATAATTATTTTGTATGCCTATCTGAATTTATTGAAGAAGACTAGTAATCATATGATTGATTAAGATTTTCATAAACGTTGTACCTCTTATATTTTCTGTTTAAACCACATTGCAGGTTATTTGATTCTTTCCTTGTTTTAATAGTAAAACGTGTCACTGCACCCACTATTGATCTGCTGAGTAGAGAGGAAGGTGATAGCATCGTGTTGCAGTGCCAGTTGAAGGATTATTACCCAGACAAACTTACTGTACAATGGCTTAGTGGGGATCAGCTTGTCAGTGCTGCTAAAAATAAAACGTTGCAGACCACTGATAAAGTGGAGAAAACCTTTACTTACATAAGCCAAATATCTATCCGTGCCCAATATGAAGACAAAAACTACACTTGTAAAGCCAGCCATAACTCTGAAGAGTTCAAGCAAGAATATAACATGTGCATGGGTAAGTAAAAAAAAAATGAAGATGAATCATAGATGACAGTATAATTAGTGCAAGCATTATCATTCCATGAAGCTAACTTTATTCATTACACATTTACAGCAAAGTCTGTGTTCAAACCTTCAGTCCAAGTAAAGTCATCCCATCTCAGAGACATTTTGAAGGAGAATGAAGTCACAATTTCTTGTATTGTTGAAGCGCCACACAACACTGAAGTGTCATGGTCGGCAGACGGCACCAGTGAAAAAGGCACCAGCGCTTCCAAAGAACTTGACAATAAAATTGTGAGCAACTTGACTTTGTCCAGAGACAAGTGGTTGAAACTAAAGACCGTTGTTTGTACTGCTAAACATCCATGTTTCCCAGAAGAGAATGATCAAATTCAAGCTGGTAAGTTGTATATTTTGCACTGATCAAGTGTGAGAATTTAGGTTTTGAAAACCACATATTGTGTATTAAAATGTATGTTTGATCTTCAGATGATATGAAGAAGAATCCTGTAGTGGTGATCAGGAGGTCTTTCAAGAAATCAGCTCAGTCGGGCACTGCTTTACTGGAGTGTGTTGTAAATGATCTCCCCTCTGGTGAGGTCTGCATCAACTTCCAGGCCAACAGTGCTGATATCTCAGATTTCACTTGTGTGGACTGGGTCCCTTCTGAAAACAATTGGTCCCTGACCACACATTTTACAATCCCTAGTGAGCACCAGAAGAAAGCAAACAGCTTTACCTGTAAAGTCCACACTCCTTTCAAAAGCTTGGCATCAGAACCTGCTGGAAACTTTTTTGGTAGGGAATGAACATTTAACTCAAAAAAGATGCAATAACTCAAATGAACTAACAATTAACAAAATACATCAATACATCAGAGGACAAATTCCAAGTATGAGTCAACCTAGAGTTGGCCTTCACTTACAAAACGTATTCACCTTTATATATTTTAGTTAATAACATGTTCATAAAAGTTCACTGTACATAATGTTAACAGATACAACTTTTGATCTTAAAAAATGTATAAGTAAATGTTGAGATTAGCATAAACTAATATTAGCAAATGCTGTATACTTATTATTTATTGTTAGTTCATGTTAACTAATGAAAATTGTAACCTTCTTGTAATATGTTATTATTAATTATATTGGAGACATTAATTCATGGATTGAAATGAATTTTACTAATATGTGGATGTATTATGTTGTCTTCACTGGACAACTTTTTTTCCCCTTAGATGATCCTACCATAGAGCTTGTTGTTGTTCCCAGTGTGGGTCAATCTAGTTCAGAGCCACAAAAGCTGCTGTGTTCTGGAAAAGGATTCGACCTGAAGATCAAGTGGTTTTCAGAATGTAAAAACAAATCTGGCACAGCTTTAGACGTCTCAATGATGGAAAATGGCTATGGGAAAGTGTACAGTGAGATATTGGTGCCACAGCAAGAGTGGGATAAAGGGGTCACTTACACTTGTCAAATTGTCGATGAACGCAGTGGGAAAACTGCTAAGAAAAACACCAATATTTGTGCAGGTAAACACACCATATATGACTCTCTCTCTCTCTCTCTCTCTCTCTCTCTCTCTCTCTCTCTCTCTCTCTCTCTCTCTCTCTCTCTCTCTCTCTCTCTCTCTCTCTCTCTCTCTCTCTCTCTCTCTCGTTATCATGCCAGTTTTACATGTGTCTGTGCCAGTGTATATGTGAGCATATAAGGTCACAAAGACATCATAACTTCACTCAAAATAAATTGAAATTTAAAAAATGAAAACATGAAACAGTTAAAATAATAATACATCAAAGTGATGCATTTGCATTGCAGATGAATCATATATGACAGTATAATTAGTACAAGCGTCATCATTCCATGAGGCTAACTTTATTAATTTCATATTTACAGCAAAGTCTGTGTTCAAACCTTCAGTCCAAGTAAAGAGAGGCCATCTCAGTGACATTTTGAAGGAGAACGAAGTCACAATTTCTTGTATTGTTGAAGCGCCACACAACACTGAAGTGTTATGGTTGACAGACGGCACCAGTGAAAAAGGCACCAGCGCTTCCAAAGACCTTGACAATAAAATTGTTAGCAACTTGACTTTGTCCAGAGACAAGTGGTTGAAACTAAAGACCGTTGTTTGTACTGCTAAACATCCATGTTTCCCAGAAGAGAATGATAAAATTCAAGCTGGTAAGTTGTTTATTTTGCACTGATCAAGTGTGAGAATTTAGGTTTTGAAAACCACATATTGTGTATTAAAATGTATGTTTGATCTTCAGATGATATGAAGAAGAATCCTGTAGTGGTGATCAGGAGGTCTTTCAAGAAATCAGCTCAGTCGGGCACTGCTTTACTGGAGTGTGTTGTAAATGATCTCCCCTCTGGTGAGGTCTGCATCAACTTCCAGGCCAACAGTGCTGATATCTCAGATTTCACTTGTGTGGACTGGATCCCTTCTGAAAACAATTGGTCCCTGACCACACATTTTACAATCCCTAGTGAGCACCAGAAGAAAGCAAACAGCTTTACCTGTAAAGTCCACACTCCTTTCAAAAGCTTGGCATCAGAACCTGCTGGAAACTTTTTTGGTAGGGAATGAACATTTAACTCAAAAAAGATGCAATAACTCAAATGAACTAACAATTAACAAAATACATCAATACATCAGAGGACAAATTCCAAGTATGAGTCACCTAGAGTTGGCCTTCACTTACAAAACGTATTCACCTTTATATATTTTAGTTAATAACATGTTCATAAAAGTTCACTGTACCTAATGTTAACAGATACAACTTTTGATCTTAAAAAATGTATAAGTAAATGTTGAGATTAGCATAAACTAATATTAGCAAATGCTGTATACTTATTATTTATTGTTAGTTCATGTTAACTAATGAAAATTTTAACCTTCTTGTAATGTGTTATTATTAATTATATTGGAGACATTAATTCATGGCTTGAAATGAATTTTACTAATATATGGATGTATTATGTTTTCTTCACTGGGCAACTTTTTTTCCCCTTAGATGATCCTACCATAGAGCTTGTTGTTGTTCCCAGTGTGGGTCAATCTAGTTCAGAGCCACAAAAGCTGCTGTGTTCTGGAAAAGGATTCGACCCGAAGATCAAGTGGTTTTCAGAATCTAAAAACAAATCTGGCACAGCTTTAGACGTCTCAATGATGGAAAATGGCTATGTGAAAGTGTACAGTGAGATATTGGTGCCACAGCAAGAGTGGGATAAAGGGGTCACTTACACTTGTCAAATTGTCGATGAACGCAGTGGGAAAACAGCTGAGAAAAACACCAATATTTGTGCAGGTAAACACACCATATGTGACTCTCTCTCTCTCTCTCTACCTCTCTCTCTCTCTCTCTCTCTCTCTCTCTCTCTCTCTCTCTCTCTCTCTCTCTCTCTCTCTCTCTCATGTTATCATGCCAGTTTTACATGTGTCTGTCCCAGTGTATATGTGAGCATGTAAGGTCACAAAGACATCATAACTTCACTCAAAATAAATTGAAATTTAAAAAATGAATACATGAAACAGTTAAAATAATAATACATCAAAGTGATGCATTTGCATTGCAGATGAATCATATATGACAGTATAATTAGTGCTAGCATCATCATTCCATGAAGCTAACTTTATTCATTTCATATTTACAGCAAAGTCTGTGTTCAAACCTTCAGTCCAAGTAAAGAGAGGCCATCTCAGTGACATTTTGAAGGAGAACGAAGTCACAATTTCTTGTATTGTTGAAGCGCCACACAACACTGAAGTGTCATGGTCGGCAGACGGCACCAGTGAAAAAGGCACCAGCACTTTCAAAGACCTTGACAATAAAATTGTTACCAACTTGACTTTGTCCAGAGACAAGTGGTTGAAACTAAAGACCGTTGTTTGTACTGCTAAACATCCATGTTTCCCAGAAGAGAATGGTAAAATCCAAGCTGGTAAGTTGTTTATTTTGCATTGATCAAGTGTGACAATTTAGGTTTTGAAAACCACATATTGTGTATTAAAATGTATGTTTGATCTTCAGATGATATGAAGAAGAATCCTGTAGTGGTGATCAGGAGGTCTTTCAAGAAATCAGCTCAGTCGGGCACTGCTTTACTGGAGTGTGTTGTAAATGATCTCCCCTCTGGTGAGGTCTGCATCAACTTTCAGGCCAACAGTGCTGATATCTCAGATTTCACTTGTGTGGACTGGATCCCTTCTGAAAACAATTGGTCCCTGACCACACATTTTACAATCCCTAGTGAGCACCAGAAGAAAGAAAACAGCTTTACCTGTAAAGTCCACACTCCTTTCAAAAGCTTGGCATCAGAACCTGCTGGAAACTTTTTTGGTAGGGAATGAACATTTAATCGGTAACTCAAAAAAGATGCAATAACTTAAATGAACTAACAATTAACAAAGTATATCAATATAACACTGGTCCGTGTGTGTGTGTGTGTGTGTGTGTGTGTGTGTGTGTGTGTGTGTGTGTGTGTGTGTGTGTGTGTGTGTGTGTGTGTGTGTGTGTGTGTGTGTGTGTGTGTGTGTGTGTGTGTGTGTGTGTGTGTGTGTGTGTTGTGTGTGTGTGTGTGTGTGTGTGTGTTCTCTCTCACTGCTCCTAATGTGTGTGCACTAACTTGGATGGGTTAAAGTCAGAGGACAAATTGCGAGTATGAGTCACCTAGAGTTGGCCTTCACTTACAAAACTTATTCACCTTTGTTTATTTTAGTTAATAACATGTTCATGATAGTTCACAGTGCATAATGTTAACAGATACAACTTTTGATCTTAAAAATATATAAGTAAATGTTTAGATTAGCATAAACTAATATTAGCAAATGCTGTATACTTATTATTTATTGTTAGTCCATGTTAACTAATGTAAACAATTGAAACCTTCTTGTAATGTGTTATCTTTAATTATGTAGGAGACATTAATTTAATTTTACTAATATGTGGATGTATTATGTTGTCTTCACTGGACAACTTTTTTTCCCCTTAGATGATCCTACCATAGAGCTTGTTGTTGTTCCCAGTGTGGGTCAATCTAGTTCAGAGCCACAAAAGCTGCTGTGTTCTGGAAAAGGATTCGACCCGAAGATCAATTGGTTTTCAGAATCTAAAAAAAAATCTGGCACAGCTTTAGACGTCTCAATGATGGACAATGGCTATGTGAAAGTGTACAGTGAGATATTGGTGCCACAGCAAGAGTGGGATAAAGGGGTCACTTACAATTGTCAAATTGTCGATGAACGCAGTGGGAAAACAGCTGAGAAAAACACCAATATTTGTGCAGGTAAACACACCATATATGACTCTCTCTCTCTCTCTCTCTCTCTCTCTCTCTCTCTCTCTCTCTCTCTCTCTCTCTCTCTCTCTCTCTCTCTCTCTCTCTCTCTCTCTCTCTCTCTCTCTCTCTCATGTTATCATGCCAGTTTTACATGTGTCTGTCCCAGTGTATATGTGAGCATATAAGGTCACAAAGACATCATAACTTCACTCAAAATAAATTGAAATTAAAAAAATGAAAACATGAAACAGTTAAAATAATAATACATCAAAGTGATGCATTTGCATTGAAGATGAATCATATATGACAGTATAATTAGTGCTAGCATCATCATTCCATGAAGCTAACTTTATTAATTTCATATTTACAGCAAAGTCTGTGTTCAAACCTTCAGTCCAAGTAAAGAGAGGCCATCTCAGAGACATTTTGAAGGAGAACGAAGTCACAATTTCTTGTATTGTTGAAGCGCCACACAACACTGAAGTGTCATGGTCGGCAGACGGCATCAGTGAAAAAGGCACCAGCGCTTCCAAAGACCTTGACAATAAAATTGTGAGCAACTTGACTTTGTCCAGAGACAAGTGGTTGAAACTAAAGACCGTTGTTTGTACTGCTAAACATCCATGTTTCCCAGAAGAGAATGATACAATTCAAGCTGGTAAGTTGTTTATTTTGCACTGATCAAGTGTGAGAATTTAGGTTTTGAAAACCACATATTGTGTATTAAAATGTATGTTTGATCTTCAGATGATATGAAGAAGAATCCTGTAGTGGTGATCAGGAGGTCTTTCAAGAAATCAGCTCAGTCGGGCACTGCTTTACTGGAGTGTGTTGTAAATGATCTCCCCTCTGGTGAGGTCTGCATCAACTTCCAGGCCAACAGTGCTGATATCTCAGATTTCACTTGTGTGGACTGGATCCCTTCTGAAAACAATTGGTCCCTGACCACACATTTTACAATCCCTAGTGAGCACCAGAAGAAAGCAAACAGCTTTACCTGTAAAGTCCACACTCCTTTCAAAAGCTTGGCATCAGAACCTGCTGGAAACTTTTTTGGTAGGGAATGAACATTTAACTCAAAAAAGATGCAATAACTCAAATGAACTAACAATTAACAAAATACATCAATACATCAGAGGACAAATTCCAAGTGTGAGTCAACCTAGAGTTGGCCTTCACTTACAAAACGTATTCACCTTTATATATTTTAGTTAATAACATGTTCATGATAGTTCACTGTACATAATGTTAACAGATACAACTTTTGATCTTAAAAATTGTATAAGTAAATGTTTAGATTAGCATAAACTAATATTAGCAAATGCTGTATACTTATTATTTATTGTTAGTTCATGTTAACTAATGAAAATTGTAACCTTCTTGTAATATGTTATTATTAATTATATTGGAGACATTAATTCATGGATTGAAATGAATTTTACTAATATATGGATTTATTATGTTTTCTTCACTGGACAACTTTTTTCCCCCCTTAGATGATCCTACCATAGAGCTTGTTGTTGTTCCCAGTGTGGGTCAATCTAGTTCAGAGCCACAAAAGCTGCTGTGTTCTGGAAAAGGATTCGACCTGAAGATCAAGTGGTTTTCAGAATCTAAAAACAAATCTGGCACAGCTTTAGACGTCTCAATGATGGAAAATGGCTATTTGAAAGTGTACAGTGAGATATTGGTGCCACAGCAAGAGTGGGATAAAGGGGTCACTTACACTTGTCAAATTGTCGATGAACGCAGTGGGAAAACTGCTGAGAAAAACACCAATATTTGTGCAGGTAAACACACCATATATGACTCTCTCTCTCTCTCTCTCTCTCTCTCTCTCTCTCTCTCTCTCTCTCTCTCTCTCTCTCTCTCTCTCTCTCTCTCTCTCTCTCTCTCTCTCGTTATCATGCCAGTTTTACATGTGTCTGTCCCAGTGTATATGTGAGCATATAAGGTCACAAAGACATCATAACTTCACTCAAAATAAATTGAAATTTAAAAAATCAAAACATGAAACCGTTAAAATAATAATACATCAAATTGATGCATTTGCAATGAAGATGAATCATATATGACAGTATAATTAGTGCTAGCATCATCATTCCATGAGGCTAACTTTATTAATTTCATATTTACAGCAAAGTCTGTGTTCAAACCTTCAGTCCAAGTAAAGAGAGCCCATCTCAGAGACATTTTGAAGGAGAACGAAGTCACAATTTCTTGTATTGTTGAAGCGCCACACAACACTGAAGTGTCATGGTCGGCAGACGGCACCAGTGAAAAAGGCACCAGCGCTTCCAAAGACCTTGACAATAAAATTGTTAGCAACTTGACTTTGTCCAGAGACAAGTGGTTGAAACTAAAGACCGTTGTTTGTACTGCTAAACATCCATGTTTCCCAGAAGAGAATGATAAAATTCAAGCTGGTAAGTTGTTTATTTTGCACTGATCAAGTGTGACAATTTAGGTTTTGAAAACCACATATTGTGTATTAAAATGTATGTTTGATCTTCAGATGATATGAAGAAGAATCCTGTAGTGGTGATCAGGAGGTCTTTCAAGAAATCAGCTCAGTCGGGCACTGCTTTACTGGAGTGTGTTGTAAATGATCTCCCCTCTGGTGAGGTCTGCATCAACTTCCAGGCCAACAGTGCTGATATCTCAGATTTCACTTGTGTGGACTGGATCCCTTCTGAAAACAATTGGTCCCTGACCACACATTTTACAATCCCTAGTGAGCACCAGAAGAAAGCAAACAGCTTTACCTGTAAAGTCCACACTCCTTTCAAAAGCTTGGCATCAGAACCTGCTGGAAACTTTTTTGGTAGGGAATGAACATTTAACTCAAAAAAGATGCAATAACTCAAATGAACTAACAATTAACAAAATACATCAATACATCAGAGGACAAATTCCAAGTATGAGTCACCTAGAGTTGGCCTTCACTTACAAAACGTATTCACCTTTATATATTTTAGTTAATAACATGTTCATAAAAGTTCACTGTACCTAATGTTAACAGATACAACTTTTGATCTTAAAAAATGTATAAGTAAATGTTGAGATTAGCATAAACTAATATTAGCAAATGCTGTATACTTATTATTTATTGTTAGTTCATGTTAACTAATGAAAATTTTAACCTTCTTGTAATGTGTTATTATTAATTATATTGGAGACATTAATTCATGGATTGAAATGAATTTTACTAATATATGGATGTATTATGTTTTCTTCACTGGGCAACTTTTTTTCCCCTTAGATGATCCTACCATAGAGCTCGTTGTTGTTCCCAGTGTGGGTCAATCTAGTTCAGAGCCACAAAAGCTGCTGTGTTCTGGAAAAGGATTCGACCCGAAGATCAAGTGGTTTTCAGAATCTAAAAACAAATCTGGCACAGCTTTAGACGTCTCAATGATGGAAAATGGCTATGTGAAAGTGTACAGTGAGATATTGGTGCCACAGCAAGAGTGGGATAAAGGGGTCACTTACACTTGTCAAATTGTCGATGAACGCAGTGGGAAAACAGCTGAGAAAAACACCAATATTTGTGCAGGTAAACACACCATATGTGACTCTCTCTCTCTCTCTACCTCTCTCTCTCTCTCTCTCTCTCTCTCTCTCTCTCTCTCTCTCTCTCTCATGTTATCATGCCAGTTTTACATGTGTCTGTCCCAGTGTATATGTGAGCATGTAAGGTCACAAAGACATCATAACTTCACTCAAAATAAATTGAAATTTAAAAAATGAATACATGAAACAGTTAAAATAATAATACATCAAAGTGATGCATTTGCATTGCAGATGAATCATATATGACAGTATAATTAGTGCTAGCATCATCATTCCATGAAGCTAACTTTATTCATTTCATATTTACAGCAAAGTCTGTGTTCAAACCTTCAGTCCAAGTAAAGTCATCCCATCTCAGAGACATCTTGAAGGAGAACGAAGTCACAATTTCTTGTATTGTTGAAGCGCCACACAACACTGAAGTGTCATGGTCGGCAGACGGCACCAGTGAAAAAGGCACCAGCACTTTCAAAGAACTTGACAATAAAATTGTTACCAACTTGACTTTGTCCAGAGACAAGTGGTTGAAACTAAAGACCGTTGTTTGTACTGCTAAACATCCATGTTTCCCAGAAGAGAATGGTAAAATCCAAGCTGGTAAGTTGTTTATTTTGCATTGATCAAGTGTGACAATTTAGGTTTTGAAAACCACATATTGTGTATTAAAATGTATGTTTGATCTTCAGATGATATGAAGAAGAATCCTGTAGTGGTGATCAGGAGGTCTTTCAAGAAATCAGCTCAGTCGGGCACTGCTTTACTGGAGTGTGTTGTAAATGATCTCCCCTCTGGTGAGGTCTGCATCAACTTCCAGGCCAACAGTGCTGATATCTCAGATTTCACTTGTGTGGACTGGATCCCTTCTGAAAACAATTGGTCCCTGACCACACATTTTACAATCCCTAGTGAGCACCAGAAGAAAGCAAACAGCTTTACCTGTAAAGTCCACACTCCTTTCAAAAGCTTGGCATCAGAACCTGCTGGAAACTTTTTTGGTAGGGAATGAACATTTAACTCAAAAAAGATGCAATAACTCAAATGAACTAACAATTAACAAAATACATCAATACATCAGAGGACAAATTCCAAGTATGAGTCAACCTAGAGTTGGCCTTCACTTACAAAACGTATTCACCTTTATATATTTTAGTTAATAACATGTTCATGATAGTTCACTGTATATAATGTTAACAGATACAACTTTTGATCTTAAAAAATGTATAAGTAAATGTTGAGATTAGCCTAAACTAATATTAGCAAATCCTGTATACTTATTATTTATTGTTAGTTCATGTTAACTAATGTAAACAATTGAAACCTTCTTGTAATATGTTATTATTAATTATATTGGAGACATTAATTCATGGATTGAAATGAATTTTACTAATATATGGATGTATTATGTTTTCTTCACTGGACAACTTTTTTTCCCCCTTAGATGATCCTACCATAGAGCTTGTTGTTGTTCCCAGTGTGGGTCAATCTAGTTCAGAGCCACAAAAGCTGCTGTGTTCTGGAAAAGGATTCGACCCGAAGATCAATTGGTTTTCAGAATCTAAAAAAAAATCTGGCACAGCTTTAGACGTCTCAATGATGGAAAATGGCTATTTGAAAGTGTACAGTGAGATATTGGTGCCACAGCAAGAGTGGGATAAAGGGGTCACTTACACTTGTCAAATTGTCGATGAACGCAGTGGGAAAACTGCTGAGAAAAACACCAATATTTGTGCAGGTAAACACACCATATATGACTCTCTCTCTCTCTCTCTCTCTCTCTCTCTCTCTCTCTCTCTCTCTCTCTCTCTCTCTCTCTCTCTCTCTCTCTCTCTCTCTCTCTCTCTCTCTCTCTCTCTCTCTCTCTCTCTCTCTCTCTCTCTCATGTTATCATGCCAGTTTTACATGTGTCTGTCCCAGTGTATATGTGAGCATATAAGGTCACAAAGACATCATAACTTCACTCAAAATAAATTGAATTTTAAAAAATGAAAACATGAAACAGTTAAAATAATAATACATCAAAGTGATGCATTTGCATTGAAGATGAATCATATATGACAGTATAATTAGTGCTAGCATCATCATTCCATGAAGCTAACTTTATTAATTTCATATTTACAGCAAAGTCTGTGTTCAAACCTTCAGTCCAAGTAAAGAGAGGCCATCTCAGAGACATTTTGAAGGAGAACGAAGTCACAATTTCTTGTATTGTTGAAGCGCCACACAACACTGAAGTGTCATGGTCGGCAGACGGCATCAGTGAAAAAGGCACCAGCGCTTCCAAAGACCTTGACAATAAAATTGTGAGCAACTTGACTTTGTCCAGAGACAAGTGGTTGAAACTAAAGACCGTTGTTTGTACTGCTAAACATCCATGTTTCCCAGAAGAGAATGATACAATTCAAGCTGGTAAGTTGTTTATTTTGCACTGATCAAGTGTGAGAATTTAGGTTTTGAAAACCACATATTGTGTATTAAAATGTATGTTTG
The DNA here is from genome assembly GCF_051911475.1 of Siphateles boraxobius. Lineage (NCBI taxonomy): Eukaryota > Metazoa > Chordata > Actinopteri > Cypriniformes > Leuciscidae > Siphateles > Siphateles boraxobius. Next base: position 20,879,793 of record NW_027509193.1, on the reverse strand, counting down.
ATCTTCAGATGATATGAAGAAGAATCCTGTAGTGGTGATCAGGAGGTCTTTCAAGAAATCAGCTCAGTCGGGCACTGCTTTACTGGAGTGTGTTGTAAATGATCTCCCCTCTGGTGAGGTCTGCATCAACTTCCAGGCCAACAGTGCTGATATCTCAGATTTCACTTGTGTGGACTGGATCCCTTCTGAAAACAATTGGTCCCTGACCACACATTTTACAATCCCTAGTGAGCACCAGAAGAAAGCAAACAGCTTTACCTGTAAAGTCCACACTCCTTTCAAAAGCTTGGCATCAGAACCTGCTGGAAACTTTTTTGGTAGGGAATGAACATTTAACTCAAAAAAGATGCAATAACTCAAATGAACTAACAATTAACAAAATACATCAATACATCAGAGGACAAATTCCAAGTGTGAGTCAACCTAGAGTTGGCCTTCACTTACAAAACGTATTCACCTTTATATATTTTAGTTAATAACATGTTCATGATAGTTCACTGTACATAATGTTAACAGATACAACTTTTGATCTTAAAAATTGTATAAGTAAATGTTTAGATTAGCATAAACTAATATTAGCAAATGCTGTATACTTATTATTTATTGTTAGTTCATGTTAACTAATGAAAATTGTAACCTTCTTGTAATATGTTATTATTAATTATATTGGAGACATTAATTCATGGATTGAAATGAATTTTACTAATATATGGATTTATTATGTTTTCTTCACTGGACAACTTTTTTCCCCCCTTAGATGATCCTACCATAGAGCTTGTTGTTGTTCCCAGTGTGGGTCAATCTAGTTCAGAGCCACAAAAGCTGCTGTGTTCTGGAAAAGGATTCGACCTGAAGATCAAGTGGTTTTCAGAATCTAAAAACAAATCTGGCACAGCTTTAGACGTCTCAATGATGGAAAATGGCTATTTGAAAGTGTACAGTGAGATATTGGTGCCACAGCAAGAGTGGGATAAAGGGGTCACTTACACTTGTCAAATTGTCGATGAACGCAGTGGGAAAACTGCTGAGAAAAACACCAATATTTGTGCAGGTAAACACACCATATATGACTCTCTCTCTCTCTCTCTCTCTCTCTCTCTCTCTCTCTCTCTCTCTCTCTCTCTCTCTCTCTCTCTCTCTCTCTCTCTCTCTCTCTCTCTCTCTCTCGTTATCATGCCAGTTTTACATGTGTCTGTCCCAGTGTATATGTGAGCATATAAGGTCACAAAGACATCATAACTTCACTCAAAATAAATTGAAATTTAAAAAATCAAAACATGAAACCGTTAAAATAATAATACATCAAATTGATGCATTTGCAATGAAGATGAATCATATATGACAGTATAATTAGTGCTAGCATCATCATTCCATGAGGCTAACTTTATTAATTTCATATTTACAGCAAAGTCTGTGTTCAAACCTTCAGTCCAAGTAAAGAGAGCCCATCTCAGAGACATTTTGAAGGAGAACGAAGTCACAATTTCTTGTATTGTTGAAGCGCCACACAACACTGAAGTGTCATGGTCGGCAGACGGCACCAGTGAAAAAGGCACCAGCGCTTCCAAAGACCTTGACAATAAAATTGTTAGCAACTTGACTTTGTCCAGAGACAAGTGGTTGAAACTAAAGACCGTTGTTTGTACTGCTAAACATCCATGTTTCCCAGAAGAGAATGATAAAATTCAAGCTGGTAAGTTGTTTATTTTGCACTGATCAAGTGTGACAATTTAGGTTTTGAAAACCACATATTGTGTATTAAAATGTATGTTTGATCTTCAGATGATATGAAGAAGAATCCTGTAGTGGTGATCAGGAGGTCTTTCAAGAAATCAGCTCAGTCGGGCACTGCTTTACTGGAGTGTGTTGTAAATGATCTCCCCTCTGGTGAGGTCTGCATCAACTTCCAGGCCAACAGTGCTGATATCTCAGATTTCACTTGTGTGGACTGGATCCCTTCTGAAAACAATTGGTCCCTGACCACACATTTTACAATCCCTAGTGAGCACCAGAAGAAAGCAAACAGCTTTACCTGTAAAGTCCACACTCCTTTCAAAAGCTTGGCATCAGAACCTGCTGGAAACTTTTTTGGTAGGGAATGAACATTTAACTCAAAAAAGATGCAATAACTCAAATGAACTAACAATTAACAAAATACATCAATACATCAGAGGACAAATTCCAAGTATGAGTCACCTAGAGTTGGCCTTCACTTACAAAACGTATTCACCTTTATATATTTTAGTTAATAACATGTTCATAAAAGTTCACTGTACCTAATGTTAACAGATACAACTTTTGATCTTAAAAAATGTATAAGTAAATGTTGAGATTAGCATAAACTAATATTAGCAAATGCTGTATACTTATTATTTATTGTTAGTTCATGTTAACTAATGAAAATTTTAACCTTCTTGTAATGTGTTATTATTAATTATATTGGAGACATTAATTCATGGATTGAAATGAATTTTACTAATATATGGATGTATTATGTTTTCTTCACTGGGCAACTTTTTTTCCCCTTAGATGATCCTACCATAGAGCTCGTTGTTGTTCCCAGTGTGGGTCAATCTAGTTCAGAGCCACAAAAGCTGCTGTGTTCTGGAAAAGGATTCGACCCGAAGATCAAGTGGTTTTCAGAATCTAAAAACAAATCTGGCACAGCTTTAGACGTCTCAATGATGGAAAATGGCTATGTGAAAGTGTACAGTGAGATATTGGTGCCACAGCAAGAGTGGGATAAAGGGGTCACTTACACTTGTCAAATTGTCGATGAACGCAGTGGGAAAACAGCTGAGAAAAACACCAATATTTGTGCAGGTAAACACACCATATGTGACTCTCTCTCTCTCTCTACCTCTCTCTCTCTCTCTCTCTCTCTCTCTCTCTCTCTCTCTCTCTCTCATGTTATCATGCCAGTTTTACATGTGTCTGTCCCAGTGTATATGTGAGCATGTAAGGTCACAAAGACATCATAACTTCACTCAAAATAAATTGAAATTTAAAAAATGAATACATGAAACAGTTAAAATAATAATACATCAAAGTGATGCATTTGCATTGCAGATGAATCATATATGACAGTATAATTAGTGCTAGCATCATCATTCCATGAAGCTAACTTTATTCATTTCATATTTACAGCAAAGTCTGTGTTCAAACCTTCAGTCCAAGTAAAGTCATCCCATCTCAGAGACATCTTGAAGGAGAACGAAGTCACAATTTCTTGTATTGTTGAAGCGCCACACAACACTGAAGTGTCATGGTCGGCAGACGGCACCAGTGAAAAAGGCACCAGCACTTTCAAAGAACTTGACAATAAAATTGTTACCAACTTGACTTTGTCCAGAGACAAGTGGTTGAAACTAAAGACCGTTGTTTGTACTGCTAAACATCCATGTTTCCCAGAAGAGAATGGTAAAATCCAAGCTGGTAAGTTGTTTATTTTGCATTGATCAAGTGTGACAATTTAGGTTTTGAAAACCACATATTGTGTATTAAAATGTATGTTTGATCTTCAGATGATATGAAGAAGAATCCTGTAGTGGTGATCAGGAGGTCTTTCAAGAAATCAGCTCAGTCGGGCACTGCTTTACTGGAGTGTGTTGTAAATGATCTCCCCTCTGGTGAGGTCTGCATCAACTTCCAGGCCAACAGTGCTGATATCTCAGATTTCACTTGTGTGGACTGGATCCCTTCTGAAAACAATTGGTCCCTGACCACACATTTTACAATCCCTAGTGAGCACCAGAAGAAAGCAAACAGCTTTACCTGTAAAGTCCACACTCCTTTCAAAAGCTTGGCATCAGAACCTGCTGGAAACTTTTTTGGTAGGGAATGAACATTTAACTCAAAAAAGATGCAATAACTCAAATGAACTAACAATTAACAAAATACATCAATACATCAGAGGACAAATTCCAAGTATGAGTCAACCTAGAGTTGGCCTTCACTTACAAAACGTATTCACCTTTATATATTTTAGTTAATAACATGTTCATGATAGTTCACTGTATATAATGTTAACAGATACAACTTTTGATCTTAAAAAATGTATAAGTAAATGTTGAGATTAGCCTAAACTAATATTAGCAAATCCTGTATACTTATTATTTATTGTTAGTTCATGTTAACTAATGTAAACAATTGAAACCTTCTTGTAATATGTTATTATTAATTATATTGGAGACATTAATTCATGGATTGAAATGAATTTTACTAATATATGGATGTATTATGTTTTCTTCACTGGACAACTTTTTTTCCCCCTTAGATGATCCTACCATAGAGCTTGTTGTTGTTCCCAGTGTGGGTCAATCTAGTTCAGAGCCACAAAAGCTGCTGTGTTCTGGAAAAGGATTCGACCCGAAGATCAATTGGTTTTCAGAATCTAAAAAAAAATCTGGCACAGCTTTAGACGTCTCAATGATGGAAAATGGCTATTTGAAAGTGTACAGTGAGATATTGGTGCCACAGCAAGAGTGGGATAAAGGGGTCACTTACACTTGTCAAATTGTCGATGAACGCAGTGGGAAAACTGCTGAGAAAAACACCAATATTTGTGCAGGTAAACACACCATATATGACTCTCTCTCTCTCTCTCTCTCTCTCTCTCTCTCTCTCTCTCTCTCTCTCTCTCTCTCTCTCTCTCTCTTCTCTCTCTCTCTCTCTCTCTCTCTCTCTCTCTCTCTCTCTCTCTCTCTCTCTCTCTCTCATGTTATCATGCCAGTTTTACATGTGTCTGTCCCAGTGTATATGTGAGCATATAAGGTCACAAAGACATCATAACTTCACTCAAAATAAATTGAATTTTAAAAAATGAAAACATGAAACAGTTAAAATAATAATACATCAAAGTGATGCATTTGCATTGAAGATGAATCATATATGACAGTATAATTAGTGCTAGCATCATCATTCCATGAAGCTAACTTTATTAATTTCATATTTACAGCAAAGTCTGTGTTCAAACCTTCAGTCCAAGTAAAGAGAGCCCATCTCAGAGACATTTTGAAGGAGAACGAAGTCACAATTTCTTGTATTGTTGAAGCGCCACACAACACTGAAGTGTCATGGTCGGCAGACGGCACCAGTGAAAAAGGCACCAGCAGTTTCAAAGACCTTGACAATAAAATTGTGAGCAACTTGACTTTGTCCAGAGACAAGTGGTTGAAACTAAAGAGCGTTGTTTGTACTGCTAAACATCCATGTTTCCCAGAAGAGAATGATACAATTCAAGCTGGTAAGTTGTATATTTTGCACTGATCAAGTGTGAGAATTTAGGTTTTGAAAACCACATATTGTGTATTAATGTATGTTTGATCTTCAGATGATATGAAGAAGAATCCTGTAGTGGTGATCAGGAGGTCTTTCAAGAAATCAGCTCAGTCGGGCACTGCTTTACTGGAGTGTGTTGTAAATGATCTCCCCTCTGGTGAGGTCTGCATCAACTTCCAGGCCAACAGTGCTGATATCTCAGATTTCACTTGTGTGGACTGGGCCCCTTCTGAAAACAATTGGTCCCTGACCACACATTTTACAATCCCTAGTGAGCACCAGAAGAAAGAAAACAGCTTTACCTGTAAAGTCCACACTCCTTTCAAAAGCTTGGCATCCAAACCTGCTGGAAACTTTTTTGGTAGGGAATGAACATTTAATCGGTAACTCAAAAAAGATGCAATAACTTAAATGAACTAACAATTAACAAAGTATATCAATATAACACTGGTCTGTGTGTGTGTGTGTGTGTGTGTGTGTGTGTGTGTGTGTGTGTGTGTGTGTGTGTGTGTGTGTGTGTGTGTGTGTGTGTGTGTGTGTGTGTGTGTGTGTGTGTGTGTGTGTGTGTGTGTGTGTGTGTTCTCTCACTGCTCCTAATGTGTGTGCACTAACTTGGATGGGTTAAATTCAGAGGACAAATTGCGAGTATGAGTCACCTAGAGTTGGCCTTCACTTACAAAACGTATTCACCTTTGTTTATTTTAGTTAATAACATGTTCATGATAGTTTACAGTGCATAATGTTAACAGATACAACTTTTGATCTTAAAAATATATAAGTAAATGTTTAGATTAGCATAAACTAATATTAGCAAATGCTGTATACTTATTATTTATTGTTAGTCCATGTTAACTAATGTAAACAATTGAAACCTTCTTGTAATGTGTTATCTTTAATTATGTAGGAGACATTAATTTAATTTTACTAATATGTGGATGTATTATGTTGTCTTCACTGGACAACTTTTTTTCCCCTTAGATGATCCTACCATAGAGCTTGTTGTTGTTCCCAGTGTGGGTCAATCTAGTTCAGAGCCACAAAAGCTGCTGTGTTCTGGAAAAGGATTCGACCCGAAGATCAATTGGTTTTCAGAATCTAAAAAAAAATCTGGCACAGCTTTAGACGTCTCAATGATGGACAATGGCTATGTGAAAGTGTACAGTGAGATATTGGTGCCACAGCAAGAGTGGGATAAAGGGGTCACTTACAATTGTCAAATTGTCGATGAACGCAGTGGGAAAACAGCTGAGAAAAACACCAATATTTGTGCAGGTAAACACACCATATATGACTCTCTCTCTCTCTCTCTCTCTCTCTCTCTCTCTCTATCTCTCTCTCTCTCTCTCTCTCTCTCTCTCTCTCTCTCTCTCTCTCTCTCTCTCATGTTATCATGCCAGTTTTACATGTGTCTGTGCCAGTGTATATGTGAGCATATAAGGTCACAAAGACATCATAACTTCACTCAAAATAAATTGAAATTAAAAAAATGAAAACATGAAACAGTTAAAATAATAATACATCAAAGTGATGCATTTGCATTGAAGATGAATCATATATGACAGTATAATTAGTGCTAGCATCATCATTCCATGAAGCTAACTTTATTAATTTCATATTTACAGCAAAGTCTGTGTTCAAACCTTCAGTCCAAGTAAAGAGAGGCCATCTCAGAGACATTTTGAAGGAGAACGAAGTCACAATTTCTTGTATTGTTGAAGCGCCACACAACACTGAAGTGTCATGGTCGGCAGACGGCATCAGTGAAAAAGGCACCAGCGCTTCCAAAGACCTTGACAATAAAATTGTTAGCAACTTGACTTTGTCCAGAGACAAGTGGTTGAAACTAAAGACCGTTGTTTGTACTGCTAAACATCCATGTTTCCCAGAAGAGAATGATACAATTCAAGCTGGTAAGTTGTTTATTTTGCACTGATCAAGTGTGAGAATTTAGGTTTTGAAAACCACATATTGTGTATTAAAATGTATGTTTGATCTTCAGATGATATGAAGAAGAATCCTGTAGTGGTGATCAGGAGGTCTTTCAAGAAATCAGCTCAGTCGGGCACTGCTTTACTGGAGTGTGTTGTAAATGATCTCCCCTCTGGTGAGGTCTGCATCAACTTCCAGGCCAACAGTGCTGATATCTCAGATTTCACTTGTGTGGACTGGATCCCTTCTGAAAACAATTGGTCCCTGACCACACATTTTACAATCCCTAGTGAGCACCAGAAGAAAGCAAACAGCTTTACCTGTAAAGTCCACACTCCTTTCAAAAGCTTGGCATCAGAACCTGCTGGAAACTTTTTTGGTAGGGAATGAACATTTAACTCAAAAAAGATGCAATAACTCAAATGAACTAACAATTAACAAAATACATCAATACATCAGAGGACAAATTGCGAGTATGAGTCACCTAGAGTTGGCCTTCACTTACAAAACGTATTCACCTTTATATATTTTAGTTAATAACATGTTCATGATAGTTCACTGTACATAATGTTAACAGATACAACTTTTGATCTTAAAAAATGTATAAGTAAATGTTTAGATTAGCATAAACTAATATTAGCAAATGCTGTATACTTATTATTTATTGTTAGTTCATGTTAACTAATGAAAATTGTAACCTTCTTGTAATATGTTATTATTAATTATATTGGAGACATTAATTCATGGATTGAAATGAATTTTACTAATATATGGATTTATTATGTTTTCTTCACTGGACAACTTTTTTCCCCCCTTAGATGATCCTACCATAGAGCTTGTTGTTGTTCCCAGTGTGGGTCAATCTAGTTCAGAGCCACAAAAGCTGCTGTGTTCTGGAAAAGGATTCGACCTGAAGATCAAGTGGTTTTCAGAATCTAAAAACAAATCTGGCACAGCTTTAGACGTCTCAATGATGGAAAATGGCTATGGGAAAGTGTACAGTGAGATATTGGTGCCACAGCAAGAGTGGGATAAAGGGGTCACTTACACTTGTCAAATTGTCGATGAACGCAGTGGGAAAACTGCTGAGAAAAACACCAATATTTGTGCAGGTAAACACACCATATATGACTCTCTCTCTCTCTCTCTCTCTCTCTCTCTCTCTCTCTCTCTCTCTCTCTCTCTCTCTCTCTCTCTCGTTATCATGCCAGTTTTACATGTGTCTGTCCCAGTGTATATGTGAGCATATAAGGTCACAAAGACATCATAACTTCACTCAAAATAAATTGAAATTTAAAAAATCAAAACATGAAACCGTTAAAATAATAATACATCAAATTGATGCATTTGCAATGAAGATGAATCATATATGACAGTATAATTAGTGCTAGCATCATCATTCCATGAGGCTAACTTTATTAATTTCATATTTACAGCAAAGTCTGTGTTCAAACCTTCAGTCCAAGTAAAGAGAGCCCATCTCAGAGACATTTTGAAGGAGAACGAAGTCACAATTTCTTGTATTGTTGAAGCGCCACACAACACTGAAGTGTCATGGTCGGCAGACGGCACCAGTGAAAAAGGCACCAGCGCTTCCAAAGACCTTGACAATAAAATTGTTAGCAACTTGACTTTGTCCAGAGACAAGTGGTTGAAACTAAAGACCGTTGTTTGTACTGCTAAACATCCATGTTTCCCAGAAGAGAATGATAAAATTCAAGCTGGTAAGTTGTTTATTTTGCACTGATCAAGTGTGAGAATTTAGGTTTTGAAAACCACATATTGTGTATTAAAATGTATGTTTGATCTTCAGATGATATGAAGAAGAATCCTGTAGTGGTGATCAGGAGGTCTTTCAAGAAATCAGCTCAGTCGGGCACTGCTTTACTGGAGTGTGTTGTAAATGATCTCCCCTCTGGTGAGGTCTGCATCAACTTCCAGGCCAACAGTGCTGATATCTCAGATTTCACTTGTGTGGACTGGATCCCTTCTGAAAACAATTGGTCCCTGACCACACATTTTACAATCCCTAGTGAGCACCAGAAGAAAGCAAACAGCTTTACCTGTAAAGTCCACACTCCTTTCAAAAGCTTGGCATCAGAACCTGCTGGAAACTTTTTTGGTAGGGAATGAACATTTAATCGGTAACTCAAAAAAGATGCAATAACTCAAATGAACTATCAATTAACAAAATACATCAATACATCAGAGGACAAATTCCAAGTATGAGTCAACCTAGAGTTGGCCTTCACTTACAAAACGTATTCACCTTTATATATTTTAGTTAATAACATGTTCATGATAGTTCACTGTATATAATGTTAACAGATACAACTTTTGATCTTAAAAAATGTATAAGTAAATGTTGAGATTAGCCTAAACTAATATTAGCCAATCCTGTATACTTATTATTTATTGTTAGTTCATGTTAACTAATGTAAACAATTGAAACCTTCTTGTAATATGTTATTATTAATTATATTGGAGACATTAATTCATGGATTGAAATGAATTTTACTAATATGTGGATGTATTATGTTTTCTTCACTGGACAACTTTTTTTCCCCCTTAGATGATCCTACCATAGAGCTTGTTGTTGTTCCCAGTGTGGGTCAATCTAGTTCAGAGCCACAAAAGCTGCTGTGTTCTGGAAAAGGATTCGACCTGAAGATCAAGTGGTTTTCAGAATCTAAAAACAAATCTGGCACAGCTTTAGACGTCTCAATGATGGAAAATGGCTATGGGAAAGTGTACAGTGAGATATTGGTGCCACAGCAAGAGTGGGATAAAGGGGTCACTTACACTTGTCAAATTGTCGATGAACGCAGTGGGAAAACTGCTAATAAAAGCACCAATATTTTTGCAGGTAAACACACCATATATTTCTCTCTATGGTATTGCTGTTGGGTCAAGATTATGATGATTTTTCTTTGAGGAGGCTCATGTTTGAAGAGACATTTTAGCACACTCTAAAAGTTTTGTCAAATCATTGGTTGAATTATTTAATGCCAATGGACCTGCTGTCCTGAATAAACTTCAATTTCAAATTCACAATGATACTTTTAAACTTATCCCAATATCCCAATTCACAAATATACACATAAATTCCAAGGAACACATGAAGTCATTATTTTCTTTCTTACTCCCTTGTAGTTAAATTCACACTGACGCTGAGGCCACCAACTCAGAGAGAGCTATTTGTCCATAATAAAGTTGTCTTGGAAGCTGTTGTTTCTGGAAATGAACAAAAGACAGTTCAAGAAGCTTCAGTGTCATGCACAGTGAAGAATGAACCTGTATCTAGTGAGAATATCACATCAGGAAAGGTCGTTACTAACACTTTACCGTATAGAAGAATCCACAAAGTCACCATTGATAAAAAGACATGGTTTGATGGAGAAATGGTCACCTGCACCACCCGTGACACATATAATAACAGAGACATCAAGCAGGAGATCCATTTTGATAAAGGAGGTAAGTTTATTCAACTTCCAAACAATTGACTTTGTGGCTGTATGTGCATTTATAGATGCAATTATACTTTTATGAAAATGAAATACAACAATTTTTGGGCAAAAACTGTAAGCCCATTTGAAATGGTTTCGCTGACAAAAAGCTTAGACTGTATTAATAAGACTATTATTATCATTATTGTTTGATTCTTATGTTTGTTAAATTCATCTTTATCACCTCTACTTCAGATGGACAGACACCCAATGTTACCATTTACAGACCCGATCTTATCAACAAAGACAGTGTCTCTCTGGTGTGTGAGGTCACAAGCCATAAACTTGGCAATGTCTATATCATGTGGAAAGTGGGCAACGAGCTTCATAGAGAGGGCACAACCAGTCAAATGGACTCCAAATCTGTTTTCAGCATCCTAACAGTGTCAAAGAAAGAGTATGAAGAAACCACCATCACCTGCGGAGTCAAACACGCCAACGTTAAAAATGAAGAATCTCCATTAGAAGTGTCAACAAGCAAAAGTAAACAGCCAGAATGTCCAGTTTATGACTGATAACTTTTATCTGTTCATTTTGTACATTTTCCAGTGCTTATGCTCCCTGTTGCTCACTTGTCAGATAATCTATTTCATGTTTTTGTGCATTGGTCTGCTTTTTTTAACTTTACTGCATGGGTCAAACTTCAAAGCCAAATTTCACTCAAAACTATTCTTAATTTGTTATTGCATGAAAATAAATATGAACAGAAACATAGTTATCATCGTGTGAAAAAACAATAGTTTTCAAGAGCAAAAAATGTATTCTGACCTGTGTGAGTGTAATGTTTTTGTTAAAATTGTGCATTTATGTTTTGTCCTGTGCTTACTGTACCGCTGTTACCTTTTCATGTCCTCTGATATAACAGTTTCATGTTGTATGTTTCAAATCAAAAATATTTCATTTTGGTTTGACATTTATGTTGTTTTACAATTTTAAGGAATAAATATTTGTGTTTGCAACTTTGCATGATTTAGTCCAGCTCTCACATGGTTCTTATAATCAGAAACTTTGCATTCTTTACATTCTGGTCCTGTTTCATCAGTATTTAGAGAAATTTGAATATTTTTGTGACTCTGCACAAAGTAAATCCACTTATTGTGACCAGTAAATATTGACATTTACAAGAAATAAGGCATTCAGATGTTTTGCTGTAAGGATGTAATATTTTATGTGTACTAGTATAATGTCATTATTAGTTAATGTCTGAGATGAAGTTACTTAGGGGGAAAATGAATATGCTTGAGCAGTATGTAAAATACTAAGTGTATGGTAAAATACAGAAACAATGAGTAAGAGACAGGACAGTGTTAAATATTTGTCTCTTATGTGTACATTGAGCTGTTTGTGCAAAGAATGTATGTGAGTACACGCAGGCAGTACATGTACAAGTACACTAACTAGAAGCCTAGTAAGACTCAATTCAGGATGTGTGATTTATGTTTGCATATACGTGCAGGACAATGTGCTTATCCTGTTCATATGTCCCATGTACATGTGTTTTCTTTGCCAGGGGAGCCACCTGAGCCAGAGAAGGGCTTTGCTCTTAACTGTAATACAGACGTTCCAGAGGAGGATGAGTTCAGAAGTCTCTGGTCCACTGCCACTTCCTTCATCTTCCTATTCCTCTTTTCCCTGACATACAGCGCTGTACTTAGTCTCTTCAAGGTAACCCAAACATAACTAAATTGACTACAGAGTATTTTAAATAAGATGATAAATAAGACAATGTTACAGTTATATAACAGCTTCACCTTGGATTCCATTATGTAACTAAAATTAGTTTTTATTATTGATCTTATTGACTTTTTCCAGATGAAGCACTGATGATTTTTTCCGAAGACTCCAATGTTTCTTATTCTGATGTTGAATCTACATAATTTGACGCTATTCACACATTTTTGAAGATACTGACAAATATGTACTCAGTCTTCACACTCACCAATAGTCTTATTATGTCTGTTCTTTCAGGTTATCTAGATTATTTTCCTTCAAATATTGTATTTGGCAAGTGACATTATCTTGCCGTTTCAGTCTATATTAGAGGGATATGCGTGAGTATTACTTACATACACTGAAATTTTTTTTGTAAAATTGCTACATTTATTTAATTATGTAATTACAATAAAGGGTGTAATGGAAAATGTTTAATTGATCATTACATATAAGAACATATATTTTTGTAAACTGATGCATGTGTGGGTATCTGGGGAGGTGGCTGGGTGTGACACATGTTTAGGAACATATGGGACAGGACCTTTGACCCTACTGACTTTTTGGTGATGGTCTTAGTTGATAACTAAGTGATAAACAGAAAATACATAAGCATGGGTCTCTATAACGGTGGAAGGCAGGCAAAAGAAGCCTGCTGAAGACCTTGAAAATGGTATAAAGGCTGCCCATTGTTTCCTGTCTGGTGTCTCACTCACTCCACACGGTAACTGCTGTGTTGGCGACTGGGCCTTTTCTTGCAAGAATAAATACCTTTTGAAAGACAATTTGATTCAGAGTTGTCTCTTATAATAATGTTTAATAAGAATTTTTGCCACAACAAGGGCAAGTCACACACAGAAATTTTGAAGTAGAAAGACTGAAATTGTATTTTCTTGAAAATCATACTCATAAAAAATAATTTAATCTTAATCAAGTTAATCAAGTTTAAATCATAAATAAATTTAATCATTTAATTTATTTATTTAATCTGTCAAAAAAACACACACCATTTTTATGACTTTAGCACAAGGGCAAATATATATCTGGGTCATTGACAAATATGGCTCCAAAAAAAAAAATATATATATATATATATATTTAAATCTTTTCAAAAACTGATGCAATGCATATGTTTTAGTCATGAACAATGTGTTTAAACAAGTTTCAGTTTTTAAATAACATTTCAATGTGTTGAATTTTTTTATGTCAGGCGGTACAACCAAGTATAGTTGTACCACCTGACATGGAAAGTGTACCAACCTACCCATACTTGAAATCAGCAGTTTTACCAGTATTAGAGAGAAATCTACAAATATTTTCACTCTGCCACAAGGATCAGTTGAGGTCCTCTGGATCATGCATTATCATGTTTACTGTTACTGTAGCTCATCAATTCAGAATCAAAGAGCCATGTTTGCAGTTGTGCCACCCTGACATTTGAGAATAAACAAATTGCTGGACAAAAGTTTTTCAATTATATCAACAGTTTCACAATAAAACTACAGATATTTATAAAATGTGTTTAAATGAGAGGTTTCAAACCTAAAATTATTCCATAGTATTTAGTTTTTAATTTTTTTATTATTAAGACACCATTTTAAATAGTTTTCTTCTCATGTCACATTTTGGGTTTTGGTTCATGTTTCATGCCAGTCATGTTTCCTGTCTTGTCATGTGATTCCTCGGCCCTCAACCTGCCATGTGTTCGGTGTTGCCATGTTTTCATTGGTTAGTTGTCTATCATGTTCACAGGTGTGTCTTTAGTTATTAGTCCATGTGTGCATTTAAGCTCTCATGTTTGCCATGTATCTTCATCAAGTATTGTTTCGTGTAACCACTGGTGGTAAGCGCCATGTCTACAGTATGTTCATGTTTTTGTTTTGAGTTTAATGCTATACTTTGTTTTATGTTTGATCTTGTTTTGGGATATTAATGAAACAGCACTTGGGTTCTGCAACTTGCCTTCAGCCCTATTACAGTTCATTTGTCCAGACAGTTCCACTTGACATATTGGGGGTTAAAGATAACAAAATAAAATAATATGTATTTAAATGTACTTAATTTTTTTAATTTAAGAATAATTTATAATTTATGCCATGCATTTATCAAATTATTTCAAAAGGAAATAATGCACTTGGACACAAAAATGTGCATGTCATCTATTTACGCCTTTACATTTCAGAAGAACTGAATATCATAGAGTAAAGCTAACCAAACCAAACTGATTAATAAAGTAAAGCTTTCTAACATCATTGGAAGGTTTTGAGGAGTGTCATAGCCTATATCCAAAAGTTGTGTTTTAAAAATGTATTTCTGTTCTTTCAGTTGTTCTGAAATTAAGCCCGATTCAAATTGCACACAATGACATATTCCTAGAAAAGCTTTAGTTTAGGGTACTACTGCAAAGGACATGTTTCTCTCAGTTTCGGTGGTTGTATGTATTTAAATATTTTGTCTCTGGGGATTGAGAATCACCGAAGCAGACGGAGCAGCTGCAAACTTCTGAGCGCTCAAGGAAACGTTTTAATGATAGCCAAACAATAATAAATGTAACAATCTACAGCAATATCTAACAATTAAGCTTGATAAGCCAAACAATTCAAAACAATTTGCAATGCCATAAAATGTGTAAATGTATTTAATTGTAACAACATCCTCTTCATGTGTAGTCTACATTACAACTAATACTTAAGGTTTACTTGAATTACATTTTTGTGGTCCATCCAATAGTATGCCGCTTGAAACATTTGCTGAGAATTTAGAATGTTGCAATACAACTTTACAATTATTTTAATTTTGCTTATATAAACGTAGTGGGCTAGTGTTTACTTTGACTGAGTTCTCTCAAAGGAATTTCAGAATGTCAGAATTAGATCTAATCGAGAGCATCTATGTTCAGGGTCTGTCTTTCTTCCTCTTTTTCCCCTCACACCTGCTGAAGTGAAACGTTCATGTTTATGACTAACAATTCTTGGAAATTAGCCAAATTTTGTGTCCAAAACCACATTTTTTTCATTTAATACCAACTAATTTCAAAATGAAAAAAAACTTTTTCTACATACACTAACTCCATCAAAACACGGCAAACCTGATTAAGTATCTAATAATTCTGAAACTACATTACTTGTCATGTTTCAGTTATCTCTGCATACAATTGCCATAGAGACTGTAACAGAAAATCCAACATACGTGGCCTTTGGTTCCGCACGTGTAAGGAAAAAAACCATAGAAATGCAGAATATCACACATTCTTACTCCTTTCCCTTACCTTTTATTCTCCTTCATCCTGAACTACTCCTCTCCTCCCTCAACTATTCCTCTCCCTTGTCCAGATATTACAGTTTTTTTTTTTACAATCGCTATAGGACATATTTAATACACTTTGTCAAAATCCTTAACACAGTTCTCCAAACCAACTTTCAGCTTGGCACAGCAGCTCATTTCACATTCAAAATGCACTAAAGCCGCCAAAACACTTCATACATGTTTCAACTCATTCTTCCAGAACACTAGCAAAGGTTGTCAACCCACAAACAAACTTTGTCACTCATGAAACAATGACCTAAAAAAAATACTAACAAGGGGGAAGCATTACACTATGTTTTATTTTGTAAAATGTATTTATATTTATAATTTGGCCTGTAGGTACATATAGTTTTGGTGATGTTTGTGCCTAAGTGAGAAAATAACTGATGTAATTTGAAAGACTTAGTCATTGAATACCTACATTTTGTGCCAAAGCAATGATTAATGATCCCCAGTTTAGCTCACATAGACTGATGTTGTGCTCAATATGTGAAGGGTTTTGAAAAGTGACCCAAGAGAAATGTGTTGTTCTGCATTCACATTGAACACAACCAATTCAAAGAGTCCCTTTAGAATTCAACTTGTCTATGTCTCCAGCTCCGACTGAGATTTGAATTTCAATATTTCAGTGAGCTGTTACTTTAAAATGCTTATCTGGTTCAACAAAATGTTTTTGTACAGATTTTTTGAATACCTTTGAGCTGCTACTGCTGTTGATGCAGAAGTAGAGGCTTTATACTATATTTAAGGTTTGGAACATTATGTCTTCATTTCTGGCATGCTGTGTTTGAGCATTTGTAAATAAGACAAGAAAGATCCATGAATTTGGTTTTGGATAAGCTTGTGTGAGAAGAAAATTTAAACATTTTAGAAACGTTAACATTTTTTTTATTGTTTAAACATGTGTGAAAACAATATTTATATAAAAAGTAGACTACTTTGAAAACAAAACAAAAAAAACAAAAAAAAAACCCACAAAACTTTTTTTTTCATTATTTTTTTTCATTTTCAAAATAATGCACAAGTTTCATGCATTTGTATGATGAGCACAAACCTGCTTGTTTTTGTAAAGGCCTCTGCGCCATCAAGTGGTAAAACTGACGTTAACCGGAAACAGTGAGAACAACATGTCTGATATGTTACAGTTTTTCTCAATCGATTTGACACATTTCTTTAAATGAAAAGTTGCTCTCAAACCAATTAACACAGAAAACTAAACACACTAATGTTGAGAAAACAGTTTAATATCCACTGCATAATACTGCAGTTTATTATAGTAATGTATTTATTAAAAGTAGCCTAAATACTATCATCAAAAATACAGGTGTTCTCTATTTATTTTTATAACATATTCAGCTATATATGCACATAAATACACTAATGAAAATAAGGTAACACTTTAGAATAATGGTCAGTCATTAATAAGTATCTATGCAGGAAGTAATGCAAGACTACTGAGTAGTACTACATTCACTCCAGCTACTACTATTAACTAATATGGACACAGGTTTAACTAATCAGTAAGTAATATTGAATTTAGGACTAAGATAGTTCCTTATTATGTAATCAATAATTGCTTAATTTTAATAATTGCTCATTAAAATAATGGTTCAGATCACAGTTCTTGAAGATCTTTTTTTACTAAAATGCATCACTCATTACTCAAGCACCTAGTCACTCTTCAAGGACTACTAGTGATGTGGACCATTATTTTAAAGTGAAAAAGATGTTTTTCACTTTTAATGGATGGATGTTTTTTACTTTAATTGCCCACATCCCTAGTAGTTCCTGCATAGTGACTAGGTAACACTTAATGCATTTTATGACTATATTCAGAGTAAAAATTATGACTGCTTACGTCTCAGACTGTCATAACGTATCCCATAGAGATCAAGGGGAGGTGGTAGATAGGCTCAGGACTCAGATATCATCCCAAAGAGGATTTTTATTAAAGGCCAGTGGAGAAGTAGGGGTATACAAACTCTCAGTGAAGTGTCACGGAAACAATTCCAAAATTAAACCAAAAAAAAATATTTACAAAAATAAACATACACTGGACTTGATATGACAATAATAAAAAAAAAACAAATTGCTACAAGCAGCAAAATCTTCATGATACGTTCAGCAATATAACCCCCTCCTTTCCTCTCAAGGTTCAGTTTAGACTGTCTTATATAGCCCAGATCAGGCTCATTACTCTCAAGACCATACCAACTACAGGGGTATCAATACAAAACCTTTGTAGCTTAAATATATGACCATTATCCAATTAACTTTCAAAAATCAAAAATAAATAAAATAAACTCATTCAGCAACTTAAACTAAATGCAAACACCATAAGACATTTCTCCATGCCTACATTACCAAGGGTTAAGTTCCTTATTAGTAGAAATTATTTAACCCGACCCAAGAAAAAGGAAAGCTGTGGGGATTCGGTAGCGACTTCCGGGTTAGTGTTGTTGCAGGTTGCCAGGGTCGAAGACATTGGATTTGGAGGTCGAACCGCCAGAGCGTTTGCTTTTTCTGTTGAGGGGAACGGGACTTTCGTACTAGGCTGTGGAATTTCTTTGGTTAAACATTTGAAAGGAGATACACCTGCTGTGTGTAAATCTGACATTACAGTGTTCTTTTTTTTTTTTTTTGAAAAGGCGGTTGAGCACGACTGCTCCGTGAATGGATCAGAGGTAGGTGGCTGGAATATTATGGATTATGATGAAGGAGAAGATGAAGAAAGGGAAGAAAGTAGGGGACGGATGAGTGACAAGAGAACCAAAGGGAATAAAAGAGTCAGAAATGAGAAAGATAATGATACAGAAAGTGAAGAAGAGGGGCAAGGTATGGTTCAAAAAGGAAGAGAGGAAAATTATGTAGTCATAATAAGATTTAATGAAAAGAACCAGGGGAGCATGAAGAAAGTTAGCCCACTAGTGCTAACAACAACTCTGGCAAACAAGATAGGGGATATCGAATATGCAAAGGTTCTAAATGATGGCAATTTATTGGTGAGATGTGCTGATGCAGTGCAAATGGAAAAAGCGCTAAAAGTTAAAGAGATAGGAAAATGCAAGGTGGAAAATACGGGAAGGGTAGGAGCTCGGATGGGAGGTGGAAACATAGGAGTGATAACGGGGGTGCCAATAAGTGTTAGCATGGAAGAATTAAAAAGGAATATTAAAGGAGGGAAAGTACTTAATGTACAAAGATTGAAATCAGCAAAGGAAGGAGTGATGAGAGATAGTAAATCGGTGTCAGTAGAATTTGAAGGAGAACATGAAAGAATGTATGTGGGAAAAAGAGATCTAGTTACATTCATAGCAGGGGTGATTAATAGCACTGCAGAAGTTAAATCAAAAAATGAAAAAATCCAGTTGATAGTTAAAGCTGCAGTTAATCATTTAGGACTGGTAGGACTGACGTGGGAAGAAGTAAGAGAGAACCTTACTATTCAGTCAAGTCAAGAAGCGTCATGGGTTGGTTAATCATTTTAATGGTAATTCTTTTACAATGGAATGCTAGAAGCTTAATGGCGAATGGTCAAGAATTTAAGCATTTCATAAATGAATTGGAAGAGAAACCAGATGTGATGTGTATACAGGAAACTTGGCTGAAACCAAGTCTTGATTTTGTAATTCATGGATAAACTGTGTTAAGGAAAGATAGGATTGATGGAGGAGGAGGTGGGTGTGCAACATTTATAAAGCTTGGATTGACTTATAGGTTAATAGAAATGGGAGATGAGCAGGAAAATATAGCGGTGGAGGTGTGGGAAAGAGGGGAGGGGATAAGTGTTATTAACTACTATAACCCGTGTAAAAGGCTGATGATTGATAATTTATTAAGTATTCAAGGTCAGGATAGACAAAAAGTAATTTGGTATGCAGACTTTAATGCTCATAGCCCTGTGTGGGGGGGGGAACAAACAGATGCAAATGGTAAGATAATTGAAGAATTGATGGATGAAAGAGAATTGGTTAGTCTGAATGATGGAAGGGGAACTAGGGTAAATTTAGTAACAGGAATGGAATCTGCATTAGACTTAACATTAGTGTCTAACACTTTGGCTGGAAATACTAGATGGGAGGTATGGCTAACAACTACACTGGGTAGTGATCACTACCCAGTTTTATGCAGAGTAGGTGGGAGGCAAGAAATAAGGGTAGAAGAAAGGATCCCAAAGTGGATATTTGGAAAAGCAGACTGGGATCAATTCAAGAGGGTGACTGAAGAAATAATGACTAGGATTGAAACAGCAGGAAGTATAGAGGAGATAAGTAACCAAGTTACGTCAGCAATCATAATGGCAGCGGAAGAAGCTATTCCTAAAGGGAAAAACAGAGGTAATCGGAAATTGGTGCCTTGGTGGAATGAAGAGTGTCAAAAGGCAGTGAGGAAAAGAAATAAAGCGTTTAAACTAGTAAAGAGGGATCACAACATGCAGTCATTAATTCAGTATAAAAAAGCACAGGCAGAAGTGAGAAGAACTATTCGGCAGGCAAAGAGGGCAAGTTGGAGTAAATTTTGTGGTGAAATTGGAAGGTCAACACCGGTGGGTAAGGTATGGTCTATGATAAAGAGGATGGGTGGAGATAGGAGACAGTGGGAGTACCCAGTATTGACATTAGAGGAGGAGATAGGTGTCACCAATCTAGAAAAGGCAGAAATATTGGCAAAGTCGTTTACAAAGATACACAGTTCGGAAAATTTATCAGAAGAAGAGAGAAGGAGAAGGTCAGTAACTTTAAATCAAAATATGCATGCGTTAAATAGGAAGGAAGAGACTGGTAGTGACATTGATGAGCCTTTTTCTCTGGCGGAATTGGTTAGAGCGATTAAAAGAGCAAAGCCTACCTCTCCAGGAAAGGATCAGGTATGTTATGTAATGTTAAAACACCTTGGGGAAAGATCACTATTTAAGTTACTGGAACTTTTTAACAAGATATGGAAGGAGGGAAAACTGCCAGTTGCATGGAAAGAAGCAGTAGTGGTTCCAATTAGGAAACCTGGCAAAGATCCAAGTAAACCCATAAGTTATAGACCAATTGCTTTAACATCTAACTTGTGTAAGATAATGGAGAGGATGATAACAGAGAGATTGTCGTATGAAATGGAGAAAAGAGGATTACTGGTAAGTTGTCAGAGTGGTTTTAGGAAGGGAAGGAATACAATGGATTCAGTAGTGAGATTAGAGACTGAAATAAGAAGGGCACAAGCAATTAAAGAGACTGTAGTTGCAGTATTTTTTGATATTGAAAAGGCTTATGATATGTTGTGGAAGGAGGGGCTATTAATCAAGTTGGATAAAATAGGGATAGGTGGGGATTTGTTTAACTGGATAAAAGATTTTCTGTTTGGTAGGAAAATTCAAGTGAGAATAGGGGCAGAAGTGTCAAGTCAATATGAGGTTGGGAATGGGACACCTCAAGGAAGTGTGATAAGTCCTTTGTTATTTATTATAATGATAAATGATGTCTTTGCAAATGTTTCAGAAGATATTGGAACATCATTGTTCGCAGATGATGGGGCAATGTGGAAAAGAGGAAGGAACATACAGTACACAATTAGGAAGGTAAAGAAAGCAATTGATAAAGTGGTAGAGTGGGCTTATGACTGGGGATTTAGGTTCTCAATAGAAAAGACTCAGACAGTCTTTTTTACCAGGAAAAGAATTCAGGAAGAAGTTAAGCTAATGATGTATGGGAGAGAGTTGGAGAGGGTAAGTTCCATTAAGTTTTTGGGAGTGATTTTAGATGCAAGGTTGACGTTTGCAGAACATATAAAGAAAATGGAAGACAAGTGCAAAAAAGTAATTAATGTGATGAGATGTTTGACAGGAAGAGAGTGGGGAGCCAGTCGGTCATCGCTTAAGAGTATATATGTGGCTCTAATAAGATCAGTGTTGGATTATGGTAGTATAGTGGTTGGGTCTGCAGCTAAGTCTCTTTTAATGAGGCTGGAGGTTATTCAGAATCAAGCTTTAAGAATTTGCTGTGGTGCTTTTAAAACGTCTTCAGTACCTGCCATACAAGTGGAAATGGGAGAACTGCCACTGGAATTAAGAAGGATTCAATTGATGGCTAATTACTGGGCTGGATTGCAGGGCCATAATGACTCGCATCCCACGAAAGCAGTATTGCAGGATTGCTGGGAAAATGGAAGAAAGTTAAAGGAAAACTTTGGTCGGATTGGAAATAATGTAGCAAAAGAGTTAGAAGTATTTAATCTTAGAATAAGCCCTACGGTAGTTTTTCCAGAGATTGCCCCTTGGAAGATGACATGGCCTGAAGTAGACTGGTATGTGCTTGAGGAAAAAAGGAAGGGAAAGGAAGAAGTTAATCTGAAAAGTATATTTAATAACAGAGTAGGTGGAAACTATAGTGAATTTATGCAGATTTATACGGATGGTGCTAAAAAACCAGAGACGGAAGAAACAGGGTTTGGGGTGGCAATTCCAGGGAAAGAAGTAGAAATGAGTATAAAAACATCTAATAATTTAGGGGTATATTCTGTAGAGATGTTGGCAATTTTAAGTGCTTTGCAATGGGTGGAAAAGGTAAGACAGGGAAAGGTTTTAATATGCTCTGATTCTTTATCAGTCTTGGCAAGTTTAAGGTCATTCCATTCAAAAGCTCGGCAAGATATCCTGTATGAAGTACTTCAATTAAATACAAGATTAAGTCATATGGGATGTCAGGTTAAATTTATGTGGGTTCCAGCACATGTTGGTATTACAGGTAATGAGATAGCAGATAGGCTGGCTAAAAGGGCGCTAACAAAAGGGAATGTAGAAATGCAGGTTTATATTAGTAAAGCAGAGGTTAAAAGCATAATTTGGGAGAAAATAAATAAAAGGTGGCAAGAGAGGTGGGATAGAGAGAAGAAAGGGAGGCACTTATACCAAATTCAGAGAAATGTTAAAGAGGATAGGGTGGGAAGTGGGAATAGGAGAGAAGAGGCTGTGATGACGAGGTTAAGGTTGGGACACTGTTCGCTGAATAAAACACTAAAGATGATAGGGAAGCACCCGACAGGGTTGTGTGAGGGATGTCAAGAAGATGAGACAGTGGAGCACATAATTATGAGGTGTAGGAGATATGAAATGCAGAGGCAGGTGATGAAGAATAAGTCGAGGCAGATTGGGGTGCAAGAGATTACATTAAAAGGGTTATTAAGAGCAGTAAATGGGACGCAGAATAGAATATTGATGTCTTTTTTAAGGGAGGCGGGAGTTTTCAATAGGATTTAATTGATAAATAAAGTTTGTTGTGTATGTGAGTGTTTATATGAAGAGAATTAAGGTTATGTAAGAGTAGGAAAGAGAATGGACAATGATGTTTTGTAATTATTGTATCTGATCCACACTCCGGAGTAGAGGGGGCGGTAATGCACCAAAAAGCTGGATGCCAACCGCCGTAAAATTGAAAAGAAGAAGAAGAAGAAGGAAAGCTGTGGACCCGCCCCTCCTTTGAGGAGTCACAGGAACAGGAAATGGTGAGTAGGCAGCATGTGGGGTAACTGTTTGCAATGTGGGAATAAATACAAATTTGAAATAATAAATAACAAAAATGCATAACTAAAAACTTGTCTGTGTGGTTAATGAGAAAATCAAAAAGAAACTATAGTAGACATAACATGTTGTGAAGACCACTGATATGTGCACCTATCTGCAATCAACTCCAACAGCATATCTTAAACTTATTATAAATGAGTATTATAGAATAATGAAGCTAAGGGACTGCACCATAGTCATCAGAAACACAAAACCCTAAATAACAAATGTAAAGAAACATAAGCCCACAAACAATTTGTAATGACTACGACAGTGATGACAACATTTTAGCTCCCGTCATCACACAGACACATAATAAAATTTGTCAGTTAGTTAATTGCACCCGCTTCGGATGTTATCACCCGATTGAATGGACATTATCAGTGGTTTTCGGCCCATTCGTATGGGCCAGTAGGGCCCTACTGTGCCTCAGGTGCAGTAGGTTGTTATCTATTCAAATCGCTGATCAGCATCATACAGGAAGACTCTCGATCCAGTCCCCCAGGAATACAGTCCGCCGCCAGACCTCAAACCTCCAGCGACTTTCATTTAAAATGACAGAAAGTGAAGAAATTTTCAACTGTTACTATTTAGTTTATGAGCTAAAAAAACATTTAAAAAAAACTGTTATATTAAAGCTATAATAAGGTAACATAACATATTTTTAACGAAATACCAGATATTGTTTTTATTGATTTTATTTTTTTTTCATTTGCATTTACTGTCTTTACCGGTCAAGCTAGCATTACAGTTTACTACAAAAACGTTGTTGTTTTTTTAATCGAAACAAAACTGTTAGTATTACTAACAATTTAGATTGCCCCATGGCTAACTGAGTTAAAAGAAGTTAGCAGATGAGGGGGAAAAACGATTTATTACACCGTGAGTTTCCTGTAAATTAACGTTAACCATACCTCTTAGCCTTAAAGGCGTTCGGTGTAATGACTAATGTTACACTGTACATATATTTTGTATCTGCTTCATACAAACTCTTCATTTAGGCTATATCATGCTCGTATATACCTACTGTATATAGTGATAGTGATATCAGGTTTGTGGTAGCTCTATTTTGATTTATGTAAGCTAGCAACAACAACAGGCTAACAAAAATGCATTACTTGAATTAACCTTGAACTTGAAACATAAAACCTATACACAGCTTTCTATCCGTCTGCTTTCCTTCTTATGTTTCTCTGTACTTGACTTTGTCGATCTCATTTTACAACTTTTGATTCCCAGATTAGGAAAAACTGTTCCAAGATTGCAGTGGTAAGTTTGTTTGATTTATTATCTATCTAGTTATGTATATATGTCATGGTCTCCCGGGTTTTTGGTGTTCTGTTCCTTTTGTGTTAGTTTTGCCTTAGTCTTGTTTCCTGTTTTTAATGTTGTTGGTTCATTCTCTTGTGCATTATGTCCTGTTACTTCCTGCTCCTTGTCACACCTGGTTTCTGTCTCATTGTTAGCCGCTCAGTGTAGAGCGGCTAACATACATATACCCCTAGGTTTCTTTATTTCCCTGCCAGATCCATGTTGCTTCCCCCTGTGTCTTCCATGTAGTCTGTTACATTTATTAACAGACTACTTTACCTGCCTGCCTCCTGACTTTGTTGCTGCATTTAGGTCCTCACCATCCACAACTCGTGACATCTAGGCCTATGTTTTAATACATCATGCACATTAAGGAACAAAAATCTAGCTTTTGTTGTATCCATTAGTCATGCATGTGTCTTTATTGCCTTTTTTTTCCCAGAGATGGGAAAAGCATTGAAAGGCACACGGTTAAGAAACATCAAGATAAAGGTGCTGAGGAGGAATTTCAATGGATGTGTAAAGGTTCATTAACTTACACATAAAGACATCCCCAAGCCCAACTCCCAACAAACAGGCCTTTTGAACTCCACACTTGTTCTATCAGAACAAGATGAAGCAGCAGGCTGTAGTTCATCTTCTGAGACTGCATACAGTAAGGCAAAGACGAGAGAGCTAAATGCCTGGGATGCAGTTGAGGAGGACATACTCAAAGTTTCATTTGAAACGTCAGCACCAATCTCTTCCAAGTGTTCTGTCTGCCAACGGCATGCTGATTATAGGTGCTTGGAGTGCAACACCACGGCAGTCCTTTGTGAAGCCTGTCTGAGGAGGACTCACCACAATTCATTGCACGTCCCTTATAAATGGAATGTATGAACAACAGCATTCACTCACACATATACATATAGCAAACTATTTGTAAATCTTGTTTTTGCACAATACTACAATTTGTGTTGTCTTGAATTACTCATTTCCAAAACTATTAGTTAAAGTTATCTTTCTTTCAGAATTCTTCTTATGAACCAATCTACCAGGGGCTATTCCTGTATTTACCCGAGGGCCATGCTGTGTACAGGAAAGATATAAAAGTCATTGTCAACCAGGGACGTGCACAGGGGGGTTGCTCAGGTTGCCCGGGCAACTGCCCATATGCCCTTCTCGACTCAGGTGGCCCTTCCGAGAAAAAAATAATAAAAATCGTACAATGGCTGCAGAATTTCACATAGGCCTAGATACATTTTTTATTTTTATTTTTTTTAAATCGCAAAGCCTCATTCACTTCCATTCGTGCACCGAAAGTGAAAGTCAGTAAGGGAAGGGCAAACTGTTTACGTGGCTGCAGCGCTGCACGCGACCGGTGCGTAAGACCCCACAAATTACTTAAGGCCCCGCCTCCATCTCGTGTCATAGCGTGCCAATTAATGTGTACAACATCCATGACAAAATGAAGCGAAACTATCCTTCTGGTCACGAAAAGATGAAGAAGAAAAAACCCATGAGAGTGAATTGCGGGAACAACAATCAGGTAAACTTGTGTTCTCTCCTCTCTAAGTTTGATGTCAGCAAAGTTTGATGTTTTTCGGTCTTGCTAACCTAGCTGGGCAGGCAGTGCATCTCTTGCATCACTTTGTGCCTGACAAAAGTGAGAGTAAAATAAAAAAAATTATTACGTTTGTTTTTGATAAACGACAAAGTCCAACGGTGTTTGTTTACTGCAGCTCGGAAAACATAACCGCGTCGCGTGTGTTATCGTGCGTTCATATGCGCGTGCACGAAATGAAACTCGCATTTTTCAAGCAGAAATATGTGGAGACCAGACATACTGTACAATACATGCACGTGAATGATGGCACTCCCAATCAAAGTCACATTTATAAAACAAGAAACTGATTATCTAGTCTCAGTGTAGTTAAAAACTCTAAACAACTGCACTAATTATGCAAGATAGAAAGCAATGTATTGACAATTTGACATTGATTGACTATTGATTTATAGGCTATATTGAATTTAAAATGTTGATTAGCTGGACATACTGGTCAATATGGATGCACATCCCTCATTAAATAATAACCATAAATCAAGAATTGCTTCAACATGCATAATAATAAATAAATAAAAATCATACTGATGCCGAAAATACCCAGGCTGTAGAGAGAACGATACTCGGTTACTAACGTAACCTCGGTTCTCTCTAGAGAGGGAACGAGTATTGCGTAAGTTTAGCTTACGCTACGGGAAAGATTCATCTTCTCGAGATACTGAAACCAAAAAATTATCCTTAATTTTGTATTCCTTGTCAACGCAGTGCAGCAGCTAGCAGACCTAGAGCAGGCCATCTCGCGTGCTCATTGGCTGCCCTGCGGGCAACTGCTGCAGCCTACCAGTGAGCCCGGCGTGACGTCACGCCCAATGAAGGGCGCCCGCGCCTTCATAGCGTCACAGCCCGCCAGAATGGGCGTGGCTTAGCGTATAACACTAGGGGCTGTAGGCTGAATTCCCTGGTTTTCGTCGACTGAAGCGAAGTCGCTAGTGGCGCGAGCACGGCCGGTTACGCAATACTCGTTCCCTCTCTAGAGAGAACCGAGGTTACGTTAGTAACCGAGTATCGTTCTCTTACGAGAGGTTCTCTCGTATTGCGTAAGTTTAGCTTACGCTACGGGAACACTTTGTCAACGCCGTGCGCGCCAAGCATCCACATGAGACCCCGAGCTTTCAGGGGAACCCCATAAGTGGAAAAAATAAGGTGGCCAGCCACGCGGGCCATCACTTGTACATAAGCACACATAGGGAATACAGAGCAGCGCGCCGGTCTGTATAGGCACATGGCACATACCCTACTTAGTGCAGCTCAACCAGGAGAGCTGAGTCATGTGAGAGTGATCTGAGCAGGAGATCTGGGCAGAATACACCTCTCCTTCAGACTGACAACAGTTTAGCCTGCAAGGCAGGAACTTCTAGGTTATAAAACCTGACAAAGGTAGACGGGGAGCTCCAGCCCGCCTCTACACATATGTCATGGATAGAAATTCCACTGGACCATGCCCACGAAGAGGCCACGCCTCTCGTGGAATGAGCCCTGATGCCCCGAGGGCATTGCAGACCTTTTGACGCGTAAGCGGCCGCTATAGCGTCTACTATCCATCTGGACAGGCTCTGTTTCGAGGAGGCGAGACCCTTGGTGCGCCCACCAACGAAACAAAAAGCTGTTCCGAACGCCTGAAGGAGGCGGAGCGCGTAATGTAAAACCTCAGCGCTCTGACAGGGCAGAGGAGATTCACATCACCTTCGCTGTCAGATGCTGGGAGAGCTGACAACGAAATAACTTGCGCTCTGAATGGAGTGCCCATCACTTTAGGGACATAGCCATGTCTAGGTCTGAGGATGACTTTAGAGTCATTCGGTCCGAACTCAAGACACGACTCGCTGACAGACAGCACATGCAGGTCCCCTACACGTTTTACTGACGACAGTGCAGTCAGAAAGACGGTTTTCAGTGATAGATATTTCAACCCCACGGTGTCTAGTGGTTCAAATGGAAAAGCTTTCAGGGCCTCGAGGACCAATGAAAGATCCCACATGGGAACCGACGGGGGGCGCGGCGGATTCATCCTTCTAGCTCCTCTAAGGAAGCGGATGGCCAACTCGTGTCTTACCAATGACTGGCCGTGCGTCGATTCTGCGAACGCTGCCACGGCCGCCACGTATACATTGAGCATGGATGGGGAACTTCCCTTATCCAACAGCTCTTGTAGGAAGGTGAGCAGATGCGCCACCCCGCATGTCCGCGGTTCCAGATCTCTGTCGGTGCACCATCCAGAGAACACCGACCATTTAGACGCGTAGAGCCTTCTCGTGGAAGGGGCTCTAGACTGCGTGATCGTGTTCATCACTCCTTCTGGCAGGGCAATGAGTACCCGTTGATCAACCATAAATGCAGAGACCAGCGCTCTGGATTGGGATGCCAGATCGTGCCGCGAGCCTGAGAGAGGAGATCTGCCCTCACCGGATTCGGCCACGGAGCTGTATGTGACAGCCCTGCTAGTTCCGGGAACCAAATCTGATTCTCCCAACGCGGGGCTATGAGGAGCACCGAGTGGCGCGTTTCCCTGATTCTCTTGATCACCTGTGGCAACAGATAGACCGGAGGGAAAGCATATAGCGGGAGGCTGGGCCAAACCTGGGCCAGCGCATCCTCATCCTTCGAACAGACCGTCGGGCATTGAGCGTTGTCTTTTGACACAAATAGGTCGACTTCCGCTCTGCCGAATAGGCGCCACAGTTTCTGGACCGTTTGGGGTGCAGGGATCATTCCCCTGGGGGAACGTTGTCCCTGGACAGTTTGTCTGGGCCGTCGTTCAAATGGCCAGGCACATGCGCCGCCCTCAGCGAGCGCAGGTGCATCGGAGACCAAATAAGGAGGCGTTCCGTCAGATTGCAGAGATTTCTGGATCTGACACCGCCCTGACGGTTTACATAGGATACCACAGACATGTTGTCCGAGCGGACAAGAACATGCTGGTCCTGTATGAACGGGAGGAAGCACTTCAGCGCGTTCTCGACCGCTATCATTTCCAGACAGTTTATGTGAAAACCCTTCTCCTGGTCTGACCACTGGCCAAAGGCCGGTCTGCCCTCGAACAGTGCGCCCCAACCCGAGTTGGACGCGTCTGACGAGATCACTTTACGATAAGAGATGGTTCCCATCATTACTCCCTGCTGGTACCAGTCGGCCACTAACCAGGGCTGCAGAGCTGTTATGCAGGTCTGAGTCACTCTGATTTTCTGGCCGCCAGACACCCGGCGGGACACGCGAGCATTCAACCAGCGTTGGAGCGGGCGCATGCGCAGTAGGCCCAGCTGGAGCACCGCTGCAGCTGATGCCATACAGCCCAACATCCTTTGAAATGTTTTCAAAGGGAGAAAGCTGCCCTTCTGGAAAGATGCGGCTAGGTGGCGAACACGGCGCGCGCGCTGTGTCGATAAACGAGCCGTCATGGTCACCGAGTCCAGTGCTATTCCTAAAAGGAAATTGACTGGCTGGGCAGTAATGAGCTCTTGGTCCAGTTGATCGTGAGACCCAAGCTTTCCAGATGACTGAGAAGCACTGTTCTGTGAGATAGCAGTTCTGTCTCTGACTGTGCCAATATCAGCCAGTCGTCCAGATAGTTCATTATTCGCAGCCCCTGACTTCTCAGGGGGGCGAGCGCCGCGTCCATGCACTTCGTAAATGTACTGGGTGCCAGGGACAGGCCGAACGGCAGGACGGTGTAATGATTTACCTGACCGTCGAAGGCGAATCTCAAAAATTGCCTGTGACGGGGTACTATCTGAATCTGAAAATAGGCATCCTTCAGATCTAGAGAAATAAACCAGTCCCTCGGGCGAACGTGCGTGAGGATTTTCCTGGTCGTAAGCATTTTGAACGGTCTTTTCGCAAGCACTTAGTTCAAATATCTCAGATCTAGGATAGGTCTGAAGGCGCCGTCCTTCTTGGGTACGAGAAAATATCGGCTGTAAAAGCCTGACTCGCTCAGAGAAGGCGGTACCTTTTCTATAGCCCCTTTGCACAGCAGCTTTGCTATTTCTGCGTGAAGTAGGTGTGCTACTTACGCATTCACAATCGTCGCGGTCCGGGCTTGAAAGCGCGGGGGACGGCGAATGAATTGAAGTGTATAGCCCTGCTTTATTGTGCTCAACACCCATTCTGAAATCCCTGGGATAGTTTCCCACGCAGCTATGTGAGCCGCTAGGGGGGAAATCGCCATTTGCGGGCTTGTGAAACTGAACCGGAGCCGAAAGCGCGGTGCGCGCGCTCTCGGTTCTGGGCAATGGCTGCTCGCTGAAAAGCCGAAACCGGCTGATTTATGTGAGATGTCCCAATCATAAGGGATGGGGAACAGTCTTTTGTCATTTTTTGACGCGCGAGCAGCGCTCCGGGCGGGAAAGCTTCCTGTAAGCGTGAGCGCGTGTGCGCGGGCACGAGACTTACAAGTGTATTTGATGCCCCGATCATAATGGATGGGGAGCGTTTTATTAATGCCCTGCGTTTTGT
Organism: Siphateles boraxobius; assembly: GCF_051911475.1. Lineage (NCBI taxonomy): Eukaryota > Metazoa > Chordata > Actinopteri > Cypriniformes > Leuciscidae > Siphateles > Siphateles boraxobius. The sequence continues at coordinate 20,849,150 of NW_027509193.1, read as the reverse complement.
GATAACACTTAAACGCGCAGGCGCAGCCCGGGGGGAGGTTAGTGTTAGCAAGCGTGAACGCACTCAGGCGGGCACGAGACTTACATTCATAACCTGCTTTCTTTTGTGAAACTGACCCGGAGCCGAAAGCGCGGCGCGCGCGCTCTCGGTTCTGGGCAATGGCTGCTCGCTGAAAGCCGAGACCGTCTGATTTATATGAGATGTCCCAATCATAAGGGATGGGGAACATTCTTTTTTTTTTTTTTTTTTACTTTTTGACGCGCGAGCAGCGCTCCGGGCTGAAAAGCTTCCAGTAAACGTGAGCGTGAGCGCGTGTGCGCGGGCACGAGACTTACAAGTGTATTTGACGCCCCGATCATAATGGATGGGGAGCGTTTTATTAATGCCCTGCGTTTTGTGATAACACTTAAAAACGCGCGGGCGGAGCCCGGGGGGAGGTTTGTGTTAGCAAGCGTGAACGCACTCTGGCGGGCACGAGACTTACATCCATAACCTGCTTTCTTTTGTGAAACTGACCCGGAGCCGAAAGCGCGGCGCGCGCGCTCTCGGTCCTGGGCAATGGCTGCTCGCTGAAAGCCGAGACCGGCTGATTTATGTGAGATGTCCCAATCATAAGGGATGGGGAACATTCTTTTTTCACTCTTTGACGCGCGAGCAGCGCTCCGGGTGGAAAAGCTTCCTGTAAGTGTGAGCGCGGGCACTAGACTTACAAGTGTATTTGACGCCCCGATCATGATGGATGGGGAACGTTTTATTAATGCCTTGCGTTTTGTGATAACGCTTAAACGCGCGGGCGGAGCCTGGGGGGAGGTTTGTGTTAGCAAGCGTGAACGCACTCTGGCGGGCACGAGACTTACATTCATAACCTGCTTTCTTGATCGTGTAACAGAGCGGGCAGATAGTGGGCACAGACTTGTGGACACATTTCTTACATTCAACACTCGAGCGGCTTTTCTGCGCTTCATGAGAGTGTGCTCTGCGAGGTTCGGAGTGCTTATGTGTAGTGGTGAACACTGGGGCGTGGGCACTTTCATTACACTTACAACACCGACGGCATGAGCCGGACCAGACATTTTACTCATTTTGAGATTTTTCTGGGTCGCCGTGAAAACGGCGTTTGTGTGCAGGCGAGAGGGTCAACAGACCGGCTCGTTGGCTGCTAATTGAACCACTGCAGTAGCCTGTTTGAAGGGGACTGACAGGGAATAAACTTAAACACGCACGTCTTTTCGGAGGCGATGTGTCTGTTAGTAAGCGTGAGCGCTCGTGAGCGGGCACGTAACTTACATTCTTAATCTGACATTATACTCACTTGAGATTTCTCTGGGTCGCCGCGAGAACGGCGGATGTGTGCAGGCGAGCGGGTTGCATTACCGGCTCGTTGGCTGCCAAATACACCACTGCAGTAGCCTTATCTAAGGGGACTGACATGGCGAGACATTTCGATGGCGGCGCGCAAGCCCGTCCGGGTCATGCAGAGAGCTCGAGAGGGCTCTGCATGACGCGCGAACGGGGACGCGAGGGCGGGGTAGCTCTCTTGTAACGTAAAGAGAGCTAGCCGCGTGCTCGGTGGTCGAGCAGAACTGGAACAGTGTTTGTACGAGGGCGCGCGCACGAGTAGTGGGCACGGGACCTACATGTAACACAGATGATGCCCGTCCGGGTCATGCAGAGAGCTCGAGAGGGCTCTGCATGACGCGCGAACGGGGACACGAGGGCGGGGTAGCTCTCTTGTAACGTAAAGAGAGCTAGCCGCGTGCTCGTAGGTGTCCCTCGGCCTCATTCTCAGATGCGACGGCAGTGAGGCTCGTGAGCGGCAGCTGCGTGTCGGTGAGGAGAGGCGGGGGGTGTTGAAGGCTTCGAGTCGAGCCCGCAGGGTCGACAGCGGAAGCGCTTCACAGCCGGAAGTGCGAGGCGTCTTAAAAAAGACACTCGCTGCTCTTTTAGAATAGGTTTTAGAATAGGTTTTAGCAAGGTAAAGGATACGTCGCCGGATAGCGTAGCTCGCACGGATGGCTGAAGGTGGCGAAGACGGCCGGCTTCCTCAGCGCTCTCCTAAGCTGGCTGTCCGCTGTTCGACGGCGGCGGTGGCTTCTCTCAGATCCAGCGATGCGAAGAGCTCGCTGAAGAGACGAAAATCAGGGAATTCAGCCTACAGCCCCTAGTGTTATACGCTAAGCCACGCCCATTCTGGCGGGCTGTGACGCTATGAAGGCGCGGGCGCCCTTCATTGGGCATGACGTCACGCGGGCTCACTGGTAGGCTGCAGCAGTTGCCCGCAGGGCAGCCAATGAGCACGCGAGATGGCCTGCTCTAGGTCTGCTAGCTGCTGCACTGCGTTGACAAGGAATACAAAATTAAGGATAATTTTTTGGCTTCAGTATCTCGAGAAGATGAATCTTTCCCGTAGCGTAAGCTAAACTTACGCAATACGAGAGAACCTCTCGTAAGAGAACCAAAGTTAATCCCAAAAGCCAAAGCTCAGGGTTATAATTTATTATTTTCTTCTTATTTATGTTTACGTTAATATTCACTTGTTATGTCAACATTCTATAGAAAATACTCTATTCAAAAAATATTGTTTGTTTGAACCTCATTCTGTTCTATATTGTTGTACTTATTCTTTGACTGTTTTGTTTCAAGGAGGGAGGATTGTATTGGGAGCACTGAAGTGTCAGGTGTGATTGTGTGGCAATGGCAAATGGTTTACATAGCTCACGGCGTCACAGGTCAGGTAGAGGGCCCCTTTTGCTTAGGGCCCCAGGGGGAGTTCAGGATCGGCCCTGGGTTTAGCAGTCGATTCTGTTCCCTACCGGAATTCCTGTTCCCTTTACGCAATCATACTACAAATCATGCGTAGTTGCCCGTAGCCTACCATCAGAACTGAATACGAGCAAGAAGCACAACTGAATGTAGGGGAAGCCCTTTTTTCAGGTCAGAGCAACTGCCCCTCATAATTCCTGTGCACGTCCCTGTTGTCAACCCAATTTGTCATTTTATAATGTTAAAAGTCATGTGTTTAATTTCCTTGACAAAAGAAAAGAGAGGCTGATGAAATGTTGAGCAATGACGTTCTCGTAGGAATTTCTAACACTTCTGATGTGCAATTTTCCAGTAATAAAACATATTAGGTTACTGGTGACACAGTGTCTGTGTTAATATCCATTATAGTAATGATAATGGATTAGATTTATATAGCGCTTTTCAAGACACAAAGAGCTCTACATTGAATTAATTATTCTTTCACTCATCCATACTTGGTGATGGTAAGCTACTTGTGTAGCCACAGCTGTCCTGGGCCAATGAGTGCAAATGGCCACTGCCATGCTGCCGTCTATAAATAAGATTGTCTATCATTATCAATAGACTATTTTATTGTATTCCTTGGTTATGTTTTTATGTATTTTTTTGCAGGACGTCTCTGCACCATCCCTGTAGCTCTCTTCACAACAATCACAGACACAGGTCGGTTCCTTAAAACGGGCGTTTATTCTTTGGCTCGTCTTGGTTACGCCGTGAGAACTGCGTTCATAAATGAACATAGTACAAACACATCAGTCTGTTATACAATGCAGTCTTAAAAGAAACGAGATGCACAAAAAAATGATGCTTTCAATACATCAAACAAATATACATGTAAAACAAATACCTCGTTGGCTGCTTGTCATGAAAAGAGGTCCTTGAGTCCTTTGTATAACAAAATCTTCTTTACTGTCTCCCTTTGACTTGAGACAACACTTATTTTAACTTAAATTAAACCTTCAGAGCCTCGTTAGGCGTCCGCTCATCATCAGCCCATCGTTGACGACGCAATGTTTCGTCATTTCCGCTAAAGTGACGCATTCTCGCGCCTTACATTTAAAGAGACATAAATTAATTTACATAACATTACCTCAAATACACATTTTGCATTTTACCTCTAATAAATGAAGACATGAAATTAAGGATTTAATCATAAATTAAATAGCATGAAACAAATGCATAAAGTATGCATAACAGCAATTACACTCCCACCAAATCACTCATTTACTCAATGTGGGGAATTTTTTTTTTTTTTTTTTAGAACAAATAACATGAAAATAATTTGATTTATGCCTTTTAGTCCTAAATGAGTGTAGTTGTGATGTTTATGTGACTTAATTGGCTTCAAGTAAAGTAACTACCTTGTGAATAGGCCTTTCTAGGTAAACTGATCTAGATTGTGGTTTCCGTTAACAAAGGTAGTGTCACTGACTAGTAGCTTCACCTTTCGCACAATGCCATCTGCACTAGGGTAAGCTTCTATCACTCTTGCAAGCTTCCATTCGTTTCTTCGAGCGCTGTCATCTTGTAGAATCACAATGTCGTCTACCTTTGAATTTCGAGATGTTTTTTGCCATTTTTGACGTTGTTGGTGATTCAACAGATATTCACGTTTCCATCTTTGCCAAAATTCATTGGCCAAGAACTGCACTCTTCTTCACCTTTTACGCAGATAGAGGTCTTCTTTGCCGAACTGTCCCGGAGGTGGCAAGATAATTGCAGATTTCATGGTTAGTATGTGATTAGGAGTGAGGGGTTCTGGACCGGTAGGATCGTGAAGATGTTCAATGCTCAGCGGTCTGCTGTTGATTATGGCCATTGTCTCGTAAAGAAATGTTCTCAGAGTTGTAGTATCAAGTCGACTTGCAGACTTGTCGAGCATGGCATTCAGGATACTTCGGATCGTTCGAATCTGGCGCTCCCAGACTCCGCCCATGTGACTCGCTGAGGGAACATTCACTACAAATTCAAAACTGATTGCTCGCAGACGTTCTTGATCCATCCCTTTGATCAACTCAGCAAACTCTCTTCTAGCGCCAATGAAATTTGTTCCCTGATCACATCTTAATTGGCGTACAGGTCCTCTGATGGCTATGAACACTCGAAGTGCATTCATGAAAGCATCTGTGGTCAGATCGTCAAGCGTCTCTATGTGTACGGCTCTAGAGCAAAAGCAGGTAAACAACAACCAATATCGTTTTAATTCCTTTCTTCCTTCCTTTACGATCAAGGAGCCGAAACAATCTATACCACTAAATGTAAAGGGAGGGGATGTCTCTGTTCTCTCTTCCGGTAGATCGGCCATTTGTTGAACCTCAGTAACTCTTCTGTATCTTCTACATTTTACACACTTGTAGATGTGTGAAGATACCACGTTTCCACATCCCAAGATCCATACTCCGTTTGCACGCAACTCATTCATGGTTATGCCTCTTCCTTGGTGGTGTACAAGCTCATGATGATGTTTAACGAGCAAGGCTGACACGTGAGATTTCTTCGGAAGTATTACGGGATGCTTAACGTCATGATGCAAGGATGATTTAGATAGCCGTCCTCCTACTCTGAGGACACCATTCTTGTCCAAGAAGGCATTTAACTTACGCAAACTGTTGTGCTTGTTCAAGGTACCTTCTTTCTGTAGCTTAATCCTTTGGATATCTTCTGCGAAGGCGTCCTTTTGCACCAGCTTGATAATGGCTATTTCAGCTTCCTTTCTTTCTTCAAGACTAGTTGCATTATTCAATTTTGGCTGAACTGTCTTGAATTCTCTGATGCATCTCTTAAGCCTGGCGACAGCTCTCACTGCTCTGGACCAGTCGGAAAATTTAGTAAAACGGTTCACCATTGAATTCACTTCCTTTGTCTTAACTGTGCAAACGTGGGTTTTCCGAAGCTCCGGGTCAGTCCTTTCTATTTCTCCCACCGTTTCCTCTTTGTGTGGGAGATTCCTCTGCCACAGAAAGTCGGGTCCCTTTAGCCAGTTAGACTCTTTCAGCTGAATGGCACTCAGCCCTCTTGAGGCGTGGTCAGCAGGGTTGTTTTCGGAGCTGACATGGCGCCATTGCTCAGGTATGTACTGGATTTTATGCGTTGAATTCGGTTGGCAACAAACGTGTGAAATCTCTTGGCATCGTTATTCACATACCCAAGGACCACCATCGAATCGGTCCAGTAATACTCTTGCAGGTTTTCAACTTCAAGTTCCCTTCTGATGACATCACCGTTACGGACTGAAGTCACAGCTGACGACAGTTCAAGCCTTGGGATAGTCGTTAACTTGGTAGGGGCTACTCTCGCTTTCCCCATGACGAGTGAGCAACTGACCTGCCCTGTTTCACTTACTGCACGGAGATATGAACATGCACCGTAACCACTGAAACTTGCATCTGAAAAATTGTGAAGTTCGTGCAGAAGAACCTTGTCGAAGTTCGTTGGATGGTAACTTCTTGGGATCTTCAGGACTGCCAATGCAGGCAGGTCTCTAAGCCATGACTCCCATTGTGGCAGAATGTGCTCGGGAAGATCTTCGTCCCAACTCGACTTTTCTCTACATAGTGCCTGAAGTATCTGTTTGCCGACTAGTAGGAAAGGGGCAACAAATCCTAGTGGGTCGTAAACAGAGGCTACTGTTGAGAGAACTCCTCTCCTTGTAAGTGGATTTTTCTTGACTACAACCCTGAATTGGAATTCATCTGCTTCGATGCACCACTGAACTCCAAGTGCTCGCTCAATGTGAAATTCTCCAAAAGCCATGTCTAGATCTTTAGTTTCTGCACATTCTTCGGGCGGTATTGTGGCAATCACTTCTTTATTATTTGACACAAATTTGTGTAGCCGAAGATTTGCTGTTTTGCATAAGGCTCTTGCCTCCTTCACAAGATGTACAGCTTCGGGAAGTGACCACACGCTGGTTAAGCCATCGTCGACATAAAAGCTTCTCTGGATAAACTTGATGGACTCTTCGCTGAACTTTCCATGACCCTGCGATGCCAGATACTTGAATGCAAAGTTGGAGCAGCCGGGGGATGAAGCTGCCCCAAACAGGTGTACCTTCATCCTATATACAGAGGGTTTGGAATCCAGATTGCCTTCATCCCACCAGAGAAATCTCAGGTAGTCTTGGTGTTCCTTTGCGACATGGAATTGATGGAACATTCTTTCGACGTCGCACATTATGGCAATTGGACCCTTCCTAAATCGACACAGCACTCCAACTAATGTGTTGGTCAGGTCTGGACCAGTCAAGAGGTGATCATTCAGAGAGGTTTCATGGAAGCGTGCTGAACAATCGAAAACCACCCGGATCTTTCCTGGTTTGTGGGGGTGGTAGACTCCGTGGTGCGGAATATACCATGCAGGTTGATTATCCAGTTCGGACCTTGGAATCTTCTCAGCATCCTTTTGGGCTATTATGTCATTCATGAAATCAACATAATCTTTGTGATACTGTTTGTCTCTCCTCATTCGTCGCTCCAATGAGATGAGTCTATGAACTGCAGACTGTTTATTATCTGGGAGACTGGGTTTGTCTGTCTTGAAAGGAAGTGGAAGTTCATAGTGGCCATCTTCCTTCTGCCTTATGCCTTCTCTTGCCTTGGATAAGAAGCGCATGTCTTCCTGAGAAACTGATTTATCATCTGCACTGTGATCGGTGAAGTCGAGTTCAAGTGCCTTGATTACATCTGTTGGAATGATTTCCTTCACATGGGTTCTGCACACAAAATGCACTTCTCTCTTCAGATCAACAGATGGCTTTACTGCTGGCATCACTTGTCGCACTAAGGCTCTGTGACTGATTCCTATCGCATCACAGAAATCACTTGCCGGGTACGAGCAGCCGACAATACTCCAGCCGAGGTCAGTTCGTTGTGCATATGGCTGATTTTCCTCCCCAGACAATATCTCCTTGGGAAGAAGGGCTTGTTGACAGTTATAACCGATCAAAAGGGCTATTTTGCAATCTAATGGAGGTGGAATCTTGTCCGCCAATTGTTCCAGATGAGGCCATTTTAGAGCTGTTTCTGAAGTTGGGATATGCAGCCTGTTCGCCGGAATAAACTCTCTCGTGAAAACCACTGGCAATAAGATCCTCTTCTCAGAGTTGTATCCTCTCACTTGCAGATTCGTCAGTTTCTGACAAGGTATGACTGTTGACCCTGCTGACATTTTAGACAGCTGCAAACTGACATTCTCCTTGTTCGTATTGAGCTCTTGGGCTACTTCGTCGAGGATAAATGTTGTCACTCTGTGTGTCCAAGAGTGCATAGACAAGGACTTCTTGATCTGGCCTTTTGTGGATGACACCCAAACTGGTATGTTTGTGGAAGTTTGTGTGTTTATGCCTTATTGTCTGACTGCATTGGTGATTGCTGCTGCAGATATTTCTTTGCTGTCAGATTTGTCCTTTGAACAATCTTCTCCCTTCAAAGGGGAAGGCCTTTGATATTCTTTGAACTTGTCATCATGCAAACACGTAGGATGTCTCTTCTGACACCTTTCACATGTGCTCTTATTCTCACATCTTCTTGAATGATGACCAGTCTGCAAACATCCAAAACAGAGTTTATCTGCACACACAAACTTGACACGATCTGGAACTGTCTTCTCACCAAACCTTCTACACTTAGCCAAGACATGTCCGGTTCTTTTACAAAAAACGCACGATGAGACACTGCTCTGTGCCGCATTTGTGTACAATGCCTTTGCTTGAATGGGTTGGTTTCGAGAATATCTTGGTTTCACGCTTTCCATACTCTTAAGTGCTTGTATTGAAGATATAGGATCACAAGCGAGATCTGCTTCCTTTGATAGGAAGTCTACAAACTCCTTGAATTTTGGGTACCCAGCATTTGCTTCTCTGGCTTCCATCACTTTGCGGTTCCATCTTGACACTAACCAATCTGGCAACTTTAGCAGGATTTTTTGATTCTCATTGCAGTCATTGAGAACTTCCAATGTCTTAAGATGAGGCATTGCTGCTTCACAGCTCTTGAGGAAGTCTGTAAACTCTCTTAGTTCACAACCATCTTTAGAGCTTATCTTCGGCCATGCATGCAGCCTGTCTCTGAATGACTTCCCAATTATGAATGGGTCTCCGAAACGCTTTTCCAACAGCTGCCAGGCAGAGTCATATGCTGCTTCTGTGCCTAGTAGGAAGAATCCTTCGACTGTTTTCTTTGCAGCGCCACCCAGGTACTTTCTTAGGTAATACAGCTTTTCGTTCTTTGGAATGTTTTTCCTATCAATTAATGTTTCGAAAGAAAGCTGCCAATCTTTGAACTTCAGAGGATCTCCCATAAATAATACAGGTTCTGGCGTTGGAAGGCGGTTGGCACTCATAGCTTCTGCAAGCGTGCTCACTAAATCCGAGTTATTTTGCATTTGAGGCGTATATGTTAAAGCTGGTGGAGCTTGAGATGTCCATTGCGGAGATTGGGAATGAAGACCTTGATTTGGGGAAGATCGATAAATAAATGGAGAACTTGAGGCCTGGAGGGTTTGGGTCGTGACTGGTAGAGATTGAGGAAAAAATGGAGGGCTTGAGGCATGGAGGACTAGGGCCGTGACAGGTAGAGATTGGGAATTGGCTGGGAGACTCGTGAAGCTAGGTATTTGAAGTTCTCCTGCTGTTTCAGCATGCAGCAAATCATTTACTTCAGAATGTCCTTCTACTTCATCATAGACCTTTGCTCGAGCTCTTGCAGCATTCAATTTCTTAATTTCTTCTAAACGTTCAAGCTTTCTTCGCTTCTCCTGAATTGCTTGTTGTCTAGCCATGTCCTCAGACTCAAATTGTGCCATACATTGTCTACTTTCAATCTCTAGCCTTTGAAGTTCAACCACTTCCTTTTCTTGTTCCTCCAACACTGGCAAAACTTCCTGAGATGCAGCAGCTTCAGCCGCAGCTTCATTTCTTTTGACTGAGTGGATGCTCGAATGGGTTGAACCACATCTTGATTGATGAGACGGTGGTCTTGATAAAGAGCCTGTTGAATCTAGGATCGATCCAACATCAGGCCAAGGTTCTTCCTCCATATCTGCTGCATGTCCCTTCAATTGCCTATGAGCCCTTTGAACAATGAATCCTGAAAGCGATAGGCAAGTGTCAACCTTGCGTCGCAGATCTGGTTCAGGAGTTTGCACTCGACGCAACTCTTCATAAATTATCTTTACCTCAGAACAGGTGCTTTCTATGTTGTCAATCAGCTCTTTCAATTCATCCTGGGAGGCCTCATCAGACAATAATTCCTTGCCTAATCTTACATAATACTTCCATTTCTCATGGATGATTCTGTACCGTCGTTGTACACTCTTTAACTTCTTTTCTTGAAGTTCTCTTCCCTTTTCTGTTAGGGTTCGGGTTCTTTCACTTCTTCATAGCCTTTCCACCTCTTCTTCTTCTGCATGTGCTTGGTCTGTAACTTCAAGTTGAAAAGGTGATTCGGCATTTTTACGGCAGGCTTCAGCATTTGAGTCAGACATCTTGTTATGACTATAGAATGTATGTGATCACTGAGCTTAAATTAAATTTGTGTGTGTAAAATAAAACTTATGTGCTATATGTGAATGTAAGCTACAATGGGTCTGAAAGTAAATAATCTGGTAACCGTAAAAGTTTCTAAACTATAGAAATATGGAAATCCGGATTTTCTAATTACACTTCAATAGTGCATCAGTTTAAACGTATCTACTTGTAAATGTCTTAAATTTGGAACAAGAAATATAAAATAAAATGATTAAAAATTGCACTTCACAGTGTATAAAACAATGAATAAACCTTAACTGCAGAGAAAATGTACTCAAAATGTATTAAATCACTTATTCTTCCAAAAAGAAAGGTTTCTCTACACGTGTAGTTTCCCTTTAAGCTTCACTTAAATTGCACTTAAAGCTTGATTATATCTCACAAGCACAAAATTGTTAGTTTCAGTCTTAATAATATTGTTTTTAAACCTTTAAAATATATCAATCAAACACCAGCATAATATATTTTCTCAAACACAGTATGCACGATAAATAGACTGTCCTTGATGCAATCTTCAAGTTGAATCACTTCTCACGCCACCTATAGCTTCCTTGTAGCAGAGCACATCTTGATTATAGCTTGAAATGTTGCACTTTCAAAGTCTATTCACCGTTGCTTGCAATCGTTATAACAACGATAGGTTATGGGCTTTGCTTATCTGATACGCTAGCTCTTCATCCGGTCGACGCCCACGGTCGCGACGGTCTCGTCATCTCTTCTTCCCGCGCCGTCGAGCAGACGAGTTCTCACTGTAGCTCTCTTCACAACAATAACAGACACAGGTCGGTTCCTTAAAACGGGCGTTTATTCTTTGGCTCGTCTTGGTTACGCCGTGAGAACTGCATTCATAAATGAACATAGTACAAACACATCAGTCTGTTATACAATGCAGTCTTAAAAGAAACGAGATGCACAAAAAAATGATGCTTTCAATACATCAAACAAATATACATGTAAAACAAATACCTCGTTGGCTGCTTGTCATGAAAAGAGGTCCTTGAGTCCTTTGTATAACAAAATCTTCTTTACTGTCTCCCTTTGACTTGAGACAACACTTATTTTAAGTTAAATTAAACCCTCAGAGCCTCGTTAGGCGTCCGCTCATCATCAGCCCATCGTTGACGATGCAATGTTTCGTCATTTCCGCTAAAGTGACGCATTCTCGCACCTTACATTTAAAGAGACATAAATTAATTTACATAACATTACCTCAAATACACATTTTGTATTTTACCTCTAATAAATGAAGACATGAAATTAAGGATTTAATTATAAATTAAATAGCATGAAACAAATGCATAAAGTATGCATAACAGCAATTACAATCCCTATAGATATGTGCGAGTGTGAACCTGAAGGCCTGCACTCTTCTGCGGTATGGGCTCTGGCCAGCAACAGCTGAAAAGCCTCAAACTGCCTTCTCCATTTCATTACTGGAACTTTTTGTTTGTCTGTCACTGGAGTGTCAGGTTTCTGTTGAGGGTTTTTGCAACACTCTGCGCTGGAGAAACAATCTGACTCTTACAGAGGTGAGTCAGATTGCAGAGGTAATTTTGAAGTCCCATCTGTGCAGAGGTGTCAAAAGTATTCACATTCGTTACTCAAGTAGAAGTATAGATACTAGGGTTTAAAAAGACTTCTGTAGAAGTTAAAGTATCAACTCAACCTTTTTACTAAAGTAAAAGTGTAAAAGTAACTGGTTTCAAAACTACTTAAAGTATAAAAGTAAAAGTAATGCAAAGAAAAAAATACCATTAAGGACAAAAGCTTAGGCCGCACCACAGTGGCACTACCACCTCCTCAAAACAACATGTTTCTAAAGGCCATGACTATAACGTTATATTAAAATGTTAATGTTGAAAAATGTGGGATCCACTACCTGTTTCAGCCGCATATATGCCCATAGAAAATGAATTTCAGTCCAATTTCCATTATAGTAAAATGCAAATACATTAAAGAACCATATGTGTGTACTACTGAGCATTAACATGTGTTTCATGGAGAGGAAGATATGATGACTAGTTGCCTATAAGTATTGTAATGGTGCAAAAAGTCAAACTTCAGAGGCATGTTATCGTCGAAATGGTATATGTTTATACTTCTCTTTAAGGGCTGGGGACATCCACAGAAGTGGAGGAATCAGGAAATTAATAGGATAATGTATTAAGGTTTTTAGTCTATACTGACCTTAACAAATACGTTAATTCATTAATTCTGTAATGTTAAAGGTAACTAATAAAGACAAGGAGGCAGTTTAACAGAGACTTAACTTTACTCCCTTCATAGTGCAATGCAATAGTGCAATACTGTCTTGTTCCTTGCTTTTCAAAGAAGCCAAACACGTCGGCATCTTTCATTAAAAGGATATAGTTTACGCAACAACAAAAATCATTTAGGCTACTCACTCTCAAGTTGTTTCAAACCAGTTTCTTTCTTCTGCTGAATACGAAAGAAGATATTTTGAAGAATGTCGATAACCAAACAGTTGATTGTAGCCATTGACTTCCATTGTAGGAAAAAAAAAAAATACTATGGAAGTCAATGGCTATCATCAACTGTTTGGATATCGACATTCTTCAAAATATCTTATTTTGTGTTCAGCAGAAGAAAGAATCTGGTTTGAAACAACTTGAAAGTGAGTAAATGATGACAGAATTTTCATTTTTAAATAAGTGAACTTATCCCTTTAACAGAAATTAACTGTTGGCATGTATGTTTTGCATCAATACTGTCAAGTTTGTCCTGTTGGACACGACACACAGCAATACTGTCAAGTGTCATTGTGACCATTGCTCTGAGACATGTTTTCAGCGTCCTAAGTGCACTGAAACTTCTTTCAGTCCAGCTGATGAGACTGGGATGACAAGGGTTCAACTTGATCAAACAGGCCTCTCATTTCAACAGACCAAGCAATGTTATTTTTTCATGTTTTATAGGGACTTTCGATAGACAATGATTTTTATACTGTACAAACTGTGTATTCTACCCCCCTACACTAACCTATCACAGATAACTTTCTGCATTTTCAAAAAACATCACTTAGTCTGATTTATAAGCCGTTTTCAAATAAAAATTGTAAAAATCCCGACAAGGATTTCGGATATTGCTATCTTTATGGGGATATTTTGATCCTATAATGTAGGGTTACTCTCTCTCTCTCTCTTTCCCTCTCTCTCTCTCTTTCGCTCTCTCACACACACACACACACTCTCTCTCTCTCTCTTTCTGTCTCACACACACACTCTCGATTATGTTTGCCACTTATCCCGCGATTGTCTTACAGTACTATATTTTAAAAACGGCTGTCCCCAAATCAATATTTGACGCGATTTGCCCCATATTTTTGAGCAGGAAACTGTTGATTTCTCCGTCACTTACCGCATCTAGGTTTCCTAATTCCTTCGGATGAGTTTTGCCGCTTCACACAACCAAATGTAACAGCCTCTCACAAGTTAGAAAGAAAACACAGAGCCAATCAGTTTAACGATGTTCAGGAGGTGGGACTCAGATCTATTAAACGTTTGTGTAATTGGCCATTTTTTGAACGATGACAACCCGAAAACAAGCCGAAATGAAATAGGAGTAACAAGGCTATTTATAAAATGTAAAGAATTGGAAAGTACAGATAATTGCGTGAAAATGTAAGGAGTAGAAGTAAAAAGTCAGCTGAAAAATAATTACTCAAGTAAAGTATATGTAACCCTCTTTCTCTCTCTCTCTACGCGCTCACTGGCCTCTAGCACCTCCGCTGCTGCTCTGCGTTGTGTTTATGAATGTTCGTGGGTGGTGGTAGAAGGCGGGGACTCAGACACAGAGAGGTTCGGGATCGTGGCTTGACCGTTAATTCCACAGCACGGTGTCTATAGCGTTGACAACATGAACTCAGTTTAAGTTTTAAACTAGCAAAGTACCTTTCAATGCACATGCAATTCAACTGCACGCTTGTGCTGCGTATATTATCATACATAGCTTTGCATTAGCCACTATGCATTGATCACATTTAAAAGGAAAAACAAAACATTTTAACTCTCTTCATTACTCTGAATTTAGGTCTTTAGCAATTTAAAACACAAAATATCCCAGTACACTGAACTTTAGTGTGATAATAACAAATATATTTTACATAGCTTTTTCCCACTACCATTAACATGGCTTACCTATAGCGTTGACAACATGAACTGAGGAAAAAATGACGCACTACTCACGTATCAACGCTACGGCATCTCAAGAGGCACAAATAGCGCTAAAGGCGCCTGAATCGGTTTTAATATAATAGCGTTATGGGGACATCTTGTGGAGAAGGAAATACACTGCCTTACATCCGCCCCTTCTGTAATTGATGGCGTCCCAGCCATCTAATTAACCAAAACTCAAGGTGGTCTAATCTATGACAATCAAAACAATAAATGTGTTGTAAGTGAATGTATAGCACATGATGTGTGTAATAAGCGTGGGTAGCTAACTATTGTCAGGGTACATGCAGTATGGCTCCACGTGTGCCCTGTTGCTCCTCTTATTTCTGGACTTTAGCCACAACTTTCTCCCTCTTTCTATCTTTTGGTGGTCACTCTCTGGATTCACCACTTGGGTCTCGAGTGAGAGCTTATTTGGGGGATGCCGGCTCCTTCTCGGGTTTCTTCTTGGGGGGTTGGGCCCTTGAGTGCGGGTGGCATCACTACCAGTCGCAAGCACTCCCTCCCCGCTACTTGTTTCTTCTGTCCACATGTCAGCCTCCTCTGTGCTAATTTGCTCCTCCTCTTTATCTGGTGTTCCAACTAGGACTCTGTCCAGCACCTCCTCTGAACCGTCACCCCTTGTTCCCTCTTCTGCCTCTGATTCAATTCCTGTCCCACATATCTCACCATCTGACTCGCTTCCTTCTACGATCGCTCCTTCGTCTCGCTCCACTGGGAGAAACATACACTGCGTCAAAAGGTTCCTATGAACCACCCTCTCCGCTCCCCCATTCTCTCATCGCACCACGTACACAGGCAAACCAGGTTGCTTCTTTACCACAACATATGGCCATCTCTCCCATCGATCTCCCAACTTCTGCCTCCCATCTACATGACAGACCTTGACTAAGACCCAATCCCCTGAACTAAAGTCTTTACCCTTAGCTCTCTTGTCATAATACTTTTTCTGCTGTCCTTTTGCCAGCTGAGATGTCTGATTAGCCAGGGCATAGGCCTGCGACAGGGAGTCATGCAGGTTCTGGACATATTCGCTGTATTCACAAGGCTGGTTTGTTGTGGGGGACCCAAAGATGAGGTCCACTGGGAGCCTGGGGTGTCTACCAAACATAAGGTAGTACGGGCTATATCCAGTGGAGTCATGTTGCGAGCAGTTATATGCGTGTGTCATGGAATCCACATGCTCATGCCACCAGGGCTTCAGGTGCAGCTCTAGTGTTCCCAGCATGTTCATCAGGGTACGGTTGAATCTTTCGGTAGTCCCGTTGCCCTTGGGATGGTAGGGTGTGGTGTGGGTTTTAGTGGTGCCAATACACTTGCATAGCTCCTTCACTATTGCACTTTCAAAGTTACGCCCTTGATCTGTGTGTAATTTAGCAGGGAAACCAAAACGGCAGAAGAAATTCCTCCACAAGACCCTGGCCACTGTGCCTGCCTTTTGGTCCCTGGTGGGGTAGGCCTGTGCGTAGCGAGAAAAGTGATCTGTAACAATGAGTACATTCTCCATACCACCCTTGGACTTCTCCAACTTAAAAAAGTCCACACAAACCAGTTCCATGGGTGCACTGGTATGGATACTGACAAGGGGGGCCCTGACGTCGACCGTGGGAGTTTTTCTAAGGCAGCATCTCTCACACTGTTCGCACCACGCCTTGATCTCCTGAAACATTCTTGGCCAGTAAAATCTTTCCCTTATCATCTGTAGTGTCCTCTCAAATCCCAGATGCCCTGAGTCATTGTGAAGGGCTGTTTTGACGGTTTCACGCAGCCTCTCTGGCAGTATTAGTTGCTCCACCACCCCTTTATGGCAGTCTCTGAAGCTGCGATACAGGATCCCTTTTCTTACCACTAACCTCCTCCACTCTTTTAAGAGGAGACTCCCAGTGGCGCCCACTTTCATCCTCTCGCTGTGGCTCGGCTTGTGATTCCTGCTCTTAAAGTGGAGGATAGGACCGATAACTGTGTCCTTCTTCTGTCCCGCTCGAAGCTCCTGTGTGGTCATAGCAGGCAGGGCCTCCATCCCTCCATCCCATCCCCATCCATCACTGGGCTCCAGGGACTGACCGCTTGTAGGCTCCTCTGTGACCGCTGTTTCCTTGCCTGATACCTCCCCAGGCTCCTGGATGGTTAGTGCCTCCTCATGTCTCGGTCCACCCGTCCTCACCTGCTGCGGGCATGACTGCAGGGTCTCCGCCACTTCCTGATTGGACATACGCGAGGGGGCGTCCGCATTGGTGTTGTCCTGTCCCCTCCGATACTGGATGTAAAAGTCAAATATGGACAGATGAGAAACCCATCGCTGACCTGTGGCGTCGAGTTTGGCTGAGGTCATTACATATTTCAGAGGGTTGTTGTCTGTTAGAACAGAGAATTTGCGCCCATAGAGGTGGTCATGGAACTTATCCGTCACGGCCCACTTGAGAGCGAAGAACTCAAGCTTATGTGCAGGATACCTCGTTTCAGGTGGGCTCAGGCCTCTGCTCGCATACGCAATTACCCTTTCCACCCCATCTTGTACCTGCACTAGCACAGCACCAAGCCCCATCCCTGAAGCATCAGTCTGCAGCAGAAAGGGTTGACTGTAGTCTGGATAACCAAGCACTGGTGCACTTATCAGCTTATCTTTTAAAGACTGAAAAGCCTCCTCACAGTCGGCAGTCCACAGAAATGGCAGTTCAGGGCCTAGGCGTTTCTGGATCCCTCTTTTCTTTTTTTTAGGGTCACCGGAGGTAAGGCGGTAAAACGGAGCAGCCAAGTTAGCATAGCCCTTAACATACCTCCTATAGTAACCCGCAAACCCCAAAACCGCAGCACTTCCATACGATTAGTAGGTCTCTCCCAATCCTTAACCTTACTGATCTTCTCTGGGTCTGTCCTGATGCCCTCTGCAGACACCCAGTGACCTAAGTACTGCACCTCCTTCCTTACAAGCTGGCACTTGGAGGGTTTCAGTTCAGCCTTTGAAAGGTAGAGGGCGCGTTTTGCAGCCCAAACGGCATTCTATTGGTCTCAAACAGACCCATGGGAGTGCTGAATGCTGTCTTGTACTTGTCATGTTCCGCGACCTCTACCTGCCAGTATCCCGATGTAAGGTCAAGGGTGGAGAAGTATTTTGCCTGCCCTAACGCCTCTAGAGCCTCTTCTATCCTTGGCAGAGGGAATGCGTCCCGGGTGCTGCAGGCGTTGAGCTTCCGGTAGTCGATACACAATCAAACCGAACCATCCTTCTTGGTCACAACCACCACGGGGGATGCATACGGACTTTTACTGGGGCGAACGACTCCTGCTGCCTCCATCTCCATTAATAACCGCCTCACATCTTGCCACTGGGAGGGAGGTATTTTGCGGTATGGCAGTCGGAAACGCCTCGGGTCAACCAGGGGAATCTCATGCTGTACAGTTGTGGTGTGACCATAGTCCAGGGGATGCTGGGAGAACACATCTGCATTTTTGTCCAGCAGATCCTTAAGTAGAGCACGTTGGTCCTCACTTTCCACCGCGGCTTTACTTAGGTCAACCCCACAGCTAGTCACCACTTGGTCCAGGCTGAGACATGCACCTCTGTTCCCAGCTTCACCATGCTTTTTGTCTGGGAACTCCACCACCTTGTCCACCAGAACTGTGCTGGCCAGATTTGTGTGTCGTTTGATTGTAACGACTTGCTGGGAAAGATTCATCACTCTAACTGGAGCACAACCTCTTTTCACATTTGCAAGCACTTTAGCCACCAGGATGTCCCGGGGGAGCTGTGAGGAGGGATGGCCTCCTATCAGGGCTGTATAAACCTTCCTTTGGGGGCCCTCTTTAATCCTACACATTAAATCCATCTCTTTTCCACCAGGGATGTTTATTGTGCGACCATTGTAAACCGCCGGACCTACAACGTTATGCATTTCACTTTGCTCGGCACTCCCCAACTCCAGTAAAGCTGTGTACCACCCTGAATGCTTCTCTTTGACCTGGTACAGAAACTGCGGGTCATAGGCTGTTCGGAGATGGTCTCGGGAGGCTCGAATGACATTGGTTCCCACCAACAGAGGGACTGAAGAGCGATAGTCGGAATCAGGAACAACAAAGGCAGGTACGACCTTGAGCTCTTTCCCCAGTACTTTCAGGTCGATGTGTAGAACACCATGGTAGGGCACGGTCTGACCTGCTGCACCCTCTATTGGTATTTTAGAAGGCCGTTGCTTTTTCTTCTGTAGAGCTGGGTGGCTCTGCCAGTAGCTGTGCGTAATACTGGTGATCTGTGAGCCAGAGTCAATTAGAGCCCTGCATGCCTTTCCATTGACTTCTACATCTCCTTCGTTCCTGGGTCCCACTAGGGGTGTTTCCCCTCCTTCAGTGAAACTCCTCTCGAACGGTGGGTGGGGCCCTTGCTGTGTACCCATGGACGCCTCAGCTGCCATGGGTACTAAGCGTTTAAATGTTGAGCAGAGTGCATGTGTCCGTCAGCAGGAACCTTAGGCTGCTGGGCTCCAGCTAGGTTTGGATCCGGAAGCACTGCTCGGCATACTCTGGCCGTGTGGCCTGGCTCCCCACACCGGTAACAGACAAAGCTTGGATTCTGGCCGGTTCTTCCCTTTGCTGGTTGGACAGCTACTGGGGAGGAAAGGGGAGGAGAGGTCATTCTCACCTCTAGTTGTGACATCTTAGCCACTTGTTCTTCCTGAACGAGGGCTAATTTCTTAACCATTTCCGTCAGCTCGGATAATTCAGATGTGTGTTTTGGCCTATCTATCTTGGTGTTTCCACCACCTGCCGATGTTACATGCACCTGAGCATACGTTTTCTTTGCTGTACTCGGCGTCTGGAACTTCTTAGTTTCTCTAGGTAGATTTCGGAGCTCTGCCTGCAGCTCTCGGAAGCTCAAGAGCCTGGGTGCCATTGGTGCGATTCTGGTGTACACTAAGGAGCCTCGCGTGTCGCTGTATTCGGCCCTCAGTTCCTCCAGTGCTTTCTCTGGGGTCTGATCATGTGAAGGTAGGTTAAGGATGAGATTTCGGGCTTCAACCCCCCAGGTGCCGCACAACAGTGGAAAAGCGAAGGTGCATTGGGAGTTCTATTGCCTCCAAGAGATATTGCATGTCGCGAATCCAGTCTTCCACCAATATCTTACAGTCTGGATTTCCAGTGAAGACTTGGACATTTTTCACTTGATGCGTTTGCATGAAACCCCCATAGGCTGTCATAGGAAGGATCTGATTGGCTACTGCCCGATCAGGAGGCCTGAATTGTGTCATGTGTAGGTGGGCGGACTGGCTAGCAGGTGCAGGCGGAGGGGGGGCTGGAAAACGAGTGTCAGCATGCATGTTGATATGGGAAGCTGGGATCAGCGTCTGTTGAGGAGACAGCTCCGTAGGAGCATCAGCGGCTGCCTGGTCTAACGCTACCTGAGGGCTGTGTAGAGTTATGTTGGGAGCCCATGCATAAGCAGATGGGAGTGACGGAGTGGCTCCACTATAGCCTGGACCTGGAGCGGGGAGAAATGTGCCCTCGGGGGAACGCACTTGAAAGGCCTACTCAGCAGCTGCGTGCTTAACTGTATATTCATCACTGGTGGGCTCTGAAGACTCGACACAGGCACAGGAGGAGGATACGGATAACTAGGGTAACCCTGGGGGGCAGGCCTAATAGGCTGGGCTGGGTGGGGCGCGGCAACTGGTTAGGGTTTGAGCGACTGCTGCATAACTGGCATCTCAACAAAGACATGATGTGAAGAATTTTGCCATGTCATAGCTTCTGAGGGCCCATGTCTACTACGTTTGCGAACAGAGGCATCATCCGTCCTATCTATCTGGCCACCTGGTCTTGCATCGGGGCTGTTGTCGAAGCAAAGTGGTGGTACCTGCCCTGAGGCCCCAGGGCCTGGCAGCCTTCGTGCATGGGCTGGCGTCACATACTGGTCAGCATAGGGCAAGTTCGTAGGGGCTGGCGGGCCAATGGTGACATGCCCCGCTGGCGTTAGGAGACTAGATGCACTGGTGGAGGTGCACGGTATGTCTTGTGGTGAGTTTGCATAGGTCTGTGACATCCTAAAATCCAACTGTATTTATTGTGTGCAAGCAGGTTAAATCGCAGTGTAATTAGATTATGTGGAGGTGCTGAATATATGTAAAATGATACAGTCCTAGACAAATAAAAGTGTCCAAAAATAAGCTATGCGTTTCAGTGAGATCAGCCAAATGAAAAATTAAACCCACTTATTCCAAAAACTTAACTCATTAACTCATCAACTAAAATGGCTTGTCAGTTAGAACTTAAATCTTACTGAGTATCAAGCAGTAATCCTAGATAAATTTCACAAATCTCAAAATATATATATATTAAAAATATATATATATATTTTTTTTTTTCCATAAACCTACCAAATATATTTTACATCACAGCTAGTTACTGAAATTAAAACAGTTCAATAACAGTTAAGATTCCCAGCAGACTTTAAAGGATATAACTGTGATGGCAGATATAAATCCCCAAAAGCACCAGTTCAGTAAAGAATTCCAGTTTGTTCATAAAATATAGTTCAGCATTCAAACCACTGGCTGTAGAATTATCTTCCTCTTCGGTCTAGCAGTGCCACAATCCGGGTCGCGGCACCAAAGATGTAACCCTCTTTCTCTCTCTCTGCGCGCTCACTGGCCTCTAGCACCTCCGCTGCTGCTCCGTTGTGTTTATGAATGTTCGTGGGTGGTGGTAGAAGGCGGGGACTCAGACACAGAGAGGTTCGGGATCGTGGCTTGACAGTTTATTCCACAGCACGGTGTCTATAGCGTTGACAACATGAACTCAGTTTAAGTTTTAAACTAGCAAAGTACCTTTCAATGCACATGCAATTCAACTGCAGGCTTGTGCTGCTTATATTATCATACATAGCTTTGCATTAGCCACTATGCATTGATCACATTTAAAAGGAAAAACAAAACATTTTAACTCTCTTCATTACTCTGAATTTAGGTCTTTAGCAATTTAAAACACAAAATATCCCAGTACACTGAACTTTAGTGTGATAATAACAAATATATTTTACATAGCTTTTTCCCACTACCATTAACATGGCTTACCTATAGCATTGACAACATGAACTGAGGAAAAAATGATGCACTACTCACGTATCAACGCTACGGTATCTCAAGAGGCACAAATAGCGCTAAAGGCGCCTGAATCGGTTTTAATATAATAGCGTTATGGGGACATCTTGTGGACAAGGAAATACATTGCCTTACATATAGATACCCAAAATTTCTACTTAAGTAATGTAACGAAGTAATTGTACTTCGTTACTTGACACCTCTGCATCTGTGATGCCAACAGGGACGTGCACAGGAATTATGAGGGGCAGTTGCTCTGACCTGAAAAAAGGGCTTCCCCTACATTCAGTTGTGTTTCTTGCTCGTATTCAGTTCTGATGGTAGGCTACGGGCAACTACGCATGATTTGTAGTATGATTGCGTAAAGGGAACAGGAATTCCGGTAGGGAACAGAATCGACTGCTAAACCCAGGGCCGATCCTGAACTCCCCCTGGGGCCCTAAGCAAAAGGGGCCCTCTACCTGACCTGTGACGCCGTGAGCTATGTAAACCATTTGCCATTGCCACACAATCACACCTGACACTTCAGTGCTCCCAATACAATCCTCCCTCCTTGAAACAAAACAGTCAAAGAATAAGTACAACAATATAGAACAGAATGAGGTTCAAACAAACAATATTTTTTGAATAGAGTATTTTCTATAGAATGTTGACATAACAAGTGAATATTAACGTAAACATAAATAAGAAGAAAATAATAAATTATAACCCTGAGCTTTGGCTTTTGGGATTAACTTTGTTCTCTCTACAGCCTGGGTATTTTCGGCATCAGTATGATTTTTATTTATTTATTATTATGCATGTTGAAGCAATTCTTGATTTATGGTTATTATTTACTGAGGGATGTGCATCCATATTGACCAGTATGTCCAGCTAATCAACATTTTAAATTCAATATAGCCTATAAATCAATAGTCAATCAATGTCAAATTGTCAATACATTGCTTTCTATCTTGCATAATTAGTGCAGTTGTTTAGAGTTTTTAACTACACTGAGACTAGATAATCAGTTTCTTGTTTTATAAATGTGACTTTGATTGGGAGTGCCATCATTCACGTGCATGTATTGTACAGTATGTCTGGTCTCCACATATTTCTGCTTGAAAAATGCGAGTTTCATTTCGTGCACGCGCATATGAACGCACGATAACACACGCGACGCGGTTATGTTTTCCGAGCTGCAGTAAACAAACACCGTTGGACTTTGTCGTTTATCAAAAACAAACGTAATACATTTTTTTATTTTACTCTCACTTTTGTCAGGCACAAAGTGATGCAAGAGATGCACTGCCTGCCCAGCTAGGTTAGCAAGACCGAAAAACATCAAACTTTGCTGACATCAAACTTAGAGAGGAGAGAACACAAGTTTACCTGATTGTTGTTCCCGCAATTCACTCTCATGGTTTTTTTCTTCTTCATCTTTTCGTGACCAGAAGGATAGTTTCGCTTCATTTTGTCATGGATGTTGTACACATTAATTGACACGCTATGACACGAGATGGAGGCGGGGCCTTAAGTAATTTGTGGGGTCTTACGCACCGGTCGCGTGCAGCGCTGCAGCCACGTAAACAGTTTGCCCTTCCCTTACTGACTTTCACTTTCGGTGCACGAATGGAAGTGAATGAGGCTTTGCGATTTAAAAAAAAATAAATAAAAAATGTATCTAGGCCTATGTGAAATTATGCAGCCATTGTACGATTTTTATTATTTTTTTCTCGGAAGGGCAACCTGAGTCGAGAAGGGCATATGGGCAGTTGCCCGGGCAACCTGAGCAACCCCCCTGTGCACGTCCCTGGATGCCAACATTTCAGATCATGATATATCACAATGAAGAGTAAATCGTTACGAAAACACCTAGGATCTTAGTTGTATGAAAGAAGATTGCTGATTTTTCATTTTTTATAAGAAATATATTTATAATTTAGTAATAATTTGGCTTTTAATGTTAATGATGTTTCAGTAACATTTTTGCTGACGCGGTTAATACCATAGGTTAACACACTCTACAGAGCCCTGGTGGGAGAATCCATATCCCACTTTAGGCATCACCACTTCCGACAAAGGAGTTTGGTGGATATTTGACCTCAGTTTGATGATGGGACCACGTGCCCAGCATGTCCAAAGGTGGGTTCTACTCCTAGCTTAGTTCATGTTAGATTACTTGATTGCAGTTCCAATGAAATGATCAAATTCAATCAATGTGAAGTGTTACATTTTGATATAACGGTAACAGTATATGTTCACCAGCCTGGTATGAGTATGAATGAGGGAACTTGTGCATCTTTTATCTTTTTTGTTGCACCAGATACAAAACCAAAATTATAAAAGTTATTGTTTCCTAGGTGTATGGAGATATGATAGTAACTCTGGATGCCAACTTTGGCCTTGTGAGGAAACAAAGCTCAGGGACAACAAGCCTAGTTGAGCCCTTACATGGGACCCGCATGCTTGTTGCTGAAAATAATGTACAGGAATATCTGCTTTCACATCCTGATAATTCCAAACCTCACGAGGTTAGTCACAGTTGTAGAATACTTTATTACAAACTTAAACTAATAGAAAAACACCTAAGTCCTTCCCATAACCATCTACATATTTCCTTATCCCCAGGATTGCAGTAACTTCAAGGCTGGCAACATGCTGAGATCACAAAAAAAAGAGAAAAAGCTTGATGTTACAGGAGTGTTTGGAGCCTCCTGCCATCATGAAATCCCATTGATGTTTGTAAACATGAGCCAAGGAGAACGGCAAGTCTATGACATACTGTAATAGTAGTGTATTAACCTGTGATATGTGTATGGGTGATATTGCAACATACTACTAAATGAGCTCAGCATAGTGTATCAGAATTCCCATGTTTTGTGTTGTTATAGGTTAGCTTATCCCCTGTATGTCATTCATGAGCTTCTTCAAAGATGCACAAAGAAGAACATACACTTGCGGGTGGTCTATGATATTGCCTGTGTTGTAGCCTCACATTTGAACGCGAGTTCTTTTTAAACTTCTGTGTAAAGTTTCAATATTTTCTAAAAGATCTTAAAATCCCAAATAAAAGCTCTGCCATATTGTGTTCAAACAGAAATCGGGTGAGGGTATAACTCCCAACATAATCAAACAGATGTCAGGATCTGTGGGAACACTTCATTCCCTCCTTGTTTATCTTACATTCTCCTGTCCACTGCACTCCTCAAATAAAGAAGAAAGGCCTGAAAGAAATCTTGAATCTAGCATTTTCCTGACGTTTTCTAAACTTGTTTCACAGCCGTGCTGTTGCGGACAATGTGAGAGGTTGTGTCAATCTATGTGATATTTTACGACTTTGCTTTAATCACATATCAAGTACAGCACCAGATGGCTCAGTGGGTTTGGGCTTACTAATGGGGAAGGAATGGAGAGAATGAGGTCTTTCCTCCGAAGATTCGCCAGGGTCACAAAGGAGATGGCTCCATCTCACCGGCTTGACCTGCTGACTGATGCACTTCTGCACTATGGACGGAGAAAATCTACTGACCTTGGTTAGTTTACCATTGTATGGCGATGTCATAAATCAGTGCTAGTAGTTTAACGCACTGTGCTTGTTGGTTTAAATTTTACACATTTTATATTTTCTGGAGTTTAGCTTGAACAAATTGTTCTACGCAAGTAAATTCAAGTATTTCTTTGCAGCGTTGAACCTCCTGCAAAAACTGGACAAAGCAGAGAAACTATCAACTCTAGCTGAAGAAGACATTTCATCTGTCATCAGAGAGGCACCAGGTAAAGTGCACAAAAGAAGCAGAAGGAGTAAAAAATAAAATTGTGTTAACGATCATATAATTTTCCATTTAATTTACAACCATTTTGCACATAGTGGTATTATGTAGAATTGATCAGTCGGTTGTTTTGTTTGTTTGTTTTTATTTGTTTTGTTTTTTAGTGTTGATGTCTGAGCAACACATTGAGGGATGGAAGAGAGATAGAGCTGTCCCAACAGAAACCAAAACCAATACGTAAGCAACTGAAGTGAATGTTTTAACCATTGTTTTAAGCAAATGTAACTACAGTAATTACCAAAAAAATACCTGACAAAGAAAAAGAAATATAGCTGTAACATTTTCATCTGATCTCCAGACACTGTCTCTAAATGGAAAATGGACTACATTAAGGAGTTGATAACGTCCTACAATCTCAAGTTAGAATTCAGTGTCTTGTCTACCGACTGCGCATGCGCGTGCGGTTTGTGTTTGTGTTTGGAGTTCCGTCGAATTGATTCATAAATCCTTGATTTTCTTCTTTACCACTCATTTATAAACAAGCACTTTCTATTTTTATAGCATGTGAACTTATCTTCGATACTTTTCCTTATAAAAAACAATCGGATTGCTTTGATTTCGCTACTTAGATCCAACTTTCCGAATCTCCGCTACTAGCCTTTAGCCCGCTAGCATCGCACGCGTGGCCTCTCGCCTATTGATTGGTAGTATCACTACTAATTTACTGTTCATCTGTTATAATGGCGAATATATCGGATGTGTGTCTAACGTTACCTCTGAGTGCAGGTGAGGATACATTCGAGCTGCATTCGGTGTTGTTGGAGCTGGAGTCCGTGGAGAAGCAGATCCGTGGCCGAGCTGCGAGATCGGCGATCAGCGCTTGAAACATCACGCGCCGATGCTCACAAGTCAGTGGTTAGTAACTGTTTGACTCCGACCTCGTCTACTCCATGTGCTTCTCTGCACAGGACGCAAGCACCCAGGACGCGATCTTCCCTGGCTTCATTCACTCCGGCACCGACACAACACCATGGGCCCTGGGTGGATCCTCAGCGGAAGACACGAGCCAGGACCAGACCAAGAACTTCTCCGCCTCTCCCGGTCTTCGAGATCTCCACCCGGAACCACTTCTCCCCTCTTCGCAAGTCGGAACGCGACGATGCCGTGATCATCGGCAGTTCCATCGTCCGTCATGTCCGTGCTACCTCAGGTAAGGGTACGGTGCGCACTCACTGCTTTCCTGGTGCTCGTGTTCTAGATGTCGCTGCACATGTTCCCGAGATCCTGAACGGTGACGAGCGCGTCGGAGCTGTTGTGCTGCACGCGGGAGTGAACGACATCAGGCTGCGGCAGACGGAGGTTTTGAAGAAGGACTACAGGAGCCTGATCGAGACGGTACGCAGCACATCACCTGAAGCAACGATCATCGTGTCTGGACCGCTTCCCACGTACCGACAAGGACAGGAAAGGTTCAGTAGATTATTTGCACTAAATGAATGGTTAATGTCATTGTGTAATGAACAGAAACTGCTCTTTGTAAATAATTGGAATCTGTTCTGGGAGCGACCTAGGCTCTACCGTGCTGATGGCCTGCACCCCAGCAGAATTGGAGCGGCTGTTCTGTCGGACAACATCTCCAAGACGTTACACACCATATGACTAGTAAGTCAAAGTCCAAAACACAGTCTTTGCTGTCCCAACTTAATTGATATAAGAAGTGTAGAACATTATATATAGTAACTGTGTCTATTCCTCGTTTAGTGAGGCCAAACAATAAATCTACTGTAGGATCTATGAAAAATCTTATTGTAATTAAACCAGAAAATCTCAATATCAGTGAACAAAAACAATTTCTAAAGCTAGGTCTTCTAAACATTAGATCGCTCACACCTAAGGCGGTTATTGTAAATGAAATGGTCACAGATAATAGTTTTGATTTATTTTGCCTTACTGAAACCTGGCTTAAGCCAAATGATTATTTCGGTCTAAATGAGTCTACTCCACCAGGATACTGTTATAAGCATGAGCCCCGTCTGATCGGTCGTGGCGGCGGTGTTGCAACAATCTATAGAGATATTCTAAATGTTACTCAGAAAACAGGTCACAGGTTTAATTCGTTTGAAGTACTTGTGCTAAATTTTACGCTCTTAGATGCAAGAAAGAAATCCCTATTATCTCTAGCCTTGGCTACTGTATATAGACCTCCAGGGCCCTATGCTGATTTCCTAAAAGAGCAGGGGTGATAGTAGAAAAAAATCCTGAGCCTGAACTTTTTTCCCTGGGACAGATGCGTAAGGGCGAGTTTATCCTCCGCTAATTTCTGACACAAAGTGATGAGCGATTGTTCTTCTAGTCTTCTTATATTGTTGTCATATATTTTTGTCATTATTTTTTGAGAATGCAAGACACACACAAACACATGCCTATCTTCATAATTCTTGACTTCTAAAGTTTTTTGAATTCGACCCAAATCCTAAATTTCACTTGCACTGCACTGCAATGTATTTTTTTCATGATTAATATTGCATTGCAAAATAATGTGTGCTGGTCAACTAGTCTAAAATTAAGAAACACCTAAAAAACAGTAAAAAAAAACACATTTGTAAATTTAAGATAGTTCTATATCCAAATATGATAGCCTACTTGATAAAAAGAAAAGAAAAAAGGGCTTTTATTTGTGCCGTGCTGTCTTTGCATTTTAACATTGCACATTGTAAACAGGCCACGCATTAGCTGAATAAACGTTGGCCAATACAAACATAATTATAGAAAATAGTTGACAATGAATAGACAGGAGTCCTGTCACAGGACCAATAAATAGCAAAACCAGAGCCGTTCGGCTCTGAGCAAACAAAACAGTTCGTCAATTTTCATTTTACAATTATCATCTCTCTCTGTGCACGCGGTCTGTGTTTGTGGGAGAGAGAGAGAGCGCAGCACTGATACAACGGTTTCTTATCCACAAGTAACACGCTAGTTTTCATACAAAATTATAATGTAACATAATTAGGTACTTTAGTTTTTGTAACACAATAACGTAACACATGCAGGCTACGTTTCTCAACACTGAGAATGAATAAATAAACGCCTGTATGCAGACTCGCGGTTATCAGTAAATTAATCCACAAATCACAGACCTTTCATAATCAGTAAGCCATAGCGATTTTAATTTTATTTAGATTTATTGTTCATCAATACTTAAGCTTTTTATAATGTGCATGGCTGTATGATGTGTTCATCTTTTCTGAGTGACATGAATGACGGAGTATTTTAAGATAACCCATGCGATTCCGATCACTCCGTGTGATAATAGAATCCAGAGTAAGTTAACTCAATACAATACTTCAACTTTCCACATCCACCCCAGCCCGTTTACCTTCAGGAGTCAGAAATACCGTGACTACTGTAGCCTACTGTCCTCGCTCATGAACTCCATCAGAGGCGGCCGCGGGAGTGGAAGCAGGATCGAGCGGGCTTCTTTATTGCTGTCGATTTTCAGTCTCTTTTTAATGATAGCATCCTTACGCATTTTTTAATCATACCCGCTTGCTAATGAACCCAGCGCTATGATTGGTCGAACTCCGTTTCTTTTGCTGTTGCTTTTTTTTTTTTCCAGACACGTCTGTAACGTTACGCCGGAAATCCGGCGTGGCGCCGGAACGCTATCAGGCCTGAAAGAGTTTGCAGACTTTCTCTCAGATCTATTGGTCAATGTCGATAAAGCAATAATTGTTGGAGATTTTAACATACACGTAGATAACACAAATGATGCGTTAGGGGCTGCGTTTACAGATTTATTAAACTCCTTTGGGGTCAAGCAAAACGTCAGTGGTCCCACTCATCGTCTAAATCATACACTAGATTTAATTATATCATATGGAACCAACCCAACCGATATAGATATTGTACCGCAAAGTGATGATGTCACTGATCATTACAGGATAACTTGCATAATACATACTGCTGAAATTTGTTATGTTGCGCCACGTTATCGACCAGGCAGAACAATCCTTCCAACCACTATAGATAGATTCTCAAATAGCTTAACTGATCTATCTCAGCTGCTCAGTGAACCCAAACAAAAAAATAAACTAGAGGAAATGACTAGCAGTTTGAGCACCATTTTCTCTAGTACACTAGAAATTGTTGCACCAATTAGATTAAAAAAGGTTAGAGAGAAAACTAAAGCACCATGGTACAACAGTGCTACGCTTGTCATCAAGAGAGAAACTCGTAACTTAGAGCGTAAATGGAAACAAACTAATTTAGAGGTCTGTAGAATCGCGTGGAAAGACAGTATGTCACGTTATAAAAAGGCTCAAAAAGCAGCCAGGGCTGAGCATCTCCGCAAACTAATAGAAAATAACCAAACTAGTTCTCTGGGTTGTTAAGTTGTGATTGTTATTGTCTTGCCCTTTCCAGATTGAAGAAGATGAAGTCCCAAGGAGTCTGAAAAGGCGAGGGATTGATGCCTTGCATATGAAGACACGGGCAGCTGAGGAAAAACTCCTGGTTTACCAGGAAATGAGAAATTTAACTGATCACCTCCATCAGTAGCACGCCTTTCTGTGCTCTGCCATCGATGACACAGAGCAGCCTGGTGCAAAAGCTGCTCTCATCCAACGTCTCAGAGAGCTGGAAAGAAAGCTACATGAAACCACTGTGAAGTTTAATCACCCTCAACTTGTGGTTACATCACCACAGACAACTCCTGCCTGTCTCAGGACGTCCAGACATTAAGTACACAGACACCGGTGTATAATGACGATGTTGGTGCTAGTGATTGTGATGAAGACAATGAAAATGATGACAGCAATTAGGCTGACTGTGGTTTCCTTTTGTCTTTTCTTCAGTGCCAATCTACATTTCAGATGTAATTGATCCTCTATCGCTGTTCATTGTTATCAAATCAAATCAAATTTTATTCATACTAAATAAGTAATACAAAGTGCCTCACAGAGGCTAAAAACAATTTTTTCATATTGTAATATTGTACATATTGTAAAAAGGTCCTTGTAGGTGGACCCATGAATTGTTCTGTTTCTCTGCACAGCCAGACAGTGGTATTGGGAGTATTGTAGGCATTGTAATGTTTTTTTTATGTTTATTTCTGCAAATATGTGGCAAAGGATATTTAATTATTTAATTATTTAACTATTCACACTCCATGGTTTGTTAGATTTGTTATTATGGTTTTAATAATTTCTTTACAATTGGCTTTGGTGTCCGTGTCTGTTCTGTCATAACATAGGACCCAGGTTTTGACAAATGATATCCAATAAAGGCAGTCAATATTTTGGCCTGGTTTTAATGTCACAATAGCGACTTGAAATCTGGATACACACTAATCTACAGGGACATTGGAAAAACTGTATTGTGCTCATCAATAATACAATAAAACAATACTATAAAAACAAGAATATGGAGTAGATCTTAATAGACCTAATAGTTCATTAAACCATACTTTACTTAAACTTATAATCAAACCAGACTTCAGCTGATGCATTGCATAAAAACCCCAGCTGGGCATTATTTGATTATGCACAGGCAAATATTTAATTTCAGAAATCAAAGCTTAATGAAATAAAGTGAGTGAACTATTTTTTCCCCTTTTGTGTTAGCGCAATTTATAACTTGTAATCTAACCTTGATTCTGACCCATATACAGTGAGTACAGAAAGTATTCAGACCCCTTTAAAATTTTCACTTTTTCATTTTGCTAAAATCAAAAAAGTTAATTGTATTTCTCATTATACACTCAGCACCCCATCTTGACAGAAAAAAAAAAACCTTAAATTTATTAAAAAAGAATAACTAAAATATTACATGGTCATACGTTTTCAGACCCTTTGCAGTGACACTCATAGTTAACTCACATGCTAGTGTGACACCGTGACACGTGACACCAGACAACATCTGGTGAGATCTGGCGACTGTGGAGGTTGTTGGAGGACAGTGAACTCATTATGATGTTGAAGAAAGCAGCTGGAGATAGGGATGTGACGGTATGGGATTTTTTCTTACCGCGGTGAAGAAGCAACAAATCTCACGGTTTGGCGGTTAACCGACACCCCCCCAAACAAAAACAAAAAAAAATCACCCGCGCCGTGTCACACTGCAGACGCGATCAAGAACGCATGTAGCTTGTAAATGACAATGGAAATGAATAATTATAAAGCAGTATTCTTTATTAGCAAATAAACAAATTAACATTTGTATTAAATTGTAAATATTAATAATGAACTATGAATTATGCTAAACTTATCCTTTTAATCATTATAAAGCAGTTTTCTTTATTATTAACAGCAAATTAACATTTATATTAAATTGTAAATAAAATAATTAACTATTAATTAGGCTAAACATAAACAACCTTTTTTAAAAAGTGCAAAATAAAAGAGCAATAGTCTGAACAAGTGTTTGGCTGTTGGGCCGCTAAAGTGAATCGTCAAGTCCTGCTGCTTTATTTTTCGGTCTTCAGGTTTCGTGACAGGAAAACGTCTCGGTTACGTATGTAACCCTCGTTCCCTGAGTAGGGAACGGAGACGTTACGTTGGATGACGACGAATGGGGTTTCGCTTAGAACACCTATCGACTTCGAGTATTACAAAACGAGCCAATGGCAAAGAAATTCCATAGGTCTGCGGAATTTGCATAGCGTATCTCCGCCTTACCTCGTGGGTATAAAAGGAGGACGCCGGCAACATACAGATATGTTTCTTCGCTGAGGAGCCAAGACTGAGCTCAGGCGATCCCCGCGGTACAGCGGAAAGTGGCAGGAAGACGTAACGTCTCCGTTCCCTACTCAGGGAACGAGGGTTACATACGTAACCGAGACGTTACCTTTCGTTGTCACTCCGAGTTACGTCGGATGACGACAAATGGGGTTACCAGTCTAATCACGCCACCTTCTCAGCTGTCTTCCAGTGACTGCGTAAATCTGAGATCCTTGTCGTGAGATTGGCACGGACGAAGGACTCCTATCTAACACAGGAATACCAAGGTACACTGGGGAGCATATCCCATAGTTTAGAGGAAATATGCAATTATTGCCAATCCAGAGGGGGGGGACTTAGAAAATACACATATGACCCAAAGGGATGCATATGGAGAACACTGGGGTGTCCAGCCGCAGGTGGAATATTTCAACCCCAGGGGTGGCAAGGTGGCTTGCCAAATGAAAGACACATGCTCAGAGAGGCTTACAGTGGAAATACACATGTGGGGGTCGCTCAGAGGAGGGACCATGCACACGGGAGGCACCTAGCCGACGCGCAGGCAATAGACACTGGCGCCGACGTCAGGAGTGCTGGAGGAACTCAGGGCTTTCGGAGAAGCTCACCTGAGGAAATATCGCACGTGTCCAGTCCGTGGAGTGGAATGGCGAGCAAGCGAAGACACCTGAGCGGATCCAGTACTAGCTGGTTGAAGCGAGTACATGAGAGGACACTGGCTCCACTCGGAGATTATAGAATCTGGTGAATGTGTTAGGTGTCGCCCAGCCTGCAGCTCTTCAGATGTCTGATAGCGAGGCGCCATGCGCTAGAGCCCAAGAGGACGCCACACTCCGGGTGGAGTGGGCAGTCACACCAAGGGGGCACGGTAGACCTTTCTGCTGGTATGCCAAGGCAATGGCGTCCACTATCCAGTGAGACAACCTTTGCTTGGAAAGAGCCTTTCCCTTCAGCTTCCCACCATAACAGACAAAGAGCTGGTCTGAGGTCCTGAAACACTGCGTCCTGTCTACATAGGCGCGGAGAGCGCGTACTGGACAGAGCAGTGCAAGGCTGGGTCTGCCTCCTCCAGGGGCAGCGCTTGCAGGTTCACCACCTGGTCCCGGAAGGGAGTGGTAGGAACCTTGGGCACGTATCCAGGCCGGGGTCTCAGGATCACGTGAGAGTAAGCCGGCACGAACTCCAGGCACGCTTCGTCAACGGAGAATGCGTGCAGGTCTCCTACCCTCTTGATGGAGGCCAGTGCAACCAGGAGCGCTGTCTTCATAGACAGAAATTTAAGCTTGACTGATTGCAGGGGCTCAAATGGAGCACTCTTCAGGGCAGTTAGAACCACTGAGAGGTCCCAAGAGGGAACGAGAGGAGGGCGAGGCGGATTTAGTCTTCTCGCTCCTCTCAGGAACCTGATAAACAGGTTGTGCTTCCCCACCGACTTACCTTCGATGAGGTCATGGTGTGCGGCAATAGCGGCAACGTAGACCTTCAGGGTGGAGGGAGACAGCCTTCGCTCCAGCCCCTGTTGAAGGAAGGAAAGCACAACGCTGATCGAGCATCTTCGGGGGTCTTCTCGGTGAGAAGAGCACCAGCTGACGAAGAGGTTCCACTTCAACGCATAGACGTGTCACGTGGACGACGCCCTAGCGGAAGTGATGGTAGCCACCACCGCTGGTGGAAGAGTACTCAAACCTGCCTCGTCCCATCGAGGAGCCACACGTGGAGGTTCCAGAGATCGAGACGAGGGTGCCCCATCCCTGAGGAAGAAGGTTCTTCCTCAGAGGGATCGGCCAGGGAGGTGCTGTCGCGAGGAGTACTAGTTCGGAGAACCAGGTCCGGGCGGGCCAGTACGGCGCGACCAGAATGACCTGCTCCTCGTCCTCCCTGACCTTGCGCAAGGTCTGCGCAAGAAGGCTCACCGGGGGAAACGCATACTTTCCAGCTGTGGGCCAGCTGTGCGCCTGAGCATCCGTGCCGAGCGTGCCCTTGGTCAGGGAATAAAACTGGGCGCTATGGGTCGAGTCGTGGGAGGCCAAACAAATTTATCTGTGCGTCCCCGAACTGGTCCCAAATAAGCTGGACCGACTGGGGATGGAGTCGCCATTCTCCAGGGAGTGGCTGAAGCCGTGAGAGCTCGTCGGCTGCACAGTTCAGGGCTCCGGGGATATAAATGGCATGAAGCAACCTCAGATGCTTCTGACTCCATATGAGGAGGTGGCGAGCGAGTTGCGACAAACGGCGGGAGCGTAGACCACCTTGATGGTTGATGTACGCTACAGTGGCGGTATTGTCTGAGCGGACTAGTACGTGTTGGTTCTTGAGCACGGCCCGGAAGCGGCGCAAAGCAAGACGTACGGCCAGCAACTCGAGGCAATTGACATGCCAGAGGCGACGGGGTCCTGTCCAGGAGCCCGCGGCAGCACGTCCATTGCACATGGCACCCCACCCCGGGGAGGAGGCATCTGTCGTTACAACAACATGCCGCGAAGCTCGTTCCAGGGGCACTCCGGCCCTTAGAAAACTGAGGTTCGACCATGGGGTGAAGGTCTGACGGCAGGTCGGAGTAACTGTTACTCGGAGGGTGCCGTGTTGCCATGCCCACCTCGGGACTCGGTCGCAAAGCCAAAGCTAAAGCGGTCTCATATGAAGCAATCCGAGCGGCGTTGCCGCAGCTGCAGAAGCCATATGTCTCAGGCAAGTCAGCAGTGACTGCGCGCGCTCGCTCGTAAGCTGCGCGGACATGGCGACCGAGTCGATATCCATACCGAGAAAAGAGATCCTCTGCACGGGGCAAAGTTTGCTCTTCTCCCAGTTGACCCGAAGGCCCAGATGAGCTAGGTGCCGAAGCACTAGGTCCCTGTGTTCGCAAACCTGAACTCGAGAGTGAGCTATGATCAGCCAGTCGTCGATATAACTCTGGATGCGAACCCCGTGTTCCCGAAGGGGAAGAAGGGCAGCCTCGACGACCTTCGTGAAGATGCGAGGAGACAGGGCTAGCCCGAAAGGGAAAACCGCATACTGGATGCCTGCCCCTCGAAAGAAAACCGAAGGAATGGTCTGTGTCAAGGACAATGGAGACATGAAAGTAGGCGTCCTTCAGGTCGATCGCTGCAAACCAATCCTTGGGCCGTATGCATTCTAAAATGCCGTGTCAACCACCTCTGGGACAGAGGGGGACGAGGAGAGCACGGCTTGTGGGCGGCGCTCTGTGACGTCCGAGAACTCTCTGTGCTCAGAGACGGGAGAGTCAGCTCTTTGGAGAATAAGGATTCTTCCCCGGCCCTCCCCCAGGGAAAGGAGTGGTCCTGCTACCAACTCCTGGAAAGAACTGAGTCCCATCTCTGAGGAGCCCATCTCAAAAGCGCCGCTTAACCCGGCGTGTAGCGGGGTGCGGGGCTGGAGAGGACTGTGGCGTCCGACCGTGGCCTCCAGAGCCGACCCGGGTGAACGGGCGGGGTGGGAGCCGCGGGGGGGCGCCCTCGGCGGTGGGCGGACAGAGGGATCTGAGCGGACGGCGGGGCCGTCGGGACAGAATCAACCTCAGTCTGCTCCATCGCCGAGGAGCCCGTCTCAAGAGTGCCGCTTAACCCGGCGTGTAGAGGGGGGTGGGGCTGGAGAGGGCTGTGGCGTCCGCTCGCGGCCCCCAGAGCCTGCCCGTGAACGGGCGGGGTGGGAGCCGCGGGAGGGCGCATTTGGCGGTGGGCAGACCGAGGGATCTGAGCGAACGGCGGGGCCGTCGGGACAGAATCAACGTCAGTCTGCTCATGGGCGGCTGAGAGCTGTTGGGCAAGCCCTCAACCGCACCGCCGAAGAGGCCGACCTGGGATATGGGAATGTCGGACAGACGGGTCCACGCGACATTCAGCACATCAGACAGGTTCAGCCACAGAATGGCGAGCATCACCTGACCCAGGGAGCGTACGGCCACTTTCGTCGCTCAGAGAGCAAGGTCAGTGGCGGCGCGCAGCTCAGTGAAGAGCCCTGGGTCAGTCCCGCCCTCGTGCAGGTCCATGAGCATCTGGGTCAGGTAGACAAGCAGAACGACCATGGCATGCAGTGAGGCGGCTGCCAGTCCCGTGGCGCTATAGGATCTCGCCAGAAGCGTAGACGAAAAACTACAGGCCACGGGCGGGTGCTTAGGATTGCGCCGAGAAGAAGCACTCTGAGGACACATAGCATCGCAACAGAGCGTTCAGCCGGGGGGACCCCAGTGTACCCATGGGCAGCGGCCCCATCGAGGGGAGGAAAGGCGGATGAGATCAGCGAGCGGTCCCGAGAAGACAAGGGGGTCTTCTTGGACTTCGAGATCTCATCATGCACGTCCGGGAAGAGAGGTATTGGGGTTTTCCGTGGACGAGGGTCGGCGGCCTTACCCAAAACCCCTCGTCCCAGGAAAGCATGGTCGTCATCTCCGGATCAGACTCAGGCACAGCCGTATGCACACCGGAAGGTGGCAGCTGTGACGAGCCGTCACTTCCAGAAGACTCAAACCCACCTAGTGATGCTGCAACAGACATGGCATCTTCCTCTGTAGCTTCAACTGAAACACGTGGGCCACCAGAGGGAAGACTCGCAGGAATCAGCAGTTCACTAGCGGGCACCGTCATTGAAGAGGGGGGCTGGGGTCGCGGACACATAGTCGGCGCCTTGATTCAGACCGTAACCCTCAGGTCACCCTGGCCACCAGCCGAAGATCGGGGGGTGGATGAGGTGACTCTCACTCTTGCCAGTTCACCGAGTCTCGACCTATATATGACGCGATGATCACGTTCCCAGCGAGAACATGAGTCACCCACGAGCGCTGTTCAAGCATGATCAAAGCCCAAACACACTAGACAGCGCTCGTGCCCATCAGAGTCTGATACCAGTCCGCTGCAACCAGAAATAAACGGGCGAGCCGTCTTTAAAAAGACGTGCCGCGTGCAAGCTCTTTTATGAGAGGAGAAAAAAACTCTGCGATGTTGAAGCACACAGGGAGACACACACACACACTGGCAGATCACTGCACAGATCAGCAGGCACTGTGAGCTCGCTGCAGATCGCCGTCACACCAACACCGGAGAGAGAAGCTCGTCTCGTAGAGCGAAGTCAGAGATGACTGTGGAGTGAAGTAATACTCTTGGCTCCGAAGCGAAAACATATCTGCATGTTGCCGGCGTCCTCCTTTTATACCCACGAGGTAAGGCGGAGATACGCTATGCAAATTCCGCAGACCCATGGCATTTCTTTGCCATTGGCTCGTTTTGTAATACTCGAAGTCGATAGGTGTTCTAAGCGAAACCCCATTCGTCGTCATCCGATGTAACTCGGAGTGACAACGAAAGGGAACCACAACAAACCACAAGGAAAACTACAACTACATTTGGATTATTAGACAATGTCGAAATAAAGTGACTTTGCAGAGTTTTAAATTCAAAGGCATGTAAAGGGAACCATTGACACAGAGAAGAAAGAGTTAACTCTTCACGTGTGCTCGCGCTCATGACCGCTACTGAACATCTGAACACAAACAACGATCAAATGCACATCGACGGATCTTCTTCTGTCTGTTCTCCAAAATGTAATCAAATGTATATTTCTGCAAGCATGTTTAAACTGGTTAGTGACAGTGTCTAAGGCAGGCAAAGGCATTTTTCAAGTCGAGTTCGCACGCCACTGCACAATATAACGTTACACACACTACCGCGGGGTGGGGTTCATTTCATAAACTATGGACAAGCTTATTTAATGTAGCCTATAAATTAATGTATATGTCCAAAAAACAGATAATGTTATACTTTGTAGTAGCGCTATCGTCGCGTAATAATCTGTTTGGTTGTAAAATGTATTACCTGAATCAATGAAATGAAATCGATTGTCTCGTCCTGTGGAATCATTCATTCACAGACAGCTTACGAAGATGTTCAACTAATAAAGATCTTCATCGTTGGCAAAAATATGATGCATTTGCAGATTTGCTTTCACTAGACTGTAAGTCCACGGCCACTTCATCCAACGCTCAGATACGCTCTTGATATTTTTAAATCTTCCTGTTACGACTCCGAGTCGAGTGTGAATTGAAAGCTTCAGTGATTCAGTGCGTGTGAACTGAAAGCTTCAGTGATTCAGTGCGTGCAGGAACTGAACAGACCTTTCAAACTGATTTTCGAACCGATTTAGACAGATCAGACAACTTGTTTGATGAAGTCTTTAAACAGAATCGACTCAAAAGAGTGATTCGTTTGTGAATTGAGCATCGCTCCTGCCCATAAAAAAAGATACAGCGCGCTTGGAATAAACAACATGTATTGCATTAATATAAAGTAACGAGAGGAACGTCGCCCAACGTAACGAAGTAAGAGGTACAGAAAACTTTCAGCCGGAAAAAAAAAAAGTGCGGTGATGACCTCACACCGCGGTATAGGCATCTCATTCACGCGATATTGCAGTGATGCGGTTATCGTCACACCCCTATGTACAACTCTTAGCAAATAACCCTTACTTGTATGACACAGATGTCAAGACCGGTTGCTGCTACAGCTTGTAGTACCAAGGGCGAGCCAACACCTGTCATTCCCTCCTTATAGAAGGATTTAAGAGTGTTTCTCTGATCGTCCCTTATCTCTGTACGCTCTTGTTAAGAAACAACAAAAAAGGTAGTCAGTAATGAACCAGTTATTTAAAAAAACATAATTCTGAGGGAAAGAGTGGATTTTGCACACCATACCACTTTTCTTTTACACACTAGACTTAGGCTTCTAGATTAGTAAATACAAGTACCTCTCTGAGCCATCTTCAACCTGGAATATAAATGGATATAAACTTGCCTTTACAAATATTTCACAATCAGCCCACTAAATCCATGCAGCTTGGTTAAAACCTTATTTACAATAATGCAATATACCACTGCAATCTTGGAACAGTTTTTCCTAACCTGGGAATCAAAAGTTGTAAAATGAGATGGACAAAGTCAAGTACAGAGAAACATAAGCAGGAAAGCAGAAAGATAGAAAGCTGTGTATTATTATAGCTTTAATATAACAGTTTTTTAAAAATGTTTTTTTTTAGCTCATAAACTAAATAGGAACAGTTGAAAATGTCTTAATTTTCTGTCATTTTACCTGAAAGTCGCTGGAGGTTTGAGGTCTGGCGGCGGACTGTATTTCTGGGGGACTGGATCGAGAGTCTTCCTGTATGATGCTGATCAGTGATGTGAATAGATGATAACAACTTCTGCACCTGCTAGGAGGCACAGTAGGGCACTACTGGCCCATACGAATGGGCCGATAAATACTGATAATGTCCATTCAATCGGGTGATAACATCCGAAGCGGGTGCGTTATTAATGAGGCTAATCTCATTAAGTAATTATTGATTACCTAATAAGGAACTATCTCCTAAATTTGATATTACTTACTGATTAGTAAAGCTTCTTTCTATATTAGTTAATAGTAGCTGAAGTGTTAATGTATACTACTCATTAGTCCTGCATTACTTCCTGCATATAGTTATTTATTAATGACGGACCATTATTCTAAAGTGTTACCGAAGATAAATGTTTATCATATAGGTCTTCAATGAGGGGTTTTGTTATACAAGTTCTTGTCTCAACATCTCTATACGGTCTCTCCCATTGTGGTTGAAAGTGACATGCTCTTATTCCATTGAAAACAAACTTGGTCATCCACCTCAGTGTTCTTGACTTTAATTCTGAAAAATGTTTGGACATTTACAGAACTTGCCATGCTGAGGCTGTCTCAAATGTACACTATCAGCAATCATAATACTCATAAAAATAGATGTGTAATGCCACAGTAACACTTTGGATCTGTTTAGCTTCTCCCAAGAAGAGGCCATGACCGTGACTCCCATTCCTTTTAAAATTGTGTACCTTTTAAATCTCTTCACTCTTCCATCCTGCTGTCCCCTTTCTTTCTGTTCATTTCTTCTTACAATGTCTCCTCTTATTCTTTCCACTACACCAATGCCCTCAACTTTATCCATCTCTTCGCCCTCTCATTTTCCCCATTCTCCTTTTAATGCTCTCTCCTTTTCTTAAACTCTCTCCCCCTCTCTTTCCACCTGTTCCACTTTTCCTCTCGTTACACCCCTTCCTCAACTCTCTCCACCACCTTCTAACTCTGACGCCTCTTTCTTTTCCCCATTCTCATGCTTTTTTATTTTTTAACAATGTTCGTTACTTTTGAAAATATTTTTTTTTATAGTTAATGCAATTGTGATAGCTGTGTAAACACGGTATTTCCTGTGAAGTTTGTATTACAGTTTTTCTGAATTGCTAAAACAAATTTCTTGAAAGCATCACTTACTTTCGCAAAACCTTAAACAAAACCAAATCTTCAAACTACACTCAGAGAACTTCTGACTCTTCCGTCAGAATCAAACTAACCACATCAAAACCATTTTATCTGTGCTCAAAATCAAACAATGTTTTCAGATCTTACACACAGACAGTCAATATTATAAACACTACAGATAGTTCTTTAGACACTACATCAAAAAAAGAATAATAAAAAAGAGAACACAGCATCCAAATGTAGTGTAGGAAATAGAAGCAGACTAATAGTTGGGGGCCTTAAAGGGAAATGAAAATTCTGTCAGTATTTACTCACCCTCATGTTGTTCCAACCCTGTAAGACCTTCGTTCATCTTCAGAACACGAATTAAGATATTTTTGATGAAATCTGAATGATGGATCACTCCTCCATAGGCTTGGAGCCTCCTTTGAAGCCTATAGACTATATGGAGGAGTGATCCAGCTCTCAGATTTCATCAAAAATATCTTAATTCATGTTCTGAAGACGAACGAATATCTTCAGGGTTGGAACAACGTGAGGGTGAGTAAATACTGACAGAATTTTCATTTTTGGGTGAACTATCCTTTTAAGCACATAAATAGGTTTTCGCGCAAAATTCATCTAAAAAGTTGTGTACTTCCAATATCCCAAAAGTTCCTTAAAATTTTTAAATAATGTCTCGTCCCTGGTCATTGTCACCTGTGAATTACAGTGTTATTCCTAGTTTCCCCTGGTACTGCCATAGTAACCATACACTCTAAAAAACGTTGGGTTATTTTGTGTACCCAATAGCTGGGTTAAAAATAGTGGGTCGTTCTGTTGGGTTATTCGGAACATTTATTGGGTTGTTTCTATAACAACGCAGCCCGTTAGGTTGAAATTCAAATTTCAACGGTTGACCACCACAGCTGACAGAATATAACGTTACACGGGTGATTTAATATTACACTACACATTATGCATATTGTAGCCTATGTTATATTTTTTTTTTCGTTATAACATGACTTTAAGCTCTTACATAGTATTATTGCCGTTTTTCGTTCTAAATGTTCGGCCAATTATTTTAATATTTATATCTCCCCTATATGACTGCTTTTTGTCTGGTATCTGCGACTAACGACACCAATGGCCATATAGCCAGCCAATTTCTTAGTAGCCTACTCGGTTGTGATACTCTTCCTAACTTTCTATGTTCTTTCCAATACTTTTTGGGAAAGTTATTAATATTTTCAGATATTAACCGGCGCGCTCGGCTTCAAGAGGCAGCGGAAGCCTGGTCCATCCATCCAGTATCGCAGTCACTTACAGGAAGAAGGTATGCTGTGTTATATAAAGGCCTACATTGTAACGCAAATGTTTACTTGGGCTATCCCATAGATATAAACACTACCCAGCCAACATTTCTATGTGGGGCCCATATGGGTTTGAAATGGGCTGAAAAATGGGCCCCATGTAGGATTGTCCGCGGGTTACATAATGGCCCCATGTTAATTGCCCAGATGAATTTCATGTATGATTGGACTTGGTACTAGGTGGGACCCAAGTGGGCAACTTGCACAAGACCCATCTCGGTCCCAACTTTAACCCAGTTGACATTTGTATGTGGGGCCCATGTGGGTTTAAATTGGGCTGAAAAATGGGCTCTTTATGGGATTGTCCGCGGGTTACATAATGGCCCCATGTTAATTGCCCAGATGAATTTCATATAGGATTGCACTTGGTACTAGGCGGGACCCAAGTGGGCAACATGCACAAGACCCATCTCGGTCCCAGCTTTAACCCAGCTGCTAATATTTGTATGTGGGGCCCATGTGGGTTTGAAATGGGCTGAAAAATGGGCTCTGTATGGGATTGTCCACGGGTACCATAATGGCCCCATGCCAACTGCCCACATGGATTTCATATAGGATGACACTTATAAACAGGTGGGCCCCAACTGGGCTACATGCACAAGACCCATCTTGGTCCCAGCTTTAGTTTTTTTGTGGGTACTACAAGGTTACTACATGGGCTGAAATATGGGCTGTAAGTGGGTTTGTACACGGGTTCCATGTTGGCCCCAGCAACTTACTCATTTAGGTTTTATGCAGGATTTCACAGGGCTTTAGGTGGGGCCCAACTAGGAATCATATGCATTTGGCCCAACTAGGGATCATCTGGGTTCCATCTAAATGAGTAGCAACACCACACAAACAAGTTTTAAAGCATTAGAGCACACAATGAGATTTAAATCTTTTCAAATTTAAATTTTATTGAAATTACCCATCATATTATGCTATATTCTGAAGTTCCAGAGACAATATTTAAAGAAGCAGATTTATGTCAGATTAAAGAGTATCTCTTTAAAGTTATATACCTAATTGTTAAAATACATATTTTGAACCTGTATTTGACCCAGTCTTTACTGAAATCTTTGAACAGGAAATAAAAGGGGACAGTTAGAAGAAGCAGAAACTATACATTTATCAGTACTCTTTACACTGCAGACAGTCATTTGTGTTTCTTGCCAGTTGATCTGTGCAGTCTTCTTAAGAGCCTCTGCAAAACAAGAGGGTTTTTAGAGATTATTATTTTAGAGAAATCATGTTACTTACACGTCACAATACCTTATGAAAGAATAACAACTTTTACTCAGGATAAAAAACAAAAACAGCAAAAAACTTCAATTGGAATGGTTATGGTATTGGAATGTCACTGGAAGGGCATTTGGGAAATCAATAGAGAATTACTGTTTATTTATTCAGATTATTCTGATTTAATTTTGTATTAACAAAACCAGTTTATAAAGTATGAATATGCGTGTTTGAAAGCATCAATTCATTCAATGATCCAAGTTAACCATTAAAAAATGTATAAACAAAAATAATAATAATACATTATTTGTCTCAAGACTTTTGTCATTTTAATATTAGGTACTAGTTTCTCACAATCAGATTCTCAGTCCATGATAGAATGAATGGGGAGACAAAATGATGCATAATAAAGTATTTTAATTATTTTGATTGCTAAAGATTTATGATTGCTTTTAAACGTAAAAATATAAAAATATTATTCTTTGTGTCTTTGGAAAATAATTAAGGTGATCACATGTGTGGATGATTCTTAAATTTCCAGGACCTGAAATAGGTAAATTTAAGTCTGCTTTTTAAACAACGGGGGATGGTTAGTTTGTGACAACAGCAGGAAACTGCATATTTGTGCAGTGCGTGCACGGCAAAAGATTAAAATAGATTTTAAGCTTGTGACTTTTAAATGCACATTAATCCGATGACTTAGCATTCATATTAGGGCTGCAACTAACGATTATTTTGATAATCGATTAATCGGACGATTATTTTTTCGATTAATCGATTAATCGGATTATTTTACTGCTGCTGTTATTAACTGCCT
Organism: Siphateles boraxobius; assembly: GCF_051911475.1. NCBI lineage: Eukaryota > Metazoa > Chordata > Actinopteri > Cypriniformes > Leuciscidae > Siphateles > Siphateles boraxobius. The sequence goes on along the minus strand of NW_027509193.1, from coordinate 20,805,375 downwards.
TTATATTTAGTGCTTCGCTTTGTAAAGACCGTTTTAATTTAACCTATTTCTGCGGTAGCGCTATTTTAATCCATCACTTACGTTGCGAGCGAACTGATTGCGCAACCTGATGCTCGAGACAAAATACAGACATCCCAAGATCCCGGAAGTCCCGGGAGTCTCCCGCATATTGATTGCGGCTCCCTGATGCCCGCGAATTAGTTCAAACCAAGGGGGTAATCCATCAGCCGGAAGTTGAAGCTGCCTCCGGGGGCCGCCATTGTAGCTGGCTATCACCTGCTGTTAGCATCCCATTGACTCCCATTCATTTTGGCGTCAATTTGACAGCGAATAACTTTACATCTGAGGCGTCCAAAGACTCCATTTGTCCATTATTTATTTCTAAAGAAACACGACAATGTATAAAAGGCTCCATTACTTTGTATCTTACGTTATGGCCCCGTAGAAGCCATTCTTGTAAAAATAGGCTAAAAATTGCGTCATAACCACGCGACTTTATGTCGCACAATAGAGACATTACCGTATAGACAGGAGGAGAAGCTCGCAGGCAATCTTTTACTGTCTAAAGTCAGCCCATGGCATAGATAGAGTCCATAAAAGCAACGCGACAAAATATTTCAACAACGTTTTTGATGAATTTGAAATAATTCGAAATAATTTGATATGTGGCAAGTGAATACATATGAAGTAACATTTATCCACGAACTTTAAATTATTTATCTACTTCACCTATATATATTAACGGGGGATGGGGAAATTATCAGGAAATTATACATGCAATGGAAGAAGAAAAAACCCATCTCAATGTCTATCGCGGTTAACGTTGTTCCTTTATTTATTTATAGATCTACGCTTGAAGATGAATGTGATCCCGTTCGGAAGCCATATGTACAAATGTCCTAGCCTACATAACGTGAAATAAAGAAAAACGTTTTTGTTCAAGTGTTTTTGATCATGATTTATTAGCCAAAACTACATGATTTACATTTTGGAATATTATATGGTCACATTGAATATACGAAAATGACGCGAGGGGATAGTATTTTATAGTATGGTTCCTGGGCTTATATACTAATAAGTCTTTTTTGGATGGGTTATTATTCTGTTTGATGTAGAAGGAAACGAAAAAGAACAATTGTAAATGTGTGCGTTTATGTATGTATGTGCCTATTTGAATCACTTTTAATAATTTTGGAAGATTGTGCTGAGATGTACATGTACTTATTTATCTGTTATTTTTGATTGTATTATATATATGTGTGTGTGTGTGTGTATATATATATATATATATATATATATATATATATATATATATAAACATGTTCAAAATAAGCTAAATAAAGTAACTAACTAAAATTACTAGAACTGCAGGCTACTCAAACGATTACAATCCAAAAGTAGGCTATTTTAAAGTCGATTTTAGCCACTTCTTTTGCCAGGCCTATAATGTTTTAATGTAAGATGTCATATTGTAATTATATAGCGTAAGTAGTTATATTAATATTATTGTAATATATTAATAAACATTGTATTATATTATTACTATACGATTTGATTTCCAAAACACACACACACACACATCAATGTGAGTTTACTCTGATGCGTCATTGACCGTTCGAGATTAGCTTGATTGCGCTTTATGACAACACCTGCTAGTCAAAGCCCTTATTTTCTGGAGAGCCGTGATACTTCGACACAGCTACTAGAAGATTTACAACTCCCAGTCAGGTTGCTCACGTGACATCTACGTCATCAAGCTCAGTTTGAGCCTGCGCAGAACGCTTGGCTATCAGGAAGTGAGTACCCATGTTTGGCTTCAACTCTCTCCGTTGAAATCAACGGGGTCGCTCTGTCCATTTCTTTTACTGTCTATGGTTCAAACTCCCGAAATCTAGAGCGCGCAAGCAAGAGCGCGCATGCGAGACAGAAGAGACTGCTCCAAACAGTGTAGCGCGCGCGCTCGGCAGAGCGCCTGAGGGAGAGAGACCTTGCGTGTGTGTGCGTACCAGTAAACGCTCCCCGTGACGTAAGCAGACCAACTAATCGATAATGACATTCGTTGACAACGATTTTCATAATCGATTATAATCGATTTTATCGATTAGTTGTTGCAGCCCTAATTCATATAAAAACTATGTTCAGATTCATCAATCAGAATGATTTCATTCTGAACAAAACAAAAAATGTCCATGTAAAGTGGCTACTGACAGCACCAACGCAGATATAAATGTTCACTGTGATCTTACTTGACAAAGGTTTAAGACAAATTGTTGTCATTTAGAAAAATATTGCGTGGGTATTTGAATCAAGATCAAAATCTTTCAACAATTGCAGGTCTAATTTCTGATAATATATGTGGCTCTGTATATTTCTGATATGTAGAGATAGAGAAACTTTAAAATTAAAATTAGCCCATGATTAATTCACCCTCAAGCCATCCTAAGTGTATATGACTTTCTTCTTTCAGATGAATACAATCAGTTATATTAATAAACACCCTGACGCTTACAAGCTTTATAATGGCAGTGGATTGCAACCATCAGATTGAAGCTCAAAAAAGTGTATCCATCCATTATATAAGAACTCCACAGGCTCCGGGGGGTTAATAAAGGCCTTCTGAAGCAAAGCCATGAGTTTGTGTAAGAAAAATATTCATATTTAAAACTTTATAAAGTAAAATAACTAGCTTTCGGCCAAAAGAACATACGGATTCCACTTCAGGGTAAAGCACAACTTATGCGAGTAATGCGACGTACTGTTGATATTTATGCTACACCATGATGCACTACGCTACTTCTGACGTCACAAGTTGCGCTTTATAGGCAAGTATGGCCGTTTGGCCGGAAGCTAGTTATTTTACTTTATAAAGTTGTAAATCTAAATATTTTTCTTACACAAACTGATAAGTCCTTAAAAAGAAAGATTTAATTTGTACCATTCCTTTAAACAATTTTAAACAAATTAAAATTTTTAAATTTTACAAACATTTGCCATTATAAAACATTCAGACAACATGAACAAATGGTCCCCAATAGCTCCCTAGGTGCTGCAGAAAAAACAGCTGCCCACTGCTCCCGGTGTGTGTTCACAGTGTGTGTGTTCAATACTCACTGTTGTGTGTGTGTGTGTGTGTGTGCACTTGAATGGGTTAAATGAAGAGCACAAATTCCGAGTATGGGGACCCCATAGTTGGCTACGTCACGTCATATCACACAATTTTAGCTTTAAAAAAGCGAATTGGTACACCAAAATCAAACAAACAATTACAATTAATAATTTTACCTGTAGCCACATTTATCCTGTTATGACACGTCTGAGGGTCTTTCCCTTGATGTTCTTCAGTGAACTAAATAAAGTACTGATGATGGTGACATGTTCTCCTTTCTTTGTCACTTCATAGGAAGAAAGACAAAAGGATAAAAAGTTACTCAGATTTGTCACTGGTAGAGGAAATTACTTTTGATGATGAGAATAATACTTTTAACTAAATAATATATTAATCCCAATGTGAGGTTTAGAAGCAATGGTTAAAATTGACTAACATCTTACTGAAGTTGATAACAGTGCTGGATTTGTCACTCTGTTGGGTGCCTGTTCTCGCCAAAAAATCTTCTTCCAGTGATTGATTATATATATATATATATATATATATATATATATACACTCAGAAACTGGTATCTACAAAAACATAAGAGATTTAGACCAATACTATTTCTTAACTCTTCTGTAGAATCCAGTGTTTCAGAGTGTAAATGACTGTTTTATCAGTCACTTTACTCATTCGGATGCTCCTTCCCTAGTAAAAAATAAAATAAATAACAAACCTAGGCAAAAATATATTTAAAACACATTTATTTTATACTTATTATACTTAAAATACATTAACATGTTTATTGACACATCACCTAAGACTTATAATGAATTTATAATTAAACTTTATTTGGAGCATTTCTTTAGTACACAATGCACTTTTTTTATATTAAGACAAATATTTTTTTTTTAAATAGGCCTATCTGAAGTGTATATGACTTTCTTCTTTCAGATGAATACAATCAGAGTTATATTAATAAACACCCTGACGCTTACAAGCTTTATAATGGCAGTGGATTGCAACCATCAGATTGAAGCTCAAAAAAGTGCATCCATCCATTATATAAGAACTCCACAGGCTCCGGGGGGTTAATAAAGGCCTTCTGAAGCAAAGCCATGAGTTTGTGTAAGAAAAATATTCATATTTAAAACTTTATAAAGTAAAATAACTAGCTTCCGGCCAAACAAACATACGGATTCCACTTCAGGGTAAAGCGCAACTTATGCGAGTAATGTGACGTACTGTTGATATTAACACTATTAATAAAGTGTACCTAAAGTATACTTGCAATAGTTTCACTTTAGTAATCAAATACACTTAATCTCAGCACTACTTCCAGATAACTAGAGTGCATTAAGTACAACATTTGTTGTTCTTATTGACTTTAAGTTTATAATTTAGAATACCAAAGTACAATTGCAACGTATTTATATTAAGTACATAAATATGTAAATGTCTTTGTAGTAAACTTGTCATAAAATAAATGTTTCAAATATATTTTAGTATTTTTTTCACTAGGGTTTTCTTGTGTTTGAATTTTAAACTAGCTGACAACATTGGCATCAGAGGCTACAACATTAAATATGTGCTAATACGCTAATCGCGATTAGCATTTTACTATAATCAAAGGTGTGCTTTGATGAAGCACACCTTTACTGTCAATGGTACACACACACACACACACACACATATGCAGGTTGTAGTATGTCCGTTATAAAACTCTCGTGTGTACACAGAACATTTCTAGGAAATGAACTCCATTAAAGGGATACTCCACTTTTTTTGGAAATATGCTCATTTTACAACTCCCTCAGAGTTAAACTGTTGAGTTTTACCGTTTTTGAATCCATTCAGCCGATCTCCGGTTCTGGCGGTACCACTTTTAGCATAGCTTAGCATACATCATTGAAGTGGACAAGACCATTAGCATTTCTAAAAAAAAATGACCAAAGAGTTTTGATATTTTTCCTATTTAAAACTTGACTCTTCTGTAGTTACATCGTGCACTAAGACCGACGGAAAATGTAAAGTTGCGATTTTCTAGGCTGATATGGCTAGGAACTATACTCTCATTCCTGCGTAATAATCAAGAAACTTCACTGCCGTACCATGAGAGCAGCAGGCGTAATGATATGACGCAGCGCCTGAAAATAGTTCCGTTGTGTTGACGGAAGGTGGCCTATTTTCAGGCGCTGCGTCATATCATTACGCCTGCTGCTCTCATGGTACGGCACGGCAGTGAAGTTTCTTGATTATTACGCAGGAATGAGAGTATAGTTCCTAGCCATATCAGTCTAGAAAATCTTAGTGCACGATGTAACTACAGAAGAGTCAAGTTTTAAATAGGAAAAATATCGAAACTCTTTGGTCATTTTTTTTTTGAGAAATGCTAATGGTCTTGTCAACTCCAATGATGTATGCTAAGCTAAGCTAAAAGTGGTACCCCCAGAACCGGAGATCGGCTGAATGGATTCAAAAACGGTAAAAACTCAACAGTTTAACTCTGGGGGAGTTATAAAATGAGCCTATTTCCAAAAAAAGTGGAGTATCCCTTTAACAAAAAATTTGTTTATCTGTATTATATATTCTATCTTGAACTATATTAACACTCTCATCCACTTATTGTAATACCTAATGTTTAAAATGTTTTAATGTTTAAAAAGATAAAAAATGTTTATCTTACCTGATATGCCAATATGTTTGCAGGACCTCACACATCCAGTCCGACCTTCCTCTGTGTTCACATCAGCTTCTGTTCTCCTCCGTTTACATTTCACAACGCAAATTAGTTCAACATAAGAATTTAACAGGCATAAGGATTAAGGAAAGACTGGGTAATCTTGCCGAGCAGTAGCACACACACGTCGTCATCAACTCAAACTGACGACGTATTTTCAAAAATGACCAGTAAAAAGGCGCGCACAGTTGTCATTGGCCAGTTACGTAGATGACAGTCAGATTAACCAATCATGACGAAAGAAGGTGAAACAACCAATATCAATTGTTTCAGCGTGGTAATGGAAAAGTGTACTTTTCTTCTTTTCTTTCTTTCTATTTTTTTTTTTTTTTTAAAGAAATGTGTGTTTAGTTTTATATGTAAACTATATTATTTGATTAGTTGGTCAAATAGTGTTTTGATGACAGTGTGTGAATAAAAATGCAATCCTGCGCTTTAGGCACACACAAAATTGTAAATTCAAACAAAATCACACAGGGAAAAAAAGTTTCTGCTGCACTTCTCTCTTGAAATTATACATTATTATTATTATTGTTAATAATATGATTATATTTTCACATAAATTTAGATTTTTGAAGTGGTGTTTTGATCAAAATATTGTACAATGCTAAAATAATAACAAAATAATAATTAGAAATAATAATAATTCAGAGGTTATCTATTTCTTGAAGACATGACAAAAAACTTTTTCAACTGTTTAGCATTAAACGTTATATTAAACGTTACACAACGTTAAAAAAAAACTGACATTATTTCAACCATATTTTAACCTTGAGGGTCAGTCGTGCCAACTACGACTGAAAAGAAAAGTCTGTACTGTTGACCTCAAAAGAAAACTGAACACAAAACACAATATGCTAAATGAATGAAACTGCAGTTTATTCTCTATTCCTGTATATGCTGCAAATATTATTTCTGACATTGGATTTTTCCTTCAAATCATGAATTTTCATTATTTCTTTCTTTACTTTTGCTATTTCATCATCTGAACTGATGTGCCCCTTTTAATAATCAAACCCTAACCCTAACCCTAACTCCAATATTCAAAATCTCTAGAATTACATTGTCACTAACCGACTGACCAGAAAACTCTGGAGTATCTCCATTGAATAAGGGCATATGGCTGTTGCGGGGTTTGATTTCTTCTACCCATCTCTAAGCCATTATAATTCCATTATTTTGATAATTAGCTTCTGTAACCTGTTCTTCATATTGTACAGTGACCATTTTCTGGATATTTTGAACCATTTGTATAGATTTTAAAATAACTATATGGAGATAAGCATTTTGCAGTAACTGACAAAATCACACAACTAAAAGTTGACACTTTGAATATTTAATGTCAATGTTGGAACTAATGTCTGCTGAACACCAACACTCCAGGACTGGATTTGAAGAGCCTTGGCCTATACTGTACCCACATACACTATATTGCCAAAAGTATTGGGACACCCGTCCAAAACATTGAATTCTGGTGTTTCAATCACTTCCATGGCCACAGTTGTATAAAATCAAGCACCTAGGCATGCAGACGCTTCTACAAACATTTGTGAAAGAATAGGTTGCTTTCAGGAGCTCAGTGAATTCAAGCATGGTACCAGGTTTCCACCTGTGTAATTAAGTCCATTTGTGAAATTTCCTCACTACTTGTTTTAATGATTGTACAGATATGTTATTTACAAGTGTATAGTTTATGATGTAATTTACAGATGCACAATTTATATTTATTACATAATTCATTATTATATTCACAATTATACTTGTATGTATTTCCCCATTCCGGACCCATATAGAGATTACCTATGTGGTTACTACTTTGGGCCAATGTAGGCAGCCTATATGGGACTGATTGTGTTTGCCCATGTCTGACCCATATGGTTTGTTCAAGCGGGCCCCATATGTTTTTCCCATTCATAACCCATATAGAGATTACCTATGTGGGTCTTAGCATGGGCCCATGTAGGCAGCCTATATAGGACTGATTTAGTTTGTCCATGTATGACCCATATGGTTTGTTCAAGCGGGCCCCATATGTTTTTCCCATTCATAATCCATATAGAGATTACCTATCTGGGTCCTAGCTTGGGCCCTTGTAGGCAGCCTATATAGGACTGATTGTGTTTGCCCATGTATGACCCACATGATTTGGCAAAGCGGGCCCCATATTTATTTCCCCATTCATAACCCTTACATTTACATTTACATTTAGTCATTTAGCAGACGCTTTTATCCAAAGCAACTTACATTTGAGGATTAAACCAAGCGAGTCATCGTGGAGAGCCAAAAACAACGCAAGAAGTGCTCAGAATACAAAGTTCAAACATTGCTCAGAGTAGCATAAACCAGACAAGCGAAGAGATTGTCCTTATAGAGATTACCTATGTGGGAACAACCTTGGGCCCATGTAGGCAGCCTATATGGAACTGAATGTGTTTGCCCATGTATGACCCATATGGTTTGGCCAACCGGGCCCCATATGTATTTCCCCATTCAGAACCCATAAATAGATTACCTATGTGGCTACCACCTTGGCCTCATGTAGACAGCCTATATAGGACTGATTGTGCTTGCCCATGTCTGATCCATACGGTTTATCAAAGTGGGCCCCATATGTTATTCCCATTCATAACCCATATAGAGATTACATGTGTGGTTACTACCTTGGGCCCATGTAAGCAGCCTATTTGGGACTAATTGTGTTTGCCCATGTCTGACCCATATGGTTTATCAAAGTGGGCCCCATATTTTTTTCCAAATCATAACCTATATAGAGATTACCTATATAGAGATTACCTATATGGGTACCACCTTGGGCCCATGTAGGCAGCCTATTTGGGACTAATTGTGTTTGCCCATGTCTGACCCATATGGTTTATCAAAGTGGGCTCCATATGTTTTTCCAAGTCATAACCCATATAGAGATTATCTGTGGGTACTACCTTGGGCCCATAGTATGCAGCCTATATGGGACTGATTGTGTTTGCCCATGTCTGACCCATATGGTTTATCAAAGTGGGCACCATATGTTTCCCCCATTCATAACCCATATATAGATTACCTATGTGGAACTACCTTGGGCCCACGTAGGCAGCCTATATGGAACTGAATGTGTTTGCCCATGTATGACCCATATGGTTTGGCCAAGCGGGCCCCGTATGTATTTCCCCATTCAGAACCTATATATAGATTACCTATGTGGCTACCACCTTGGGCTCATGTAGGCAGCCTATAGGACTGAATGTGTTTGCCCATGTCTGACCCATACGGTTTATCAAAGTGGGCCCCATGTATTATTCCCATTCATAACCCATAGAGATTACATATGTGGGTTCTACCTTGGGCCCATGTAGGCAGCCTATATGGGACTGATAGTGTTTGCCCATGTCTGACCCATATGGTTTGGTCAAGCGGGCCACATATGTTTTCCCCATTCATAACCCATATAGAGATTACCTATCTGGGTACTAGCTTGGGCCCATGTAGGTAGCCTATTGGCGCTTTTCCACTGCATGGTACGGTACGGTTCGGTTCGGTACGGCACGCTTTGGCGCTTTTCCACTGCATGGTACGGTACGGTTCGGTTCGGTACGGCTCACTTGTGGTGCTTTTCCACTGCATGGTACGGTACGGTACGGCTCGCTTCGGCTCGCTTTAAATGGTACCTGGTCTGTTGAGGTTCCAAGCGTACCGTACCGGTACTAAAATGTGACGTAAAAACACTGCAGATCACTGATTGGTCAGATAGAATCGTCACTACCAGCGTCATTGGATTTGCGACACGAGACACTAAACCCGCTAGATTTAAATAACCAGTAGACAACAGCCAACGCGTTAGCATCTGTTTTTTACTTTCTTGAAAAAAAAGAGATCAAAACTTTAAAAAAGAAATGGCTGAATCGTGGTCAGTGGACGAGGTGCAGACGTTCCTCTCGTTGGTTGCCGAGGAGCGGATCCAGCGAGAGCTGGATGGGGCAAAACGGAATGAAAAAGTGTTCCAAGAAGTAGCTCAGCTCTTAGCCGCACACGGCTATTACCGGACCTACAAACAGTGTAGGGACAAATTAAAAAAACTTAAGAGTGACAATAGAACCATAAAGGATCACAACGGCCGGAGTGGTGCGAACAGGAGAACGTGGAAGTGGTTCGACCAAATGGACGCTATCTACGGAAGACGACCTGCGAGCAATGGGAGAGAGGGTGCCCTGGACTCGGCCACCTCGTTGTTAGACAACACATTCGATGATGGTACGTTGTGTTAAGTTAACAATATATTAAGTTTGAAAGCTTCACTTTATTGACCATCTACTGTAAAGCTTTATTTTGATTTTTTTATACATCTATGACTATTTAATTATTTAAATGTTCTGGACTTGTTATTGTTGCTAGTTTGATTTGTGTTGCAATAATTTGTGTAACTTTTTGTTTCAGATGCATTGTCTACGATTGACTCGTTAGCACTTTCTCCGTGCAGTGATGCCTCAACGTCCCAAATGGTGATAGCAGCTTCGCCACCAGCACGACCGCCTACACCAGCAACCTCTAGCACCAGCAGGACACTAGACCGTGTGGTACCAGGTATGAAATACGACTAAAACACTTTCTGTTACAAATCATATATCTAGACTAAGCTTACCTAATCCTTTTCTTATGTCGATTTGAATGCCTGCAATAAAATTGGATATATCATGAAATCCTGTTGCTCACCATAAATACATTATTGCTAGCTACTGTAACTTTGTGATTAGTTCACACTGTAGATCATGTAAGGGTTGTTAATAAACAGTTATTTCATAAATTAATTGATATGTGATTCTGTTAGCTTTATTTTTACTCTCCTTTTTTTTTTTACCTTTAGAAAAAAAATCACAATTATAACTGTTCTTCCTTTGTATCTAGGCAAGAGGAAAAGGAGCATGCACCATCAGGAGCATCTAGCTGTTTTAAGAGAGATGCAGGTGGCTGATATTCAACAGCAGGAACTGAACCGGGCACAGAGGGAGCTCCATTTGCAGATGGCAATCGATGAGGCCCGGCAAGCGAGGGAGCAGGAAGCGGCCTTAAGGACGGAGGAAAATGCACAAACGGCTGCATTCAATCAAGCCTTTCTCAACGTCATGGGGATGCTTGTACAGGCAATGAGTGGCCTGCAACAACAGACCTCTCTGCCCGACTAAAACCTCTCTAGTCCATAATTCATAGAAATAGTTATTTTTTAACTTGTTTTCTCTGAATTTTTTTGTATAATACGTTTGCGCACGACGTTTAAAGTTTACTTAGTGTACAATTTTTTCTTTTAAATTTGTGTTTATATATGTCGTGTAAGGAACTCAGCTTTTTGGAAATATTAATAATCAATAATATCTTGTTATTATTAATTATAAATATTTGGGTCAGTTAATTGGATTAACTTGATGTGGCTGAATTAATATTACAATCAATTAATCAGTTCTTCCAACGTACTCTTTTGATTATTGATTTATTCTAAGAAAAGGGTATCTTCCATGGCCACCGAAGAATAATTATTTCTTCGCCTGTACAGTACTTTGAGCCAGTAGCAAAAACCGTGATCGTAAAGTGACTTGTATTGCAAACAAAACAGAACCAAATACATATTATGTACAAGTTTTATTAACTAAATATAGATATTTATATGAATATAAATAAACTAAACAACATACACACATGAATACATAAATAGGTTAGTGATAGGATGAATTTGGAAACCGGAAGAGGGTCTATGAGAAGAACCATCAGAATTTCATTTTCACATTTCATTGAATTGAATACTTGCATTTGTAATGGGAACAATTCTTGAAGTTGTTGAAAATTGAAGTCGTTGATGGTTCCGGCAGTGTCAAGTGGAAGTTGGTTGAGCGTTCTCTTTCTCCAGGACCGCATGGTTGGTTTGGGCAAGGCCTGGGACTCTGTTGAGGCCACGCCGAGCACCCAGGAGAAGTGAGGAAGTCAGAAGGATGGGTGATTGGAGTCGTTGTTGGTTGGAGTCTTTGTTCCAAAACTCTTGAGATTGTCCTTGGTTCTTTGTGAGAGAGTCACCTCTCTCCTGCCTGAGCCCATATCTGGTTGGATTGAGGCCTGCTGGGCCCTGGGGCCCCCGTGGAGGGGGAAGGGGGTTCCCCAGTAACACCAGAACAGTGTTCCGGCTGGATGAAAGAACTAAGAGAGGGAGGTCACATGTGGACTGTCTCTAATAAGGCCTGGAGAAGATCCTCCCCTAAGGGTTGAACTCGACCAATCAGAAAGGGGACATGTCTGAGAGGGAAAGTGGCTCTTAGTTGATTTACGGATCTTTGTCCCCAGCATGCTTAGACTGTTCATTCAAGCTCAAATAGACATAACAAATTCACATTGCATTCTAAGAGAAGGTGATGTACATCAAAGTGTGTGTCATTAAATGAGGATTAATTTGCTAGGAAGCATGATACAGGTGAGGTTATATTGACCGTTGGGTGGTCGTTCAACCACATACACCCCAATCAAACATACCATGTTGTTATACCTAATAGTACACGAGACAGTAAATCATCACAGTTTCTGTGAGGCATGTTCCTTCATAGATCAGAGTAACACCGCAAAGTTTATTTAATTAAAGATGGTCTCTCTCTCTTAAGCATGTGGCGCATGTGGCCACATTCCTTTGAGGTCGTAAAGTCTGTTATCAGTCTTAAAGTGTTCTGTAACCGGACACCCGGCTGACAAAGTAACTTCATTTGTGAGGTTAGTTTTGGGGGAGAGTTTCATAGACCTTTATATTCATTAAATATAGTGAATATGAATAATTAGTGTGTGTCTGATTGGTCCAGACCCTACACCCCCCCCTTTCGACCGTTGTTGTCCCCCTCAAGGACAACCATGATCGAAGTTGAAAGTGCCGACAGATCAGACACACCTTTGTCATAGAAGGCTGGAAGGCCATGGTGGCCTCTGGTTGCTCGCGTCTTCTGGAGTGGTGGTCGTTCCACGGCGGTTGATGTGGACAGTAGCCAAGTCCAGGTCTCTGCAGCAGGTGTTGAGGCAGCAGGTGTTGGGACATTCTGAAGTTCATTAGTTTTGGGGCAGGTGTTTCCTTGTGGTTGCAGGAAGTGGTTAGGCCTCTATGTAGCATAGAGAGGTTTTCAAGCTGACATGGTGCTGGTGGCCGGAGGTCAGAAGGTGGTTGTTAGCCTCTCAGTCACGAGAGGTCTGAAGGATTGAAGTGTTGTTCTGTCCTTATGGTGGTGCCGACGCAAGCTTGCCTAAGCTGGGGTGGGCAAGGAGTCGGAAGCTTGTACCTTACAGGACTCCTCGGGTGAGTCCTGTGCAGGGAGCTATTTTGCGTGTGTCAGCGGCTCCAGTAACTCTGAGGCAGGTGCGTCCAGCTGTCCTTGCGGAGCCTCAGATTGACACCTGTGTGAAGGGTATGGAAGAGGATGCTGTCGTTGACAGCCGTGGTCTTCCTGTGGTGTTTGCAGGTTGAGGGTGCTGTCCTCCATGGCTTCTCCAAGGGGCTTGGCTGGTACCTGGGTTGTTGCCATGGTGACAGTTCTGTGCTGGTCCTGGGCATGCTCAGTCCAGCTGCATTGAATCTGGTTCGAACCTCAGTGTCTAGCTGGTCTGTAAGGCTTTGGGCACAGGTCCGCTCCTTGTGGGACGCTGTGATCTATTATGTGAGGTTGTTTACCTTCTGTTTTATACCCATAAGGTGGGGTAAGGAGATGAGAATCTTGATCACCCCGGTGTGGCTGTAACTCTGGCTTGGGTCATGGGTCGTTTGTCCTCTTCTCTCATGGTGCAGTTCCGTTGGCTCCGGTGCCGTCGGATGTCAGCAGCCATGGGTGGAACAGTGTTCCTCGCGATGGCTTGTCAGTCTTTTCGTTCTCCTAACCGGTTAAGGTCAGGTTAAGCAGAGGATCTGCAACATTTTGGCACACCTGTGGTGAGAGACTAATGCATGACCCTAGAAAGTTCAGAGCCACGGTTTAATGGGTTCGCTAGATATGTAGCATATAGCTAGGTATTTCATGTGTAGCTAGCTAGTGAAGTGTGTATTGTATCCTTATCATCTTAGCTGTGAATGTTAGGAGGCTAAGACTTGTGTGGTTCCGAGAGTATTTCCTGGAAAGGGCATAGCCGAGATGAAATAAATGACTTAAGATGGTTCTTATGACTAAAATATTTCTCTGGACTTAACTGGTGGTTCACTACGGCTTGACGAAGTGAAGAATAGGAGGAAAAAGGACAGCTTTCCTATTCAAATTATGCTTATTATCAATCCTCAGGACTATAGTTATGCCCTAGTAATCGTTGAAGTTACTTGTGTTGCAGGGTCATAAAAATTAGTGCACTTGTTGAAAATAAACAAAATCACAAATAAAGGTGTCTCTGGTTCCTTTCTGGGCCCTATGGGAAATGGAACCACATTTGAACAAGAGAAGAAATGGAAATAAATCATATACATGACAGTATAGACAAGTGAATAGCTGACTGCTATTATTATCGAAGTAAAATAAAAATAAAAAAAGGACTTAAGTAAGTGATCAAAACAGCCGGAATGATCTGAAATTGAGAGTAATCAATAGCACTAGTGACTAACCTTTAGATTTGCCTGGACCAACACTCCATAGTGGGTCACAGCTGTTGCGTGTTTAAGACCACACCGTGTGTGTCCCTCCAAAGGTTTAGTCAACATGCTGATGAAAACTCTCATAACTATAAGAATTCTTCCCTAGCTACACAGCTTACATGTAATTAAACTTGGGTTTAATTGACAGGGCATCTGCAAATTTAGCCTACAGCGCTCAGCAAGGACTATGCCTAAACTAGTGAAGGTGAAATTCAGCTGAGAAGAATTGAAAGTAAGGAAAGAAAAAAATTAGAAACCCTAAATGGGGTTAAAGAAAGTATTTTAGAATACTTTGCGCTGTATACATAAAAGCTGTAATTAAGGCTTCAAGTAAATGATGCTAACCGCTAACTGTAGAAGTTATTATGTAGCTTAGCCTAAGCTGGATGGATGCTAGGTTAGCTTAGCTTAGCCTAAGCTGGATGGACGCTAGGTTAAGTTAGCTTAGCCACCTAGGCTGGTTTGTTTACAAGATGACGTCACGAGTTAGCACTTCCTGTGACAAGTCGTTGTCATGGGAACCAGTGCATGTCAGAACAATTCAACAGTCCATGAAGAATGTCCGTACATTTTAAATGAGTTATGCATGTTTAAACGGGTTAAAAGGGGGCGCCTATACTTTAAATCTTTCAAGAACTTGATGTTACATTCAGTAAAATGCAAATGTGGTTTGGCATTTGCAAATTTTACTCATGGAACTCTTCTCTTTACTGTGCGCAACTTATTCTATTTGTTTACAGAGTAAGGAAATAGATTTGCTGTAAGTCAAAGCTTGTCTAAGCCTATATAGTTACGTCCATCTCGTGCATAAATACTGACTTTTCAGCGAGTAAACAGTTTTGATCGCTAGGTAGCTCTCTGCTTGTAGATGCAGCCAAAATTTAGGTGAATTTACATCAACCTAACAATAATTTGTAAGGTCTTTACTTTGTAGAAAGGGGAGCATCACCCAAGTCTACGTGTATATAACCCTGTACTGAGATTCCTTCGTCAGAAACAGATTAAGCAATACTGCAATTTGGATTCCTTCAACCAAAGCAGACTAATAAATACCGGTACAGTTTGCATGCCGCTGAGATGAGATTCCTTTGTCAAACAGACTTACGCTTTAATGCTGAAATTACCGATACCAGTTAAGACCCCTTTTTTTTATTTTTTATTATTATTATTTTAAGTAGAGATGTCAATTCCAGCTATCGTTTTATCTGCATTTAGACAAGCCAGCAGCTAGTGATCAAAATGTGTATCGCATATCATGTCCCGTTTGGATCGGAATGATCAAATAAGCACTTTTTTAGGATAACAGTAGTTACGAAGGGGCTCTAGGTCATGCTAGTTTTCCTGTAACCCTTCATTGTCATGGAAACTAATGTGTAGCAGTGCCAATTCAACCAGCATGTAGCAAATGTTTGTTTCAAAAGAGTCGTGCATAGTCTGTTGGCAGGTGAGGCTTACACGTCCATTCAAGATTTTCTTTATATCAGTAAAATTCTACTTTTACTAATGCAGAGTCTTGCTGCTCTTTGAGCACACATTTTCATCTACTTTAAAAGTTTTATGTCCTATGTTGACCAGGGACTTTTTAGCAGAGTCTTGCATTGTTTTCATGCTGTGTGCCTTCTGGCTTTGCAGTTCAGAATCAATGGGGTCTTAGGAACCTTTTCTGGGGAGGCCTTCTGTGTTAGAGGCCTTCTGCATCAGGTCACGCATCGTTGAGTGGGCATTGCGTGGGGGCAGGTGAAAATATGGTGACTAACTGGTTTTGGAGGAAAAGTTTCTTGAAGCTGGTGTCCTCCTCCGTCACAGGTTCGTTGTAAGTTCCACAGAAAACTCGTTCGGAGTCGGTGGTGGTAGCACAGGCCCTTCTAGGTCTGTCCTGCTTGGTGTTTGGGCAGGGCCCAGCTGGGCTAGATGTGTCTAGATCAGATGGAGTCTGTCTCGGTGTGCCACACCGGCTGCAGGTGCAGACTGCAGGTGAAAATCAATGTCTCGTGGATTGGCAGGGATGTCTCTGACCTTTCACTTGAGATTGTTGAGTGTCACTTCATGTGCCATTTCAGGGATTGTCTGAGTTACCTTTTCCTCCTGCAGCTGCAGGGGCTCTCAGGACACTGTCTGGTGAAGTGTTAAGCCGAGGGCTTTGGCTCCTCCCCCCCTTTGTGCAGGGCTGGGGAAGCTTACGCTGCTAATGTGAAGGTCAGCAGGGTCCATCTTTCTTGTGTGGTCCATTTGCAGTGGGTTGGACTGTTACAGCTCTCTTTGGACCACATGGAGTGCGTCAATAATGTTACAGCATCGCTAAGTCAGTGTTCGGACTTCCGCTGCACATTGATGGCTTTAGCTCTCTTTGAGTTCAACCATTTCTTTAAGTTCTTTGAGTGAAACAGTTCTTTACCCGTCGGTTTGCAGGTGCTCAGAGCTGTCGTCCGCCTGAAAACTGATGATCTCTTTCAGTTGCTCTGCTCTGTCAGGGTCCTTGCATCTGTCCTGTGCCTTCTCCCGTTGAGCAGGGTTCGTTCTCTGTGGAGTCCTGTGGCTGGCAGCGTTAGTTCATTTACCTCCTGTTTGAGGCCTGCGGGAGCATGGCCAAGGAGAAGATAATGCTGGTCAGCTCTTGGTGGCTCAGGCTGGGTGTCAGACGTCTGCTTTCATTGTTGCCTAACTGTTCCTTCCTCTGCCGTGGCAGGTCGTTGCCTGCTTCAGGCTGAAGGATGTCCATGACACTGCTCTGCCGGGTCTTCAGGTGGTCCTGGTGGCAGGGCTGGGTGTCTGAGGCCTACTGGAACACTTGTGGGAACACGAGAGAGAAATGGCAAAGGCAAATGCAGGTTTCTACAGAGGTGGTGAGCTATCTGTGTGGGAGAATGGCTATGTGGAGCAGCTAAAATTTAGTGTTGGTGAGCACACACAACAAAAAAAAAAAAGTTTTGAGTATCTTAGTTGACGTGCTTTAAGCAGCATCGACTGATGACTGGGCTCTTACATGTCATAACCTATTACTCAAAAATGCTGATGGTTCTTCTCACATGTTGTGCTACGAGAGTAACAGATAGAGCAAAACCAAAATAAAACAATGGGATGAAACCAGAAAAGAAGAGGAAGAAAGGAGTGTTTTACCTATTTAGGTTTAGCTAGGAGACATAGGTAAACAGGAGTCACTTATGGGTTATGCTGCTGTTAGACTAAGCTACCAGGGACACATCAGACATCTCAAGGTCCAAAAGAAGAAGAAGAAACAATGGGAAGTGTTTCCAGTTCTGTCTGGGGCCTACTGTGCGTTTGTGTTTAGCCGTACTTCATGTACTTAGCTTGGTGCTAAGGAGTGAGGATGGGTAAAACACAGACAGGAAGTAGGATATTAATGACCTGTGTAACTCGCTATGGAAACAACAGTCGCTAGATATTGTAATCCTATAGAGAGAGAGAAGATGAGGATAGTGACTAGTGATCTAAAATAAGGTAAAGGTAAAGTTAGAACGTCCTTATAGCTCTAAGAAAACTAAAAGGAAAGGGAAGCGTATCAAGTAATTTAATTAAATTTCAAATTTAGTTAAGCCCTTCTTTTTTTCCTTTAGCTGAATATAAGAATTCAGGCTGAAACAAACGTAAATAACTAAATTGAAATAAAATAAAAAATAAAAATAAAAAAATGTATGTAAACATTGTGTGTTCTCATAGCTCTGGTAACTAGAGGGGAACTTGACTAAGCAAATTGATTTAATTAAATTCCCAATTTAATTAAATTCAATTTAACTGAATAGGACTATTCAGGCTCAACAGGTGTAAATACACAAAATAAAATAGGGGTAGATTTAAGTAAAAATAAAAGAAACACAAATAAAAACCCAAAGTATCTGGGTTTCAATCTGAAAGTGAAACCAAGAGGAAGGGGTCGAGAGAGAGAAAGAGAGAGAGAAGAGGGTGGTTTAACCCTCTTATGAGACGTGCTTCGTGAAGCTCTGACACCAGGGTGAATCATTCGTCTCAAATCATTCGGAGTGCATCACTGCTAAGGTCACGTGATTTTATTAAACTGGGCTTCGTTACGCGTCATAGCTGTTTCGAAATTGTTTTAAATTTCAACGGTTCGTGAACCATTGTGTATCTGGTCTCTATGTGATCTCGTATCACTTTATAGATTCGTACACATTTAATGACGCATTTGATAAAGGGTCTGATTGACTTTCAAGTCAAGCTTTCATAAAACGAGCCCTACGGTTTACTAAGATATTATGCCTTGAAAGACACCTCATATTAAACGATATTAGGTAGCTCGCGGATTGCCATTACCTGATTACACCTTTTGATAAAACCTTTGCGATTTGTTTGTAAAAGGTGTTCCGTTGATTTGAGTTTCCGCTACACTTCCACTGTTTTGACCAGCAGGGGTCGCCAGCGAGGGCGCTTCAAACAAAGAGTCATTTGTGACTCAGTTGACTCCTTTGATTCAAAGCCTCGAAGAGCTTTGACTCTCATTACTCGTGTTCAAATCACTCAGTTCAAATCACGCAAAATCTATAGTCTTTGGTTTAAGGTTACACTTTACGCTCTAACGTGTCTAAGTTTTTAGGCGGTGCTAAAACTATCACTCGAGGTAGAGGGTTTTACTTGTAAGTCATGCGTGTAAGTTAGGATTGAGGGAGCTATTGGCTACAACCGTCGCTTGTTTACACGAGGGTCTGTGAGATTGGTGCTGTTGTCAGAAAAACTAGATAGGAACGCCTGCTCGCGTTCCGGACGCAATGCCAACCAACAACACAGATCGTTCGGAGCAGCGATCGAGCTGTGCTGACAGTTTGCACTGAGTCTCTCGCTTAGACACGACGTTGCGTGTGAGTGACTCTTTTTAACAAATCAAAACAGCACCGTTCTTTCACAGACAATGGCAAATTACTAGTTAGCTAAGCTAGAATTTATACCACTAATTCGACGCGATTGTTTCATATGAGCGCTTCAGCGGTTTAATATGAATACAATGACGTAACGCATAATAAGGCCTTAATCGGTGATTGAGGAACATCGCTCAGATCACATTCAAAAATGCTGAAAATGGAGATTTCTTCGTCCATATCAGGTTAATTAGTTCTGGTACCATTTATGCGCGCGGCTAATCTGAGATTTCTTCGTCAGAGAAGGCTTATGCTCGATTTATATCTGAAATTAGGCTTTCTTCGCTAATATCAGGAGTTTCTTATCGTACGATTTAAATATGCATTATAGCATTTGTGAACTTTCTGCCATTCGTAGGAAGGAATATTCAAGCTATAGTTTTGCTGATTTACTCAGAAACTTGTACGTGCATGTATGAGATGTTAATAAAACTTATGGGACAACATATGATTGATTACTGTCTGCTTGCATAAAATGTTTAATACGGTGCCTTAAAATTCTCCACCATTATGTAAGGAACTCAGCTTTTTGGAAATATTAATAATCAATAATATCTTGTTATTATTAATTATAAATATTTGGGTCAGTTAATTGGATTAACTTGATGTGGCTGAATTAATATTACAATCAATTAATCAGTTCTTCCAACGAACTCTTTTGATTATTGATTTATTCTAAGAAAAGGGTATCTTCCATGGCCACCGAAGAATAATTATTTCTTCGCCTGTACAGTACTTTGAGCCAGTAGCAAAAACCGTGATCGTAAAGTGACTTGTATTGCAAACAAAACAGAACCAAATACATATTATGTACAAGTTTTATTAACTAAATATAGATATTTATATGAATATAAATAAACTAAACAACATACACACATGAATACATAAATAGGTTAGTGATAGGATGAAATTGGAAACCGGAAGAGGGTCTATGAGAAGAACCATCAGAATTTCATTTTCACATTTCATTGAATTGAATACTTGCATTTGTAATGGGAACAATTCTTGAAGTTGTTGAAAATTGAAGTCGTTGATGGTTCCGGCAGTGTCAAGTGGAAGTTGGTTGAGCGTTCTCTTTCTCCAGGACCGCATGATTGGTTTGGGCAAGGCCTGGGACTCTGTTGAGGCCACGCCGAGCACCCAGGAGAAGTGAGGAAGTCAGAAGGATGGGTGATTGGAGTCGTTGTTGGTTGGAGTCTTTGTTCCAAAACTCTTGAGATTGTCCTTGGTTCTTTGTGAGAGAGTCACCTCTCTCCTGCCTGAGCCCATATCTGGTTGGATTGAGGCCTGCTGGGCCCTGGGGCCCCCGTGGAGGGGGAAGGGGGTTCCCCAGTAACACCAGAACAGTGTTCCGGCTGGATGAAAGAACTAAGAGAGGGAGGTCACATGTGGACTGTCTCTAATAAGGCCTGGAGAAGATCCTCCCCTAAGGGTTGAACTCGACCAATCAGAAAGGGGACATGTCTGAGAGGGAAAGTGGCTCTTAGTTGATTTACGGATCTTTGTCCCCAGCATGCTTAGACTCCTCATTCAAGCTCAAATAGACATAACAAATTCACATTGCATTCTAAGAGAAGGTGATGTACATCAAAGTGTGTGTCATTAAATGAGGATTAATTTGCTAGGAAGCATGATACAGGTGAGGTTATATTGACCGTTGGGTGGTCGTTCAACCACATACACCCCAATCAAACATACCATGTTGTTATACCTAATAGTACACGAGACAGTAAATCATCACAGTTTCTGTGAGGCATGTTCCTTCATAGATCAGAGTAACACCGCAAAGTTTATTTAATTAAAGATGGTCTCTCTCTCTTAAGCATGTGGCGCATGTGGCCACATTCCTTTGAGGTCGTAAAGTCTGTTATCAGTCTTAAAGTGTTCTGTAACCGGACACCCGGCTGACAAAGTAACTTCATTTGTGAGGTTAGTTTTGGGGGAGAGTTTCATAGACCTTTATATTCATTAAATATAGTGAATATGAATAATTAGTGTGTGTCTGATTGGTCCAGACCCTACAGTCGTCTTTATATTTTATATATATATTTATTTTTTTGCACTACATACATTTGCACAAAATGTCAAGTTCGCTTGGTGTACATTTTTTACTTTTAAATTTTTGTTTAAATATGTCTTTATATATTTTATTTTTTCAGTAAATATATTTGCACTTTGTTTATAGTTTGATCTGTTTACATTTTTCTTCAATAAAATGTACTTGTTAAACGTGTACTTTCCTTTTTAATGCTTTAATATTTCATTAGCATGTAATATAGCTAATTATACCTTTGAAATTCAAAATAGACTATATTCAAGTGGGGCATACATGACACCCAAAATAAAAAGGGGTTGCTGTGACTTATGAGCAGCAACCTTTTTATTCTGGGTGTCATGTATGCCCCACTTGAATATAATCTATTCTGAATGGAGACATAACCAACATATATTAAGAAAGCCAAGTCTAGAAGTAAGAGTTTACAGTTCAAGACTCAGAATTAATCAGACTGTTATTAATATTGAGATATATAAGCTCAAGGAAGCATGGAGCAGGAACCTGGGTTCCTGCTCCATTTTAAATCTGAAGATTTCTTAAAAATATCCATGCTGTAGAGTATATATGGGGAGTTTTTTTAAGAGAAGGCTGATTAGATTCTTATCAAATATTTTATTGCCCTGTAGACACCCATTTACAGTCCATTGACTAATGTCGGGTGAGGAGAACTGTCCCATTCATGCTTTATTGTAGTCAATAGACATACCTTTCACTCCTCTGCCGGTATGAGACTTAATCTTCATTATTCTTTTATCGTTATTCTTTTGTTTGAATTCAGCCATTATAGCCTTTATTCTGGCATTATGCTTAGCCATCGACACCCATGTCATCCTACTATACATGCAAAATCCACCTATTATTTTAAGTCTTGTTTAAAAACAAAATATATACATATTTTTGGGACCTTATACATATTTTTGGGACCTTACGTGAATTCTTTTAACAAATTGAATTATGTAATAGAATAGCTTTTCCAGCAGGTGGATTAAAGCAACAGGTATCAGCAAGCTACATTTACACAATATAAAATATTAATAATACACTTTTACTTAAAACTCACTTTAAACCACCATCGAGTATTTGTATCAGATTCCGGTCACGGATTAAAATAGTGTTATGACATACAATTAATAGAAATATTATTCTGTATGATAAAATATTTAAAAAGCATGTGATAATTATTTCTCCAGATGCTGTATATTGCATGTAAGTGAACACAAATAAACCTGAGAAAACATGATTGACTGCATTATGAGTGATGATTCCTATTCAAAATATCAAATGTTACAAATTAATTATTTCGCACTCCTGGAATAAATTAAGAATTTAATGTCACTGCAAAGCAGATTTATCATAAAAGTGGTCAAATATCAAAGCTGGAGTCTTAAATCTTTATAATGAGGGAAAGTTTTTCCAGATCAAGTAGGAGTGTGATGTTTTAACGAGTGGTGAAATGTTTTACTAAAATAATCTGTGATCTTTTCCGTGAAAGGGGTTAAGAAATATGCAAGGGAAACATTTTCAAATACTGCACAAAAGTTTATTGACCACACACTTTACAGAACAGACATAGTCAACTGTTCAAGTAACGCATCAGAGCCTCACGGACATCCCTGCCCTCCTCCTCTACAGGCTGTGGCAGTGCCAGCACAGGTTCTGCTGCTGAAGATGGATCCCATGAACTCTCATAGGCCTCTCCATGACTCTCACAGAGGTTATGTAGAGCACAGCATGTCAGCCCCATAGATTTCACAAGGTCGACCGAACAGTCATTTCTTTTCATAAGGCAACGCCATCTTCCTTTTGATCTTCCAAAAGCATTTTCAACCACTACACGTGCTCTGGATATTTTCGTGTTGTAGACCCGCTGTTCCGCTGTCAGCCGTCCAGTGTCAATGAATGGTTTTAAGAGCCAGTTCTGCAAGGGATAGGCAGAGTCTCCAAGGATGTAGTAGCCAACATTCACCCCATCAATGTTTTTGGTGCTAGCTGGTATGTGGTTTCCACGGCTTGCCACCTCCCACAGCGTGGACAGTCTCAAAACCCGAGCATCATGCAGGCTTCCAGGCAGTCCTGTGAAAACATTCCAGAAAAGTCCCTTCCCATCCACAACACCTTGAAGGATGATGGAGTGCCGGCCTTTACGGTTGAAATAGTCACAGTGATAGTGTTGTGGTGCTATTATGGGTATGTGTGATCCATCAATAGCACCAATACACTGTGGGAGTCCCCATCTGTTCTCAACGTAGGCAGCCATTTCTTTAAACCTCTCCTGATCTGGAAAACGAATTTGTTCAGGTACCAACAACGTCTCTGCTGCAGCACAGAACTCCTGAACACACCGACACGCAGTTGAAATGCTTGCTCCAAAAAGATGTCCAACACTTCTGTACTCAGAGCCGGTTGCAAGCTTCCAAAGTGCAATGGCTACTCTCTTCTTTAGAGGTACACACACGCGGAAGTTTGTGTCCCGTCACTCCATCGCAGGACGCAGTTTGTTGCACAAATGGATAAACGTTTCTTCCGACATTCTAAAGTTCTCCAACCACTGCGTGTTTGTAAAACCAGGAACAATCACATCCCACCACTCAGAAGCTCTGTTAAACGTCCAAACAGATGGTCTGTGGCGGCGACTTTGCGAAATATGATACATCTGAAATACACAGATTACACTTCTTAATACATAATATTGCCAGTTCAATTCATTACATGCTTTGTGACGATATAGCGATTGAGACCCTAAACAAGATTAGCTCACCCTAGTGCGCCGTCGGGCAAACTGAGTGATGTCGTCATCTGCGCTTCGTTGTAAGAGTTCCCAGACTCTTTTGTTTTTTTTTGCAGTATTTTGTTTTGCTGCCATCAGCCTCATTTTAAACACATTTCTCCGTCTTGCAGTTAAAAACATCCACATGACGAGAATCAGGAACACCATCCCCTCGATAGGCTCCATTGTTCCTGTGTTTTGCGTTTGAAATGTGGCGCATTTACGATGATGTCATGGCAATAGAGGCGGCGCAAATAACGATCAGTCCCACCCACTTTGAAGGGGTACTAACTGCGGTGGAAAAGCAACCGAGCTAAAGCGAACCGTACCGTGCCGTACCGAGTCGAGTCGTACCACGCAGTGGAAAAGCGAAGTGAGCCGAACCATTCCGCGCAGAGTAGAACCGTACCGAACCGAACCGTACCGTTCCATGCAGTGGAAAAGCGCCATATATGGGACTGATTGTGTTTGCCAATGTCTAACCCATTTGATGAACCCAGATGGGCCCCACCTGTGTTGCCCATTTTGAGCCCATGCACTCATTTCCCATTAGTGACCCAACTAGGACCCATATAGGGAGCCCACCTGTTTTTGCCCATGTGGGACCTTCTTAGCTGACCCAAGTGGGCCCCAGATAAGATGCCCATTTTGGGACCATGCCCACTTGATACCCATGTAGCCCAAGAATAAACCATGTGGGGCCCACATATACATGTTGGCTGGGTATGGGGCTATCCCAACTACAGTGTGAATTTAAAATACTACAAAGTGTTAAACTAGGGTGACCGTACGTCCTCTTTTTCCCGGACATGTCCTTTTTTTCGGACCTAAAGAAAATGCGACCGGACGGGACGCCACTCATTGTGTGCTTTTTTTTTCATTGCTTTAGATCCCTCCTTAAAAAAAACGTTTTATCTAGACAACTCTATAAAGATTAAAAGTTAAAAAAGATAACTACTCAATAAGATAGTAAGTTATTACAATAGTCAGTTGAGTTACATAACACTTTTCAGATCGCCACATGCCCATTAAATAAAATGACGGTTGGTTAAGACTTTATTCCTTTATAATAAACTTTTAACTTATTGCTTTTTAAATGACACATAGTAGTAAAAGGACATTTTAAATGGAGGTCAGTTACCACAATACATGGCAATTGCAGAAGCTCTATATTATAATAATAATAATAATATAAATAATAAAAAATATAATAATATATATTTATATTGATAAACAGATGTCCATACTTTCATTGTTACTGCATGGCTTGGTTGAATTCTAATGTAGAATGCGGTCTGTTATTTCTTGATTACAGACCGCTGCTAAGTATAACACACCGTTGCCATGAAAAACAGAGCGTTGCTATGGACGCAGGATTCTAACCATAGACAGTAAAAGAAAGATTCTAACCATAGATACGGAACAGACTATTTTCTTTAGCGGAAGCAATACAATCGTTTTTAAATCAATAAACTCCTTTTTAAATCAATATTTTGTGTCAAATTATTGATTTATTTGGTAGGTAGCCATGTAATAAGCAGGATATTGCGAGGCGATTGTTATAGCGAATACAACCCCTTCAGGCTGATTCAAGCTCCGCTTCACGTTGGGGTCATAATCAGCCTGTCGGGGTTGTATTCACTATAACAACCACCTCGCTCTACATTATCCCTTACATATGAGGTGTGGGTGTGATTTTAACTTTTCTTTTTCTTTATTAATTTTTAGATTGCTCAGGTATTTTATACCCACATGCCAAAGATAAACTTTTTGAAATTTGGGGACATGCATCTCAGCGAATCCTTTCATATTGCAGGACTGAGAAGAGAGCCTTGAATCTTCTTCCTGTTCAGACTAACATTTCTTCTGGTGAGAAAATCCTGCACAACAGCTCTGTACTTTCATGTCAAGTTATAATATTTTGTCTATAATATAATGCACTTGTTTAAAGATTAATCCATTGTTCTTTCTGTTTTATGTAAAGACACTCTTGGAGATGTTGCTTTAAAAACCCTGCCAGCTATCTTTCCTCCATAGAGTGCCAAAGTTATGACGTCACTTTGTAGGCCAAAACGCGCAAGTGAGTTAGCATTTTAGCACTTCCGGTTCTCTCGCCCTAAAGTCTATGGGTTTTTGAATGGGTTTTTGCTAAATCGCCTGAAATAAGGTCTGTGGTTAACAAAGCCTCTAAATATTTTCACGTTTTGATCTATGACATAAAACCCCCCAGTTATAGCCTGCTTGTGGTTTTTTAAACTTTATTGTGTTTGCTTGTGGTTTTTAAAACTTTATATAGGCTTCAGAATGTATAAATTTTGGATTAACTTGTAAAGATTATCTTGATAGACAAAACGTGTAAGGGTCACAACTCTTTGTTGAACACAGATCTTATTTTTTGCGATTTTCCAAAAGTCTATGGGGAAAATGGATAGCTTTTCGATCGAGGGAACCCATGCACCGCTAACTTCCGAGTTGTCCTACAAATGGACGTCATAACTATCGGCACTCTATCGGTCAAAAGTTCAGTATGTCGTACCACAAGGCTCAGTATTAGGACCGCTGCTGTTCACTCTGTACTTGCTACCATTAGTAGATATCATTAGGAAACATGGAATTAGTTTTTACTGTTATGCTGATGATACTCAGCTCTATATTTCCTCAAAACCTAACGAAATTTACCAATTCACAAAATTAACCGAATGCATGGCTGATATAAAAAATTGGATGACTAGTAATTTCCTACTACTAAATTCTGAAAAAAACACAGATTCTAATTATTGGACAAAAAACTTCCATACGCAATATCCAATAATACTGTTTAACACTTGATGGCTGCTCTGTTAAGTCTTCGTCGTCAGTTAGGAACCTGGGTGCGCTATGATACCAATCTCTCATTTGAAAGTCACGTGTCTAGTATCTGTAAAAGCGCATTTTTCCATCTTAAAAATATATCTAAATTACAATGAGAGCAAATTACATATGCTCTCATTGACAAATGCGGAACAATTAGTTAATGCATTCATGACCTCAAGGCTAGATTATTGTAATGCTCTACTGGGTGGTTGCCCTGCACGCTTAATAAACAAACTACAGCTGGTCCAAAACGCAGCCACCAGAGTTCTTACCAGAACCAGGAAGCATGACCATATTAGCCCGGTTCTGTCAACACTGCATTGGCTCCCTATTAAACATCATATACATTTTAAAATATTGCTGATTACTTACAAAGCACTAAATGGCTTTGCTCCCCTGTACTTGAGCGAGCTCTTAACCCATTATAGTCCTTCACGTCTATTGCGATCTCAAAATTCTGGCCAGTTGATAATACCTAGAATATCAAAATCAACTGCTGGCGGTAGATCCTTTTACTACTTGGCACCAAAACTTTGGAACAATCTTCCTAACATGTTCCGGGAAGTAGACACAGTCTGTCAGTTCAAATCTAGACTAAAAACACATCTCTTTGGCTTAGCATTCACATAACACATTATAGATTGCTATAATTCAATGTTAGGCTGCATAGTTTAGATCAGCTGGAACCAGGAACACTTCCCATAAATCCTGATGTACTTTGTACATCATAAGAAGGATGGCGTCTAGGCTAATATTAGTCTCTCTGTTTATCCCAAGGTTTACCGCAAACTGCCAGATCCAGGCCGTATCCAGATCTGAGGAAGGACCATCACATGGACACGATGACAACGCATCCCTGAAGTGCCAGCCTCATCAACACTGTGAAGGCCTCATGGACACCTCAACAAACTCATCTCCATACCGGCGTGATGACTCCGACCACTAATCAGATGAACTGAATAAATACTGTGAAAGTTCTGATCCAATCTGACTTCTGACCTATTATGCCGCCTAAATCATAATCCTACACTGTTCGTTTGTTGGCCAAAGGAGGACTGGCCCCCCTGACTGAGCCTGGGTTCTCCCAAGGTTTTTTTCTCCACTCGTTCACCTGATGGAGTTTTGGTTCCTTGCCACTGTCGCCTTTTTTTGCCTTTATTCGCCATTGGCTTTTGGCTTGCTTAGTTGGGGACATTTAACATTTAATTTTGAATTTAACAATACTATTACAACTTTAAATTCCAGTTATCTCTGTAAAGCTGCTTTGAAACAATTTGTATTGTAAAAAGCGCTATATAAATAAAGGTCACTTGACTTGACTACAACTGTTTATTTGTGTTTTTGTGTTCCATGTTTCTTAGAACTTAAAACATAACTCTAAATTAATTTTAACATTAATATTCTGTGCCTGGAGGTGTTCCCTCAACACGTCGCCTTATGAGGCAGTTTATAATTGCATTACTTTTTTTATTTTATTAATTGAAACAATTTCTTACCTTTAGGTAAGTACATCAAAACAATTGCAACAATTACTTTTGAATGCAATGTCTAATTGAATGTAAATAAAGCATTGTTAATATACTTAAGTTGTGAGTTATTTATTTACATGGCAATAATAGTAATTATAATTAATATTAATAATAGGTTGATTAAAGCATTTTGGCCAAATAACCCAACAGATTAGTTATTTGTAACCCAATTTATTGGGTAAAACTAGTTACCTAATTTATTGGGTTAAAATAACCCAACAATAGGTCGGTGCTATATCAACCCACCATTGGGTTAGCTGTTGGGTCGTTTTTAACCCAACTTTTTTAAGTGAGTAGTTACCTCTAGCGGCAAGCTAACGCTGTTGTTGTTTCATTCAAACATTATGGACCATGCCATGGTAAGCAGACTTTGTGACAAAAGGAGAACTAAAACGAGTATCAATGTCGGCGTGGTGTTTTTGAGATGCCAAGAGCTTCACGCCGCTCTTGCATGTAACGTAACTTTATCAGACAGGTGACCATAAAACTAATCAATGTTATATAGCTCAAGCTTAACACGATGAAATGTTCGAATATGATCAGTATGTTATTCTAAGGTTGATCTAGTTTACTGCTAGTCTCATACAGACAAACAAACACAGAATAACATTACAACTTTCAACATACTCAAATGCAGTTTAGTGTGATAGTGTTAAAAAACATGAATGTTTTCACTCATCCATAAACATAAGATCCATCAGCATGACGAAAAGTTCAGTAATTCCACTTATCAACTTACGCCTTTGTTATTGTGAGAGGTTAGCACCCCCTAGCGGTGAAAATAATACATTAGTTAGTTTTAGTAATAAAGAAAACATGCACGTTAATAAACATCAATACAGCCCGCAATATAGCCTAAAGCAAACAAACTACTACTAAAGTGAACAAACTACTACATACTTTAGCGAAAGTACAACTGCAGCAGTTACCCAATCTCAGATCTCAATCCCAAAGCATGATAGATAAAGGTAGCTAGGCTACTATAAAACAAGAGTAGCCTACAGATATTAACAACATCAAATACAATTTTGTGTATAATTGCATCAAACTCAAGCAATCGGCCTCAACAAAGTGTCTGCATTTACACACGGCCGTCAGCCCATTAAAGGTACCGCAGAAATAGACATTTGTCTATTTCTGCGGTACCCAGACAGACCCCGCTTCCCAGACAGAGAATTAAAACCTCTTAATAAATCAGCCTAAAATAAGAAATGATCACATAAGGATGGAATTGTGCTATCAAGGCGCAGTCATTCAACGCAAACAAACCACAGAGCTAATACCATTAGTGATGTTACGTATGACACTGAAGCTTCGATGTGAGTGGAGGTCTATGGAGCTACACCCCTCAAAATCCACTTTTCTCAGGATATAATTTTTTGTCTAGTAATTTGAATGTTGTATTCTAAAGAGATGCAAAGAAATTACTCATTGCTGGGTGGTAGATTTTTTAGAGTCACTTATTTTCTTTAAAAAGTCTTTTAAAATGTCAATGACGTCATACACATCGTACCACCAGAGATATAAGCCTTTTTCACACTTCCGGGTTTTGTGTTTCCGGTGCTGACCAACGCCGTGTAAACTTACTTCCGGTGACAACAACAATGGCCGAGTCCAAGAATAAGTGTTGCTGTAGCGTCCCTCATTGCAGCAATTCTAAGCAAAAACAACCTTATTTAAGTTTTCACGGGTATCCTTTGAACGAAGACCAAAAAAAGAAATGGCTCATTGCTATTAGACGGGACGAAGGGTCTACGTTCGTCATTCGGAGAGGCAGCACGTACGTCTGCAGTCAGCATTTTACCGCTGTCGACTACATTCCAGGAAGTTCGCGGCTGAAGGTTGGTGCCATTCCCAGTCGTTTCCCTTGGAACAATTTCTATGTACCCCCTCAAAGGCTGTCAGCTTTTGAGAGATCTGCCGTTCGACTTGGCGTGGATGTACGTGTTCTGCAGCAGCCAGTGGTCTCAGAAGATGCACCCAATGAATCCAGTCATATTGAGGAACATGACTACGCGACACACCCACCTGCCGGTAAGCACTTATGTTGACTTTTGCTTGTGTATTTCGGTGATAACAGTGTAGACTGTTCTGTGACGTGAAAAAAAAACCCGCATAATTAGTTCCTTACTATATTATTTACATTTTTATAGGTGCATTAGATGAGGCTCTGCAGTACATTGAAGAGCTGGAGGCTAGGCTGCAGAAAATGTCACTAGAGAAACAAACAATAATGAGCAGATTTTGTGTTTCTGATCACACAATCAAGTACTATACAAAGTTTCCCTCACAGGAAGTTTTCCAGGTGTTCTGGGAGTCTGTTTGTCCATCTGCCAGCAATCTTGTGTACTGGACTAAGGCACAGAGGATGGGACGGGAAGCATCCCCAACCCCTAGCCCTGCACGGAAGATCCAGCTCATTGATGAACTGTTCATGTATTCCTGTCGGGTAGCTGCTGTACTGAGGGAACAAGTCATCGCTGACATTTTCGGGGTAAGCGTGGCCACGGTGAGTAGGGCCATTATCACCTGGGCTAACTTCCTGTTCTTTGTGTTGGGTTCAGTACCCATTTGGATGTCCAGGCAACAAATATGCTTCTCCATGCCAAAGAAGTACAGTTTGTTCTGTCCAAACCTGCGAGTCATTCTGGTTTGCACAGAAATCCGATGTGAGACCCCCACATCTCTGACACTCCACTCAGAGATCTTCTCTAGCTACAAGAGCACTACAACATTTAAAGGTCTGGTTGGAGTAGCTCCATGTGGTGCAATGACTTTCATCTCACAGCTTTACACAGGTTCAATCTCCGACAAAGAGATCACAAAGAAGTCCGGCATTTTGGGCCTGCTTGAACCTGGAGATGAGGTCATGGCAGACAAGGGGTTCACAATCGAGGATATGCTCTCCAGTGTTGGTGCTAGACTGATTATTCCACCTTTCAAACGTGCTAAGCAGTTCAGCAAACAGGACTGTGAAAAAACACAGGCCATTGCACGCCTCAGAATTCTGGTGGAAAGGGTAATTCGAAGGATTAAGGAAAATCACATTTGGGATTCTGTTGTGCCACTTACCTTGTCAGGAAGCATCAATCAGATCTGGCATAATTGCTGTTTTATGGTTAATTACCAGGGACCAATGTTTCTTGAGCAGTGAATGTATACATGTATATATTAGATATTTAGACTGACAGTGTGATTGATTTTTACAATAGTAGTGATAGACTTTTAATATTTAACATCAAATATCTTGTTTTTACTTTTTTGCTTTTTACTTTGGATTGTAACATTTGATCAAATGTATTCTCATCATTTATACTAAGTTTCCTGAAAGTAATTTGACAGACACATTGAAATAGTTGACAACAAAATGCCTTTTTATGAATTCTTATTAAAAAAACAAATGTCAACTCAGTTCTGCTGTTCATTGTTATTTATAAACACATATACAATTAGTAAATGTGTATGCATACATATAATCATATATATTACACAAGATCAAATTCAAAATATAAGCATGCATTCACCATTATCTACATAAATGTGGGTATACTGTATGTACAAGCATAAGAATGAATCCAAAAGGTCATGTACTATATGAACAGAAACGGTCCATTTGTACCACTGAAAGATACACAGCCATGTAAACATTATAATAGTACATGTCTAGCTTGTCTTTCATTGATGCTATGAAGCCATCATCTCGTCAGATCCTTTGTATTGTGAAATCTGATTTTGTGTCAGTCACAAAGTCACACCACTGTAGACCAGTCACTGCAAGCTGGCCTTGAACCTGCCAGTAGTACTTGTGGGTCTCTTTGAGTTTGGCTTGTCCTCTTTGTAGTTTCATAAATGGAACCTGGGCAATGTTATCAGCAGATGTGCTTTTTACCTCCACTAGTCCAAATTGGAAGGTTTCAGATGGATCATGCACTCGTCCATCTGGACTGGCTCCTAGATGTGGTGCTTCTGGGTTGATAATAAAACCACATGGTAGGACACTAACACTGGCTGTCTCAGAATATTTTCTCAAAATATCTGGCTCAAGTTCGAGGCCACGTTTCATAGCACTTGTCTGCCTCGTGCCCTTGATGATTCTTACCGCTAATGACTGACCAGCTGAATCCCCAACTACATGACAAACCTCCCGGAACCTGCTTGCAGTAACCCTTGATTGCCGCATTTGTCCCCAAGCAGTACATTTTGACTGTAGTCTTGTGGCCTCTTCAATCTGACAAGCGGAACAATTGGTAACCATTATAGACTCCAGATGAAGTGATTGATGGTGTGTGGGCACATATTTAAAATTACAGCCAAACTGATAGCCAACCACAGGTAGTGGGGGGAAATTAACAACAGGAACATCTGCAGCTATAGGGGGACATTGGTATGAAAGTGGACTACCACGAGGTACAGGACCAAACTGTGAGGGGACCAACTCTATTTTTGACATGCCCTCTAGTATGTGTGCCAGCAAAGGCCGGGGATGGATCTGATTCAGTTTAGTACCAGAAGCCAAGACATCAGGATCTGGAAGGGGACCTAAAGAAATTAATACAAACTATTAGTTTTGAACACATTAAGTTGTAGCTTAGTATACGTGTACACATACAGTGTTGTGTATTACTTGTGTACGCCCTGTATAGGGTAGACTTGATTCCAGTCTTCCCAACTGACTTTGGCTTCAGGACAACAAGTTCACTCACTGCCTCTGTGTAACGATCACCAGCTGGGGTGCCCCTGAGAGTCACCAGAGGGCACTCCACACCAGACTGATCACTTCACAAAACTACAATTCCCATAATGCTTCATTCCTGGGACTGATTGCACACACCCCTGCACCTCATTCAGACTCTCCATATAAGCCACACTCAAACAGAAGTTCAGTGCGAAGTATTGCATTGCCACGGCCTGTAATCTCTGAGCGTTTTTCCCTATCTTGCTGATCTATTTGCTGACCTTGGATTATCTCACTACTGCCTGTTTGCTGCCTGTCTTGACTTGGATTGCCCTGGATTATTGTTTACTGCTGCCTGCCCTGATCTTCTGCCTGTTACCTGATTACTCTCTGTGCTTGCTCTCTGAATTCCCTGTTTTGCTGTTCCTGACCCCTGCCTGTTTGACGTTTCTTCATTAAAATCTGCAAATGGATCCTACTGAGTCTGCCAATTCATAACACTCTGGATGGACTCCCTTATCATAAAACAAACAAATGCAGTGTTATAGTATTCTGGAAACACTTTATAATAAGGTTATATACATTGACATTAGTTTATGCATTTAGTCAATATGAAATAATAATGAGTAATAACAGTTAACAGATTGTATTAATCTTGTGTGATGTTCATTTATACCTTTGTTACTTAATCTGCACTCTTGTGCATTATTAGTCCATAATGCTTTGATGTTAACATGTACTTACTTGTTTGTTTGAGTTGATACAATAGTGTTCTTACCAATTGCAGAAAAGAAAAAATACATGCCTGTGTTCTTGGACGATGCCATCTCTGTGGCTCACTCGTGCAGGCCAGTGGTGGTGGGACAGACTGCAAATTCAGCTGCACATAGTGGGCCGTCTGATACACAAGTGCTGTCAGATGATTGTACAACCCTTTACCAGCTGCACAGCTGCACATATAGGCAGAAATACAAACGACGCCTTCTGTCTCCAATGACACCTGTTTGAGAAGACAATAGTTTAGCTAATGAATTGTAATTTTATGCTGTGAGCTACATTAAAGGGATAGTTCACTTCAAAATTGTAAATTCATACCGAAAAAGTTTAAGTTGTCCTCATAGTATTTGTTGACATATTTGTCAACACCCACTAAGGCTCCTGTCTTGATATCATTTACCCTGAGAAAGATGCCTCAAATCCCATTGACTTCCATAGTAGAAAAAAAAATACTATGAGAGTCAATGGGACCAGTAAACTGTTTGGTTACTGACATTCTTCAAAATATCTTCCTTTGTGTTCAGCAGAAGAAAGAAATTCATACAGGTTTGAAACAACTTGAGGGTGAGTATATGATGACAGACTTTTCATTTTGAAGTGAACTATTCCTTTAAGAGCTGTTAATTGAAAGCTGCAAACAGCAGCAAAAGCAAGAAATACAGCTGTAGTCTTCAACCGCAGAATCAATAAAAAAGACATAACTAATAACCAACATAGAAAACGTTAAGACAGGTGAAACTAAAATAAAGGGAAATAAATTCTGCAACCGCAGTAACTTGATATCAGAACCATCTGACTAACTCATATAAGCCAACAGGCCTTAAATATAACCTCAAGAGTGTGGGGCTCCTCATTTTTCCTCATAGACCGATAACACCTAGCTCTTATTACCACCTTGCGATCAACAACATTGGAGACTGAACATATAAAAATGGTTAGCAATTAGCATTCATAATGTTGCAATGCTTACCTTGATAATTGTGAATAAATTCCTCAACGAAGAATTTATAGCCCTTGCTCAGCCTCGCTTCTTTAACTGTTGAGTGCAGTCCAACAATTCTGTCAACATCCTCAAATCTGAGTCGTGGAAGTGCCGAGAGAGAAGTTGTGAAATAACGCTCCATGTTCACTCTATATGAAAACACCGTAGTTTCAGCTGTGGCGGAAATCCGTTTACCCGACATGACGTAATTTACGGTTGCGTGTGAAAAAGGCTAATTGCTTTATGGCAATCCTTCAGTCACTTTGGTGCTTTCGCGCTCTGCATTTATTTTCTTTTCTCTCGAGGCATCGACAACACAGCTGACACAGGTAAATACACGTCCTAGAAGAGTTTTTGTTTGGTTGTTTTAAAAGACCACGCCGAAAATACACACACACACACTCACATATATATATATATATATATATATATTTGACAATTAACACATGAGCACATACATTACCTTTTTTCGTCCTTGGGAAATGAGAAATAGGAAAACCCTTGCCCACTATTAGAACAATCCTTTTTAAATTTTTATTGAAATTTAGCACTATTGAGCGGGACATTGGTTGTTGTTGTTGTTGTTTTTTAAAGGTGGCAATACTATACCATATGTATCCTGTATTTCCTAACAAAAGAATAACACAACAAGTACTCAAATTCAATTTATTTTCCGTGTAAATGTTCTGGTCCCGCTTCGGATGCCACGATGACATCAAGCGGTATCTCTGGTCGTAATCAGTCCTTCACTGACCAATCAGCGTTCATTAGCAGAATGCTAGCATATAATGGGCAACAACAACTCAACCTGTAAGAAATCGAAAGGACATATTCAACTTTCGAAATATAAACCATGTTGAACTTGCAAAACCAACAATCAAATCTGAGATTTCTCAACGGTAATCGGCTGAAAGAGACTAATTTAGCTCCATAGACTCCCTTTCATTTTGCACTCATTGGCGATCGCCCCCAGTGGAACTCTGGTGGAACTACAACCAAAATTCAGCACAATATGACTTAATAGGAAGTGACCAGGCTCTCCGTAGACGGGCTCTGGTATTGGTTTCCCAGAGTCACGTGATCGATGACAAATAAAGCCTCACTTTCTGTCCAATCACGTGCGCGTTTCGCTTTGGGTGTCAGAAGGCTCGATTTCCAGTTCTTACCTAAGGAGACCTTGTTGGCTCAGTCTGGTTGATGGGTTTGTGGGGAGAGTGCTGTACTTTGAAAGTTATATTTAAATAACCAAAACTACTTATTATTTTTGTTGTTGTTGTTGTGTCTTTTTATTTTTGTAAAATCTTTGCACTTTTGGCTTAGGGCTTATAGCTTCCAATGTATGCATTTCTAAAAAAAAATTTTTTTTTAAATTTATTTATTATTTAAAATTGTACTTATTTTATTGTTGTATTTTATAATTGTTGACCCGTTGATGTTTCTTAAATTCAGTCAATGTACATCTACAGTCTTCTGTTGGACAGTGCTGTAGACCAGCACAAACACACTAAAATGCCACTTCTGATGCGATCGTAGAAGTGGATAAATACCTTACAGAGATAAACATAAAGAGCTGAAGATCCACTTGAATACTGGCGAATGCAGAAACTACCCCCATCTATATACATTGGCAAGAGGAGAAATAGACTCAGCCCCAACACTGTGAAACAGCTTTTATTTCTTAATAAAAAGGATTTAAAACTTTATGACCTTTCTGTCATTCCTAGTTACATAATCACTATCACTGCGAAGTGTCATAAGCACATTTAATAACAGATGATCCTATCAAACAATGACCTTATTCACTACGTATGTGTGTGTGTGTGTGCGTGCGTGCGTGCGTGCGTGCGTGCTTGCGTGCGTGTGTGTGTGTGTCTGTGTATTTTGTCACACTTTAATGGGTAAACGGATTTATGTAATGGACAAATCAAACAAACGTGTAAGGCTTTTATTTTCTACACATAACATTGAAAATATGGAGTGTGTTGTGGTTGCTTCATCTGACAGAGCTTCTTACAAATACTTCTGGCTGCTTTATTTTAAATAAACAACAGATTTTGCATCCCATTCTTGTATAATTTATGTTTTTTTATTATTATTATTGTATGTGTTACTGAATAAAAATGTAAAAATTACTAATCCACTCGACTTGGCCTTCTAAAACAAAATATTATGTCCTGTGACCAGTAGGCCTATGTGACAACAGCTATAGTGAGCGAACTAGAAGGCACCATTTAGGAGAGAAACAAAGTGATGTAAAAATTTCATATTGAGGATTATTGTTATTACATCAGGGCTACACCCCTTGTCTACGCCCATCATAGACTTCTATTATCAACTATGGTGTGCATAATCAGTCCAGCATAATGTGAAATCCATTGTGTTTATCAGTTTGTGGCTTTTACTCCCCAGTGATATGCTGACCGCAGTCCCACAACAATTGTTAAGTATAGAGTCAATTTATTTCATCTCTTTTAATTCTCATGAATTAAAAATAAGTTATTGTGATTACATTTAACCTTTGATCAAGTTCATTTTTAGTAGTATATAGGCTACTATAACATGACCAAACATGTCAAACATTGAATAGAGCTCAATATCAGATGGGTCAGATATCAGATATTGGCCCGAGATGCTGGAAGCTCCGAAAAGAAAATATGGATAGATAATCATCCAAAGCTAAACAGCATTAAACAGCATGGCTGGATTCAAATATAAGCAAACTATGAAATCACAACATTAATTAGGCTACTTTCAATTTGATGTATAGACAAAAGGACAACTGCCATTATCTGGAGGCAACAAACAATTATTTTTTATTTTTTTATTTTTTCACATTCATTATAATAATAACAATACAATACATTAAGGTTGAAGAAAAAATAAATAAATAAATAAATAAAACAGTCAAGTTACCAATAAGAAAAATAAACTGTATATAAAATAAACAGATTTATATCCCATGACAAAAATAGTTCTAGTGACATATTATCCATTAAAATTTTCTAAATGAATATTCATTACTGATATGCATTTCTTGTTTGTAATTAAATTAAGAGACTTAAAATAAAAATCCACCTCTATCAAAAACAACTTAAATGATGGTGAAGAATTCTGGAATTTACATTTATGGATATGAAACTTGCCTAACAAAATGTAAAGGTTTATTATAGTACACAGTTTCTTTTCTTTGTATTCAAAATAAGTGATAATGTTCTTCCCCTCAATGTTGATTTTGTGTTTTGTTTTACATAATATATAGTTCTCAAGTTCTTTCCAAAATGCATTACTGTATGAAAAACCATAAAACAAGTGGGTTACATTTTCAAGTTCATTTTTACAAAAAGTACATTTGTTATCAATATCAAGAAATCTTGAAATGTACATCTTAGATGGGTATATGTTATGTAATAGTTTTAGATGTAATTCTCTAATTTTATTTGTGACACAAAATTTAAAAGGAATAAGCCATGCCTTTTGCCAATTAACATTCATAAAAATAGCATCCCAGAAAAATTCCCCTCTAGGTATTATTTTTTTGGCATTGTAGAAACATTCTCTAATATGTTTATTAGTACATTTTTTGCTTAGAATGTCAATACCATTTATGTAAAGAATGTTAGGAGTAATGCGTTGTACATTTTGCTCTACATAGCTTTTCATTAATTCTAATATTCCACTGAGAATAGAGTTAATTACTGAGCTAAATTCTTTAAATTTTACAGGGAAAGTTTTCTGTGTAAGAAAGTCTTCATAGCTAAGAAGTTGAGGCAACAAACATTTCAATGCTAAATAGTCCAGTACTGTGACGCGCCAGTAGGCGGAGCTGAAAGTCAGAGGAATCACCAGGGTTAAACTTAAAGCAGCTTCCGTCTTCACCAATAGTCTAATTAACTTTTGATGCGATTTTAATAATTCATTGTTGGATTATGGCACTTTCTGAAATGCTTTTCTTAGCAGTGATTGTTCTTATTGTTGAGAATTGTGCGGTTAAGAAAACGTTTATCTTCAAAAATGCACATTTTTGTGAACAGGCCCCATCATGGACATAAATATCAGACAGTTTTAAAATGTAGGCTAATTTTCAGGAATATTAATCAAATTTTTAAAAATGCTGGGTAATTTTCAGGACGATTAATCAAAATTAATAAAATATTAAAGTTTAATGGAAAAGTTAGGAAGAAGTTGTAAGTTTAGCGTTTGATAATTTTATTGAGATATAGCCTTTATCCAAGTCACTAAAGAACAAGTTCTTATTTTCAACAATATCTTGGCAGTAGAGTTAAAATCTCTTGAAAGGCAAAAACATATAGCCTAGCCTATATTGCTATAGCCTACACACATAGCCTGCATTAAATTAAAGCGTTTAAAAGCTGTGATTTAAAAAAAAAAAGATAAATATTGCTCCATAATAATTATAGCTACTTTTTTGTATGCTGGATTATTTCTTGTTTGAATGACTTTTAGGGTAATTTCCTGAAAAGTCTGTGAATTCTCTCTTAGGCTGCGTTATAAACACTAGAACTGGAACATTAGTTATTGTCTGGCTTTACGCCACTGTGATAACAACTACCACAACGATTTGCACGTGTACATAAACTCTAGGAGACCCGAGACTAATGCCCTGTCCAAATACCCACACTTGCGGTCTTTGCACTTGACCACTTGTCTTACATGACGTAGCCTATTTCCTTTATTTGGCCCAAGTGTTAGTGCAAGTGTAGAACTTTGATTAATCGACACATAGCCTAGTGTTGGGAAAAATGAGGAGTGTTTACGGATAATATTTCAATGCTATGTTTTTTAAAATAAACTTCTAAATGCCTGTTCAGTTTGAAGTCGCTACGTGGTGCATAGCCTATGTGATAAAAAGTAGTTGCAAATGTTGTAGGCTACAAAATACACAGCCTACTCATCTTTGCACCAATAACATATGCAACACTTCATGTTTTACTACCAAATTGTAATATCTAATTAATTTAACTTACAGTGGACTGGAATGTTTTTCTCGACATCTCGCGATTTCGGGGGAACGCGAGTTGCCGAACATAATGCATAATGATGATGCTATAGGCCCACGCTTCGGAGCGGTAGTAGGCTATTTGAGATAGTGTGAGTTCCGTCTGACCGCAAGTGTGGGTATTTGGACAGGGCATTTATGAGCCTTTCTTGTCCACAAAACAAAGAGGAAATCAAAGTAGGACGTAACATCAAACGAAAGCTATAGAAACATTCACTGAGCAAGACGAATTAAAGTGTTTTTACTTTTTAGTTTTACAAAATTTAAAAGGATTTTTTATTATTAAAATATTTTATGGACCTATTATGACTCTTACTAGCTTTTGTTAGCAGTCTGGCTTTTAGGGAGCATTAATTTGCCTCATAATTTAGGCCTAAATGTTTTCAGGTCATTGGTGAAAAGTTAAATAGAATTCATTGGGCCTAATTATATGTTGTTTATTCTTTGTCTGGTTAATACTAGGGATGGGAATTGATAAGAATTTAACGATTCCGATTCCATTATCGATATTGCTTATCAATTCGATTCCTTATCGATTCTCTTATCGATTCTCATTGGGTGAGGGAATAAGTACAAATTTGTTTGTTTGTATTAACTTATTGAACTTATAACTTAACTTATTTGTTTGTTAATTATTATTAACTCGCTGACACAGCACAGAGTATTAGGGGTGTGAACCTACACTGGTCTCACGGTTCGATTACGATTATCATGTCATCAATTCAGTTCAATTCGATATCTCGATGCATTACATGCACTGCATCCTCAATTTTCAATTATACTTCAAAAGTGATGTGTGCGTGCGTGCGCGTGTGGGTGTTCGCCTGTTCGTGAAGTCGCAGTGGCAGAAACAGTGACATTCCAGTTTAAGTTTCATGGGACTAAAGTCTGTTCATGGCATGCTCTGTGTGTTTGGCCAAATGTTTCTGCATATTGGAGGTAGTCCCCCCCCTTTGACAAAATGGAAATTTTAAGTGTTGCAAGTGACAATATTGTTATGAGGCGCCGTCATACTCTCATTGAGCAGTATGTGCGTGGAGAGTTTGTGTGTGCGCGCGCGTCTCATATGAGTATGTGCGTGGAGAGTTTGTGTGTGCGCGCGCGTCCCATATGAGTATGTGCGTGGAGAGTTTGAGTGTGCGCGCGCGTCTCATATGAGTATATGCGTGGAGAGTTCCGCGCATCTCGTGTGTGTAGAGTTTGCGTGTATGTGCGTGAGCGACTTTAGGCGTGTCGTTGTGCATTTCGTATTTGTTTGAGCATTCAGCAGACAGTGTTGGGAGTAACGCGTTACAAAAGTAATGCATTAGGCTACAGTAACATATTACGTTTTGCTGTAACGCAGTAGGTAACGCAGTAGTGTAAGGCATTACTAATCAATTTTCAGTAATATTTTACTCAGTAAATGTTCAGTAAGGCTTGCGTTACAACAGACTTTT
This sequence comes from Siphateles boraxobius, assembly GCF_051911475.1. Classification (NCBI taxonomy): domain Eukaryota; kingdom Metazoa; phylum Chordata; class Actinopteri; order Cypriniformes; family Leuciscidae; genus Siphateles; species Siphateles boraxobius. The sequence goes on along the minus strand of NW_027509193.1, from coordinate 20,763,943 downwards.
AGTTTTAATTGTAAAACAAACAAGCAAACAAAAAAAAAACAGCAAAACCGCCAGACATTAACGAATGAAAGATGCAAGTAGGCTAAATTACCTGTTCGTGGTCAGTAAATAGCCGCGTGTGGTGTCCAAGTCTGTAATTTTGTAATGCAACAAATGTAACATTGTTTCATTGTTCTGTGGAGAGCCAACCCTTCTTCATTAGATTTCCGCAGTGTAATTCACAGAATTACAACAAAAAAAATCGTTGCCTCCTAAAAGTTAAAGATTTTTTTTTGTCACACATGATTTTTTGTCACACGATTTCCCTAATATTAAATATAAAACGCATGTGTAGACTGATATTTTTCTAATGTCTGGACTCCTTTCTGGGAGGAGCCTATGGATAAACAGACGTTTCAATATTTTGGTATTAATGCATTTTCTGCATTAATGTTAAGTTTTACTTCTGTATAGTTATTTTGGTGAAAGTAACTCAAAAGTAATACAGGAGTAATGTAACGCATTACAATTCTGAGACAGTAATATTGTAAGGTAATTAATTACTTTTAAATAACAGTAACAAGTAATATATAATGTATTACAGTTTGGAAGTAACTTGCACAACACTGGCAGTGTACATATGTTTGACTACTTAAATGTGTATGCAAGTGTTTCATATATGTGTGCGTGAATGAAGTTTGATTTAAGCCCTAGACGGCGCCTCATATTGTCGTCTTTTCGCGTAAAATATAACCAGACTTTAGAGCGCTTCTGCCTCGATGCCATGTTTGCTGCGTTCTTAACCAAAACAAGGCAGCGCGTGGGTGACGTCATGACACATTTGCAACGAGCAGAACCGATAAGCGGAATCGTTAAGCAGGCATACTAACGGTTCCAAGGAATTGGTTCACTGGGCACCGGTTCTGAAGAAGAACCGGTTCTCGATTCCCATCCCTAGTTAATACAGTCTAGGCTTACTATATATTTGACTGTGCTTATTAACATTTCAAGTATTTGAAGGAATGTTAAAAATCTTAAACGGCCCATGAATAAACATAAGTATATGAAATGGTTTGGATCATTGTGCAATACAGTGGACACAGTGATAAAAGTTATGACAAAAACCTCAGTCCAAGACACAAAAAATTGGTTAACCGTAAGAAGGTTGACCTTTTCATCTGTCATGGTCCACAGCTTAATATAGTCTATTGGCTACATTAGTTTAAATAAATTCATGGCATAATAATGGCATTGCACATCTCAAATATGCCTTTAACATTTTAAATGCTTATAGCTTTATTTAAAATGTGCTGTGTCCATCAAGAGGTTGTTGTAAAGCCTGTTGCATGAGGAGAATTTGAGGTGGCATGTATCACTGTGCATGGAGTGGCCACAGTGAAACATTTCATTTCATAAACCCCTTACAATTAACAATGACCTCTTAAAACAGTCCTCATCAAACTTTGTATATTTTTTATGGCATCATTTTAGAATATTATTTTAAAAAGTTTTAATTTTTAAGCTATACTATGGGATCATTTCATAAACACTCAAACTAGCTCTTTCTGGCATATTAATAAATAGTGGCATTGGCACATGAAAATGTGCCGATCGCTAATCTTAAAGATACATTTTTGTTTTCTTATATGACTGAATAGCTCACCAGGATCTGACACATGAAAAGCTTTCTTGTGAGAGGTCTGTTTTTGTTATGGACTGTCACTCTGTGTATACAGTGGGGTGGGGCACAGTATTTCAGTTCACTACAAAAATGTCAGAAACATCTGTAAATTAATGATCACTTTACCCATGATGTGTTTCTCTTTTCCATCATCATTTTTCAAACAGAGAATCTACAAGAAAATTAAAAAATTGTTTTTCATTTTTGAAAAATCTGTATTACTTGACCATGTACACCAACACTCAAACTAGCTCTTTCTGGCATATTAATAAATAGTGGCATTGGCACATGAAAATTTAACGATCGCTAATCTTAAAGATAAATGTTTGTTTTCTGATATGACTGAATAGCTCTCTTGTGAGAGGTCTGTTTTTGTTACGGGCTGTCTCTCTGTGTATGACGGGGGCACAGTATTTCAGTCAAATACAAAAAGGTCAGAAGCATCTGTAAATGAATTATCAATTTGTTAAAATAACATGATGCTTTTTTTCTCTAGGCTCACTGGCATTTGGTGTCCACCAATCAGGGGTACCGCCAGAAATTCTGAGCCCTATGGAAACCAAAATTTCGGGGCCCCCTACATTTTTTACAGATAAAATTTAACCCAATAAACAGTAAAGGCCTACTTTAAAAAAGATACTTAGCACATTGCATAGTTAAAATGTCTAAAGATGAGTACAAAGCCTACAAAAACAAGAAAAAAATTAGACAATCCAAAACTAAAGTTTTTTACTGCCTTAGCTGACCATGTTCACCTCCCTGACACTGAGAGGACTTGGTCATTAGTAGGAGAACGAGGTGCAGACAAAAAAGCTGACTCTGCATATAAGTAACACACACACGTAATAATAACAATATTATTTGTATTGGCCTATTTAGTGTTCTTAATATAAAATATTAAAATAGCTATTTTGTAAACTCCTTATAGCCAATGGTTACTACAGACACATGTTTTATTCAATTTTATATTATTTTTTCTGGGGAATTTTATTCACATTAGAACGTCAAGTTTGACAGCATCGATCGTATAGGGAATGCGGAGTTACGTCACGCCGTGTGGCACTATGGGACGTGGGCGCCATCTTTACAGGCACGGTCTCTCTGTTTACCTTTTCGCCGGCCGTTCCTATGGCATTTAAAAGTGGGTGTGTTTGGGTGAGACAACGTAAAATTGAAGAAGAACGGACTAAATGGAGAAGTTGAAACAAAAAGAGAAGGGACCCTACCGGGAAAAATTGAATGCCGCTGCTAAAAAACGTTATTTGGACAAACTTTCCGCCATAAACAACGTCGATCCATATGATTTGGCAGCCCAAGACTGGATTACGGATCCAGACGCACTACCTCCTCTCACATATCCGGACATCGTCAATTACCTTGTTTTTGGATTGAGTGCGTATACTTTGCAGGAGTTTAAGAGCTATAAATCCATTGAAGCTCATGCACAGTTTTGCAGCGGCTGGGTACAAGACCTCCTCATTCACAGGCCGGTTAACTGCGAGAGCACAGTCATACTTGCAAAGGTAAGACGGTACTTATGTTCTTTGCCAAGTTATTAAAACAAACAAAAGTGCTAAATATTCAGCTACAGTTATGTTATTTGAAAGAGTCATAAGCAGTGGGTTTGAGCAGTTGCATTTTCAATAAAAAAGATGAGTTATTATAATCATCAACATTGTAGAAAAATTCATTTTATTTTGCTTGTGGTGGGCAGATCTATTTTTGATTAGATTTTAATCAAATTTTAATAATTAAAATGAAAAATTGAATACATAAGGGGTGGGATGTTGTGAAAAGTGTAGTTTTTCCTCCTGAGTGCGGCAACCCACCTGATCCGGCGTCTTCTCGTTAGCTCCTCGACCTGCTTCCCTTGTTGTTTCTTCCAAGAAGGAACGCTGAAAAAACGTACCCCGTTGACCAGTTTCCTCCCTGAACGGTCGTGTGACCTGCTATGGCAATCCCTTATCGAGCAGAACTGACCAACCATATCTAAAATAGTGATAGAAAATCCAAAAGCAGCCTCCAACACATGAATTTCACTACAGCGGAATGAGCGGAATAGGGCGCGATCCTGTAAATATGGCCGCGGACCCATAATGCAACACGGCGTGACGTCATCTCCGCATTCAGCAGCACTGTCACTTCACAGAACACACGACACACACACACGGCAAACTGATTTTGTAATTTTTGAAGCGTGTAGATTACTTTTTGTTTTGTAAAGTTATCATCATGTGGCGAACACAGTATATAAGACGTGTTTAGAGGCTTCAATCTTCGTGAAGTTTCGCGCTCACCCTGTTCGGCTGAGACGCGGACGGGGGACGTGGAGGAAGGAGGACTTGGGTGTGCAGCAGCCGCTGAATCTGTGTCTACCAGACATGATAACCCCTCAGACAGCAGAGATGTTATTATTGTTGGATGTAAATCATAATTCAGTAATTATTTTACGAAGCTAGCTAGATAAAAGCAGGTCATGTAGCAACAAAAATAAGTAACTCTGAAAGTTTTGGAATACAGGAATAGGGCAAGCTACCTTTCTTTTTGAAAAACTGTGTGACATACTGTCGACTTCGGCGTTCTCTGTCTTCTCTTTCCTTCTTTTCTTTCCGTTTTTGATGCCCTGACTTTTGATGTGACATGCCTGCGTGTGTCACTGTCTGCACTGCATCATAGCGAGTGCAATAATAAGCTAGAGACGCTACACTAGCGATCGTAGCTCAGACAGCGCAGGTGGAATGAACCATTGTGAGGGGGAGGGGTGTCACTGAAACAGTAAATACATTATTTGTTTTTTAAATATTAAATCTATGGTCAAAACGGACAAATACACATTTAGTGCAAGAGGAGCCCTAGCACATTTCACGTATGTATAAAAAAGAGAAAATAAATAAGAAAAGAAAAAGGGGGTCTGCTCTTCTGGGCCCTAAATCAGCCTGGGCCCTTAGAATCGTCCTAACCTTCCACCCCTTTACAGCGCCCTTGCCAACAATAGCCTTTTTATTTTATATATTTAGCATCAAACAAATAATAGTTACTTCGTTTAAACCACACTGCAAGCAGACTTGAAATGTAGACTTGAACTTAAACACCAGGATCTGACACATGAAAAGCTTTCTTGTGAGAGGTCTGTTTTTGTTATGGACTGTCACTCTGTGCATATGGGGTGGGGCACAGTATTTCAGTTCACTACAAAAATGTCAGAAACATCTGTAAATTAATGATCACTTTACCCATGATGTGTTTCTCTTTTCCATCATCATTTTTCACCTTAAGGTTTCATACAGAGAATCTACAAGAAAATTAAAAAGTGTTTTTTTGTTTTGTTTTTCATTTTTGAGAAATCTGTATTACTTGACCATGTACACCAAGTGGCATCACAGTTCAATTCATTATAGATCCTAAATGATATATAAATTCGAAAATAGAACAGAAATAAATAATGAGATCTGTAATCATTTTACTGTTCTTAAAAATTGTTTTTAATTAAATAAAAATTAATTAATTAATGAAGTAGGGCTTTATAATAGAGTTTGAGTCCAAATGTTTTACATCTTGTACAACAATGTTAAGGAGCAAACCTCAATATGATATGACGTATGTATGGAGATGCACCTTTTTGTACAACACTGCAGCATCTCTGTTTAATTTACAGCATGTCATGACTCATGAATATTATTGTATTGAGTGTGCTATGTGTATTTGATGCCTCTTTCCCCAACATGCCATCATTATTTACCTGCTATACAACCTTTTCAGTTTCACTAAAACCTTCACATCTCCATTCACAATTACACTATTAGACTGTAATAATTTTGTTTGGTTTATTTAGTAACTTAATTACTGTACTTAATTGTATTTACATTGACAAAACTTTTGAGAGTAAGTAACTCAAAAAAGCCCATGCAAAAAAGAAACAAAATATGAGACAGACACACAAAGTTTAGTTGGAGTAAATGAGATTGTTCTGGTGATAATCTGAGAGCTGTTGGTATTTAAAATCCAATATTTATAATTGTAGTGGAAATTTTAATAGTCATTGATCCCAAACAGGTATCATAAGATGAAAGAACCTAGTCAATATATAAAAGTATATGTGTGTACGTGCTTGTGCGTGACGTTTCAGGAACATATGGGACAGGACCTCTGACCTTAGGGACGGTCAGTTTTGTCCAGTTTATTTCAGTACCAGTTTGTGTCTTTAAGTAGAAATTGAACAGCAGTAAGGGCTTTATTTGGGTGGGTGAAAGGTACAGCGGGTGAGGAGGAACCTTGAAAACAGTATAAAGGCTGTCTCATATCTTCCTGTTGTGTGTCACTCTTGCACAGCGTAACTTCTGTGTACTAGACTGAACCTATTCTTGCAAGAATAAATACTTATCTTTTTATTAATTTGACTCTGAGTGTCTCTTACGCAGTAATGATGTTTAACAGAATTTTTGCCACAACAATGTTGTATTTGCTGAACTAAATATCAGAACTAAAATTTAAACTGAAATGACTAACTGTGACTGTTTATGTAATATATTTAGAGATCGGATAGATTCTACCCACAAGTATGCAGGTGTTTCCTGGTGTAAAAATGAAACCTCTGAGATCCTTACTGAACTGTTAGAATAATCGTATGCTTTACTTCTCTAGATGCTCACTGACATTTGATGTTTAACAATAGCCTTTTTGATTTTGTATATTTTTGCATCAAGCAAAACTTTGTTTAAACCACATGCTCTGCAAGCAAATGTGGACTTGTACTTGAACTTTATTGAACAGTCACGAGTCGCTGTGTAAGTAAGTGCACCCTCAATCAAAAGTCTTTAATATCCAGTAATCCACAGAATACATAGAAGAATCACAGAAAGTCATCCACCATTATACCTAAGACGAGACTCGACAAAGAACTGAACAAAACAGGGAGTATACACATGCTAAATGAACAACAGTTTAATGGAAGAATAATCAAGAGAACAAACTGGCACACCCAAACTAGGTCAAATGACAGGGCACACATGCAGGCAAACAGAACCAGAACAGAGCATACATGTCACAGTACGCCCCCTCTGGAAAGGTACATCCTTGTGCCCTAGATGATACTTTTGACCTCTACTTTACTTATTTTAATGTGCATTTCTACATTTCCCTTCTTTAAAGCCCTCTTTTCCAATTCATCCACCTACTCATTCCCTTTCACCCCTACATGTGCTGGAACCTACATAAATTGTATACCTGCACTTTTAGCAATGTATGTACTCCCTGATTTGTTATCCTTGTAACTGACTGAAGGACTTCATATAAGTAAGGGTTAATGCCCGACGAGGTGTCCATTGTCAGGTAGGCTATTAATGGACGACGGCGAGGCGTGAACGGTTGCCTCCGCCGAAGTCCATTAATACCTAGACAATGGACACCTCGAAGGGCATTAACCCGCTTATACCGGTCACTTGCTAAAAAACACATTTTTAAAACATTAGTTTATATTTTAATTCGTTTTACAATCGAAATCTAAAGTTTTTACAAACGATAACTTCCCTGGTTACGGCTGACGGTTTATTTAGCAACCGCACTCTAAGAAATAAATCCGTAAAATAACAGAAAAAGTAGCCTACTGGCAGCTCATTACCCGGACTTTGTCCCGTAATACGCTGATTTCACGCAGCCGTTATTTTGAAATCGAAAGTGAGGCTCCGGTGGGAAGAAAAACCGGAAGTGTTGCCTTAATCATAGGAGAGTCGCGAATGCGATGGCGTATTGTTGTGTTTAATGTAGAAATTAGTTATTCTAAAAATGTACATACATTTCTTTCATACTTTAGACTATATACAGTGAAATTCATTTAAAAAAAAATGTTTTTCAGAAAGTTAAAAAAGAAGCAGGAACGAACTATTTACATATCCTATATTGGATATTAACATCCCATAGTGTAAATCGCGGCAGCAGCTTCAGGTTGGTAGTCCAAGGCATTGTTGTCTATCTTTACTTCCAGGGTTCTTCCCACCGGAGCCTCGCTTTCGATTTCAAAATGGCGGCTGTGTGAAATCAGTGTATTAAAAAAACGGAAATTTTCTGTTAATTCACAGTGTGCCCAACAAGAAAACAGAAATTGTCTGTTATTTAATGGTTTATCTATAGTAAAAAACGACTCGGTTACTAACGTAACCTCGGTTCCCTGAGAGGAGGGAACGAGTATTGCGTAAGCTTACGCTATGGGAAAACTCCTTTTCTCGAGAAATATTGAAGTCTTTATGTAAAACGCATTGCAGCTGCACAGCATACAGCAATGAGCGAGGCAGCTCGGTCATTGGCTGTGCTGCGGCAACTTGCACGAACCAATGACGGGGCGACTCTGAACCCGCTTCCAATGAGCGTGCTTCGCGCCCACGCGCATCAGAGCCCGCCAAGATGGGCGTGGCCAAGGCTATATATTGGGCGCCCCGTCGTCTGAGTTCTTTAGGTTCAATCGACTGAAGCAAACTGACCAAGCACAAGCACGGCAGATTACGCAATACTCGTTCCCTCCTCTCAGGGAACCGAGGTTACGTTAGTAACCGAGTCGTTCCCTTTCGAGAGGTCTCTCCTATTGCGTAAGCTTACGCTATGGGAACGCCATGTAAAACGCCGTGAGTGCTGACTTCGCTTCTATTAAGCCGGAGGCCGGTGCCTGAGCCTTTGAGCGAAGTAATTATCCAACGAGCCAGCCAAAGGCGGGCTTTATAAAAGGACAACGTGGAACGGCCCGATGGGCGTTCAGAGACACACACAAGCACATTTTTACGTACTGTCATGTATGAAAAATCCTCCACATCAGTTTCAAAGATGTGATTCCATGAGGGAGGAGACAATGCTCAGCATGTACACACCCCAGCCTATGCATAGTTAGACCGACAGTATGTTAGAGTGCAATGAGGGGACCTGTAGGTTATAAAACCTGATAAATGTGGACGGTGAGGCCCAGCCTGCAGCCGCACAAATATCTTGAATGGGTATCCCACTCGACCACGCCCACGAAGAGGCCATGCCTCTCGTAGAGTGAGCTCTGATGCCCAAGGGGCACTGAAGGCCCTTGGCTTCATAAGCCAGCGCTATAGCATCAACTATCCAGCGCGATATTCTTTGCTTTGACACAGCCAGACCCTTAGTGCGGCCGCCAAAGCATACGAACAACTGCTCTGTCTGTCTGAACAGGGCAGAACGTTCCAAATATACTCTGAGTGCCCTGACCGGGCAGAGTAAATTAGCGTCACTTTCGTCTGCTGGGGACGATAGCGCTGCCAAAGATATCACCTGTGCTCTGAAAGAGTAGAGAGCACCTTAGGAATATACCCGTGTTTTGGCCTGAGGACAACCCTGTTGTCGTTAGGTCCAAACTCCAGGCAGGTAGCGCTTGATGACAGCGCGTGCAGGTCGCCCACTCTCTTGACCGAGGCGAGAGCCAGCAAGAGAGCAGTTTTGAGCGAGAGCTGTTTAAGGTGCACAGTTCGGAGGGGTTCGAACGGGGCACGCTTAAGTGCGTCCAGGACCGTGGCCAAGTCCCAAATCGGCACCGAGAGGGGGCGTGGGGGATTTATCCTCCTGGCGCCCCTCAGGAAACGAACAACTAGGTAGTTTTTCCCCAGTGTGCGTCCTTCGACCGGTTCATGTGATGCCGCTATGGCAGCCACATATACTTTGAGCATGGAGGGGGTGCGGCCTGCCTCCAACAGCTCTTGTAAGAAAACGAGCACACTCGGTACTTCGCATGTCTCAGGATTCAGGTTCCTGGACTTGCACCAGTCACTGAACACCTTCCATTTCTGGGCATATAAGCGCCTCGTAGAGGGCGCTCGCGCCTCAGCGATGGTTCTCAACACTCCACTGGGGAGGTTCCCGGGAATCCGTTGAGGGGCCACGCATGGAGGGCCCACAGATCGGGGCGGGGATGGAGGATCATCCCGTTGGCCTGCCTGAGGAGATCTAGCCTCAGTGGAATCGGCCATGGGGCAGATTGTATCATCTGCATCAGCTCTGGAAACCACGTCTGATGACCTGAGGTAGCATCGCAACCGGAGGGAAGGCATACAGTGGGCGGCTCGGCCAGACTTGGGCGAGCGCGTCTGTGCTCTTTGAAAAGAAGAGAGGGCAGTGCGCATTTTCCTTGGAGGCAAAGAGGTCGACCTCTGCTCTGCCAAAGGTTTGCCATAACCACTGAATCGTCAGGGGGTGGAGAGACCATTCTCCTGGGAGAACTTTGTCTCTGGACAGCATGTCCGCTCCCTGGTTCAGAACACCTGGCACATGCGCTGCTCTCAGCGAGCGCAGGTTGTGCTGGAACCATAGGAGGAGCTCTCTGGCCATCGAGTGCAGGGAGCTCGATCTGAGTCCACCCTGACGATTTATATGCGAGACTACCTTCATGTTGTCCGTTCGGACTAGGACGTGCTCGTCCTTCAGGTACGGGAGCAGGGCTCTGAGAGCCAAAGCGACCGCTTTCAATTCCAGACAGTTTATATGTAGGCGCTTCTCCGGGTTTGACCACAAACCGGAGACAGGCCTACCCTCGTAAAGGGCCCCCCAACCTATTTTGGAGGCATCTGTCGTGATCATTTTTCTCCTTGTGTGCACACCCAAACTCACGCCGGACTGATACCAGTCGAAAGCTTTCCAGGGCGTCAGGGCTTTTATGCAGCCGTGATTTGCTCTGATTAAAAAGTGGCCCGAGCGCCACGCGTGAGTGGGGACACGGCTTTTGAGCCAGCGTTGGAGAGGACGCATGTGCAACAATCCTAGCTGGAGTACAGCTGATGCTGAGGCCATGAGACCGAGCATCCTCTGAAATCACTTGACGGGGGCGCGCGCACCCGCTCTGAACGATGTTGCAAGGCGCCGGATAGTGAACGCGTGCCGGATGAGAGGCGCGCCGTCATCTGCACTGAGTCTAGCACTATTCCCAGAAAAGAAATATTCTGGCTGGGGGATAGCATGCTCTTTGCAAAATAGATTTTTAGACCTAGGCACTCTAGATGACTGATAATCCAAGACCTGTATGTCACTAACTGGCTCTCTGATTGTGCTAGTATTAGCCAATCGTCGAGATAATTTAGTATTCGCACTCCCCGCTGTCTCAGGGGGGAAAGTGCTGCATCCATACATTTCGTAAATGTACGGGGTGCCAGTGACAGGCCGAATGGTAGTACTGTGTACTGGTATGACTGTCCCTCGAAAGCGAATCTCAGAAATGGCCTGTGATGAGGCGCTATTGGAATGTGAAAGTAAGCGTCTTTCAGATCCACTGACAGAAACTAATCCCCCGGGCGAACTTGTGCGAGGATATGCTTGGTTGTTATCATTCTGAACGAGCGAATCATTAAAGCTTTGTTCAGATGTCTGAGATCTAGAATGGGGCGGAGACCGCCATCCTTTTTCGGGACGAGAAAATAGCGTCTGTAAAAACCTGCCTCGCTCATAGAGGGGGGGACTGTTTCTATAGCGCCTTTCTCTATCAGTTTGAGCATCTCGGTGCGTAGAACATGTGAAACATCTTTTCTCAATTTCGTCTCTACCACTGCTGTGAAGCGGGGTGGTCTGCGAGCGAATTGAAGCGAGTAACCGTGTTTTATTATGTTCAAAACCCATTTCGGCATGTCTGGGATATTTTCCCAAGCTTTCGCTCGCACAGATATGGGCTGAATGCTGGCCGGGGGCCATCTGCAGTGTTTGTGAGTTGGGGTGCATGCATAACAGCGGGCACACGCGCTACTCTTATACAGCTTCCCACTTTTACTGGGGAAGAGTTTATAACTGTGGGAACAGTGCTTGTGTGTAGTGGTACATACGTGACAGTTGGCACACAATCTACATTTATGGGGCGTCCAGCCTGAGCTGGGAAAACATTTGGCACTGCGTTGACAGTTTTGATATGTGGGAATGCGCACTTTGGTGTGGACACGTGACCCTTTAATCACACAGGCAGAAAATAGCTCTTTATGTGATTTATGTGTGTCGCCGTAAAAACGGCGTTTGTTTGCAGGTGGGCGAGCTGTGTGGCTGGCACATTGGCTGCTGTATAGACATTTCCAGCCGCCTGTAAGGGGACTGGGTAATGCTTTAGACGTTTTGGAGAGAACGGTCCGGCTCTTGCGAGACAAGCGCTCTCCCTTTTCCTCCCTGTAGCTAGGAGGACTTATGAGGCTCTGGGTTCAGCACAATCTTGGGCCGAGGTCCCCGTCGCTCGGGCGGTTGCTTCCTGTTGGCAGAGCGCGAGCGGCGTCGAAAATCCGTTTCAGGTTTGGGCTGAGAAACGGGGGGCGCCATCTTAGCTCGCTGCTGCTGCTGAGGCGGCCGTTGGCGGCTCTGCGATGAGCTAGATCGCTTGGGCAGGAAGTGACGCATAGCCTGTGAGTCATTACGGGCTTCGGTGAAGCGCTCGGCGAACTCCTTCACCGCTGGTCCAAACAGGCCGTCTTGGGAGATAGGTGCGTCGAGAAAAGACGCCTTATCTGCATCCTTCATCTCTGTTTGCGTCAGCCACAGATGGCGCTCAAGGACAGTCAGGTTAGCCATAGCACGGCCGATGGATTGGGCGGTGGCTTTTGTAGCTCGCAGCGCTATTTCAGTGTCGCTGCATAGGTCCTTAAATGCCTCAGGATCGGGTCCAGACTCGTCCATACTGCGGAGAAGTTTGGCTTGAAACACCTGGAGGACAGCCATAGAGTGAAGCGCTGATGCAGCTTGGCCGGCGGTGGCGTATGCGCGACCGGCGAGAGCTGAAGTGGACCGGCAAGGCTTCGAGGGATGAGAAGCTTTAGCTTTCCATCCAGCGTTGGAGGGTGGACACAGATGATTGGCCACAGCCTCCTCGAGGGGTGGAGTCCCCTCATAGCCTCTTTCCTTCGCGCCGTCCACAGAGGAGAGCGACAAAGAAAAAGAAGGCTTCAGGCGAGCGGAGTGCGGGGCTTTCCACGACTTCGTGAGTTCGTCGTGAACTTCCGGGAAGAAGGGGGAGGGTCTTTGTCGAGGGGCCTGTCGGCGCCCCTGCAGGAACCACTCGTCCAGTCGGCTGCGGGCGGGTTCTTCCGGGGAAGACCAATCGAGCCCGAGGTCTTCCACGGCCTTAGAGAGAATGCGGACGATCTCTGAGTCCATGCTGGAGCCCGCGCTCGTGCCCGCTAATGTCGATGGCGCGGGGTCGAAGGACCAGCCCGGCCAGTCGTCGGATGCAGCATCACAGGAAAAACTGTCATCCTTATCTTCGTCATCCCCTGACGCGCCAAACGAGACGAGCCCCATCGCTCCGCAGGAGGGGTGCTGGTCCGCCTGTGTGAACTGGACTGGCGGCGGGGAGTCTTCGGGTGATGGTGAAGCACGCGGGGATTGGCCCGGGGTGACATCACTGCAAACCGCGTGCTCCGGTAGCCTCTGTGAGCGGCGTTTTTTCTTTCGCGGCTCGACCAGAGGAGATGGCAGCACGGAAGAGGTGGGCTCTTTCGCGGTGAAAACGGCGAAGCGAGCGCGCAGCTCGGTGAGGCCCAGGGCGTCACACTCGGGACATCCGCCTCGAGTAAGGGCAGCCTCTGCGTGGTCCGGTCCCAGGCAGCGGGCGCAAATGATGTGACGATCCCCGTCCTGAAGAGGGCCTCGACACGAGGCGCAGGAAGGCATTTGACGCCTTGTTAAATTGCTCTTTTAGAAAAAGTGTCGCGGGGGCGAACACTGAAAGCTTTTGAAAAGGATATGAGATGATGCGCGCCGGATGGCTTAGCAGAAGGGCGATCGAAGGCGGCTGAAGGCGCCGGCGTCCTCGAAGCAGTCCTGCTGTAGGCTTGTCGACGGCGGCGGCGGCGAAAAGACTCCAACAAATCCGGAGGATCAGCGAAGAGAAGGTTCTTTGCTGAAGGAGATTAAATCTAAAGAACTCAGACGACGGGGCGCCCAATATATAGCCTTGGCCACGCCCATCTTGGCGGGCTCTGACGCGCGTGGGCGCGAAGCACGCTCATTGGAAGCGGGTTCAGAGTCGCCCCGTCATTGGTTCGTGCAAGTTGCCGCAGCACAGCCAATGGCCGAGCTGCCTCGCTCATTGCTGTATGCTGTGCAGCTGCAATGCGTTTTACATAAAGACTTCAATATTTCTCGAGAAAAGGAGTTTTCCCATAGCGTAAGCTTACGCAATAGGAGAGACCTCTCGAAAGGGAACCCGGACACTTTCTGTCATTTAATGGTGTATCTAGGCTATAGTAAAAAAAACAGGACACTTTGTAATTTAATGGTGTATCTATAGTAAAAAAAAACAGGACACTTTCTGTTATTTAATGATATAACTACAGTAAAAACAAAACAAATATTAAATAAATCCATAAAATAACAGAAAATGTACTGGCAGCTCATTACCCAGACTTTGTTAATTAAAAGATCAAACATTTCTGTTAATTTATGGTTTCCTACAGTAAAAATAAAACAGATGAATTTAGGCAATATACCTACAGCAAATAGAAATTTTACTTTTCTGTTAGTTAACAGTGTACCTATAATGATAATAACTCTTGTTGAAAACATTTCAAACAAATCTTCTGTGATTTAAAAAATATTTTTATTTACTTATAAATCTACAAAGTTTTACCACAGTAGCCTTAGTTTTACTGTGATAGGTGTGGTAAAAGGACAGTAACCACAGAACTTACCATGCTTTTACCACATTATTTGTAGTTTTAATGTGATATTTGTGCACAGTAACCACAACACTTACCATGCTTTTACCACGTAACCTTAGTTTTACTGTGATAGGTGTGGTAAAAGGACAGTAACCACAAAACTGTCCGTGCTTTTACCTCAGTATTGGTAGTTTTAAAGTGATATTTGTTGTAAATGCATATTAATCACAGCACTTATCATGCTTTTAATGTCTAATAATGGAGGCTTTGCGATTCATTGCTTTCTACTTCAAAACAAGGTGATTAAACCTAATATGAATATTATTAACTGATAGAAGTTCTAGGCCTATAGCACGTCACGTGACAGATAGTGTACAATTAGTTCCAAGTGGTATTTGTAGTAGAATCACAGTAAAAACAACACTTACCTTGCTTTTACCATAGTAGCCTTAGTTTTACTGTGATAGGTGTGGTAAAAGGACATGAACCACAGAACTTACCATGCTTTTACCACATTATTTGTAGTTTTAATGTGATGTTTGTTGTAAATGCATATTAAACACAACACTTACCATGCTTTTCCCACATTATTTGTAGTTTTAATGTGATATTTGTTGTAAATGCATATTAAACACAACACTTACCATGCTTTTACCACATTATTTGTAGTTTTAATGTGATATTTGTTGTAAATGCATATTAAACACAACACTTACCATGCTTTTACCACATTATTTGTAGTTTTAATGTGATATTTCTTGTAAATGCATATTAACCACAACACTTACATGCTTTTATCACATTATTTGTAGTTTTAATGTGATATTTGTTGTAAATCCATATTAACCACAACACTTACCATACTTTTACCACATTATTTGTAGTTTTAATGTGATATTTGTTGTAAATGCATATTAACCACAACACTTACCATGCTTTTACCACATTATTTGTAGTTTTAATGTGATATTTGTTGTAAATGCATATTAACCACAAAACTTACATGCTTTTACCACATTATTTGTAGTTTTAATGTGATAATTGTTATAAATGCATATTAACCACAACACTTGCCATACCTTTACCACATTATTTGTAGTTTTAATGTGATATTTGTTGTAAATGCATATTAAGCACAACACTTACCATGCTTTTACCACATTATTTGTAGTTTTAATATGATATTTGTTGTAAATGCACAGTATCTACAACACTTACCATGCGTTTACCACCGTAACCTTAGTTTTACTGTGATAGGTGTGGTAAAAGGACAGTAACCACAAAACTGTCCGTGCTTTTACCTCAGTATTGGTAGTTTTATAGTGATATTTGTTGTAAATGCATATTAATCACAACACTTATGCTTTCAATGTCTAATAATGTAACAACAAATATTTGTAAGTTAAATCAGTAATTTTTCCATTAAATAATCCGATATATTATATATAATGATATTTTCTTTTCTCTTTTTTTTCAGCTGAAAAGACCAAAAGGGCCTTTCGGACTCAGTCAGCTCATTATTGTTTGAGGAGAAGTAAATGGGAGACGAAAAGCTACAAAGGCAAATATTCGCAATGGTATGTGTGTGTTGGTTTTAACCCAAAATCAAACATTTTATCAATCATTTGTCTTTTCTTAAACCTTTTCTTACAAAACCTATAGCCCAATCAGTACAAACATAGTCTCAAAGTCTTAATAATTCACAAGATTTAACAAGTTGTCAAATTCGTACAATACTTGTACATAATCCTGCAGCTTTTACTCCTAGTTCTGTCAATGGCTAGTGCCTCAATGTCACGGTTTTTGAATCGGCTCTCTCACGCTGATGTGTCTGCGTGAGTGTATTGTGTGGGTGTGGTTACTCATTGTGCTGATTAAGTGTCACCAGCTGTCTTCCATTCCAGTTCCCTTTATATACCCAGCATTCTCTCCCTTGTTGTCAGATCGTTGTGGTTGTTCCCCGGTGTGTTTCCTGTGCTCGTGCCTCGTCTGCTGTTCCTCGCCTGCTGTTCCTCGTCTGCTGTTCCCCGTCTGGAGTTTCGTTCGTCGTGTTGTCTGGATGTTCGTCAGTTCGTCGTGTCATCTGGATGTTCACTTTCCCTGGGATTCACTCGAGCACGTCATCACCTGTTTACCACCGGATCGCCATCTCGTCCCTGCTTCACTGTCCATCTAAGTGTTGTCCCCGACTTGTGCCTGCTTCATTGTTTCAGTCTGCATAATCCATTAAACTGAGTTTTACTTGCATACTGCATCCTGCTGTTTATTTCCTCACAGAACGATCTGACCAACCATGGATGCAGCAAGTTCATCACAGCTCAACGATTTCATCGCTCACAGTATCTCACGTATGGACCAACAAGCAGAGAGTATCTCGGGCACAGGTCGTGCGGTGCAAGCACTCGTGAAGCAGGTGTCCGAGCTCACCCAACAGGTACAACTTTTACAGACTCCCACTGCGCCCCCCACACCGTCCGTCCCCCCACCACCGATGCCTGCAGCAGTTGAGAGACCAGAGCCACGCCTACCCACACCAGAGGGATATTCCGGTGAACCGGAGTATTGCAGAGCATTCCTCACAAGATGTTCTATGCATTTTGCCTTACAGCCACGCACTTTCCAGAGCGAACAGACCAAAGTAGCCTTCGTGCTAACCCTGCTGTCAGGGAGAGCAGCACTTTGGGGAACGGCGGTGTGGGAGAACGGAGACGACTGCTGCACCTCGTTCCAGGCACTCTCCGAGGAGATGAAGAGGGTTTTCGACCGTGCAGTGGCGGGTAAGGAGGCGGCCAGATTACTCGCCGAACTGCGACAGGGAGAAGGCTCGGTGGCGGACTACTCCATTCGGTTCCGCACCCTGGCCGCAGAGTGCCGTTGGAACGAGGAGGCGCAGTGGGATATGTTCCTGCATGGGTTGGCTGACCGCGTTCAGAGGGAGATATACGCGATGGACTTACCCGAGACACTGAACGGACTGGTGGAACTTGCGCTGAGAGTGGACTCGCGCCTGAATCGTGTGACCAGACTGACGCGCCCCAGCCGTTCCCAGTCCAGCCCGGAAGACCACCAGCCCGGTGGCGCGAGCGCGGTCAGCCCCGCATTCGACCACGAACCCATGCAGGTGGGGAGAGCTCGGCTTTCCCGGGAGGAGAGGGAGAGGCGGAGATCCCAGGGACTCTGTCTCTACTGTGGTCGGGCAGGTCACTTCATCCACTCCTGCCCGGTAAAAGAGCAAGCCCGGTAGTAAGTATGAGGCTACTATCGGGTGGGATCTCCGCCGAGAAGACCTCATCACCATCATCAACCCTCCTCCCGGTAAGACTGAGATGGCGACAGTCGACGCACTGCACCAACGCACTACTGGATTCGGGAGCGGAGGGTAATTTCATGGACTTCAAACTTGCACTTAAGCTTCAGATTCCCGTCACTCCTCTTTCGCACCAGATTACAGTCAACGCACTCAATGGTCAAGAACTTCCCCTTATTACACATGCTACTGAAGACATTACCCTAATCACTTCTGGAAATCACACAGAACTCATTTCATTTTTTCTCATGGACTCACCACTTGCACCAGTGGTTTTGGGACACCCGTGGCTTTCCAGGCACAACCCCCGGATCGATTGGTGCACTAACACTGTTTCCACATGGAGTAACCACTGTCATGAGTCTTGTTTAGTGTCTGCCTGTCCTTCTGTGTCTGGTTCTATGTTTCAGAGTGAGGCAGCGGATTTGTCTAACGTGCCCGCGGAGTACCAAGACCTGAAGGAGGTGTTCAGTAAGTCTCGCGCTGCTTCTCTTCCTCCGCATCGTTCCTATGACTGTGCGATAGATCTACTGCCAGGTAAATCTCCGCCTAAGGGCAAACTTTACTCTCTTTCTGTTCCCGAGAGGGAGGCCATGGAGAAATATATTTCTGATTCTCTGGCCTCTGGGTTCATCCAACCTTCCTCTTCTCCTGCGGGGGCGGGGTTCTTTTTCGTTGGGAAGAAGGATGGTTCTCTGCGACCTTGCATTGATTACCGAGAGCTGAATAACATCACGGTAAAGAACTCTTACCCTTTGCCGTTGATGTCTTCAGCTTTCGAGAGGTTGCAGGGAGCATCCATTTTCACGAAACTGGACTTACGTAATGCATATCATTTGGTTCGCATCAGGAAGGGGGATGAATGGAAAACCGCTTTTAATACCCCTAGGGGGCACTTTGAATATTTGGTTATGCCGTTCGGGCTTTCCAACTCCCCAGCGGTTTTTTAAGCACTCGTGAATGACGTGTTGAGAGACATGGTAGATCAGTTCATATATGTTTACCTGGATGACATATTGATTTTTTCTTCGTCTCTCCAGGAACACGTTCAACACGTCAGGCGAGTGCTCCAGAGGTTGTTAGAGAATGGGCTTTTTGTCAAGGCGGAGAAATGCTCGTTTCATGCACAGTCTGTTCGCTTCTTAGGGTACATCATCTCTTCTGAGGGAGTGCGCATGGATCCTGACAAGGTTAAGGCTGTGGTAGATTGGCCAAGTCCAGATTCCCGTAAGGCCCTACAGCGGTTTCTGGGATTCGCCAATTTTTACCGACGTTTCATTCGTAATTTCAGCCAACTAGTCGCACCTCTGACTGCCTTGACCTCCCCCCGAACGACGTTCAGGTGGTCGAACACTACCGAGGCAGTGTTCAACAACCTCAAAAGTCGCTTCGTTTCGGCTCCCATTCTTGTCACCCCTGATCCCACACGTCAGTTCGTGGTGGAGGTCGACGCGTCAGAGGTGGGAGTAGGAGCAGTGCTTTCACAACGCGCTTCCTCAGACGACAAGATGCATCCCTGCGCGTTTCTTTCTCATCGACTATCGTCTGCCGAACGTAATTATGACATTGGTAATAGAGAGTTGTTGGCAGTCAAACTAGCGTTGGAGGAGTGGCGTCATTGGTTAGAGGGTTCGTGGGTTCCCTTTATCGTTTGGACCGACCATAAGAATCTTGAATATATCAGATCTGCTAAAAGACTCAGCTCCAGGCAGGCTCGGTGGGCTCTTTTTTTCGGTCGTTTTGATTTTGTTCTCTTGTACCGCCCCGGGTCCAAGAACATCAAACCCGACTCTTTATCTCGTATTTTTGATCCATCCAAACGCCCGGTGACTCCCGAGTGTATTTTACCTGAGAAAGTTGTCATCTCCACTCTGGTATGGGAGGTCGAGTCGAAGGTCAAGACAGCCTTAGAAGGGGTAACGCCTCCGCCTGGTTGTCCACCGAGCCGATTATTTGTTCCGGAGGGGTTACGGTCCGACGTTATTAGATGGGGTCATTGCTCCAACGTGGCTTGTCATCCAGGAGTGACTCGCACCAGGTTTCTAGTTAAACAACGATTTTGGTGGCCATTGATGGCTCGCGACATTCACGATTTTGTTTTGGCTTGCTCAGTCTGTGCCACTAGTAAGACATCTAACCAACCCCCAGACGGGTTACTTCGACCGCTGTCTGTCCCTTCGAGACCCTGGTCCCACATCGCTCTAGATTTTGTCACCGCCCTCCCGCCTTCCAATGGCATGACGGTTGTTTTAACCGTAGTGGACCGGTTCTCGAAGGCGGCACATTTCATTCCCTTGCCCAAATTACCTTCAGCCAAGGAGACAGCGGTCACTGTCATAGATCACGTTTTTCGGTTACATGGCCTCCCGATGGACGTGGTCTCGGACAGGGGTTCCCAATTCGTATCCAGATTTTGGCAGGAATTTTGTAAATTGCTGGGGGCCACGGTCAGTCTGTCCTCGGGCTATCATCCCCAGAGTAATGGCCAGTCTGAGCGAGCCAATCAGGACCTCGAGAGAATGTTGCGATGTTTGGTTGCCAAGAATCCGTCGTCCTGGAGCCAACAGCTTTCTATGGTGGAGTACGCCCACAATTCATTACCAGTGTCATCCACGGGCCTCTCGCCATTTAAGTGTAGTTTAGGTTACCAGCCACCAATTTTTCCGAGTCTGGAATCCGAGGTCGCGGTCCCCTCCGCTCACGCATTCGTCCAGAGGTGCCACCGTACTTGGACTAGAGCCCGTGAGACTCTACTCCAAGCAGGGAGGCGCATGAAGGCCAAGGCCGATCGCCACCGGTCAAAGCCTCCCGTTTACGTCGTGGGTCAAAAAGTGTGGCTTTCTACCAAGAATATTCCTCTCCGCTCCGTGTCTAACAAGTTAGCTCCTAAATTTATTGGCCCGTTTCCTGTCACCAAGATTATTAGTCCGGTGACAGTCCGACTCAAACTCCCTCCTGCGTACAGGAGAATTCACCCCGCTTTCCATGTGTCTAAAATCAAACCCGTGTTTCATTCTCACATTAATCCGCCTGCCCCGGTCCCCCCCCCCGCCGCGACTCGTAGATGGGGAACCCACATATTCGGTTAACCGCATTCTGGACTTGAGACGGAGGGGACGAGGATTTCAGTACTTGGTGGACTGGGAGGGTTACGGTCCGGAGGAGAGAAGTTGGGTACCGGCTAGAGACATCCTGGATCACTCCCTTATCGATGATTACAATCGACAGGTAAGGGAGTCTGAGAACGCCAGGAGGCGTTCTTAGGAGGAGGGGTACTGTCACGGTTTTTGAATCGGCTCTCTCACGCTGATGTGTCTGCGTGAGTGTATTGTGTGGGTGTGGTTACTCATTGTGCTGATTAAGTGTCACCAGCTGTCTTCCATTCCAGTTCCCTTTATATACCCAGCATTCTCTCCCTTGTTGTCAGATCGTTGTGGTTGTTCCCCGGTGTGTTTCCTGTGCTCGTGCCTCGTCTGCTGTTCCTCGCCTGCTGTTCCTCGTCTGCTGTTCCCCGTCTGGAGTTTCGTTCGTCGTGTCGTCTGGATGTTCGTCAGTTCGTCGTGTCATCTGGATGTTCACTTTCCCTGGGATTCACTCGAGCATGTCATCACCTGTTTACCACCGGATTGCCATCTCGTCCCTGCTTCACTGTCCATCTAAGTGTTGTCCCCGACTTGTGCCTGTGTTACGGCCCTTTATCTAGCTTGGCTCGTTAAATCACATATAAGACAAGGACCGAACATATTTAATAATCACAGACGATTGAGTGGTATTCAGACGTTAATCACGCCATAATTTTTAATCCAGTCCACAACAGACAAAGGACAGAGCACCCCATAATAAACAACAAACAAATAAACAACACAGGTAGGGCAACAGAAAAAAAACATAATCCCTTAACTAAGCCTATCGTAGCAGGAAAGATCTTAACTAACTCCCGACAGAAACAACAAACAGGTGAGTCTTCCGGGCCACTGCTTCGCTACGCTACAATCTAAATAAATAACAAAAGTGAACTAAGGAAATAACCTCTACCTGGCTTTAAATAATAAAAAAACTCAGTTCACTATCATCGAAGTCTTCAGCATGGAGGTGCGACACGAGACGATGAGCGTTCTCGCCATCAGGCGAACCACCCCAGCTGACAACAATCAGGAACGGCGGCGAAGAATGAGGAGCAAGAGAAGCGGAGAGAGACCGCGCCCTCAACACCAGGCCGGCTTAAGTGCAGGAATTCCCATGACGTCACTCATTCCGTAAATCAGGGGAAAACCCCTAACTCCACCTACGAACTCAAATAACAAAATTAATACACTCAGTAGTTCAATATATATAGATCCACGTAACACCCTCACCCTTAAATGATTAATTGGAGGGAGAAAGAAAGAGAAATCTTACCTCAAAACTACAATTAATTCAGACACGGGATAAGGCATCAGCAACCACATTATCCTTACCCCGTATATGACGAATGTCAAGCTCAAAAGTCTGTAAAAACAAACTCCAACGCATCAGGCGTTGATTGTTATTTTTCATTCGGTTAATGAAGATCAAGGGATTGTGGTCCGTATAGATGATCAGTGGATGTGAAACAGACCCAATATACACATCAAAATGTTGAATAGCAAGGACAAGGGCGAGTGCCTCCTTCTCAATGGTGGAGTAACCTCGCTGGTGTTTATTGAATTTTCGTGAAAAATAGCAAACAGGATGCTCCACCCCGATCTGGTCTAATTGGAGGAGAACAGCTCCTGCACCAGTGTCACTTGCATCAACAGCGAGAAAAAACGGAGTAGAAAAATCAGGTGCAGATAAAACAGGAGAATTAACTAGAAGTGCTTTGATTTTCTCGAAACTCGATTGGCAAACCTCAGACCATTTAAAATGAACCTTAGGACTAAGAAGATCGGTTAAGGGCGAAGCAACAACAGAAAAATTCTTACAGAAATTTCTGTAGTACCCTACCATACCCAAAAATCGACGGAGCTCACGGCGTGTCTTGGGCACGGGAAAATAAGTGATAGACTCGACTTTAGACTCAACAGGTCTAACCTGACCGCCACCAACAATCTTTCCCAAATAAGTGACCGTAGCTCGACCGAATTCGCACTTCGCTAAATTAACCGTAAGGTTAGCTCGAGACAAACGACTAAACAGCGCATCGAGTTGTTCCACATGTTCTGACCAAGATGCGCTATAAATGACCAAATCATCCAAATACGCTTCAACGTTATGCATGCCTTCGATGACACGATTCACCAACCTCTGAAAGGTTGCCGGGGCGTTTCGTAAACCGAAAGCCATTACGTTATAATGGAGGAAATGATCCGGTGTCACGAACGCACTGATTTCCTTTGCGCGATCGGTCAAGGGCACCTGCCAGTATCCCTTAAGCAGATCGATTTTCGTAACAAACACAGCATTTCCAACATGATCCACGCAATCTTCCATACGAGGCAATGGATAACTATCTGGTTTGGTCACAGCATTAACGCGTCTAAAATCTGTACAAAAACGAAACGTACTGTCAGTCTTTTTAACCAATAAACAAGGTGAACTCCAAGGACTAAAACTTTGCTCTGCGATGTCATTTTCAAGCATAAAAGTCACCTCATTTTGCAACAGAATTTTTTTTTCAGGACTTACCCGATATGCGTGCTGCTTAATAGGCAACGAGTCACCAATATCGATGTCATGCTCTATTAACGAAGTACGAGATGGAACATCAGAGAACAAATTACTGTACGTCCGAATAATGTTAATTATGTCAGCTCGTTCAGCAACGGTCAAATGGGAAAGATGCGAGTCTATGGTTCGGATCATCTCAGAATTTTTCAATCTCCCCGCAACCAATTCCGTCGAAGGAAACTCTACATCCTCCTCAACAGTGGAATCATCACTGCTGTCTGACACAGCCGAACTCAATGTGCGGATAACTTCAGGTCCAGACAGCACTTCAACTTCAGGTACATCAGCACTGGACAGCGCCTGTTCTCCTGTCACCGGAAAGTCTGTGGGTGAAACAGTTAACACAGTCGACTTCCTTCCAGACGAATCTGGCGGTCTCTCAAAGTACGGCTTAAGCATGTTAATGTGACATAGACGAGTTTTTTTTCTTCTGTCTGTTGTCAAAACAACATAGTCAAGCTCACTCACCTTTTCTTTCACTTGATAGGGACCATAATAACGAGCCTGCAATGCAGACCCAGGCACTGGCATCAGCACTAACACCTTGTCACCAGGAGCGAAGCTACGAAGTCTAGCCTTACGATCAAAACGTTTTTTCATTCGTTGTTGTGACATCTCCAAGTTCGCTTTAGCCAACTCACATGCGCGGCGCAACTTGAAACGAAACTCTGAGACATGGTCAAGAATGTTGTTTGAAGTCGAATCATTAGTCCAATGATCTTTAATCAATTTTAGTGGGCCACGTACAGTATGCCCAAACACTAACTCAGCCGGACTAAAGCCCAACGACTCCTGCACTACCTCCCGCACTGCGAACATGACCATAGGCACCCCTTCGTCCCAATCCTTTTGAAACTCAAGACAAAACGCACGCAGCATCGACTTTAAAGTCTGGTGGAACCTTTCGAGTGCACCCTGGCTTTCTGGATGGTAACAGCTGGACGTGCAGTGTTGGATATGCAATTGATTCAGAGCTTGCTTGAACACACGGGACATAAAATTCGTACCTTGGTCGGACTGAATAGTACGCGGAAGACCAAACAATGAAAAAAATTTGATAAGTGATCTCACAATCACTGGTGCAGTAATTTTACGCAGAGGAATTGCCTCCGGAAAACGCGTTGACGTACACATTATGGTGAGTAAGTATTGATTTCCCGACTTCGTGCGAGGCAAGGGACCGACACAATCAATCATCACACGTTCAAATGGTTCACCAATAGCTGGAATTGGATGTAGCGGAGCAGGTGAAATGTTCTGGTTCGGTTTTCCCGTCCTTTGACACACGTGACAACTTCGGCAATAATTCGCAACATCAGTTTTCAAGCCTGGCCAAAAAAAATTTCGAAGTATGCGATCGTACGTTTTGTTCACTCCTAAGTGACCAGCAAAGGAACTATCATGCGCAAGACTCAAAATTTCGGAGCGATACGAGGAGGGAACTATTATCTGCCTAACGATTTGCCACTCATCATCAGCAGATGCAGTAGGTGGTCTCCACCTCCTCATCAACACCCCATCGTCCACAAAGTATCCTTGCGATGCATGCTCGAGTTGCTCGACAGGAACAACAGCTTTAAAGAGGGACGACAATTTCTCATCTTTCCTCTGTTCAACAATAAGCTGCTCGCGAGACAGGGACAATTTATTAGGCATGAAATGTTCATCAAATTTATTAACGGCAGGATCTGAACCGTCAACAAGGTCTGAACACTTAACTTCCCAAGGGTCAGAATTAGAAAAGAACGTATCACTCAGATCAAACTTAAACTCATTTTCCAATTCACTAAGGCTTTTATCTTTTGTCCTCTGAGTCATAGCGCGAGTAACAGCACATGAGGGAAAAATCTCAGGATATTTCTGAGCTAATACATCAGCTATAGGACAAAGAGGAACATCAGTTACCTCGGGGCTAGCAAAAACTTTTCCTCCCGCTAAGTCATTCCCTAAAATAAATGTAACATCTCGAACGGGAAGACACGGTCGCACTCCAACCACAACGCGGCCAACAACAAGGGAAGACTCAATTTCAACCTCATGTAAAGGTACCTTCACGAAGCCCATTTCGAAACCCTGCACCAAGACGCTTGAACCAGTAAAGCTCTCATCAGACAACGGCAATATTCCTTCCAGAATAAAACTCTGAGCAGCGCCGGTATCACGAAGTATCTTGATTGGTTTTCGTAAAGCATTACCTGCCAAAGATACAAATCCGTCCATCATAAACGGCACATACCCCTCATCTTCACACATGTCAGCTTCCAAAGCCAACGACTCCAGTCCTTCCACTTGTGGCGAGGACGTCATCAATAAGCCTACAGGTTTAGGAACACGGTTCTTCTTTTTAAGCACATTGCACTCAGAAATAATGTGTCCACGTTTCTTACAATAGAAACAAATGGGTGAGAACACAGACTTATCAGAACTCACCGCCACTCTGTCAACGGGTAGGGGGCGTTCAGAATTACGCTGAAAAGACCGATTACTGTTGTTACCGGATGAGAACTTCGGCACAACGCTAAACACGTTCTTGTGTGTAAGCACATATTCATCAGCCAATATAGCAGCAGCAGAACATTTTGAAACTTTTTGCTCATTTAGATAAGTTACAACGCGTTCTGGTAGGCAGTTTTTAAACTCCTCTAAAATAATCAATTCTCGGAGCTCTTCAAACGTTTCCACTTTCATGGAAGCACACCAACGATCAAACAGGGACTCCTTCCCCCGAGCGAACTCCACGTAAGCCTCATCACTTTTCCTTAGATTACGAAATTTTTGACGATAAGCCTCGGGAACCAATTCATACACTCTGAGAACAGATGCCTTCACTCGATCGTAATCAAGAGACTCCTCGATTGATAAAGAGGAAAAAGCTTCCTGGGCTTTACCCACAAAAACACACTGCAACAACATGGGCCAAAATGTTTGCGGCCATTTCATATTGACAGCAACGCGTTCAAAAAGAGCAAAAAACTTATCTACCTCCTGCTCTCGGAAAGGAGGAACCATGCGAATATTACGACTCACGTCGAAATCAGAAGCATCAAACACACCCCTTTCGCGAGATTTCAACTCCATTTCTTTTAGGCGACACGCTTGTTCCATTTCGAGCCTTTTCAGTTCAAGTTCATGTCTCTCACGATCACTTCGTCTCTCTTTCTCACGCTCCCATTCTTCTCTCTCCTTCAACGAAACTCTTTCGTGCTCTATAGCTTGCAGTTCCAATTTCCTAATCTGCATCGCAAGATCCTCGGAACTACCCTCAACTAATTCAGGATAATCCGTCATCTTTTCCTCCTCACCAAAAACGCCCTGTTCATGCAATGAATCAACAAGCAACATCTGAAGTTCACGTTTAGTTGAAGTCTTACGAAAACTGACCTTAAAGTAAGCAGCAATTTTCATCAGATCTGCTCTGTTGATATTCAATAGCTCAACTTGCGTCGGCTTCTCAATAAAGCTTGCTAATTCAAACATGATCAGATTCAACGTTTAATTATTAGGGGGGGGGGGAAACAAAAACAACAACGAGCACTACTCGGGCAAAACCCACCAATCGACCGTGATTAAACAAAGTTACTCCAAGTTACTCAAGTAACACAAAGTGTGAGCAGATCAAAGAAAGATCAGACAAAGCCACACACAATTCAATCCCGGACGAGCCCCCAAATATGTTACGGCCCTTTATCTAGCTTGGCTCGTTAAATCACATATAAGACAAGGACCGAACATATTTAATAATCACAGACGATTGAGTGGTATTCAGACGTTAATCACGCCATAATTTTTAATCCAGTCCACAACAGACAAAGGACAGAGCACCCCATAATAAACAACAAACAAATAAACAACACAGGTAGGGCAACAGAAAAAAAACATAATCCCTTAACTAAGCCTATCGTAGCAGGAAAGATCTTAACTAACTCCCGACAGAAACAACAAACAGGTGAGTCTTCCGGGCCACTGCTTCGCTACGCTACAATCTAAATAAATAACAAAAGTGAACTAAGGAAATAACCTCTACCTGGCTTTAAATAATAAAAAAACTCAGTTCACTATCATCGAAGTCTTCAGCATGGAGGTGCGACACGAGACGATGAGCGTTCTCGCCATCAGGCGAACCACCCCAGCTGACAACAATCAGGAACGGCGGCGAAGAATGAGGAGCAAGAGAAGCGGAGAGAGACCGCGCCCTCAACACCAGGCCGGCTTAAGTGCAGGAATTCCCATGACGTCACTCATTCCGTAAATCAGGGGAAAACCCCTAACTCCACCTACGAACTCAAATAACAAAATTAATACACTCAGTAGTTCAATATATATAGATCCACGTAACAGCCTGCTTCATTGTTTCAGTCTGCATAATCCATTAAACTGAGTTTTACTTGCATACTGCATCCTGCTGTTTATTTCCTCACACTCAATTCCTGTATATATTTATCTCCATATTTGTAAATCAGTTGCGTACCTTCTTGGAAAGTAGTCGGATGTCCCATACACTGTCAGAAAAGTTTATGTTATTTGCATTGTATTCATTAAAATTATTACAAATTGGACCCTGTCTGTTGATGTTCCAATGATACATGATGTCTCTCCACAACTCATAACCTTCCTCTGTTTGCAAGAGTGGAAAAGCTAATTTGACTTGTCACATGACATCAGATACTCGATTATTTTGTCGTAATCAGATCAGTTACACTGCTGATAACTGTGCCATTTGCATGTAAATCATGTTGTTGTTTTTTTACATGTTATCATGTAACATATTATATCATGTAATCATAATCACTTTTTTGAGTTCATATGATTATTGCATGCTATTAAAGACATACTTTTATTCATAGAAATGCTCACATATCAGTGAACTTATTACATAAAAATGCTTTTAATATATAATTATGCAACACTCCTTACATAAATAAATCCTACTGTTATATATAAACTGACTACTTGCAAGTAATGTATTAAAATTACCTTCCTTTCTGTTTTGCAGGATTATCTTTTTTAAAGCTTTTCAATATCAAACTCAACAGCTCTTTTAGGAACCAACCCTCACAAGATCTACTAGTGAGTCGCAGCAAATCTTGCCGTGATCAGCCCTTCCCAGGTAAAGTTTCTACAATATTTCAATCAGTATTTACTCATCAAATGTTCTCCCCTGAATCGTATGGTAAATTACCTCAATTATAACTGTGTTAATTGGTATGTTTCAAGAACAATAGTAATTGCACATAGAGTAAGTGGAGACTTTCTTGTTTTACAGCAGAGAAGGAAGACCAGTCCTTATATCAACGCAAGCTAATCGAATAAGTGCTTTGTTTCGGGTGAGGAAGAAACATCTGGTGCCCAAAGAAGACAGAAAGGTGCGTAAGTCCATTGGTATGTCTTGTATTTAAACAATGCTGTGTATTACATAATTTGATCTTGACAATTTTACATTGTACAGATTATCACTCGATTTTTATATGGGTAAAACTGTTTTTCTTCAGTACTTAGCTTATATTATGTGCTGCAATATTATATATATATATATATATATAATACTTCAATGTGTATATTATATAATGTACTGACTGCTGCTTTTTGTAAATTTAAATAAGGAACAGGCAACTCTGGCCCTTTTGCGTTCTCCTTTTTGAGGTGGAGAGTTTACATCAAACCCTAATTGAGCACATCTGAACATTTTAACCAAAGTCTTCAGGTTTACTTGTAGACAATAGGCAGGAGGGTTTGAGGTTGGAGCTAAATCTGCTGGACAGTGGACGCTGAGGGCCAGAGTAGCCCATCACTGCTATAAATAAAGCTACACTGTGTAATTTTTTTATGTTGATTCTTTGCAAAAAAAAACACTTTGTTCTTTCAAAATTATATGTGCTCATTCATGTGTAATTACTTCTACCAACTAATCAAGTACTCTCGTAAGTGTACAATCTGCCATTTAGAATACATATGAGCAAGTCGCTCGAATGGTGGCAGCCATGTTGCGCCTCCATCTTGAAAATACATTAGCCAAATAGGGACATACCTGGAAATTCAAGAGTCGCCTTTCGCGCCTTTACTTAGTGGCACCGTGACGAATGCGAGGGGGAGATTACTCATAATAATACGGCCACAGTAGGAGTTAAAACGCCCTCGGAATGGGAGGGGCTAGAAAGTAATATTCAGTTGGTAGTCTTATACAATTTCACCGCTATATGGGAGAAAATCTTACACAATGTAGCTTTAAATAATGCAGAACATAAGCTGACCTGACTGTCCATTAAACAGTTTCATTTGAATTGTTTGTGTTTTTTGTTTTACTTTCAGACCAGGACTGGAGAACGTCTGACGATGGGATGTTGAGACTTCTTTCTCTGAGAAAAAGCTACACCACATCAGTGATCACATCTTCTGTTCATCAGTTATACTGTAGTGCACAACTGAACAAACTGTTTAGATGAGGAAGAAGAACACAAACACGATAGAGACGTACAGGGAAGAGCAAGAAACCAGTTTAGCTGTGATAATGAATTATTTTTTTCCAACACAATATAAAATCTGTTTTCTGTATCATAGGTGACTGAATATGATTCTCTGGTACTCATTTGTGTGGCTTCAGCAGTAGTGAATGGATTAATTTGATGTTAATGTATTTTTGAAGGCTCATTGTTATTTATCTTGAATCTCATTTGTCTTTATGCTACTTTATCAACTTTATGTTGTGTCCTCAAATAAAGTGTTGTGTAATAAAGTATGGTGAATATTGTGTATTGAAAGTGGTGTTTGGGACAGAATTTTATTTGAGAAATTTGAATTTCTCATTTATTTAGTTTAGTTCATAATTTAAAAACAACTAAATATAATTAATTACCATAATTATTTTACTTAGGACATAAACATTATGTTGTGGTTAATGATATTTGGGACAACAATGCAGCAAAAGTTGCACATACTTGCATGGATGCCAGTTTTCAGTGAAATAAAGAGAAGGTGTGTGAATAACAAGAGGCTGCAGTGGGCTATCTTGCTACAAATACTTTAAGTATAATTGAAGATGACCCATGTTGATCATTCTAGTACATCTACTACTGCATTTAAAATGAAAGCATAGACATTACTGATGTCAGGCAAATAATCAGCAGTCAGATGGGGTGAAAAGGATATTTTGGCACTGTTTTGTTGTTTTACTGAATGGTGCATTATACTTGTGATATAGTAATAGTTCAAAATCTAAAATCTGTGTAGATTGCACTGCCCGTCCACCCTCAGGGGCCCAGCAACGGCCCCCAGAAGAGCAAAAGAAAGCACATTTCAAATGGCTGTAACTCAAAGTCCGGTTCGTGTATCAAAGAGACAATATGAAGGACAACTGCTTATGCTATGTTTACTTAATAATGTTGGGCACAGTTTTCAGACATATATGGCAAGCTGGCATAAAGGTTATTTTAAAAGTACTCACAGTAAAATATCAAATTGCAACCTATCCCTCATATATATCATAAAGGTTTGCACAATTAACAAATTTAGATATCCAGTTGCCCAGTAAAGATATTATTTATTTAACATTTACTGTTTCATTACTAAACGTTTTAAACTACATTACCCACATATCTCTGTCATTATATCAATGGAACAGGTAACATTGTGCTGTAGTTCATTGAAATGTGCAGACATGCTTAGGGTTAGGGTTGGGATCTCGGTAAAGGAGAAATTTCTCACAACATAGAGACACTTTCTAGTTACTTTAATGTATAACTAACGTAATAATAACACCAAAACATACTTTGTAGCATGAAGCGCCGTTTTATATGGGTTAAATGATAGTCCAATCACAGCGAGTTCTGCGATAAAGTCACAGCCAATAACAACCCAGCTGAACAGATGCGTCACACTTACTTGCCCAATTATGGTAAATGATGACAGATCTCTTCCGGTTCCGGCTGCAGGGATAGATTCCTTAAATATTTAATATTTGGGCTGTTAAATATGTATTGCTTCTAATTAAATTATAAAACTCACATTTAAAAACAAAAAGACTCCTTTGTGTGGTTACCATCCAAAAACGTTGATGATGACACAAATTTGCTCATTTGATTAGACTGATGCATACATTTGAAAGAGAAACTTTTTTTCTAAGCAATGGCCCAGATAGCAATGAGTCGGCGGACCACCGTCGGTTCTCCGGCGGCAGTAGAAGCGTCAGAATGGCGACATCGCAAACACGTTGGACGGCGCACCGCCGGCGGCAGCCGCTTTTTAAAAGCGGCAGCCGCCTTCATACCGCCTTCGTTAAGCGGCCGGCCCGCGGGCCAACCGCCATTCCGCCGCCTTTATATTGAAGGCCGTCCTTCCGCGGCCCGCCGGAGGCAAACGCTATTTTCGAGCGCTCTGCCGCCGCTTATTCTGGCTATATATATATTTTTTTATTTATAGCATGCAGTTTAGCAAGAATAATGATTGCTCAAACCAGACAAATTTACAATTGGCATTTTTATTCCACATTTCAAAGTACAGTAACTGTCATTTAAACAAGATATTTCAGATCACTGAAACATAACAGAAAAATAAATAAATCAATATACTAACATGCAGGTTTCCAATTCAATTTTGGTTAAACAGCCTTACAAGCAAATTACAACACTTACAATAAGTGTTCATATAAAAAGGACAGCTCTAGGGTAAAAAATTACCAGTAAACATTATGACAAGTAAAGAGGATATTTGATACCAAATAATGTGCAAGATACCAAATAAATAAAAGTATAACTACATTTACAAGCCATTTCTAACAATATGATAAGTGGTAGTAATTTATAGTAAAGCTCTGGAGTAGAATAGGCCATTATAACGGCAATGCTGACCTGTGGCACAAGGATTTACAAGCTTTATTTGAAAAAGAAAAAAAGAAAGTAATTTCCACAGTGAGTGAGTGTAGTCTGACACTTCTGACTTATTTAGGGGTCTTGATTCTACTGACTGCAAGATAAAGAAAGGATTCCAGTTGTCAGTGATTCTGGGGTGTCAGTAGTCAGTCTAGTTTTAAGTGGTCGGCTGTGGGTCCCTCTCAGCTGTGCGGCGCCTTTTTCTGCCTTCACGGTCAGATGCTCCTTTCAGGTAACGCGTAACGTTAACCTGGACCGCCTCATCAGTGCATCCTGGGTTGCCGGGTCCTTCCGGATGGCTAATATAGAAAATACAGATCTGTCATTTAATTTGAATTGCATGAGGACAATAGGACATACACATCTACTTAAATCTAAAAAAAATATCCAACTTACTTTGAACAATGGTCTTCAGGAACATGTCTCTAAAACATGCTTTATCCCCTACACCAAGCTGAAAATCCAAAAAAGTGTTACAAATTACATTTCTCTGAAGCTTCTCATAAATAAATAAAAAATGTGAAAGGCTAAGGATTCCGACTGTAATATATGCAGTATACAACCTTAAATTTTACTTTATATCTAGGTCTACTACATGTACAGGTAGCCCCAGTGGGAATTAAACCGACAACCACAGGTGCTGTTTGCAAGTTGTGCCTAATTGCTCAGTGCAAGCAAACGTCTTCAACATTGTTTGTTGAACTTGTTTCACCTGCTCTTGAAGTAAGATTTTACAATTCGTATTTTTATATGTAATATTGTAGTGTTTATTATAAATGATTTATCTGTGCACTTCATTATTCTTTTAAAATTCATGTAGCCTTATAATCTTTAATCAAATACGTTACCTTTCCCACGTGAACCCACTTCCGGTTCATGCCGACATCAAATAGAAGCAATAGTTTCCAAGACAAAAAAACTTCACAAATAACATCACTTACTTGTACTCAAACTCTTGGCTCTGTGAAGTGGAGTCTGGATTACTGGGGAGAAACCTGGTTGCGAGAAAGAGGAAACAGAAATTTGAAAATCTAACAAATGGTATAGTTTAGTGGCAGGATCACAAATCCAGCATGACAGCAATAGATTTTACATACCAGTTCAGCATTTTTCTGGTTTTCTGGAATCGATGCATCTTTCTAGAGTTTTTTTTTTTTCTTGAGACTTCCAAGATTCTAGAGTAGGGAATAATGAATGAAAGAGTCAGTTATCCACAATAAACAGAAAATAAATTACACCGATGAAATACAGGAAAATCAAATACACAAGTCAGACCCATTTACCTGCTCCCTTCATGAACTTAAAATGATGTTTCTCCCAAGTGCTGTGTGGAGGTGTGCAGAGGATGGCTAAATTGTTGCCTTCGTCTTTTTGCTGAGGTTAAATGGGGGCCAATGGCACATGCTCTCGCTGAGCCACTCTTGCGGAACCACTGCAAATGGCAGATCCTCCTCGTTGATAAACTGAACAATGTGAACCATCTAAAATAGAAGAACATTTTGCATAAAGTATACTTTTTGATTAATTTCCAGGCAAAATCAATAACATTAAAATGCTCACCCCTTCAAAAAAACGAGTCATTTTCACAAGTGGATCAACAGAAAACCATGTTCAGACAAACACAATCATATACATATACACACACATATATACATATATACATATAAACACATATATACACATTATATATATATATATATAAACACCAAAAGTTAAACTTTCTAGATGTAAAGCTTTCTTTCTAGATGTAAAGCATTGGCGATTTACTGTAGCTAGATACATTTCAACATGTCGAACATGCTTGAATTCAGTGAGTAAAAAAGGCGAAGCAGCATGTGTTAGCTAACACTGTAAGTTAAACTAGACTAGCAGCATGGTTGTCGAATCAAACAAAACTAGGGCTGCAACAACTAATCGATAAAATCGATTATAATCGATTATGAAAATCGTTGTTAACGAATGTCATTATCGATTAGTTGGTCTGCTTACGTCACGGGGAGCGTTTACTGGTACGCACACACACGCAAGGTCTCTCTCCCTCAGGCGCTCTGCCGAGCGCGCGCGCTACACGGTTTGGAGCAGTCTCTTCGGTCTCGCATGCGCGCTCTTGCTTGCGCGCACTAGATTACGGGAGTTTGAACTAATTCGCGGGCATCAGGGAGCCGCAATCAATATGCGGGAGACTCCCGGGACTTCCGGGATCTTGGGATGTCTGTATTTTGTCTCGAGCATCAGGTTGTGCAATCAGTTCGCTCGCAACTTAAGTGATGGATTAAAATAGCGCTACCGCAGAAATAGGTTAAATTAAAACGGTCTTTACAAAGCGAAGCATTAAATATAAAGGCAGTTAATAACAGCAGCAGTAAAATATTGTTTTTTAGTCACTGTACTCAGTGGTTTTCAGCGAATGCTTGTGCACTAATGCATAATTTCTCCTGTCCTTTACTCAAGCCTGTTAGCTTGCTGGGTAACGTTACCTCCATTCCGTTCTCTTTTTATAGCATTTGTCTACTAAGTTTTAATTGTTTTTCAAACGCGATCTACTGCGGCTCTACATTCACACGATTGTTTTCAGTCTTTCTATATTTATTTAATCAATTTATCCTTATATTATTCTTTTATATATTATATATAATATATATTATATTCTTTATCCTTATATTCCTTATATATAATTAATTTTAAATAAAAATTAAATGAATTATATATTTTAGATGTTTTTAGTTTGTTTTTAGTTCAGATATTCACATCTGAACAACATGTCTGTGTAAATTTGTTTTAACAAAAATTGTGTTAAAACATAATATGTTGGATATCATTTTTTTTAACAATAATCATGTTTGTCAACTTGCCATCAGCAATTATCATTAAAAACAATGCAAATATTGATATTAGTAAAACTCAATGTGTGGCTTTTGCACTTTTTAAAGTACACTTTTACACATAAATACCCTGATTTACGGTTTTATTTAGTTATAATTAAAAAAAAATCTAATTTAATTTCTATCCGATTAATCGATTAATCGAAAAAATAATCGTCCGATTAATCGATTATCAAAATAATCGTTAGTTGCAGCCCTAAACAAAACATCATTATGTTTAGTTAGAAAACAACACAAGTTATACTGATCAGTCTTTCTTGTCAAAAAGATTTTGCTAACGTTACCATTCCCACATGGGCGGGAGAATTGTCCTTCAGGATTTGGTTACGTAAGTTATTTAATTATTCGACTGACCAATACTATCTTAAACCACATACTGTAGTACTCACACTGGCATAAACATACGTAAATATAGTTAAAAGAAGAAAAGAAAAAACTAACGCCAGGAAGAAACTAAGTAACGTTAGCCTAACTAACGTTAGCTATGTCAGAAACATGACGGAAACTTTGTAAACAAGGCTAACTTACTAGCTTGACTAGTAAGGCAAGAACATATTTGAAAAAGATGAACTAAAAATGTAAAAAATGAACATAATATTGCGTTACACAAAAAGGAAAAATGTACTTACTTTAAAGATCGTAGTCAATGACTAGATAGGATATCCTCTCCAAATACTGAAATCGTGTGACGAGTGGCCACTGTTGTGTTGGTAAATCTGCTTCCGTTTTTTAGGTACTGCCCCTCTCGGCCGGTGGAGGTACTTCTCTGTTTGTGCTTTAATACTTTCTTAAACATTTGTACAGATTGCAAAACTCGCAATTGCAAATTAATCCCTTATACCTTTAAAAGGTCAAATAAATAAAAAAATCGAGCTTGTAAAAAAATGAAAGACATAAACGAAATTTCCTGGGGTGACAGAGAGACAAAATATTTCTAAATATTTCACTTTATCTTTCAGGTCAAAACAGGGATTTTCATGTTTATTATAAATATTACCATGGTTGCAAATTAATAAAAAAAATCTAAAGCATACCCAAGCTTTTGGCCAAGTTGCAGATGTCTTTCACTGTTCACTGATTTCAGGCATTGGTGAAAAGTCTAACTTCATCCATTTATTCTGCTAAATTGTTCATACCATGAATGAAATATTTATTTTAAAACCTAATCAGAAAGATATTTATTGCCAAGTAAGTTTTACAAAAGGAATTCTTTTTGGACTATTTGTGCATCTC
Source organism: Siphateles boraxobius (assembly GCF_051911475.1). Taxonomy (NCBI): domain Eukaryota; kingdom Metazoa; phylum Chordata; class Actinopteri; order Cypriniformes; family Leuciscidae; genus Siphateles; species Siphateles boraxobius. The sequence continues at coordinate 20,727,692 of NW_027509193.1, read as the reverse complement.
AATTGTGCATAAATCAAAGAAATGTAAAGAATTGTCACCTTAAGTGACTAAAATAATTCTATATATTTGACATAGGCATATCACTGAATCGCTTCAGAGTTTCAACGTAATTTAAATGTATTTTCCTAAACCTTATCATTGAATCAGACTGAGTCAAATCTGTTATAAACCCTAATGACTTTGGAGCAACAACAACAACAAAATTTGATATAATTCACATAATAATTATAATCGCTTTAAATGTGAAAGTTAAAATGCTGTCAGTTCCACTCATGCCAATGACATGGCTGGTCGATTTCAAAGCGGCTTGCCGCCAGCCGGCCGCGGTTCATTTAGACGGCGGCAACCGCCAGAGAGAATGAAGTCGGCGGCCCGGCGGCTGTTCGCCGGCGGCATCTCGCAAGAAATGGGAGTGACGTATTCGGCGGCAAACGTTTCATCTCCGCCAGCGGGGCGCACCTATAGCCGACAGTTTGTGGCCGGCGGCAAAAAGAAGCCGTGCCGATATTTTTTGCTATCTGGGGGCAGGGTAGTTTGCAGTTTTTTTTAATTAAAGATAATTGCATGTACTAAAGTGCTTCTAACATTTACAGTGTATGTATAGTATATCAAGTATATTATATAACAAAATGTAACAAAAGCATAATGAATGCACAACATTTTTAAAGCAAATTCCAATATTTAATGTCAAACTGTTTAAAGACAAATGTAGTGCCAAAACTACTGCACAACAGAATAAAAATCAGTTCATTGTAAACAAAACATAAATTCCAGATACAGGGGCAATCTATTATAGTGACACATACAGTTGTTTTTAAAAAATCGCTGATGAAGTTATATTTTTACAAACCACGAGTTGAGATTCAACTTTGTTATGTGAAAATATATTTGTTTCTTCCCTTCAAAGAACAAATAGGTGAAAACTTAAGCACAACACTTTACATTCTCATCTTTAATTCTATATCGTTGTGATTATTGGTCACTTTTATTGTAACTAAATGAAAGGAAACCTAAAATAGTTAATTATTATAAATGTCAGCAAGAAAATGCTTCTATAAAATACATTCACAGGTAGGCCTGTATTACATTTACATTAACCAGGTAGTCATATAATGATAACATAGATGTAGTTATGGTGGATAAATAGTGACCACTGTAATTGAAGGTTTAATGAAGCTAAATGTAAGACATTAAGTCCATCTAAATGTAAAGGTAACAAACTCAGAATAATGTCCAGTATGTCAAGTGTGTCATTTTTTGTAATACTCTTTCACCACCAAACAGAACTCCATAAATATTGCTTGTTTCAAAAGGTTTTTCTGAACACTCTCACAATCTTCAATTGTTCGGACAAACACCTGCTACATACACTTGAAGAAATATACATTTGACTATTGTCATGAAGTCGCTGCATGACTAGAACTAATGGATGTCAATGAATATGTCCTTTATCAAAACCCCTGATGAGCACTGACGCTTATTCGATAAAGGCATTAGGCAGACCTCAAGTACAGTTTATGAAGATGAAACGAGAAAACAAAATTCTTAACAATATGGAAAAAGATAAATGACTATTTTAAATAATGGTTCTGCATATATCAGAGATCATAAGAGTGGGACTCCACATGAAGACTTTCAGAAACTGTGACAGAGCAAAGGGAGCACCTCGCTGGACACATCCTACACATGCCCAAACTACACAACCCAAAGACAGTTGTGAAGTGGACACCACTAGGAGGATGCAGGAGACAAGCAAGACCAAGGAAGACACGGAGACAGATGTTTCACGAAGACCAGAAGAATGTCAGTGTCCCATGGGAAGATGTGGAGAACTTGGCCACGGATCGAATACGTTGGAGGAAACTTGTTGCCCAATGTGCCCAGCACAGGACTTGAGGATGTTGTGAGTTTATCCATAACTGTGGGATATTTTTCTCTAAGGAGTATTGCATAATTAAATGTTAAATGCATTTATGTAATAAGCTCACTGATATGTGGTCATTTCTATGAAAACAAGCATGTCTTTAATAGCAAGCAATAATCCTATAAACTTGTATAAAAATAACACGATTTACATGCAAGCGGGACAGTTATCAGCAGTGTAACTGATCTGATTACGACAAAATAATCGAGTATCTGATGTCATGTGACAAGTCAAATTAGCTTTTCCACTCTTGCAAACAGAGGAAGGTTATGAGTTGTGGAGAGACATCATGTATCATTGGAACATCAACAGACAGGGACCAAATTGTAATAATTTTAATGAATACAATGCAATTAATATAAACTTTTCTGATAGTGTATGGGACATCCGTATTGTACAAGTATTGTACGAATTTGACAACTTGTTAAATCTTGTGAATTATTAAGACTTTGAGACTATGTTTGTACTGATTGGGCTATGGGTTTTGTAAGAAAGGGTTTAAGAAACAACAAATGTTTGATAAAATGTTTGATTTTGGCTTAAAACCAACACACACATACCATTGCGAATATTTGCCTTTGTAGCTTTTCGTCTCCCGTTTACTTCTCCTCAAACAATAATGAGCTGACTGAGTCCGAAAGGCCCTTTTGGTCTTTTCAGCTGAAAAAAAGAGAAAAGAAAATATCATTATGTAAAATATATCGGATTATTTAATGGAAAAATTACATTATTACATTACATAATTACATTATTTGGCATTAAAAGCATGGTAAGTGTTGTGATTAATATGCATTTACAACAAATATCACTTTAAAACTACCAATACTGAGGTAAAAGCATGGACAGTTTTGTTACTGTCCTTATACCACACCTATCACAGTAAAACAAAGGTTACTGTGGTAAAAGCATGGTAAGTGTTGTGGTTACTGTGCATTTACAACAAATATCACATTAAAACTACAAATAATGTGGTAAAAGCATGGTAAGCGTTGTGGTTAATATGCATTTGAACAAATATCACATTAAAACTACAAATAATGTGGTGAAAGCATGGTAAATTTTGTTGTTAATATGCATTTACAACAAATATCACATTAAAACTACAAATAATGTGGTAAAAGTGTGGTAAGTTTTGTGGTTACTGTCCTTTTACCACACCTATCAGTAATACTAAGGTTACTGTAGTAAAAGCAAGGTAAGTGTTGTTTTTACTGTGATTCTACTACAAATACCACTTTGGAACTAATTGTACTAACTTACTTTAAACACTATCTGTCACGTGACGTACTATAGGCCTAGACCTTCTATCAGTTAATAATATTCATATTAGGTTTAATCACCTTGTTTTGAATTAGAAAGCAATGAAACGCAAAGCCTCCGTGGAGATGACAGATAATGCAGAGACTGAACATGAGCTAATCTGATTCATTTCGACCATCAGAAAAGACATTATATCAAACATTATTAGGACAGTGTATTTTGCTACTTACCAACATCTGGCACACATGAACTGATGCCAAATATCGCGATGTGTTCGGAAGAAGACTTCTTCAACGCGATTTCCTACTGATAAAATTCGTGTAGTCGTTTATACTTTTTTTTTTAAATCAATAAACGGCAAAGTAGTCCAGCTTCCCTGGCAAGACCGAAATAATAACATTAAAATAAATACATTAACATGATAAGATATCGTGAATAAATGTCGATTAAACAGCTGCCCGACTGGCAGAAAGAATCGTGCATTACATTAGTAAACAAATAAATTAAATAAATAGATAAATAAAAATGCTGATATCACGAAAATAACGAAATAAACGTGTCCGTATCACGAACAAGTAGATTAAATGACGTGACCATATCACGAACTGCCATGAGACTAGGCTGTGTGGCACCTCAAAAGCGTGGAAAACAATCCTAATTAAAGCTGCAAGCAGCATTTAGCGGTGCTCAAGCAGTTAAGGCATTTAAGATTTTTAACCACACAAGCATCAAAAGACATTAAGTTTTATGTAGCAAGCATTTAACCACTGACATCATAGATGGAATAGACCATGTTTTAGCATGATTTACCATGATATACCACATTTTAGTGTGATTCACTATGATTTACCCTCTTCTAGCATGGTTCACCACAATATAACACATTGTATTATGATTTAATATGATTCTAGCATGATTTACCAGTTTACCATAATTTACCATGTGTTATAGGATGATTTACCATGATATACCACATTCTAGAATGATTTACCAGGATTGTAGCATGGTTTACCATGATTCATCACATTGCTAGCATGATTTGCCATGATACACCATGTAATAGTATTATTTACTATGATTTACCATGTTTCTATCGTGATTTACCATGATTTACCACATTGCTAACTTTAATGTGAAGTGTCAATAGCAATGAAGTGATAGACTGACAAAAAATGATTATCTTATAATAGTTAACATGGAAAAACAGGTTTGCTTTAGTGCAGAAATAGTGGTGAAAATCAAGTCTGTCAAAATGAAAGTGAGCCAATAAGTGGTCTTCTACTGGCCTCTGCTGGCCATTATACTTATTAATAAACTGTTTTCACAGGTGATTTTACACTCTTATTTAGACATATGCTTACACACACACATAAACACACACACACACACACACACACACACACACACACACACACACACATTTTTGGGATATGTTATTGTGAATTGTTGATATTTTTAGTTTAATTTTTATATTCTGTAATTTCACATATTAGTTCAAAATTATTCTTATTTAATATGCAATATAGTTTTGATCATATATTAATGCAAATACTTTTCTTATTTCATATGTGCAAAACATTGAAATGAATGAAATGATACCACAGATACATTCTTCAATATGCAAACAATTGAACTTGAATAAATTAATTGATTGATTTTCTCTTACTATTTCATGTTACTTATTTCCATATGCATTGTTTAAAAAAAAACATTGTATTATTCCGGCAATAAAATAGTTTTGTTTTCTATGACTTGGTTTGATTCCATGTATTTTTTAATGGCACATTTTTCATATTAACTCTAATAAAAATGCTTAAACACATTTTGTTATAGCTATAGATATTTGAAATAAATGGTAGGCAAAAAAAAATGCTTATTACAGGTTTTCATTTTAATCATATAATTGTATTGAAAAAAATGTCTCACATTTTCATGTTTACTCAATAATGCATGCTTACACACACACACACACACACACACACACACACACACACACACACACACACACACACACACACACACACACACACACACACACACACACACACACACACACACACACATTATTGCTTTAAGCATTTGTTTGTAAGCCAATGCTGAAAATTGCATATCTGAAATGGCGGTTAAAGTTTTACTTTCATTTTCACAATTGACATTATAGTAATACTCAAATAGATACATTTTGACAAAATGTGATTGTAAATGTTCAAATAATGATTTTATAAAGTCTAAATATGAATTATATATAAAAATATTAGGGATTAGTATGATGAAATGACAGCAGGGGGCAGTAAAATACCACTTATTGGCTGTTATACACCCTATTATAGCCATCCAAATGAAGAAGTTATACCTTTTTTGATAATTATTGATCCAGAGAGTCCAGAGAATTGTACTGCACTGGTTTTAAACATTATGATTTGAAAATTATATGATCATAGATGGAAAATACCATTTACAGCCAATACAGGCAATTTACCATAGGAAATATATGGTTTTAAAGCTTTTTAACAGTTATAGCGCCACCTATGGTCCGATCTCCATGAAACTTTGCATGCTTCTTCACATTGTTCTGACACATATGCTCATCAATTTTTGTGAAGTTCTGATTTTTTTTTAATGATTTATAGGCTTTTGAGTGTATTTTGAAACGCAAATTTTCTAAATGGCTCTGTTACAGCCACCCAAATGCAAAAGTTCAACTTTTTTTGATAACTATTTATCTAGAGAGTCCAGAGAATTGTCCTAGACTGGTCTGGTTCCGATCGGGCGAAAAACCTAGGACTAGTTCGCAAAAGTAGGTTTTTAACATATTCATGAATATTTAATGAACGATTGAATTGACAGCAATGGTTCTAGAGGCAAAGTTGTTCAGCATGAAGAGATCTATCAAATGATATGCATATTGTGGGGATGTGTGCAACACCACGTGATTACAGAGCCGTAAAACTCGTTAGCGCCAACTAGTAGCCGATTTCTTTCAAAACTCTTACAGACCTCTTGAGCCATGAGTTGAACATGCCCAAAGAGTTTCATGCTGATCGACCTCCGTTAACCTTGTCTAATAGATGCTCAAATTCATTGGTCGATGGCGGCCATGTTTTTTGAGATACGCCAATTTCCTCATAGACATACATGGCACCTTGGACCAAAACACTGCATACCAATTTTCAAGTCAATCGGACTAACGGTCAGGTGGTCAGAGCCGTTTTTGTGTTTTTTTTCCCATTACAGCGCCACCTAGTGTTCAATCGTCGCGATTTTTTTACTGTGGCCTCAAATTGAACTCATACACATGTGTACTGAGTTTGGTGAAGCTATCTCATTTACTTCTCGAGTTATAGCCATTTTAGTAAAATAGGCTCTGCCCACAACAATCATTTTGCACCCCCTAGCGACCTTGAATCAAAATTTAAACTTTTTGTTGATAATTATTGATATTCAGACTCCAGAGAACATTTCTGCACTGGTTTGGTTCCGATCGGGCGAAAAACCAGGGACTAGTTTGCAAAAGTAGGTTTTTTTGCTTAAATCGAATTCGGAGATACATCCTGTCCGTCTTGAGCCAAGGGTTACAGTGGTGTAAAAAGCGTTGGGCTAGGACCAAAGGTCTGTGAGTTATGAGCAATTTAGTACTTTTGGTTGCTGTAGCGCCACCTATGGGCCAATTGGGGTCATACTCTGATGGGTTCTCCCCAAAAGTGTGGCCTACCATCTGGCCGAGTTTCAAGTCTCTAGTCCTTACGGTTTGGGCTGCACGATGCGTTTTAGGGGATTTTTTTTTTTCAAATAGCAATTACAATAGGTTTTCAGCACTTCGTGCTTGAACACCTAATTAATATACAAATGAGTGTATAGGCCTACTGAGAAGTCTGTACATTACTCATATTATTGTTTTTATAACCTTTATTTAACCATCGTGAACGGAGAAAAAATGATACCACTTAGCGCCTCTAGTGGACTTTTCACTCGAAAAGTGCAGGGAAACGTACCTGGAGGTACGTATTTTAGGTTTTGCAAAAATGTAGGCAGAGTAACGTATTGCCAATGAGCCTGGGTTGCCACCACCCCTACTTGCCAGGATGAATAAACTTTTAAAAAACTACAGAACAGCGCGAGCGGGAAGCTGCGCGCCTCACGCGACCAGAGCTTATATGCTCTGAGAACGGACACTGCACTAGTGATATAACACACACACACACACACACACACACACACACACACACACACACACACACACACACACACACACACACACACAGGTCTGTTAACTTAAGCGATATTTTTAATAAGGTAGTCTTATAATATTTTTCTCACTGACAAAGTAGGGTAGATTTTAATAAATAAAAACGAAATTTAAATCAATAAAAACGAAATTTAAATATAGAAAAACGAGATTTCTCCTATATTTCGCAGTAGATTCATTTAGATTGATAATAAGGGGTAAATAGGATAATTCATTTTGTTTCTATTATTCTATTTTCAACAATGTCAAAGCAACGCAGCCTAGCCCAAAATACAAGCTCAGGTATGCACTTCTGTCCATACAAACTCCGCTGTTCTACGCTCTAGGCAGAGAATACTCCTGTTGCAGGAACACTTTTAGTAGTCCAAGAAGAAGCAAATATATTTATTAAGTAGTTATAAAAAAGTTATTTGTTAAGTATTATATTTCACCAGATTTTATAGTGTAAAACATATTCAAGCGCGAATGAGAACCTTTTCGAGGGGGATGCCAGGTGTGCAACAAAAAAACCCCGAATATTCGAATGTCACATTTTCAAATCGAATACCAACCCACCGAACGAATATTTGAATATTCGGGTCCAGCCCTAATGCAGATTCACTTCTCTACAAAATCTCCCCAATTATTCTATAATAATTAATTCTCTTCAAATAGACCTAAATAAATATTCTGATGAAATTGTTTTTATATCGCAATATATATAGCAGAAAAACAAAATATGTATTTAAGTTTTTCAATATCGTGCAGTGGGCATATCTTAAATTGAACCTGGAATGATAATTTGTGATACCAGATGAGATGTATGTATGATAGTTTTTTAACTGTACTATGTTTGTATTGCAGGTTTTCTGGGATCCCAGCGGAAGGCATCAGATGTTGGCCTGGACAGATGTACCTGTACACCACAAGACCTCTGCTTTTGCATGGATGGCTGATTACTATCATGTTCTGTGAGGGTATTATTATAGCAAAACTGAGCACCTGTGGCAGTGGAGTCTGTAGGTGTAAAGTCACACATCAGTAAATTTAAAGTCACCGAGAAAGTTTTTTTTTTTTTTTTTAATCATAGAAGTTTCAAACTTTTTTCTCTCTCACAAACAGAAGTTACAGCTTTTCAAATTCTTCATTGGAGGTGCACAAATACTATTTTACAAATCACAAATTAAGAAATGTATATGCTCACATTTAAGCCGGGATCACACAAGGGGTTTGAGCATATGACTTTACAACAAAAATATCATTCTTTTAAGTCAGCCAAGAGGTCACACCTTCATGTATTGATCTTCTACTGGTCACACGTTATCATGTAGAGCAAATTCACAGGTCGGAGTTCACCAGACTTGAACTGGAATGCAGTAAAATATGAAACTTTGCGAGAGCTAGCATTTCCAATCTCCCACATTCACATGTAAATAAAAGGAAGTCAATGGAATGAAAAGTGAAGTGTGACCACATGAGAATAGCCAAACAGTATAGATGATTCACAAAATTATACACAAAGAAATGTGCATGATTGGCCAAAATTGTACTGTTCTCAACAACAATATGACCCTGTGAGTTTGGTAATTTGTAGAATAGGATTTGTGCACCTGCAATGAAGAATTTAAAAAGGTGTAACTGATGTGTTGTGTCTGTGAGAGAGATAGGAAAAAAACTACATGTTTGCAACTCCTAAAACATTTTCTCAAAGACTTGACATCTACTCTGTTTTGCTTCAATAATACTCGATATAATACATAATTTGAGTCGATATTCTGATCATGTTTTTTCAAGCACAATTTATCAATGCCAAACCACATCAATCTTATTAACTATAATTCATTTTGTATAAAATTAATACACAGTACCGGTCAAAAGTTTGGAAACATTACTATTTTTAATATTTTTTGAAAGAAGCCTCTTCTGCTCATCAAGCTAGCATTTATTTGACGACAAAAAAAACAGTAATATTGTGAAATATTATTATAATGTAAAACAGCTGTTTTCTATGTGAATGTACAGTAAAGTGTAATTAATTCCTGTTTATAATATATCATGTGACACTGACGACTGGATTAATGATGCTGAAAATTCAGTTTTGCATCACAGGATTAAATTATATTTTAAAGTATATTAAAATAGAAAACCATTATTTTAAATTGTAATTATATTTCACAATATTACAGTTTTTTTCTGTATTTTTGATCAAATAAATACAGCATTGATGAGCAGAAGAGATTTCTTTCAAAAAATGAAAGGGGGGGGGGGGGGGGGGGGGTTCTCCTTCAGAGATTCTGCTTGTTACCATCAGGTGTCTTTTCAATAATACTTAATCATCACTCAATCACAAAATTATCTCATTAACTTAAACACTGCTTCAGTGTTCATTTAACACTCTGCTCAGAGTTTATATAATTCCCACTGATTTTGCTGTGCCTTTACTGTTAAGTCAGTTTTTAGTTTTAGTTTTTAGGACAGTTTTTAGCATTTTAATCATTTCAATTAATAATTTTGTACATAACTGTTACCATATCACTGGTTTGTTTTAAGGGGCTGAACTATCAAATAAAAAAGCAATTTGTTTGAATGGTTGCCTGTGCTCCTGAAGATTATTTAAAGTGTATTTGGAATTGTTTACTTTCTTTGTCACAACAACCAGTGGCAGGAAAAATAGAGAAGACATAGAGTCAGCCAGCCTGACCAGTTAAGACCAACACTGACCAGCTAAGACCAACACTGACCAGCTAAGACCAACACTGACAAGCTAAGACCAGCCTGACCAGCTAAGACCAACACTGACCAGCTAAGACCAGCCTGACCAGCTAAGACCAGTTAAGACCAGCCAGGCTGACCAGCTAAAACCAGCCTGGCCAGCTAAAACCAGCCAGGCTGTCCAGCTAAAACCAGCCTGGCCACCTAAGACCAGCCTGACCAGCTAAAAAAGTGTTCAAAACCCCTCTAAAACCAGCCTGATAAACCAACTATGACCAGGCTGGGAGACCAGCCAAAACCAGCATGACCATCTTAGGCTGGTTTTAGCTGGATTTTTCAGCAGGGCATTGGAACCATATGCCCATGTAAGTTTTCTTTTCTTTTCATTACACTATTTACGTAAGTTAACACCCAATACTTGAACAGTTTAAAGTGTAATCTGGCAATTCAGGAAGCATCTTCTGAATTGGGACGCAGAAAACCTCTGGCCATGATCCGGCTATTAAAGCCGAAAATACATGACTGAAACATCCTCACCATGTCCTCCAGTAAAATATAAACAAAATACTGTTTATTCAATTATATAAAATAATTTATCAGGATGGCAGCCGTAGGCTACTCTCGCACCGTTGCTTGGCGCCAGGAGCGGTAATCGGGAACACCTGGATGTGCAATTCGTGAATCCTACGAAGGCTACATGCGGAGCGTCCTTCGAAGGCTGGGTAGGCTGGGTCCTTCGAAGGACGCAGCCTTCACATTGGGACACAGCTAAGGAACATCCTAGCCAGCAGTACACTTGATCACAGTCCAGGGGTGCTTCTCATTTCTTATTTGTGCATCTTCGTTTCCTTTCCTTGCTTCCTTTCCTAGCGTCTCAGCTCCACCCCCTGTAGGATACAAGGGAAGGAGCAAGGAAAGAAAATGAGGATGGAGGAATTGAATGAAAGCTTTTTTTATACATTGGAATACTTGATCACTCGAGCGTCACTCCACAGCGTCATCAGCAGCGCTCAAAGGATCTACCCTTATGCTGTTGACGTTTGGTTATTTAAGAAATTCATAATAAATAATAATAAAGCAAGATACCCTGTTGAAATATGTGAGATGTGTGGTTTATATAAACTGCAAGGGTAAAGTATAAATTAAAACAGATTGTGACCGATATGAAGGGGGAGGAGAGTTTATACGTGCATCGCGTTTAGTCAATAAAACACTTCGCATAGGATACACCTGTGTATCCTCGCTCATGACTCCTCTGGAAGCCTCCTCTGGAAGCCTCCTCACTCCTCGATCCTAGACTCCTCGCGGTGCAATTAAAGAATTGAGATGTCCTTCAAGATGGCTGTGCTTGATTGGTTTCCGGGTCATAGGATGGAGGACAGAGGAGTGAGGAGACGAGGAGGGATATTGAGAAGCACCCCCATAGACAATATAAGTAGTGGACAGAGCCATCTCATTGGAACTCAGTTGAGACAGTTGAAGCCCATTTTTAGCGATTTTTGAGCACTTCCCTTCGTGACGCGCAGACTCAAACCGACTCAAACTAAGCTTGATGACGTGAGCAACCTGTCTGACAGACGTAAATCTTCTGGTAGCTGTGCGTGAAAATTGCCAACGTTAATCTTGCAGAGACGGGGAACTTGAGCAAAGAGTTCTTTGGCGTGAGTGAGCAGGAGTAAGTATTCTGATTAATTATTAGACTCATTATCTATGGGCTTCTCCCTTGACGGGACGTCCCCCCGATTGCCTGCGAGCTTCTCCTCCTGTCTATACGGTATTGTCTCTATTGTGCGACATAAAGTCATGTGGTTATGACGCAATCGCTAGCCTGTTTTTAACAAAAACGGCTTCTACGGGGTAAGATACAAAGTAATGGAGCCTTTTAGACATTGTCGTGTTTATTTAGAAATAAAAAATGGACAAATGAAGTCTTTGGACGCCTCAGATGTAAAGTTATTTGCTGTCAAAGTGACGCCAAAATGAATGGGAGTCAATGGAATGCTAACAGCAGGTGAAGTTCTGCTACAATGGCGGCTCCTGCGAGGCTTCAACTTCCGGCTCATGGATTACCCCTTTGAGCACCCCAGGTGGAATCCATCTCTGTCTAACAGTTTCTTCTTTGCTACTCTTAAGCCAAAGTCAAAAGGCATTAGATTGCCCCCTATAGGTCAATCTACAAAAGCTCACTCTACAACAGGTGTGCCCAACCCTGCTCCTGCCGATCGACTGTCCTGCACAGTTTATCTCCAACCCTAATTAAACACACTTGCCTTTAATTTTCAAGTGATCCTGAAGACCTTAATTGGTTGCTTCAGATCCTGAAGACCTTAATTGTTTGCTTCAGGTGTGTTTGATTAGGGTTGGAGATGAACTGTGCAGGACAGTCAATCGGCAGGAGCAGGGTTGGGCACACCATAATTACCATACTATTAACTTCATTCCACAATCATGTAACCACAATACAGTTGCATAAAAAAAATATATATTTTTTTCTTTTTACTTAATTTCATAATCTCTCAAATGACCAGGCAATTTCCGGGTTCTTTGTGACCTTCTCATCACAACAGGGTTAACAGATTTGTTAATTTCAGTTATTATCTCAGCAGCTTTGAAAGAATCCCCAGCTGCTTCAAAGGGATTGACTTCCCCAGGAATGTCCTCAGCCACTGTTGCCTCCGTCTTTTTAGCACCTACAGAAGCAGAGTTGTCAAAAAAGTCATAAATCAGGAGATTTACCGTCCATTTCCTCCCCTGAAAGTACCACAAGTAATTTCTGTCGGCCATGAATTTGATCCACATGTCTTTCGGACCACTCTCCCATCGCCCAGCATCACTTTATAAGAAAGTGGTCCAGTCACAGTCTCTATGTTCCCCGGAATCCATTTCGGTCCATAGCTAAAGTTGCGAACCAGTACTGGATCTCCTACACCAAAATTGCGTTCGTGGGCCTTCTTATCATGATGTGCTTTTTGCTTTTGTTGTTGTTTCTGACTCTTCCTAGCCAAATCAGGATGCTGTAGGGTATCTGGGCTATTTCAGCATGACTCATGCAGTCCAACATGTGAAAAAGCTTTAAACATTTGACTCGCGTCTAGTAATTCACCAGCGAGCGCCAGAAAGTCTACGAGGAGATCGCGTTCTGACACCTTTACGGCATAAGAGTGTTTACCCAAACACCAATAAACTAGAACTCGCAGAACCTCAAAAAGACCTTATCACCTAACATCTCCTTTCTGCGAGAAAGGAATGCCAGGCGGCTGAAAGAAAGCTCCAAGCACACACACACACACAAACATACACACACACATACATGGACCTTTACTAATTTTCTCATTTAAAAGACTTCACTGAGATATATTTGAGATGTTGTTATGTTTGTCCGATTGCCCAGGTCCTGAAGGTATCTGTGAGTGTATAGTAGTTCTAAACAAACTACAAGTGATTTTACTTACGTTTTTAATGTAACTTATCATCATTGCAATATCATCCTCCTTACATGTCTTTCTTCCTACCTTCAGAAACCTCTTGATCTGACCGAGCCATATATGTAATTGAACATGTCGTAAAATGTATGATTCTAGGTGCACCAGCATTTGGAATGATTCTGATCGAAGAATTAGGCCACGGCCATAAAACATCTAAATGACCGTTCTGACAAGACAAAATAAATTCTGCCCGCCAAAAGTTTCGTTGAATGTCATTGGCCAGGGCTCCCCACAAAGGTGTGGACTTCAGTTTCTTTAAGAGAACTGACCCCCCTGCCTTCTCTCTCTTACTTCGTTCTCTTCCTCGCATCACCATGTAACTGCTTCGTGTCCCCCTCCGGGGATCTTTTCCTTTGTTTGTTTCAGTTTTATGTTTTTCTTTCTACTTTGTTCATTTCCTCAGACGAGTAAATTAACTTAGCCTGAATTGTTCCTTTGGTAATTTACGTCAAAGATCTTTAAACCTTTGTTTGAAAGTGCGCGCTCCAGACCATCTGAAGACCATGTGACGCTCCGACGACACACACACACACACGAAACGAGGCCGCTCACCCACGCAGCCGTTTCCAGCAACGTAAGAGAACCATAATGCAAGTATATTCGTTTTTCGAGCTTTCAGAGCATTATGATGTGTTTTTCCGTGTTGTCTCTCAAAGGTTTTAAGGTCGTAATTTGCCACTGATCCTTCCAGATTCTCTCTCTCTCTCTCAGTCTCCCTCTCTCTTTATTTATGCATTCTCTTTCATTGTCGTTGTATTTTGTTGTAAATACATTTTATTCCTTGTAACGTTAGTAACCGTATACATAGTCTTCCTTTATTAAATTCATTATATTCATTTATTGACTCTGTCTCTTGCTCATATACAAGTCCCTTTAATGTAAGATCCAAAGCTACGTGCTTTACAAAGTTATTGATACATAAAGAGGTATCGTTATAGAACAGGAAAGTTATTCCTTGTGGCCAGAGGGCTAGCTTCTCTTGAAAGTCTATAAAGTAGGATAATTTTGTGAGGTTTGATGAGATCGAATGATCAGGTTTGCTGGACAAGCAGATGATTCGATCATAAATGAATCCCCTTAAAGATTATCCTGACGATCGATCTATGATAGACATAATTGATATATTAAATATTTAATTATAATCCATTTTGATTAAAGGGATACTTCAGCTCTGGGAAGATGAATGTGTATTTAATAGTGGTCATTTATATAGTAGAAATGTGAAATTATTTTTGAAATTCAAGCATTCTAGACTGAGAAAAGGCAGAAAATGTATTTTTTACTCATGTGGCTGAAAGACTACAACTCCCAGAATGCACTTGCTTTGCTGCCCAGGCTAACCACGCCTACCGGTTACAGGCGGCAGTATCCGAAAAATGTCTCCACACATTCTCTAGGCTAATACATACTCTAGTAACAGTAAAGGTTTATAAAAAGAACCACAACCAATGTGAGTTATAACTTTTAATTAAAAAAATAATTAATATTAACACTTTTACACTCAAAGCTCTTCCAGAGCTTCAGCTGTTTCCTTATATTCATTCACAGTATTGCCCGTCAGGAGCTGGATATCTCCGTCTGATATCCTGGACAACACAGGTGGGCAAAATGAGACGATAGCCTTTACTATGTCTCTCGCCTTGCAGGACCCATTCCATAAAGTGATGGTAGGCTGTTAGGCGATATTGTCTACAAAACAGTAAGCACAACGTTAGCAATGCAAACTATTTGCACATACAGTATATACTATCATATATGTAAATATAACAACAATAGCTCAGCTGACTACACGGAAAGAACATTGTGATAATGCCGGGTGTCCAAACTCTGTACATTGCGTCTTGGTAAAAAAAAGAAAAACAAACCAAATAACGTTACAAACCAAATAACGTATAACGTTACGTTACACTAAGCCGTCCGTTTGTCCCTGCGGGCTTTGGCTGGCGTTTCCAGTTTATCTCGTCCAGAAGAAAATGGGATCGCTCAAAATTCGCGACAGCAATAGGACTCTCTATCTGTTTCCATATGCGCACAGCGAGAGTACTGACACGACCGGTCCGCCCCAACTGGAGTCTTGCCGGGCTCGAGTCAGGTCTTGCTCCCCTGCTGCAGCAGCTGCTCCGGCCGCCTCTTGTTCCTCCATCTCCCGCAACTGTTCATCGCTGTATTGCGGCTTGTACAGGTAGCCGCGAGCATCAGATTCGCGCAACAGATCTTCGAAATCCCCTTCTGCCATTTCAACTTCAAAACTAACGATACCTTCCGCCATCGTGATTAGCCTACTATACAAACTTTATACACAGAGCAAGAGGCAAGAGTCTGTTAGCTTAGCTTCTACAGAAAGATGGCTGACACATCTTTACACTCTGTGACTGAGATCCCGCCCCATATGGGCGTGGTGAAAACATGCGGAACTAGCTACTAATACTGGCTGTAGTTTTAAGCCTCTGGCCCAAAAATCCTCCGATGACGCAAAATGACGATTTTTGAAAATACTACTGGTTTTCTACTGATACAAAGCTTAATGCTAAATCCTGAAGTATCCCTTTAAGTATTGATATACAATTGAGCTGATAATAACCTGTCTGTAAAATATAGTCTACATCAGTGGTTCTCAACTCCAGTCCTCGGGACCCACTGCTAAATTGAGCACTGAGTCCTAAATGTGCTCTGCACATTTTGTATGTCTCCTTATTTAACACACCTGATTCAGATCATCAGCTCGTTAGGAGAGACTCTATAGCTGTGTCCGAAATCGCATACCTCCCTACTATATAGTAGACAAAAAGCAGTGACAAAAGCCATACGTCCAAAATCACAGTACTGATAAAAGAGCAGGCAAAAAAGTACCTGGATGACCTATTACTACCAGCGAGATATGGTGTGCATATGATTCTATATAGAAAATACTTTTTTAGCGGCCCTGAAGCAATTACTCAAATTCAAAATAAGTACCTACTCAAGAGAGTATGCGAATTTGGACGCAGCATATGATCTGAACTGAGTGTGTCAGATAAGAGAGACATACAAAATGTGCAGAGCACCGGGTCCCGAGGACTGGAGTTGAGAACCACTGGTCTAGACCACAACATATATGTAACTTCAACACATGATACTATTATCAAGATGGTGAAACTGAAAGGAACGGAAATATCTTAATTACATATTTTTCATTACCAGGTTTAAAGAGAAGAAACAAAAAAGAAAACTCAAGGCATTCAGTGTACAGTGTACAAAAATGATAGAGATGTGGAGAGATGCACGAAAGAAATACAGAAAAAGGAAAAAAGAAGTGAATGAAGTGAAGTGAACCTGACCCCTCCATCTCTTAAAGCATCACTGAATGAAGATAATGCTGATGAATACAGTTTTTTGCATTAACAAATTGTGGAGTGGTGCAGTTCATCATATAGCGTGACATTATATAATTTGGTGTGACATTGAGAATTGTGCCAGTAAAAATACTTTCTTATTTATAAATCATAAAAAAGTCAACGGAACACAAGAGAAATAGTATCAGCAAGAGTCACAAGCATTTTCATAGATTTAAAACCGGGTTTAACATAATTAATCTAAAATATTTGGAAAGGCTGAGGAGAGATGACTTACTTTGCATGATGATTTAGAAAAACAATACAAAATCTAATGAATCTGCACAAAATAAATGTTAAATCTTAAGATAGTAATAATAACGATTTATGTTGAAGTTAGTTACTTAGGGAGAGTATATCCCATTTTCATTTTATATAAAATAACTTTTATGTCACACCATATGACAATTTTAGGCACGAATGCAACAAATTGGTGAATAAATCCAATTTCAAATACAAAATCTATAAGACCACATATATTTTGGGAAATGCAAGAGTCAGTACAACACAACTCAATACTTTTATGCCTAATATTTGAAGTAAAAAATAAAAACTTTTTTCAGTCTTATATGTCTCCCACCCATTTGTTGTTTCATAATAATCAGCCCGTTTTACAATCGTTAATGCTTTCTTTTGTAACATTTATTGGATTTATATTATATGACTCCACACAATATGGAGCTATAAGGGAACAATACAATATATAGTGATTTTTCGTTCAAAATATGTTTTATTTAATTAGGCATATTAGTAAATAGGACACATCTGAACTGAGGGGAGATGCAGGAAGAGTTTGGTTCAGGTTATTAGCCTATACTAAAAATTGCTTTTTAATTTCAGGGTCATCATGTTTTAAAGCTAATGCAACATAAGTGCTGCAAATCATATTTCTGACACGCTGAGAACAATATGGCGAGAGAAGTTTTCACTACATCCATTATCCTGACCAAAAGGTAGAATAACTAATGATAGGTTTAAGTTCTTTTGATCACATGGACACTGTTGCTTCTTGTGGGTTTTTTGGTCAGTAACTCAAAGGCACTAGTCACTGTGTCGACTACTTCGACTACTGGGGAAAAGGAACCAAAGTCACCGTTTCTTCAGGTAAGTTATTGCCGATATTTTCTGTACATTTTTTTTTTTTTTTGCTTGTTTTATTTATTATGGTAGAACAGGTAGTCTTTTTGTCACAAAACTAACATGCAGACGTATTTAAAATGTTTACATTGGTTAACAGTGGAAATGCGTCGGTAACGCGTAAAACTCTCCGATTATAGAAAGTGCGAACAACATATCAAACTAAATCGTTTTAAGAACGTCGGCTTAGAAAAAAATGTTTCCTATGAAAATGTATTATTGTAGTTATGGTATGGCTCTTATCATGAACCTTCCCGTTGTGACGGTGCCTTTGACTACTGGGGAAAGGGAACAGCGGTGACTGTAACATCAGGTAAGAAGTCAAATTTTGATTTCTAGACTACGAACCAAACAGCAAAATATGAATCGTTATGTAGGCTATAAAAATATTTCTAAAGCCGATTATTAACTTTTTTTCCTGATAAAAGTGTTCATATCATGAAAAATTTGACAATTAATTACGACATAAATCAGGTTATAAGGTTAATTGGCTAATATGAAAAAGATCGTTTGTGTTTTTGTGCACTGAAGAAATTAAAAGTATCACTGTGATGCTGCCTTTGACTACTGGGGGAAAGGCACGTCTGTCACAGTGACATCTGGTAAGATATCAGGCTAATCCTCTCAATAACTATGGCTTGGTTTAAATATAATAGGCTAGTAGGCTAAAGGTGAATTTCCGTTTTACCTTTCTTTGCGAGAGTAAACATTAGATTGAATAAAAAGGCTAAATCCAATCTGTGGGTTATATAATAATAAATGAAAGCTTGTTAGGAGGTTACATATGATATAGCTGCTATTATTGTACAATATCCACGGGTAAATTGTCAGTGTGACTATGGTTTTGACTACTGGGGAAAAGGAACCATGGTCACTGTTTCGTCAGGTAAGAAAAATTCTCACCTACTAATTTAAAATCTGATTTAAGTACGATAAATGTGTGTGCAGTTATTTCGTCGATACAATTTTTTACATAAAAGCAACATTTCAGTGACAAGTTTCTTGTTCTGCGATTAGAACAATTAAAGTTAGGATATTAGTCTAAAGTAATTTACTTGAAAATATTCAGATTATGAATATTTAAATTCAATTCTAAATATTTGTATAAAAAAACAAAGAATTGGCTGCAGGACTCTGAGCGTTGTATTTTTATACTGCACTGTAACATTAAAAGAATATTGTGTAACTGGGCTTTCGACTACTGGGGAAGCGGCACCAAAGTCACCGTAACAAACAGTAAGTTTTTATGATTAATTGCATGGACATTTGTATCGTAAAGGAAGAAATTGCACGTGTGTTTTATTTTTACTATAACATAGTTCGAGTTTTCTATTAGCCTATAACATTCTTCATTTAGCGATTGTTCATTTTTCACTAGATTTAAAAGACTACATTATTTTATATTATTCATCTGTTAAAAACGAACAAAAATCAATAACAGTAGTTATTCTTAAACGACTAATTTTGTTGTACATTAGGCTATTCTCACGTGTTGCCTTAAACTGCTCAAATATTAGACGCTGAAAACAGACAGAAATATAAGACTAAAAAAATTTGCTAAACTGTAACGTCTCTGGTGCGTTTTAACTTTATCCACTGATATCCACTAATATAATGTGTTATATTCTTAATGTGTTATTTTTTTTAAATTGTTGATTGTATCCCGATATTAAATATTACTAATAAACTGGTATAGCTTGATTTAGAAAGGTTTCTACTAATGCATGAAGATGACAATTAGAGATTTAAAAGAATTTATTTTTTGTGGAACAACCGCGATTCAAGAAATTATTTCAAGCACAATGAAAATGAAAGAATCCCCCTTTAGACGTTTGTTTGCAGTATTTTTTGGCTATTTATTTTTTAATGATACATTTTTAGTTTTTTTAATATGATTTCATAGTTCAAAGTTACAAACTGCTATACAACGCTTTTATTTAAAATTCTCAAAAGGTTGTAATTTTCATTAAATGTATATTTGATTTCATTATTTTTTTTAAATGTATAGTTCATAAGTTAAAATAACTTTCATTTGAAACAAATTGAAGTCATTATGCAGTCATTATCAAATAGCCTAATACATTTAAATGAGTTTATACCCGTTTATCTACACTGTAAAAAAAGGTTGCTAAATGACATTGATGGTTCAATGAAGAACCTTTACCATCATGGACCCTTTCAATTGCACAATGTTGTTTAGATTATAATGTTCTTCACACTAAGAAAAAAAATGTTTATTTTAAGAACTGTTCACTGAAAGGTTCTTTTAGGAACCCAAAATGTCTCTTTATGGAATCGCTGTGAAAACTCCCTTTTGGAACCTTTATTTTTTAAGAGTGTAAGAAAAAAATGTTTCCCGTGATTCGCGAGATTTTATGTTTTGCGACCGATTTTAGACTGAGACCGTTAACCAAGGGGTATTGAGTCTGACTTTAAAAAAATTCTAATTAGACCAATTTACTTTTTTAATTTAACTTACTTAAAAAAACAGGTATGACCAGTCTTAAAGAAGAAAAGATGACTAACTTGCAAGACTATAGTTACTAAGCAGTTTAAATGCAAATCTCTGATGACAAATGACTCTGATGCAAGTCGAAGATAGCGGTGTATTTCTTCTCACGTATAATAATTTAATCTCAATCAATTTATTATTTATTTTCTTTATTTGTTCATTCGTTGGTTGTTTCGTTAATTTGACAAGGCCGTATAGTGTTGCATATATGTTACGTTTTAGGATGCCGTTTATATATTGTCTGAGAAAGATGTAATGTCTCTACAGCTCAACCATCTGCGCCGAAGTCCATCTTCGCCCTGTCTCAGTGTTCTCCTGGTTCTGATGAGATCACCGTCGGCTGCTTGACCAGAGGTTTCTCACCTGTGGACTCACTCACTTTCAAGTGGAAGGGTCCTGGTGATAAAGATCTGGATACTTTCATTCAGTATCCAGCGTTCGGGAGAGAAGGAGACTATACCAAAATCAGCCATGTGCGTGTGAAGAAAAGCGACTGGAGTCCTCAAAACCCATACATATGTGAAGCTTCAAATTCTATTGGTACTGTAAAAGCTACTTTAACTCCACCAGGTAAGTTACATCTCTAAAATATCTAACATTTGGACATTTTAGCTACTTCAATTGTCTCTCTTTTATTGCTGTTGGGTCAGTGTTTTGTATATTGCTGTTGGGATATTGTTTCTTTGAGGAGGCTCATGTTTGAATAGACATTTTAGCACACTCTTATAGTTTTGTCAAATCATTGATTTAATTATTTAATGCCAATGAACCTGCTGTTATATTTTTCTGCAAGTCAAGCAGTTGTCCTTTATCAAAGTCTAATGACAGTGAATGTTTGCAGTAGCTGAGAACAACAAGACTATAGGTCTAAAAGACTTACAACAGAAAAGCACATATGCTTAGGCTTTCAGAAATGCTTTTTCTCTGACCTCATGCCAGGGAATACAATGGCATATGAGATTTCTTGTTTTATAAACAAAATAAAAATAATTTAAATATAAATATAGGCTACAACATTTAACATTGACGTTCAAACTCGACTAAGAGCATCTATGTGCTTTGCTTAATAAAGCATGTTGCACTATTTCCTTGCTTTTCATGTCCTCTCTGCTTTCTCCTGTATGTTGCCAGCTCCACCGCCAGATCAGCCTGCAACTGTCGTCTTAACAGTACCTACAAAAAAGGAGTTAGAGAATGGGACAGCAACCTTCTTGTGTTTAGCCCGGCAGTTTTCGCCTAAAGCATACTCGTTTAAGTGGTTTCAGAACGATCAGAAGGTGACGCATGCGATAGACACCTATGACACAAGTGAGAAGAATGGCTCAGTAACCTTGTATAGTGCCACAAGCATTTTTCAAATCAGTGCCAAGACATGGACGGAATCAGACACCAAAGTTAAGTGTGAGTTCGAGCACAAGACGGGAAGTGAAGTCAAAGAGGCCCAATATACAGGTATGTTTGAGGACTGTGAATGTTTCTTTATTCATAATGTTTGCCTCTCTCTAAATCTGTTGCATGTCTGATTTTTGTTTATAGCTTCTATGCAAGGCTGCAGCAATATTGAGGTTGTTATAGTCCCCCCCTCCCTTGAAGACATGCTGAAAAATAGACAAGGAGAGCTGAAGTGCAGAGCTTCTGGAGAAAGTTCAGGATTCAAAAAAATAGAGATTAAAGCAAATGATTTCATCATCGCTGAGGCCTCAGAGGAACATTTAGAGAACAAAATAACAGTGGAACTTAAAGCCCCTATAGGCTATGAAGAATGGAGCAACGGCACCGTATTTACGTGCACAGTTGAACACTCAGACCTACCACAGCCCAAGGATACTAAGTTCACCAGAGAAAATGGTATGTTTTTTTCTTTTTGTAAAACCTTACACTGTCCTTGCTTCCACAAGATCTCTTGATATATACAGTCTTTGTTACAATTGACATTGAAGTCTTTCAAAAAATAAGAAAAAGAGAATGACTCAGCAATCTGGTCTTAATTGTGATCTTGTCTTACTAGGTAAAGAAAGAAAGAGACCCTCTGTTTACCTGTTAGCACCCCCAGAGTACAAAGAGGGTGAAACGATGACCCTGACATGTTATGTGAAGGATTTCTACCCCAAGGAGGTGTTTGTGTCTTGGCTTGTTGATGATGATGAACCTGAGAGTGGGTACAAGCACAAAACTAGCCTGCCGATGCAGAATGATAAATACTTCTCGGTCTACAGTCAGATCACAGTGGATTCTTCCGAATGGAAGACTGGTTCAGTGTACAGTTGTGTAGTGTACCATGAAACCATTGATGAAAAAATGCGCGTACTGACAAGATCTATTGCTGATAACATTGATAAGCCAGGTGTAATTAATCTAAGTATGAATACCCCTGCGTGCTGCAAGGAATAGATCGTTATGCATGTGATTGTTCTGCTTTTTAAGTGTTTATCTTGTTCATCTCGTGTTTCTTTTTGTTTTTGTGTAACATGTCCATAATTGTAAGTGTGTTTGTCTTTAATGTTTGTGGCTTCTTGCTTTTTGAGATATTTTCATGCACATCACATTTAGGAAAAGACTAATAAAAAAAGAAACTAAGCATATTTCCTGTGCACTTAATTGATGTTATCATTGCCAGTTTTACATGTGTCTGTCCCTGTGTATATGTGAGCATATAAGGTCACAAAGACATCATAACTTCACTCCAAATAAATTAAAATGGAAAAATTGAAAACATGAAACAGTTAAAATAATAATAATACATCAAAGTGATGCATTTAAGAGTACTTTGAAATAAATGCATACAATTATTTTTTTTAAATAATATTATTCAGAAGACAAAGTACCATTAGCATCCACATACAATTCTAAATAATGAGAGTAAATGCTTATCTGTGTGTGTGTGTGTGTGTGCGCATATTGTATGTCATGTGAACTGTTTGATATGATCACTCAGACACATAATGCTCTCCATTTTATATAGTTCAGGTCATAGAGAAGGATAGTCACATTGGTTCATCTACAGCATGCCAAGACACATTCACAACTTTTTTGCTGTTTTAATTGATATGTTCATGGTCACCTTTAAGTATATGATTTAATTATGTAGTAAGCAGTTAATATAAATAAAAATCATCAAATTTTAGAAACAATATGGTTCATTAAAGGTTCTTTGTCCCTAAAATATTCTAATTGGTTTCCTTTTACTGCATATTCATGCCTTTAGTCCACCTGTCTAATTTTAAATAAAGATGGACAGGTGAATTGATTAAAATAATCATAATCCTGCCTTTAGTTCACCTGTCTATTATTTTTAATACGGATGGACAGGCAAATTGGTTAAAATCATCATAGACACAAGGAATATGCCAGACTCTTATACTCAGCTTATGTTGGACAGTGTCTTAATTGCGAATGTGTTCTTGTTGGTTTCCGCAGCGTGGATCGTGTGGATAGAGCATCCCCTGTTTGAACCCATTGAAACAGATGACAGCGGCATTTCAAACACTGCTGTAACCTTTGTTTTCCTGTTCCTCATCACCTTGTTCTACAGCATAGGTGCTACTTTTGTTAAGGTATACACTTTTAGACTTTTTATAGGTAATTTTCAATTTAGGATAAACATGAGACTAGACTTTATAGGAGCACTTGAGTTAGTTATCATTTGGAGAAAGAGATGATGCAAGAGATGATGCAAGAGATGATGCAAAAAATTGGCTTTGTATTTTTATTGACATTTTTTTAATTAATATATGCATGTTAAACATAAGTTTCCTTGCTGTAATTGGTGTCAAATTATGCTTTCAGGTGAAATGAAA
Organism: Siphateles boraxobius; assembly: GCF_051911475.1. Classification (NCBI taxonomy): domain Eukaryota; kingdom Metazoa; phylum Chordata; class Actinopteri; order Cypriniformes; family Leuciscidae; genus Siphateles; species Siphateles boraxobius. The sequence continues at coordinate 20,703,269 of NW_027509193.1, read as the reverse complement.
GATCCCTTTAAGGACATGATGCAAGGCCTTTCAGAAGAGATTTAAGACTATGACAGTTATAATTTTTTTGTAAATATGTGATTGTGCAGTTTGTTGGTTTTTAGATTTTACTTTAATAAAAGAAAGAAACGATTTGACTTCTCTTGTATTTTTTTTATAATCTCAAATTCACAATTCTGTGTTGACATCTTAAGGAAAAACACTAATTTGCATGATAAACTAATGTTGCTCTTAAAAAATGTATATACACTGCATAAGGAGTAACACTTATTAATACAGAAATATTTAAAGGCCATTAGGTTTTGAATTATTTTCCTAATTTCTGAATATAATAAACTGCACACACATTTCTTAAATCCAATCCTTAATTTTTTCCAAATCTGCAAGACTTTGTTCATTGGGTGACTGAAGCACGGCATCTTTGTGTGAATATTTGTAAGTGTGAATATTTCATGCTGCAAAGGGTAATAAAACATAAATTGCATAACAGGAGAGTAATTGTATGTAAATGGAAAGGTGTATTTCCTGTGCAGATGTGCTAAACCCTGTCTCAAAGATGCAGATGGGTTTCAGTTCTGCTTTTGGTTGCTATTTCAGCTTGACTGTTACTTAACGCTTCCATCTGCTATTTGCTATGTTTTCTGAAGCATGTCTTTTATTTCCTTTTCTGTCCATCTTTTTTTTTCTATTCCAGAATCTTCAACTTTAAAAACTCTCATGATGTAAATAACCACCCACTGAAGCATTAACAGGTTTTTTTGTTAGGTTTTTTTTTTTAGCATTAACAGGTGTTTTTAACAGTTTTTTTTAAAGGGGGCGGGGGGGGGGGGGGGGGTGGGGGTGTTATAATTTATAATTATTTCATATTATAAAAAAATATCATTATTTTGTATGTCTATCTGAATTTATTGAAGAAGACTAGTATTCTTGATTAAGATTTTCATAAATGTTGTATCTCTTATATTTTCTGTTTAAACCACATTGCAGGTTCATTGATTCTTTCCTTGTTTTAATAGTAAAACGTGTCACTGCACCCACTATTGATCTGCTGAGTAGAGAGGAAGGTGATAGCATCATGTTGCAGTGCCAGTTGAAGGATTATTACCCAGACAAACTTACTGTACAATGGCTTAGTGGGGATCAGCTTGTCAGTGCTGCTAAAAATAAAACCTTGCAGACCACTGATAAAGTGGAGAAAACCTTTACTTACATAAGCCAAATATCTATCCGTGCCCAATATGAAGACAAAAACTACACTTGTAAAGCCAGCCATAACTCTGAAGAGTTCAAGCAAGAATATAACATGTGCATGGGTAAGTAAATAAAAACTAAATGTGACCATATCCTACCATATATGAAAGTATAATTAGTGCAAGCTTCATCATTCCATGAAGCTAACTTTATTCGTTTCACATTTACAGCAAAGTCTGTGTTCAAACCTTCAGTCCAAGTAAAGACATCCCATCTCAGAGACATTTTGAAGGAGAACGAAGTCACAATTTCTTGTATTGTTGAAGCGCCACACAACACTGAAGTGTCATGGTCGGCAGACGGCACCAGTGAAAAAGGCACCAGCGCTTCCAAAGACCTTCACAATAAAATTGTGAGCAACTTGACTTTGTCCAGAGACAAGTGGTTGAAACTGAAGACCGTTGTTTGTACTGCTAAACATCCATGTTTCCCAGAAGAGAATGATAAAATTCAAGCTGGTAAGTTGTTTATTTTGCACTGATCAAGTGTGAGAATTTAGGTTTTGAAAACCACATATTGTGTATTAATGTATGTTTGATCTTCAGATGATATGAAGAAGAATCCTGTAGTGGTGATCAGGAGGTCTTTCAAGAAATCAGCTCAGTCGGGCACTGCTTTACTGGAGTGTGTTGTAAATGATCTCCCCTCTGGTGAGGTCTGCATCAACTTCCAGGCCAACAGTGCTGATATCTCAGATTTCACTTGTGTGGACTGGGTCCCTTCTGAAAACAATTGGTCCCTGACCACACATTTTACAATCCCTAGTGAGCACCAGAAGAAAGAAAACAGCTTTACCTGTAAAGTCCACACTCCTTTCAAAAGCTTGGCATCAGAACCTGCTGGAAACTTTTTTGGTAGGGAATGAACATTTAATCGGTAACTCAAAAAAGATGCAATATCTTAAATGAACTAACAATTAACAAAGTACATCAATATAACACTGGTCCGTGTGTGTGTGTGTGTGTGTGTGTGTGTGTGTGTGTTCTCTCACTGCTCCTAATGTGTGTGCACTAACTTGGATGGGTTAAATTCAGAGGACAAATTGCGAGTATGAGTCACCTAGAGTTGGCCTTTACTTACAAAACTTATTCACCTTTGTTTATTTTAGTTAATAACATGTTCATGATAGTTCACTGTGCATAATGCTAACAGATACAAGTTTTGATCTTAAAAAAATGTATAAGTAAATGTTGAGATTAGCATAAACTAATATTAGCAAATGCTGTATACTTATTATTTATTGTTAGTTCATGTTAACTAATGAAAATTGTAACCTGGACAACTTTTTTTCCCCCTTAGATGATCCTACCATAGAGCTTGTTGTTGTTCCCAGTGTGGGTCAATCTAGTTCAGAGCCACAAAAGCTGCTGTGTTCTGGAAAAGGATTCGACCCGAAGATCAATTGGTTTTCAGAATCTAAAAAAAAATCTGGCACAGCTTTAGACGTCTCAATGATGGAAAATGGCTATGTGAAAGTGTACAGTGAGATATTGGTGCCACAGCAAGAGTGGGATAAAGGGGTCACTTACACTTGTCAAATTGTCGATGAACGCAGTGGGAAAACTGCTGAGAAAAACACCAATATTTGTGCAGGTAAATACACAATGTATGACTCTCTCTCTCTCTCTCTCTCTCTCTCTCTCTCTCTCTCTCTCTCTCTCTCTCTCTCTCTCTCATGTTATCATGCCAGTTTTACATGTGTCTGTCCCAGTGTATATGTGAGCATATAAGGTCACAAAGACATCATAACTTCACTCAAAATAAATTGAAATTAAAAAAATGAAAACATGAAACAGTTAAAATAATAATACATCAAAGTGATGCATTTGCATTGAAGATGAATCATATATGACAGTATAATTAGTGCTAGCATCATCATTCCATGAAGCTAACTTTATTAATTTCATATTTACAGCAAAGTCTGTGTTCAAACCTTCAGTCCAAGTAAAGAGAGGCCATCTCAGAGACATTTTGAAGGAGAACGAAGTCACAATTTCTTGTATTGTTGAAGCACCACACAACACTGAAGTGTCATGGTCGGCAGACGGCACCAGTGAAAAAGGCACCAGCACTTCCAAAGACCTTGACAATAAAATTGTTAGCAACTTGACTTTGTCCAGAGACAAGTGGTTGAAACTAAAGAGCGTTGTTTGTACTGCTAAACATCCATGTTTCCCAGAAGAGAATGATAAAATTCAAGCTGGTAAGTTGTATATTTTGCACTGATCAAGTGTGAGAATTTAGGTTTTGAAAACCACATATTGTGTATTAAAATGTATGTTTGATCTTCAGATGATATGAAGAAGAATCCTGTAGTGGTGATCAGGAGGTCTTTCAAGAAATCAGCTCAGTCGGGCACTGCTTTACTGGAGTGTGTTGTAAATGATCTCCCCTCTGGTGAGGTCTGCATCAACTTCCAGGCCAACAGTGCTGATATCTCAGATTTCACTTGTGTGGACTGGGTCCCTTCTGAAAACAATTGGTCCCTGACCACACATTTTACAATCCCTAGTGAGCACCAGAAGAAAGAAAACAGCTTTACCTGTAAAGTCCACACTCCTTTCAAAAGCTTGGCATCAGAACCTGCTGGAAACTTTTTTGGTAGGGAATGAACATTTAATCGGTAACTCAAAAAAGATGCAATATCTTAAATGAACTAACAATTAACAAAGTACATCAATATAACACTGGTCCGTGTGTGTGTGTGTGTGTGTGTGTGTGTGTGTTCTCTCACTGCTCCTAATGTGTGTGCACTAACTTGGATGGGTTAAATTCAGAGGACAAATTGCGAGTATGAGTCACCTAGAGTTGGCCTTTACTTACAAAACTTATTCACCTTTGTTTATTTTAGTTAATAACATGTTCATGATAGTTCACTGTGCATAATGCTAACAGATACAAGTTTTGATCTTAAAAAAATTTATAAGTAAATGTTGAGATTAGCATAAACTAATATTAGCAAATGCTGTATACTTATTATTTATTGTTAGTTCATGTTAACTAATGAAAATTGTAACCTTCTTGTAATGTGTTATCATTAATTATATTGGAGACATTAATTCATGGATTGAAATGAATTTTACTAATATATGGATGTATTATGTTGTCTTCACTGGACAACTTTTTTTCCCCCTTAGATGATCCTACCATAGAGCTTGTTGTTGTTCCCAGTGTGGGTCAATCTAGTTCAGAGCCACAAAAGCTGCTGTGTTCTGGAAAAGGATTCGACCCGAAGATCAATTGGTTTTCAGAATCTAAAAAAAAATCTGGCACAGCTTTAGACGTCTCAATGATGGAAAATGGCTATGTGAAAGTGTACAGTGAGATATTGGTGCCACAGCAAGAGTGGGATAAAGGGGTCACTTACACTTGTCAAATTGTTGATGAACGCAGTGGGAAAACAGCTGAGAAAAACACCAATATTTGTGCAGGTAAACACACCATATGTGACTCTCTCTCTCATTCATGAAAGAATGTTGTAGTTTCTTCCTTACCTGTAATTCAGTGAATGCAATATCTTAACAAATACGTTTACCGTCCAACAGTGACTGCACCTTCCAATCAGAAGACAGCGGTCTACCTGCAAGGTCCTTTAAATCATGTGAGATCTGGCACAGATCTGTATTTGATCTGTTTGGTTGTTGGTCAGAATATCAAGCATTTCTCCATCCAATGGAAAGAGAATGGAATCGTTCATAATCCAAATAGCCCCGACCAAAACACTACAGATCATGCCAATGGCACTCAAAGCAAGGAAAGTATTTTGAAGGTTTCATTTGAAAAATGGAAGACATATACTGTCTTTACCTGTGAGGTAAAGCATGTGTGCTCTGATGTCACACAGCAGCAGAACATCTCAAAAATCAGAGGTGAGCACTTACAGTTCTCAAACTTCTGTTAAAGATTTTTATCTTTACTTAATTGTTGCCAAATGTTCACAGACCCCAAACAACCCACTGTGAGGATCCTCAGACCCTCAGACAGCGATCTCTCTGGACAAAATACCAGCCTTCTTTGCTTCATCACCGGTTTCTTCCCATCTGAGATCTCCGTGTATTGGGAACTAAATGGGATGCAATTCAACGAGTCTCACTTTACTAACAGTCCTGTGGTTGCTCACACTTCAGGAACTTTTTCAATGCATAGTGCCCTAATATTGCCTGCATCACAGTGGAGAGAAGCCATGTACTCTTGCATTGTTTCTCATGAGTCATCCCAAAGTCCATTTATTGCAAATTTGGTGAACTTGTACGGTGGGTGCCATCAGATCTATCTATCTTTCTATCTATCTATATAGAAGACAGAAAATACTAAGATAGCAAATACAACAGAACACATTTGCAATACATAAACCTCTCTGTATACTCTATTATCTGATCTGTTTCACTCACTGTTTTTGATTTATTTAGCCTCTTTGATCCACTCTGCTCCATCTGCAAAGCTGCTGCAGGGTGCTAGTGAGCTGGTGTGTCTGGTGTATGGTTTCAGTCCTCCTGCCATCAACATCACCTGGCTGCTTGGAATGAATGTAGTGACTGTCCACAATGAAACCAACGCCGCAAAAGGCCCTGATGGAAAATTTAGAATCCAAAGTCACCTGCAACTCCTGCCTTCAGATTGGGCACCTGGTGAAGTGTACACATGCAGGGTCTCTCATGTAACTGGTACCCAGCTGTTTAACATCTCCAAAAAATCAGGTATCTATGCAATATTTCATGCACTGAAATACAAATTCATCAAGGAAATAATTGAGTCAATAAACTTTAGAAATGTCATAATTTTCAAATGTGATCTTATTGTTTCCTCTGTTTGCATTTTACAGCATTATTTGAAGAGGCTATATTTATGAATGAGAACAAACCCGAATCTATTGTGCAGGATACCATTGAAGAGACCTGGAATATGGCCTGTGCCTTTCTCGCCCTCTTCCTCCTCTCTCTTATCTATGGGTGCACAGTGACATTGTGCAAAGTGAAGCCGAAATGAGCAACATTTGGTGTGTGTATGTGTGTTTTCCTGGCTTCTGGTTTCTTTTGCTTTTAGTTTTTTTAGTTAATGCATTTTCTTTTACTTTTCTTAGCTGTGCAAAAGTGATATGGTGCAACTTTTGGCCCTGTGGACATTTAAATATAATTAAATACATATTTTAACACTTTTTACTAATTGATTTAATCTGTCTACTAACAATATCTAGCAGTGTATAAACATAGGGTGAATTGCCCTAATGTGGGACATTGCCTAATGTGGGACACCTAAGGTCTAGTGTTTGTAGGTCCCCCATAAATACATGAATGACAGTGAAACTATGGGTTAGTCAAAGCTGTGGTGTCATGTCATCAAAATCACATGACCTCTCAAATGTCCAATCATATTTGAGGGTGGAGCAATCATCAAACAAGAGACACCTTGTGTGAAAATCATATGAAGGTTAATGACATAGAGTTTTAAAGGGGTCATATAATGGTACATGCACTTTTTCAAGTTGATTGTACTGAAATGTGTGTTGGCAGTGCCTGTACACAACCATCATATAATGATAAAAATCTATCCAGTGTTTTTGTTTTAATCTCCTTATATGTTTTCCCCTGCCTCAAATTGAGCCGTTCGATTTTGTGACGTCACTATATCGAACGCCCCTCCCACGATTGTTCATTGACAGCGGCGTTTCAACAGATCCCTGCCCTGAGCGAGCTGTCAGTCATCATAGTCCGTCATTGTTGATACGCTGGAGCAGAATGGCGTCTAAGCGATTGTGGTGTTCTGTTCTTGGGTGTAATAACGAACACAGCAGTAATTTTGATGTTCCTAAATCCGAACCGCTGAAGACACAGTGGCTGAGTTTTGTTTTCGAAGGGAATATTCCCCACGAGCAACGTCAATGCTTTCATGTTTGCGCGATTCGCAAATCTTTTCTCACCAGACTGCTTTATTAACGAACGAAGTAACTTATAAAGCTGATTTTGATAAGAAGCTGCTCCTGAAAAAAGAATTGTTACCAACTATTCATGTCTCCCTGCTGAACCTCCAGAAAAATTAAGTGTAAAATTGTATTAACCTTTATATTAATCTTTGCAAATCGCTTCACGATGAATGCGGCTAAGGTTTACACTCAGGGTAGCCTACATACGGCATGTTTTCTATGTACGACGTTCTCAATATAATTCATAATCCCACATTTATAATGAACAACGCGTTATGCTTATTGTGTTATTACAAACTGAGTACGTATAACTTACATCAGTAAACACATAGCGTTCGTACATCTCACTAAGTTACTCTACCCTGCCAGTACACAAAGATAGATCAAAGTGACAATATAATAACCAACCATTCAGAAACGTCATGTTCGAGCCTAAATTGTCGAATTTCTTCGGGCCGTCATCTTGTTCCGACTCCAGTTCAAACTGATACGGTTGCACAGATGTGTCCTCCTCAGAGACTCCCGCTGCCATTTTTTTCCTATACCCTCAACTGTTGTCAAGGAAACACTCCACGTGCGGAGTGGTCATAACGCTGTTATGAACGCCCGCAGAACAGAGGGGCGGAATTAGCGAAGCTCATTATCATTTAAAGGCATATGCACTGAAATGGCGTGCTGAAAACAGAGCTGTTTTTGACCAGGTAAAATTTGTGTTTTCTTACAATATTAACTAAAATTTTTAATTAAAGTATATTACAAACTTTTCATTTAGACCCTAAAGAATCAAATTAACTTGTATGAAAATGGCATTATATGACCCCTTTAACAAATTTGATGTTAAGGAGTTAAATTGATTTTAAACACAGCAATCCTGCTACCTTTTAGCCTAATATGCTTATGAAATGTTTGTCCATCAAAAAATAGTGTAACTTTATGTGTATAAACTATATATTTTATATTTTTTATCAAATTTCCTAGTGTCCCACATTAGGAAATGTGGTTTCCAAATCCGGGACAGCATGATCAGCCTAATGTGGGACAGTACTTCAATGAGTCAAAAATGTGTGGTGGGGCATGGTTTAATTATTATTCTTTGTTTTTTAAATTTTAATACTTATATTAATAATGTTTATATTAGACAATTATTAACTAAAGAAAAAAAAAATCACCTAAGGCATTGATGAAATGGAAACAGGATTTTCATACCTTTTTTCAGATTCTGTGGTCAGATATGAATAAATATGTAATTCCTAATAAATAAGTCAAAGAAACTCACTTTCAAATAATAAATAGATATTATCCATGTAATGATTTTATCAGTAAGTTTAAAGAAGGGGTTTCTCCATTATGCTGTTTTTGTAAAGAGGAAACAGAAACAATTGTACATTTATTTTTTAGTTGTAATTATACCAAATTATTTTGGTCCAAAGTTTCTCTGTTTATTGGTTAGGTGTTTTAGAAATTCATCACTATAACTGATATAATGGTCTTGTTTATGGATTGTGATACTAGTTTACTGGAAATGGATAATATAACTAGAAATGTTGTTATTTTACGTTTCATCCATTCATAACCAAGACAATTACTAACTAAGATTTAAAAAATAATCTAAAATAAAATAAGATTATACTATTCTACATTTATCAAAGTGATTTTTGGTCTTTTATCATAGATTTTTCAGTGTCCCATATTGGGAACACAACTGTCCCACATTAGGAAGCTGCAGATTTTTTAAGACAACTTGCAATAAGAGCACTAATATGTCTATAATTTCTCTTATGAATGGGTTATCTGAATTTTCTCTTTTGATTTGATTAAGACACATACTGGGGTTTTTAAAAAGGTATTGGGTGTGGATATAATGTTTTGGTTACACATCGCATAATGTCACAGAAGTCTGAAGTGCAAAAAATGTCCCACATTAGGGCAATTCACCCTATCACAAGAGATTTCTGTCCAACTGTAACTGTCCAATTGTGCATTGTGAGAAAATTCTGTAACGAAATAATATTTTTGAAATAAAATTGTCGAACTATTGTTTTGCTAAGGCTAATTTCACAGGCAGAATTTTAGGTTTCACCCTATTAAAAAATGTATCTATATTTATACACTATTTGAGTAATTTGAAACATTGCAGCTTGAGTATTGGGCTATGCACAATAAATAAAAATGATTTCTTTTAATTTCACTCTTTGTAATGATTAAGTAATGTAATAATTCAGATTTTTAAATCTATGCAGTAACTATATCATCCAATAAGATTAAATATCAAGTGCAGGTGTAATCAATTTTCAGGGCATGTTTTGTTTGTTCCATGGCTCAGCTAAACAGGTCAATAAGAGACTACTATTTTTTATTTTTTATTTTATTAATGTACCATTAAAACATCTACAAATGTATAAAACTGATCAGAGAGATAAGGTAAAACCCAGAGCCATAGAGAGAAAGAGTTGCGACACTCCCATAGACCGCCATAGGAACTTTGGAACGCGGAAGTAACGCGTGTCGTGGAGCAGCCAATCGTTCCAAACACTGATAGTTCCAGCATTGAACCCCATTCATTTTCAGTGTTTCAAAGCACCATGCTAATACAGCTATTTAAACAATGGTGACAGTGGTGGGGTAGGTTGTAACACGTGTTTTGAAAGTGTTACAACCATCCCCACATGCAACTATGAGATTTTTTTGTGATTTTAATAATTATACAGAATGCCTAGAACTCGGGTGAGAAAGACAGATCGTGGAGTCGATGCCAGTCTTTTAAAAAGAGCAGCAGAGGAAGTTTGTTCTTGTCACCGTTTGTGACTTAAAATGCATTTAATTTGCTTGTTCTTGTCACCATTGTGACTGATAAAGAATGCATTTCATTTGTTCATTCTGTGGAATGGGAGTAAGTGTTTATGTAATTTGCTTTCACACACACACACACACACACACACACACACACACACACACACACACACACACACACACACACACACACACACACACACACACACATACATACATCCATACATATGAATGTGCACATACAGACATGCACACACAAACGCACACATGTGCATGCACAAACACACAAAATATGCACATACACTCTCCATATTCACACATATTTTATTGTTGCAGCCATTCATTTAAAATAAAAATGTTGTTGTGGCATATGACTTGGAGTACCCTTATTTATTGTGCATTTTGTCTACCTGTTACAACTTACCCCAGTATGTGTTACAACCTACCCCAGTAGTGGGGTAGGTTGTAACAAAGGACCACCTTGTATTCATGATAATCTCACAAAGTCTGTGATATATTTGAAGAAATTTAAATTTTTGCCATTTGTAGTAGACAAGTATGTGTACTTTGCCTAAAAGTTTCAGACGTGTAGCTAAAAAAAGAGGTAGTTTTAGGTGCTGAAGAAAAAAGTGTTACAACCGTCCCCGGTCTCGCCTGGACCAAAGAAAGAGGTCACTTTTGGTAGACTGAATAAAGCGTTTCTTTTGTTGTCCAATATCTTTTTCGTTTTTCAGCACCACTGGCATATGTAGGCTACGTTTCATTTTCCTCTTAAATTATTTTCCTGCTCAAAATAACATTTTAACTTAACGGCAAAACAGGCCAATTTATAAACTACCGGTATTATGCTTCAGATCACTTAAGCCGTTCTCGGGGAGGTAAACGTTGCCATGGTAACCGCGAGTTCGACCAATCAGAGACCTCAGTGTTATGCTTAGGATTGTGGGTAGTGTAGTATTTCCATAGACAGTAAAAGCCTATTTCTCCAGAAGATCGCAAATAAAACACGTTTTTCTTAAAACAATGTTGATTTCACACTGACTTGTGCTTTTAATAGGAGCAGAAACTTTCGTTTCACAATCTCGTAGCTTGTAGTCAGTCTACCTCGGATGGTTTAGACATTATGGCTGAAAATCAATATCCTATGGAGAAAATGAATGGGATTTTTGCCGTTGTTTTGGGGGCCCCCTTGGAGGGCGGGGCCCGTTTCAATTGAAACGGGTGAAACATAGGTAAGGCCGCCTATGTTCGAAACAAAAGATTTGTGAAGGTTTCGAAGCTTGCCCATCACTAGCAGTAATTATTCGGTACAGCAGGTGGCAGTAACTCTTAATAAATCTAACGAAAAGCTCAGAGAAGAAGATTATTCGTTGTGGGGAGTGTGAGCTGCTTCCATCTTATTCCTAATTTTGTTAGTGTAAGTTACCTTTTTAAAGAGAGTTTACTATATCTATTTATCGAATACCCAGATAAGAAACGATATCCGCGACCAGACGAGGTGCTACAATTATTGTTAAGTGAAGGGGATCATCGGACCTTCTCTATTTGTCCGGTTAAAGGTAACTTACACATACATCCGTTCATACATACATCAACATAGCACAACTAAGTTAAAGATTTTACGGTGAGTTTAGCGCGTTGGCTACCTTAAATGGATACTCTGGATGTTAAATGAATAAAACCAATGTCGGTGAATTAATCAAGTGTAATAAGGATATTGAGAACATGTGCTGTCCACTGCCATTGTCTTTTAAATCAAGACTTATTAAAAGTGCGTAACTTATCTAACAATAACAACGTAAGGGAGTCAGCCTGTCATTAATGGGTTAATTTCCCCTTGAACTGCTGACTGTTCATTTCCATCTTTATTAACGTTACTTAAATAAATCATACCAACGTAGAACCATTGAAATATCTGAAATCCAAGTTGCGTTTTGTATTGACTAGGTAAGTAACATATTCTGTAACATATGCTGTGTAAGTTACCTTGAAAAAAACAAACAAAATACTACTAATAAAGAACACTCACAATACAAAGTATCCAGTCATATCAGCAGCCAAATAAAAGCTATGTTTCTTTTATTTAACGTTTTATTTTACATTGAACGAGTCGGCTCATGTGGCCCAACATGTTGATCATATGACCAGAATTCGGAGGCCCGTTTCTAAGAACTTATTATATGTTCTTGCAGGTTATTAAGGTACTTCTTGCTCTGCAGTGATGACGTCACTGGTAAGTGCCTCAGCATCTAGTTATAATTATTCAGATTGTCCAACACCAGTCAGATTGGGCAGAATACAAATTGTCATTTTAGAAGTGAGGTATACATTTTTATCTATAATATCATCAAACTGTACAGTTCAGCAGTACAAACTCTTAGAAGTATAGCTCTCTCTCAGCCCTAAGAGATTGTTCTTGTTCGCAGGGGAGCAGCAGTTCCTCAACAACGGAGTATGTAGTAAGAGTTCCTAAGTAAGATTATAATTATTTATATTATATATTATATAATTTCAACTAGAGTGATCCTTGTATTACAAAAAAAGTGATTGATATCTGATCTCAGGTCTTTTTACTTTGCCCAACAGAAACACCAGTAAGAAATACAACTTAATGGCTTTCAATGCTGGTGATAAAGTCAGTTGTTCTGCATGGACTCAGGTAAACTGGCTTTGGCCACTACTTTATTCTATGCCATGTTTTCTTTCCTGTCTTTTTCCTTTTGTTTTCTCTTTTTTTAAATTATATATCTATCCATCCATCATGTTTAGGCTCGTATGGAGCGGGACATGAGCAATAGGCGTATATATGGTGAGGAGGAGACTCAGGAGGGGGCGGCAGGCAGTGAGTTTGGAAAGAAACTGAGAGAGGAATCACGGAGAAAGAAGTATGGCATCGTTACGAAGGAGTTCAAGGTGGAGGACCAGCCCTGGATCCTTAAAGTTAATGGCAAGGCAGGAAGAAGGTACACGTCTCTGCTTTTAATATTTTTGTCTAGTTGTCACTTTCTTGAATAATTCTTGAGTTGTTTAGCTGCAGATTCTTAGAATGATTATGCTTAATAAGCAAATAATTGCTGTTCTGTCACCTTATTTGATGTTAGGGTCCTATAAACATGGACGGAATCGTGGTATCCAGTTATAAAAATATAATTTAAATTGAATTTTGTGGAAGTCTAAATCAAAAGTAGGGCTGTACACTTAATACAATTACAATTATGCACTAGTTTCTATGAATATAAAAAAGACTGCAGTGTTTACCATACATTGATTTATCTGTGGCGGCTTGCCACAATATCAACATTGACTGCCACAAATAGATTTTATGCTTCCCATTCATTAACTGGACTGTGGTGCCTGAGAATATAATTAAACTTCTCATAATAACATAAAAAACCTAGTCTTTTATTAGTACTGTGAATTTGGACTAGGGCTGGGATAAACAATTATTTTTTAAACGATTAATCTAGCGATTATTTTTTCGGTGCATCGATTAATCTAACGATTCATTTTTCTAGTCCGATTCGATTTCGATTCGATTATCTCCCCATTAACTGACTAATAGCAATTTATACACGTTGATTTACATATCTGAATGAAAAAAAACATGAATTCCTTAACATTGCAATATAATGTTTATTGCTCTTAAAATTCCAAAATAAAAGACTATACAAGTGCAAAGTAATGCATTCTTAGTCAGCGGTAGCATTCAATAAAACCTTGAAGCCTTGAAAACACATAGGCCTAGCTTACTGAAAAAAAGTGCAATCTGTCACGACACATTAAAGAACCACAAAATAGTAGGCCTATTTATGGTTTAATTTTCTTTGACTGACCAAATTTGAAAGTTGAGACTTTATTAAATGTTACCTTCTTGGTCCTGTCTGTCAGCGCGTTGTCAGTGTCCTCTATGTATTTTCCACGACATTAATAGCTATAAGCGCATACTTGCAGCAGTCTCGCACGCGCTTAGAGCTTGTGTGAATTGCACGTATAAAATGAACAACCTCGATCCATCAGGAAACGCCACATAGGTTGCTGCATTTCACTGCGCTTCGTGACATTTTTTCCTTTTGCGCGAAGAAGCAGTTCGCCGGAGATGTGTTAAAAGATAGCGGAGTGCATTCATGATTATTAGGCTGCCTAATTTTTTGCATCGACGTAATCGATGACGTCGACGCGTTGTCCCAGCCCTAATTTGGACATACTTTGTTTGTCATGTACTGTTTTTCACCTACTATATAGCAGGGAAGTATGCGATTTCGGATGCATCTGGTCTGTTTGTGCTGTGCAAAGAGAAGTTCGCACTTGGCTGACGCAATCAGCACGTGATCAGCTCTGCGTTTCAGTTCACTGTGTGAGAATGAATGCAGTGAACTCTATATGTGCATGTGTTAAGTTTAGCATGCATTTGGGAACGTAGAGGGCACCAGTTATGCATAATTATTTTCACATTTGCATAGTTGACGATTACATAATTTCACTAGATTTGGAAAAATGTTGTTGTAGATCATTTAACGTTACACTGCAGTCTCTTTGAAATATGTTTTGTGAGGTGCCTTCGTGTGCAAATGCTGCCTGCAGAGGTATTGCCTGATTAGGCAAAGGGCAACTAGTCAGCTGCCTAAGTTTTCGGACGCAGTCACTATATGAGGACATGAACACACAAACGTCATTTCCACTGCTGCTCAGAGAGTCACTCACTTGACCAATATTTCACCATTTTGTTTGATAAAACTGTCATCAGATATACACAGAAGCTCGAAGGTTTTCACTTCAACCCAACAAAATAAGTTTCAATTAACTTGAAGTTGTTGTAACTTTTGGCCCTCTAGCAGTTAAAGGGATCTCAAGCTGACTAGCTGAAGACATTACTGTAACTATAACCATTAATAGACACGGATGGTACTTCCTCGAAAATAAGTTTAAGCACAACACTAGAACATCAACCATAATGAATGACCCTTCACAATAGATAATGCTTTACAATGAACTCTAGAGAGCAACGTGGCAATTTGTGTCTGTTGCTTTTACAACATTACAAATCCCTCAGTTCTAGCCATCTTCAAAAAGCCAAGCCAGTAGTGATTCTCATTTTATTACAAACTCTGTCGCGTTCTCTTTTTTTGCCGGCAGACTCTACTCTGCTCAGTGTTTTTTTTAAAACAGGTGGTTCCCATATGTACGCCATTTCCCATGAAAACCATCCTGCATGACTCACATCTAATATATAAACACTTATAACAGGCTTACCATAGTGAATCAGCATAAGACAAAAACACGTTTTGAAAGGAGTGATGATGTGTTGATGTATTGTACATTGTGTACCTTTAAAGGAATACCACACCATTATTCATCTATACTTTAATTTAAACAATAAACCTCTGTTGAGTAGCATTTTGTTTGAACGGAATTGTTTAAGTTTCACTTGATTACATTTTAAAAGATTAAAATTTTAAAGTGTTATGCATTTATTTGATTACCACAATTTTTGATAATATATTTTTATAAAGTAGTAAAACATAGAATCCAGACAAATGACAACACAGAATTTCAGGAAAAAATCATACGCATTTTATATGCACTGTTATTGTTAATTTAGAAATTATTAAAGTTTTATGAATTTAGTTGATTAGATATCCATTTTGATTATTACAGTTTCATTAAAATGGAATGCAGAAAGATTTGAACAGATAACATGAAATTTGGGAGGAAACAAAACAGAATCCATACGGCCAAGTGTGTTTATTCATAGCGTGAAATTGTTTGTGTTGCATGGCTCATGTTCGCCTCTACCACTCAGATTCAAGGGTCTTAAAAAAGGCGGAGTCACAGAGAATGCGTCCTACTACATCTTCACGCAGTGTGCCGATGGTGCCTTTGAGGCGTTTCCTGTGCACGCCTGGTATAACTTCACACCGCAGGCCAAACACCGCACGCTCACAGCCGAGGAGGCAGAGGAAGAGTGGGGCAGGTGAGGGCAGGTTGAGTGGTTGCATTCATGGGAATAACCCTGATGGCACTCCTAGACACCAAGTTTGTGATAATTGTAAATGTGTCTAAAGCTCAAACATCACATCTGCTTATTTTTGGATATAGGAGGAACAAAGTGGTGAACCATTTCAGTATCATGCTCCAGCGACGTTTCCGAGAACAGGAGCGAGGAGACGAGGATGAGGAGGAAGGCGAAAAAGGAGGGAAGAAAAAGAAGAAGAAGGGAGGCAGGGGTGGAGACCTGCGCATACATGACCTCGAGGATGACTTGGAAATGAGCAGCGATGAGAGCGACGGCAGCAATGGAGAAGGTGAGCAAAGGATCTGAGAGAAAGGGGAGTGTCACATGTAGGACTTTCTGAACTAAATTTCTTCTTTCAATGCAGATGATGAAGCCAAGTCGAAAGGTAAAAAGGACAAAGGCCCCAAAGGGAAGGGAAAGAAGAAGAAGAAGAAAAAGGGCAGCGACTTTGAAGGATTCGAGGATAGTGATGATGGCGACTTTGAGGGGTTGGAGGTGGACTACATGTCTGATGAGAGCAGGTGACTCCAATGATGCACAAATCTTTATGCACAGTTACTGTTGCCACATGCAAACAGCCCTCTTTTCATGGTTACTGCAGGCTAATCATTATCATCTTCCTTTCTTTGCTCAAGTTCTGAAGAAGAGGAGCAAGAGAAGACCAAGCCCAATAAGGGAGAGGGTGTCCCTAAAGGTTGGCGACTAAAGGGGTTTTCCCCCTTTGTTTGCAGGAATGTACTTTCATCTAATGCAGATATTTGATTTGAGGCAACTCTGTGAAGATCTAACGGCTTTCTTTCAGGAATTGATGAAATGTCTGAAAGTGAGGAAGAGAGTGAGGAAGAAAACAAGAATGAGGAAGATGCCAAGGAGGAAGAAGAGGAGGAAGATGGAAAGAAGACACCAGTGCAGGTGGAAAAAAAGAAAAAGAAAGGTAAAATCACTTAATTTGACAATTTATTCATTGTATTTCACAGTGATGATGATTACATTTATTCAAGTCTAGTTGTGCCACGTAAAAATAAAATGGACTCATTTATCAACCATTAAAAATTATATAAAGTATTTTTTTATATGACAAACTCATTTAAAATGTTTGATTTAATGTTTAAAAATGTGTAACAGTAAAATAATAAAACCTTAAAGCTGACCAAAAAAATAGACATTCATAACTGTTAAGTAATGTTTAAAGTTTAGATATGCATGAAGTAATTTCAAATGCAACTTATAAAATGAGTTTAAAAAAGCATTACCAAATAGCTTTTCCTTTCTGTTTTTGAATGAATATTTTGATAAATATTTTTTTAAGGGTTACTTTTAAAGGGATAGTTCACCCAAACATTTTAATTCTGTCATAGTTTACCCACCCTCAAGTTGTTCCAAACCTGTATAAGTTTCTTTGTTATGCTGAACACAGAAGAAGATATTTTGAAGAATATTTGTAATCAAACAGATCTCAGGGCCCCATTGACTTCCATAGTAGAAAAAAAATACTATGGTAGCCAATGGGGCCCAAGGTCTGTTTGGTTACAAACATTCTTCCAAATAACTTCCTTTGTGTTCAGCAGTAAAAAGAAACTGCCGAAGAAAGAAGTAAGGATGAGTAAACGATGATAGAATTTTCATTTTTGGGTGAACTATCCCTTTAAGGCCCTTTCACATGAATGACAATAACTATAATGATAACAATAAAGACACAGTTTAACATTTTTTTCTAAATGTAAAAGAATAGCAGAGTACAAACCACAACTATAACAATAATGACAGTGGAATGATATTGTTCCAGAATGATTTTTTTTCTATATGATAAATGATAAAAACATTGACAACAAATCAGAATCCATCCTGTTTTAAAAAGCGGCATTTAAACAGCAGACGTTAAACTGCAGTGTGCACTTAAAATAAACCATGTTACCGTTTGCTTGTGTGGATGTTCAAATAGTTATCGTTATTGGTACCTTGGTAGGTATTGTTCTTGGTATTAGTATTAGTATTACTATTAGTATTGTTGTTGTTTTTTTTCATGCAGTAAAAATCATAGTGTATGTTGTTTCAGACAGCAGTGGCGAGTCAGACAGCTCAGAGTCCAGTGATATTGAAGGAGAGGCAGCTTCAGCACTGTTCATGGTGGTAATGGCCTACATTTGCGTGTATGTGCGTGTTTGGGAAAGACAATCGAATGAGAGGGAGAGAGTGAGAGAAGCTGTTGTTGTTTTTCTGATGGGTTTTCATGTGTATATGGTACAGTGCTCTCTTGTTGTCTCCCCTCTCACAGAAGAAGCGCACACCTCCTAAGCGAGGGGGTGGGCGAGGATCAGCAGGTAGTTCAAGAACAGGAAGTCGACCTGGCACACCATCTATCGACAACGCTGCCACTTCAAACACTCTGCGTGCCGCTGCCACTAAACTGGAACAAGGTACATTCAAAGAAACTCAATTGATTTAATAATGTCAATTAAATTAATTACATGATATGATGATTAGTTAATTGATTTATTCACATGTATATAATTGTGGAGAAAAGTAAAAATAATAATAATTCAGTTACTTTATATTATTGTGGCAAATCATTGCAAAGATATTACAAAAGAGTTTTAGAAGCCTACATGTTGTTTTTCTATATAATTGTTAATTTATAATTGTATTTTTGTATTTATGTATATGGTTTAATGCGGTTATTATTGTTTTTATCACACTTTGCAGTTAAAGGGATACTCAACCCCAAAATTTAAATTTTTCCTTGTACACACTAATACGTTTTCGTTTGAACACGGATATTTTTCTCTCAGTTTTAGCCTCTGTCCCAGATATATATGACTTTCTTTCTTCCGATAAACACAAACAGAGATTTTTCTCCCTATAACGCAAGTGCACAGAACCTCCAAAGTGAATGTGACGGTAATCAATCAGTGTGTTCTGAAGTGGAACGATAGGTGTATGTGAGAAAAATACTAAGTTCACGCTTGACATAAATGTCAGCATGTTGTGAATCTCACACGAGAAGTGGCGCGGAAGCACAGGACCGTCAGTGTTGAGCAGGTTTCACAATTAACTTTTATTTTTATTTTTCTAAAAACCTATCGTTTCTGTCTATATGAAGAGAGAAAGTCATATACATCTGGGACTGCATGAGGGAGAGTAAATGATGAGAGAATTTAATTTTCGGTGGACTATTCCCTTAACGCATTAATAAGCCATTACGTTACATTATCTGCCTAGTATCTTATTTCATCTTGTCTGTGTCTCTGCACTGCTAAGGTTTAGGCAAAGTTTCAACTTCATGTTTACGCTCTTCTGTCTCAGGAAAGCGGCAGACGACAGTACCAAGTTCAGAGACTCCGGCTGCAAAGAGATTAAAGATGGAGCCCAGCCCTCAGAGCTCTTCAGGGAAGAGCACACCCCAACCAGTATCAGGGAAATCCACCCCCAGTTCCAGGTACTTGTTTTTTTCTCAAGAGGGGCTTTCGTACCGGAGGAACCTTTTCATAGTTCCAAGAAATATTGGTGGAAGTTTACAGATTTTGGCTAGTTCGCACCGCAAGAATGATTTTAGTTTTAGGAATTCCTTTTGGAGGAACTAATTGAGCTCCTACTTCAGAGTAGGGTCCAAACCAGTACTATAGGAACTACCAGTGACGTTAGTGCACGCTGAGTGGCCGAATGCACGCGAAACACCAGCAAACACTTTAAAAAAAAAAAAAAAGCTGTGTAAACACATATATAGGCTTTATATTTACTCCACAAACTAACTCTACGAACATGGAAAACCGTGATAGATGGGTCTCTTAACCTTAATGCTGAGGAGAAAATCCAACTCAACTTTGAGGGGACTGTTACGTTTCCCTGATTGGTCTAGGAGCAACAGCAAAAAAAAGTGGATGGCGGTGAAATGAATGTGCAACAGCATGAAGCCACCCCGTCTCCAGACCCGGAATTGTTTCACAATAAACACAATTCTCTCATTAAAGAAAGTAATTTTTATTCACAAATCAAACAACAGAAAAAGGGGGTCTCAGATTCGGAAGGGGGTATTTCCAAAACAATAAACATAATCAATCTAACTCCTAATTAACAAAACTACTTAAACTAAAAGAAAAGAAAAACAAGAGTACAGCAAAATAAGCTAGCTCCCTTGCTAACATAAACAGGAGAAAAAGTTAGTAAAAATAAATGGCACCCACCTCCCTACTAACCCCAAAACAAATTGCAAGTAAGAGGCAAAACAGATTAATTAAACCATACCATAAATCATGAAAATTAACACTCACTTCTACCTTGGTAAAGCTTAATCATCAAGTGATCAGAAAGAGACTAAAGAAAGAAACTACTACAAGTAGCAGCACACCAAAAATAAGATAGAGATACTATCCACTACTTGATTCACAGAGCATCAGGTCTGGGGTTGAAGATGAGACCTCACAGCCGTTGCACGCCATCAAGCTACCCCCAACACTGCTCTGAGGATGGTTGCAGTTTAAATACCCTCCTTCCCCTCCCAGCATCCAATCACAGCAGGGCATTCATTATTGGCATCAGGTGGAAGCCATTCTCCTACGAAGAAAGACAGGGAGAGAGAGAAAGAGAGAGAAACAGCACAGCTTGGGCACCCACAAACAAAACCTTACGGCTCTTGACGTAACAGGGACCAGGCCAAACATGGTTATGTATTTGTGCTCAGCCAGCAACACTGG
Source organism: Siphateles boraxobius (assembly GCF_051911475.1). Lineage (NCBI taxonomy): Eukaryota > Metazoa > Chordata > Actinopteri > Cypriniformes > Leuciscidae > Siphateles > Siphateles boraxobius. Next base: position 20,682,604 of record NW_027509193.1, on the reverse strand, counting down.
ACTGCAACCACATGGCATACGCTAATATCTTTTCATATACGGTCTATTTTCTATGTATAACAGTTATATCTAATAACGTATTAGACAGGACTGTTTGACAGATCGTAAATTAATGAACACTGACAATGTTAGCACTGTGCTCAGCCTCCAGCACCATAAAAATAAGAGTCTGTCGCACCATCAAAATAAGTCACACCAATAAGCGCGACTTGCGTCAATTCAGAATTCTTACTGGCGGTGCGATTGCAATCAGGAAAATATTCCTAAGGGAACCATTAGTTCCTAGAAAGCCCCTTATGTCAGCATGAAACATAGGTTGATATATAGTATTTTCTTACCTATTGTTATGTATATCCAAGTTAAACGGCTTCTTGAACAAGAAAAAAATTTAGGGTGGGGCATGATTTTGTCCACTGGAAATTGATTGGATCGCTGGTGGTTGTGGTTTGCTACTGCTGTGACGTCATGTGAGTGACGGGTTGTTTCACCATTGCACCAGTAAACGGGTCATCAGAGAAAAGATGTCGCTGGAAGAGGGAGGGGAACTTATTTTGATGAAAGATTCTGAGGGCACATGCATTTGATTTCATGGGGAATTTAAACATTCCCTAGAGACTCCCCAGATTCAGACAATCTTCAGCTCACTTTTCTCCCCAGCTATGGGTCCCATCTTTTCTCCATTATCCAGCTGTGCATTCCATTTCCTTTATTCAATGAAACTTGGACCCAGTTACACTTACATTAAACCATGCAGTGCTGTAGTATCAGTATGCCACTGTGTGTGTATTACACCCATAATTCAGAGTTTTTGCTGAATCTTAACACATCACACATCTCCAACATATTGCAACCTAGTTTTCCCTCTAAATTGCAGTCAAGTTCTGCCATAGTCACAAACCATATGATGTCTTGCTTATTTCAACATGCATAAATAAAATCCATTCTTCCATGTCCCCTTTAGTGATGTGCAGCTGACCGAGGATGCCGTGCGCAGGTATCTCATCAGGAAGCCCATGACCACTAAAGACCTGCTGAAGAAGTTCCAGACTAAGCGCACAGGCCTCAGCAGCGAGCAGACAGTCAACGTGCTTGCCCAGATCTTGAAGAGGCTTAACCCAGAGAGGAAGAACATCAATGAGAAGATGCACTTCTACCTCACTGAGTGAGCCCAACCGAGGAGAGAGTGAAACACTGAGCGCCCATCACCAGCAGACTCTCCTTTTAGAATACAGCTCATTTAGTTCAAGACCTATTTGGTCCGAAACTTCCTGATTTTCTTGCTGTTATTTTGCTTTTAATCATCCAGCATTTATTATCGGTAGTTCTTGAATACTGTTATTCGAGTTGCAGATAAGAGCGCTGGAGGTCTAAAGAGTAAAACGACAAAGAAAATGGTGAGAAGAAAGATAGGAGTATGTTTTTGTATATTATAACAGATATTGAAAAGATGTGTTTGTAAATTTCACATGCCTCTTAATGACAAGTTTAGTATCAGAGAGACACTGAGTAACATCCTTCTTTCAAGATTCTTTTCAAGAAAACTGATGAATTTTGAGAGGGACTTTATCCAGAGAATGCAGCTGCATTTGTGGCTTTTATTACACATTTATTTCTTATTTCATTTGTCTGTTTTTTTTTTTTTACTGCACTGTTTAAAAGCTGTAAATGTTAAAACTTTTGAAGGAGTTTTTCTCCTTGGTAGTACATTAAATTTGTTTAGAATGAATACCAGTGTTTGTGCTCATTTGTTTTAAATTCTATGCAATTATCATTTTTTATTTGATGAAAGAGACCATAGTGGGTAGCAGAAAATATTTATTCATAGACATTATAAAAAGAAGCAGTTCCATTGATTTTCCTTTTTTCATTTTACATTATAAATTTCATAAATCATATCCCTCCCCTTCACAATCCTCCAGAGGTGAACAATGTGTCGACTTCTAGACCAGTGAGCCACAGTGTTCCCAAGACAGGTGCTGTGGTCAGTCAAGTCTTAATTGCTTTACACAGGCAGGTTTCGACAGATCACAGAGATGCGGCGATGACGTGGAATCTTGTGTCCTGAGAAAAAGGAATCTTCATCTTTCAGGATTTCATGGGTGAATTTAAAACGAGCATCATCCCTGTTGATATAAACAAAAAGTGTTGTACAATTTTTGAAATGTTCACATTTTGTGGTAAGCAAAATGCTATTTAGTTGTTCTGTGGCTGCAAATTATGTGTATAACAAGAAATAAAATTAAATATGTTGGGTAACTACCTTAATATATAAAGTGAGCGCCGGCTCAGAAGCAAGTCCACCCAATCTGTGGAATTATTTTCTGGGACCAGACGCATAATACTATCAGACAACAGGCTCAGCCCTGCAATAGTGCTTCCGCAGAACTGACAAGAGAAAGCAATGTTCATGGAAAACAGAAATAATGTACAAATAACAACGGTGGGGAATGATACTGTACAAATAACTCCGAGGCAGACCTTCACACTGTCAATGTGGGGTTTGATATAGCCCTCTTTGTCCAGGTCCAGAACATGAATTGGCCCAAGCAGTGGACTGCCTTCAGGAAATGCAACTACTCTCACCCGCCTCAAGATGCTTTCACACATAACTCCCCACTGCAGCCGTTCTGTTTCTCTATAGCCGTGGATAGCCTGAGTGGGAAAGAGATTAAGGTGATGAAAATAACAGCCTGATGCGTGTCCAAATCCCGGAGGGCCACGTTCCTGACTTTCTTTCAAACATGCATAATTTATAATGTCTCTGATGAGTGAGAGCATTTGAAAAGTACCAAGGAATTGGAAGATGGGGTGAAAGTAGTTAATAGTCAAACAGCAGAAATGTTACAAATACAAAATACTAGAAATATGTTTACAACATTATTTGGTATTAGCAACACAGAGTTTCATTTAATAAATAGGTATATTTTTTTTAAAGTGTAAGAACATTTTCATTCCAGACATGTAAATTAATTTGTGTTGTTTAATGTATGCAAATTGTTTACGATTTTAATTGAAATTATTTGAATTACTTAATTTTTTCAACAAATTGAACTAGTCCACATGAAATACCCTTAATACACGAATAAAGAAATAAAGTCCCTCCTTAGTTTTTCTTTGACAATATATATATATATATTTTTATTATTATTATTTTTTTTAGGTGGGGGTGGGTGAAGTCATTTGCACTACCAGTGACAGAAACGATTGTTTCCAAACAGGTTTCCCAAACACTTCCCTCTGTTCCGTTCTTCAGAAGTAGCCCCGCCTAAAACTCACGGCATTGGAGGAGAGCCGACTGATTGGTCTTTCTTATTGGCCAACGCGCGGTTCGCCCTCAAATTATATATTGGCAGCTTTCAGGGCTTTTACTACACATAATTTCAACGTTTTCAAGAAGCAGGTTTTGAGTTCACTTGAAAAGTACAGGTAAGTCGTAACTAAACTCAAGAAGCATTACCCATTGCCTGCTACCAGTAGGTACTAACGTTGAGTAGCAATCATAAACAACTGTTACAATAGGAGTAGCCTATTTTTTGTTATGAAATGAAGTTGGATGGCACATCATGGCAGTATCATATATGTACACAGTATAGCTAGAAACACGTATACGTGTTACTTACATCGTCCCAGTGGTCAAATTCATATCGCTTTTTTCTAAGTCCTGGTTCTACTTCTCTAAAAATGGCATTCTCCTCTTCCTCGCTGATGAAGTTCAGCCTAACTTCAACTTGTCCACGCACTGCGGACAGCATTTCCTCAGACGATCCACACAACCATTTACACTCCTCTTTGCACTCGGGCCCTTTTCGTAGTGCTGAGTTATCCGTTGAAACCCTATACAATACGGGGCATTGGAGATATTTCCTCTGTACTTGTTTCACTACTCTAACTAGCAGTGACATACTGTCGAGGACATATGATGACGCCTTAAAACAGACAATGTCAGCATATTCAGCGTACCGGTGTCTCTACTGTCAATGACAAGTCGCCATTTTAAATTCGCTAAGAATTATGGGACTTGAAGTATTTCACTCAATCCTCATCATTCTTGCAGTCGTATAGAATTATATTGTGCTCAAGGAAAAAAAAAAAAGATTTTATGGGAAATTGTAAATGCAAGCAGCTATTATAATCCAGTAAAAATGCTAATTTAAACAAGTTAAGTTACACAACTAATTATTATTATTTTTTTTTTACAAAACATTATTTCGTTAGTTTTAGAACCGTGTTATTTATTCTGCAAATGGAGCTGGTTGCAGCTACATGCCTAAACGAGTTTCATTTGCGCAATGCAGTTTTCATTCGTCAAGACAACATGATACTAGATCTAATTTCTAATTGCAATGCCGCTTTTGAACACTAGGGGGCACTATATGACCGTTGCTAGCTGTAATAAATACAGAGGAAAAATCTGTAAATTGATGCCAAGGTATCAAAAATATAAGTACGGAGCAAAATATAAAACGTACATAATTAAATAGCAATGTAAGCAAAGCATCAATTATAAGTAAATACACAAACATTAGCAAAATACATTAAAGAGGTTGAACAAAGTTACAGTCTTAAACGAGCTTTAGAAAATGAAAAAGTTTGGATGTACTGTTGACTTTGACGAGTTAATTTGCTGTGGTGAATATGAAATTTTGCAAGGAGCTATAACAGACTAATAATAAAGCACTCTTTATTTTTTACATTTTTCAATGTTAAAGAATCCAAACAGCACATCCTTAAAGAACAGTGAGAAGCCAAAAAAGCACATTGCAGTTAATAAACTTCCATCCAAAATAGTTGTGTGAGGACAGTCCCAGAAGATGTGAAGAGCAGTTTTTTTTATGGACACCACAAAATAAGCAGCTTGTGACCTAAACATTTTCAAGTATATGCTTTAGCCGGGTAATTAATAATTTTAATGTGATTTCTTTAACCTTGTTAGCTATTATGTATTTCAAAGGCACAGTCCATACTTTTTCCCAATTAATATGGTCAAGAAAGTTCTCCCAAAATGACACCACATTATGGAATTGTTACAAGCTCCTTTTTGGAAAAGTACCTAATTCTAAAGTTTCGTGATTAAGAGAAAAACCTGTATTGTATATTTTCTCCCATCTCTGCTAATATCTCACCCTAAAATCTTTCTGGCCTCCCCCTGCTGGCTATTCAGTATTTCTGTGGAATATATTGTTGTCCAAAAGTGTCACAATACAATCCCAACCAATTTCTAACGTTTTTTGAAAGTGTAAAGTCGTGTTATTTATACGCAGATTGATGAGAACGGGTTGGTATGTCACTGTTCTTTTAGACGTTTAGCATTTTTGATTATCTCTCTCTCCCTCACACACACACACACACACACACACACACACACACACACACACACACACACACACACACACACACACACACACACACACACACACACACACACACACACACACACACCACATTGACTGGTTTCTCTCATCAATTAGCCTGCAAGACTGTAATGATGGTAATTATTTGTAATTGTAATGGTCAGGCAGTGCTGTTTGTGGCAGTGAGAGGGCATTAAACAGTCTGTAGGTAAGTGAGATTTACAGGCAGTAAGATGTTGAGTGCTGATACATGGCTCTCTGGAAAGTGCAGTAAATTCAAGCTGTATCCACTAAGATTAGAAGATTGCAAAGCCAGGAATAACTCCGAACATATAACCTCATAGAATAGTGCGTGTTTCTGTAGCAGGTATGGACTGGTTTACATTACAAATTAGCTAAGTTGTGACATTTTCTACGTTTACAAGCAGTTTTACATGTCAACACACTGAAAACATAATTGACCCATTTGCTAAGCTCCACCCCCTTTAGTGATCATTGCTCTAGCTTTACAGAACATCCTATAGAAACTGGAAATTTGTTGTAAAATACATTGTGAAATGTGCAGTCTCTGCTGTTTTAAATCACCTTGCTGCTAAATCATAATTGAGACAACCACTTCTCAGTCTACTGAAAAGAGGAAAAACCTCATTTGAAAGTGACTATAAGTTATACATTAGGGAACACAACTGTTCATAATGTTTCTATGATGGAAACAATGTTTTACCATATTTTTGGTAGATCCTCCAAAACAGATCGTCCATAGATTTACATTAGGAAAAAGCAGAAGCTTGTCTGAGAAAATGGTGGATGGCAACAATTCTAAGGTAGAATTGGTCAGTAACATTTTTAAGGTGCATGGGGCTTAGAGAAGGGTCAATTCTCAAGAAGAAATCAACTCAGAACATTCACATACTGTACACACACATGCAGACAAACACTGCAACATATTTATCTCACTTCCTGAGAGGTCTGTCTGGCTGCCCTCCAAGCCTGTTCTCTCAATGGGCTTCATGACTGACAGCAGCTGATGTCACACACAGGAAACAATTTAAGCCTCCAAGATTCAGAGAGCCTGTCAAATGATATTGCTCAAATTATTGTAATGTAAATTTAGTTTGATTTCCTGCTGGAGAGGTACAAGAGAGGATTCAGAGAGAGGCCTTGCTCAAACAAATGCATACTAACACAAAATAAGATTTTTTTTTTTTTTGAAGAATGTTGATAACCAAATAGTCCATTGTGTGGACAAAAAACACAGACATTTCTCAAAACGGGCACACGTTATGTTCCACAGAAGAAGATTTTTTTTTAAAGTGACATGAGGGTGAGAAAAATATATTATTGATATTCATTTCTAGGTGATCTAACTCTTTAAATGGATGGGAATCATGATGTATCAGACATTATTGGCTTTGAGTGGAAAAGAGACACTGAGCTTGGGAATCGAGTGAGAGGAAAGGTGTGACAGTTGAGTGAAAACATATATTGTGATGACTTCAGTTCTGTCCTTTAGTGAAGATGCTGGCCTACTTAACACTGGAAGATACACTTTTTTGGTGGTTTTACTATTTATTTTAACTGCACAATAGTTCCTTACAGATTGTCAAATGTCATGATAACATGTTAATCCAGAAGCGTGTCTATTTGCTTATCTCCTGTGCTGTTAATGGGACTGTCTATGTGTTAGCAGAAGGGGGTAAACACAAAGAAAAGAGAGATGGATGGAATTTTTGTCAGGGGCTTTGGGGCTTTTAATAATTCTACGCTGTTTAAAAATGTATTATACCTGCATCAGACGCTTCCCCAAATAAAACACGCTGCTTAAAGCACGATGGCCCACTTTAAACTCACACAGTCTCAGTATCACAGCTATGGCAACATATTCATCTTTGTCTCTTACCGGTAGCAAAAAGTATCTATTTGTGTTTTCATTTTGGTAGTATAAAATTGTGTTTATGAGCTTCTCTGGTGGTCTTGTCTGTTTATAAACTTACTTAGCAATCATGTCTGCAACATTCTAATTTTCTCGTGTAGGACTACATGTTTATTGCATCTGACACCGTAACGTACAGAAGGCTGATATATTATGGTGTGGCTTGTTCCACTGACCAGCAGGATATATATCTGGAAGATAAAGGTTAAGGAGCAGAGAACCTGGTATACATGCGGTTTATGAATTATTCAACTTTATGAGTCACTGAGTTTAGCTTCTGCTGCAAACACACAGCAGCATTACTTCAGAATTCTTGATCGGCCCTGTGTTTGTGTGTGCTCATTTTCAACATCTCTTTGTCACCAGTATATGCAGTCACACATTTACACTTTGTTGTGAGATTTACATGTGACAGTTTTATGGGTGCACTGAACACCTGAATTGTGATTGATTTAATGACAATTTTTACAACACATTTTCTCTGAATCTGAGCATAGTTGACCAAAGTAATCTGTCAAAGAACGAATCATAGTCCAAGAGATCCAAATTCATTCATAACTCAACTAATCACTAATCTAATCTTGCATTAACTAAATGCAAGATTTAGTTGCAATTTAGTTGCATTAAAGTTGCATTAATCTAATTAGAGTTAGCTAAAATATATACGTATTTTGTCTTTGTCGAGCAGTGTAGTGAGATATCTTATTGACTTCTCCTCTCTCTTTCTGTCTCTCTTTGGTTGACTGTGTGCTTTGTGTGTGCTGCTGTGTTAGATTAGTGTTGCATGCTTTAATAATGCACTAAGGGAGGGGTGTATCTGTGTGGCAGCAGGAGAGAGGCTCTGACATTCAGAAACAGTCGCCTTGTGAACCCTAACTGTGTGACAAGGCTGACACAACAGGACTACAGGACACATCACAGCATACATCACCGCCATACAATCAACCCCATTTATAATCAATACATTATCCCCTGGTTTCACAGACGACAAGGCTTAAGTTATTCCCAGACTAAAATGCACGTTTGAGCTGTTTTAACCGAGAGGAACTTGGATTGACGTAATATTCAAATATGTCAGTGCCATTGTTTTGTCTCAAGATGCACACCAGTAATGTTTTTTCCTAAGGCATGTTTATAAAAGTTACTTTGATCTCCTAATTGAACTAAGACCTAGTCCTGGCTTAATCTAAACCCTGTCTGAGAGAGTTCATTAGGAAGATTAGTGTTAATGCAAGATTAAATTAATTAGATGTACATATACACTCCTTTTACTTCTATTATCTTTATCCTCTAAATGGCAAAAAAGGGCCCACTAAAACATACAGTTGTTTTAAATGTTTTAGCGATGTGCAAAATTCCTGTAAAGGCAGCTGTCAGTTCTAAGACGGATGAGCAGGATTTGACTTGATCAGAGTTAGAAGCTGCTAGACTGTTTACAGTCACTAAATTGGCAGCTTTGATTTAGAAAGATAATTAGTCCTGGTTTGTTGTTTTGTGATTGATTCCTTTATAGAGATGTAGCAATGTCTTTATATAGCATTTCATTTGCATGTTTTATTTTTCTCTGTCCAGATTGATTAATGAATTTAGGCCAGAGTTTGGAGCTCTGACTCACCAATTCTCAAGGTTGTTCATTTGGAATAGTTTAAGGGTGATTTTACAAATCATTAAATTATCATGTTGCACAAAATAAAGGTATAAATTATAATCTGTCCACACATTGATCTGCATCAATTGTTGCCAAGCCAACACTTGGCTGGTAGTGTTAATTACTAGAAATTTAAATTTGAGTAGGAATTTGTTGAAAATCCTTTTGTTTTATTCATTTTTAATATAGGCCTACGTTTATTACATGACCAATATTAATGTTTATATTTTGTTTTATAATAATTTTGTCTTATCATAATTTATTTTATTTATATTCAATTTAGTGATCCATATTTTGAAATGATCGGTTTGAGCCCTGGCTGTGTGCAATGTTTCAGCACCATGGACAGCTACCTTGGCGGTCGACTGCGAGGCGCTTCTGTCATTACATCGGTGCTCTGTGAGTTTAGTGAAAGATAAACACTTTGTTTGGTATTTCATCACACCCCTGCGGTCTGAAAACAGCAGAGACTGCAAATTTCACAATTTCTTTCAATAAAACAGCAGAAAAAATACACCTTATTTACGTTTCAGTTGTTTTCAAATAGTTTTTCAATAACAACAAAAGTTAGATTAATATCACGCACACACTGTGTAAGCCCTGTACAGTCACTTTACTGCCGCTTAGTCTGACTGTTCAGAGATACATGAGAAAATGGTATGTCAGGCGCTGTTGACTGGAGGCTGGTGCCTGCTGGAGCTCTTGACCCCCCGGGCTCTTCTGATTCTGGACTGACGCTAAACTCAGACAACGAAAAGGCTACTGCACAAGATCATGGGATGAGCAGAGATCCTGACCAGAGGAGAGTCTCTCCCATGAAGTTCATTTTTGTTTCTCGCAGCAGTAGCAGGCTGTGTGATATTGTGGTATTTCTTGCTTTATTTCTGGAGCGTTTTAACGCTTTAAGGTTGACAAGTGTGCCCAACATTGGGATGGGATGGGGCATTTAGGAGGACCAGTGATGTAAATACAGTGAGCTACTCTGCTTAGCTCTTCGTGTGATATCTAATAGGTGCATGGGCACTGTTAAAGTCGCGCGGGTCTATTGATTTTTGTCACTCGCAAAACAACCGCGCCCTAAACCGTATTGCACTTGAGTTATACTCCCTCACTCTCAACCCCGCTTTTTAAAACGCGTGCATAATGTATCATCGTAATTTGACGAAAAATTATTTGTTTACAAAGTCTACTGTTAACAATTTAACGTAACACGAATAAAATGTTTAAGTAAAAACAAAACTGTTAGTTTCCTTGCCATTGGCCCTATATATGGTAAATGTTTTTTAAAGATTTAATTTATTAAGACTATATAGGCTGTATATGCATAAATTTACTGTACTATACATTTAGTCTAGCCTTTTTGCAAGTAAATAGTTATATGCATGTACTACTTCCAATATACTGCATGTTTTTAGTATTTACAGTAAAAATATTGTATATATCAAATAAGATGGTATAATAACATTATACAATTAGTGACACATAGGCTACACTCTGAAGCTGTCAAATATAGTATGTCATCCCGTAGCCTATGCTTGTAACATCTTTACTGTATTATGTTGAGCTAATTTTGTTTAAAGTAGCCTACTGATGTAAAATTCACAGCTGCCATTTTAATGGCAATATTATATCTATTTAAATAAAACACATTTTTTATTACTGTAAAAAATGATGGGTGGGGGCGAGTTGAGGAGGGAGAGTTGTCAGCTATACTGATGGGAAATCTCCTTCTATTAATTCCGAAATGTCTGCGTCCAAGATTAGCCTGTCGGTCCTCGCCCTGCGTGTCCTCGCAAAGCGCATTCGTTCCCGAGAGACGCACGTTTGAATGCGCAGCTGTCTCCCGTCGCTCACATCCCGACCACTTGCACAAACAGTGCATAGCCTGACAACGCGCTGTCAGTTTTGTTCCGTTCCGTTATCAAAGCTGCACAACCACTCTTTTCATGTGGTAAAGGCAGGTGAGCCGAGGCTGAGAACACATTCAGTAGTGGCTGAAGGTACAGGTACAGACTGGAGTTGGGAGGATAAATTAGTCAGTGGGGTGCGTGCGCGTGCGTGCGTCATGCGCTGCAAGAAGAACTGGCCAGAGCGCTAAATTGATCAGTGGCACATTATAGCTTTAGCTTGTCAGCTGATCGGCGCTAACTGTTTCGTTCGGCTTGTATTTCACAAGCTGATATCCTGCGAGCCCCCACACCACATTCGTTCTCAGCTGCCTCCTCCCCCTCTTTTTTGTCCTCAGGGGCGCTTGACGGAGAGTAACGAGGCTAACAGACAGCTCAACATTCGCAGAAATAAGGAATAGAGCGATCCCAGTCTTCTCACGAACGGATTGCCCTCGGGGAAGATGAGCAGATCCTACGCGGCCCAGAGCCCAGTGCAGAGAAACAAGAGCGGCTATGGGGACCCGAAGATGTCGCCGTTGTCCCCTCGCGATTGATGCTTCTACTTTCTGTCAATGTGCCCCTTCAATGGATTTTACGATGGTTGGATTGGTTCTTTTGCACTTAAAATGCCAGTAATGGCTCTGGCGAAAAGGATGACACCTTACTAGTGAGCACAGGGGGGGAAAAAATCAATCGATACTTGTGATGATCTATTTTTGCATCCGAACAATGTGTCGTAAAGAAAAGGAAAACATAATTAATATCGGATCTCGTGTATCTATCTGTAGCAGAGATGCAAATCCATGCGAGTAAACGTGAGCGCGAGGTGACCGAAGGCAGATTATAGCTACTGTGCCAAATATTGCGGATGTTGCGAAATAAATAAATAATCTTTTTTTAATCCTATTTCCCTCTGTTTTAAATAGATATTCATACTGTGATAATCAGAATGAACAGTTAAAACTAAACTAAAACGATTGTTTTAAATGGTTTCATTTCTGTTCACTTGGTTATCACATCTAGATCGTATAGCCTAAATGATTGTAGCCATGATAATTACAACCTGAATTTTCAAGGAAAAGCACGGGAGAGAGTCCGCTCTGGAAAATGAGGATGGAGCCACAGAAAACGAGAAATGTACTCAAGAATGACATGGCCGTGGAAATCTGTTGATTTAGGACATACAATGAGGTGATGATGGACCATTTTGTGTGCTGAAGTGGGAAACGAACCTGAACTGCGAAATATAAGGCACGCTAATTTGCTTCATTTTGTTGGATTGTTTTTTGTTCTTTTTATTTTTATTTTTTGCCTAAAATTTAAACATCAGATGCTGGCATTATCTACCGCGTCAAATATACACGCCAGGAAGACAAATGTGTACTCCAGTTATACACGTATTAAGTTTTGAAGCAGATGGGATGTAATGTGGTGTTGTCGCGTTGAATATTCGACCCCTTTTTTCCTGCTTCGTGAAGACTGGCATTTGGAGTCTATAGAATGGCTCGGTTCGGAGATGAGGTGCCGTCAAGGTATGGCGGAGGACCGGGACACGCTCAAGGGGGACCCGGCCGCGGCGGCAGCAGGCAGGGTGGCCCGCCGGGTCAGAGAATGTACAAGCAGTCAATGGCCCAGCGAGCCAGAACTATGGCCCTGTACAACCCTATACCGGTGCGGCAAAACTGCTTCACTCTCAACCGATCTCTGTTCATCTTCAGCGAGGACAACTTTGTGAGAAAATACGCCAAAAAGATCACCGAATGGCCATATCCTTTTAAACCCAGAAAGTGAGTACCTTGGGGCCTCCAGTTGCAGGTATAGTGCACTTGAGTATGGCATATGTAAGGTCACTTGAACATGCCAAAACACGATAACGATGAATCACATTACTGCAGGTTTAATGATGGCTGTGTTGAAGAAGAAAAAATGCGCGGGAGGTCATGGTTTTATTGGGACTTTTTATTTGAGTGTTTTCAGCTATTTATTTGTCAAGCTATTTCGGTGTATGAGATGGTTTGAATCTGGTGTGTGCTCGCTGAGTTACGCACGGGTGTGAGGTGAGCTTTGCTGTGTGACGATAGCGGGCGGCGCTATGGCTCGCGGAGGCTTGCTGATGTCAGCATGTGCAGTCTCTCAGCTCGGTCTCGTTCGAGAGAAAGCGATGGTGAAAAGGGAGAGGTGAGGGGAGGGGGAAAGCCACCATTTCCCATATTCTAAGAGCTCCAGGAGAATACGGGATATTTACTTGCATTTTTCATAGCCTAATTTTCAAAGACAAAAAGCAAAGCTTTGGTCTGCAGAGAAATAGGAGTTGTTTAAGCGATATCACTCAAGCAGTTATACAAGGCCGCAGGTAATCAAAGCTGTGTTGATGTTCAATACAGCATGACTGTGAGCGTGACATTGTTTTTATACAACAGCTAGGAAACATGAAGCATAGGCTACTTTATACTGAGGAACTAGTGTTTCAGACAAAAATATGCTAGTTATCTCATTATTAGTTTATGCCAACACAAATAGTTCCAAAAAAATAAATAATAAAAATAAAGCTTTGTGTCATCCAAGCAGCACAGAAGACTGAAAGCTGGTCTGGAATTAGGTATGTGAGTGAAGCAGAGTGACATGACTACTCCCAAAATCCCATAGGCTACTGTTTGAGTATATCAACAAAAAAAGTTCTTCATTAAATGCAGTACAAAGTATGATTATGATTAAGTAGTCTATACATGTGTCATGACATCAACCACATTTACAATTATGCAACTTTTCTCCCATGGCTCTAAGAGACAAGTAAAGTGTCTATCAAATTATATGTTTTTCACCTAGTGTTTTATTAACAATGCAAATTAGGACATACTTGTTTTCGTATACTAGGACACTGTTACATAAAACCTGCACTATGTAAGTTTTCCTGAAACATGCGCTTGGTTTCTTTAGTGACAGCCCCATTCATATTGTAAAAAGATATAGGTTTATTAGTAGACCAGTTTTATAGTTTTATACTGTGTAGGCTATTTATTGTTGAAAATGAAAAACTATGCCCTGTACCTAAGTCTATTGTCATCATGTCCTCATGACACCCTTTTGGAAGGGATATGGCCGGCTTGTTCAAAAGCAGGGCATGTAAGATGCAGTGAGCAGATGCATTGAATCATATATGCATTTTTCACTTGGTATGTCCTGAGAAGGCCATGTTTCACCTCTGATAGTTCCATCGAAGAGGTTCCACTTCATTGTTACATTAGATTGGATGCCCCAGTATAATGGCAGAACAACCCAAATAAACACTAGAGTTTTGTTTATATAAATCTTTAGTTACCGGAAAACGCAGAAGTTGTTCACTCCCTGCCTTTTCTAATAGGCCTCTTAGGATTTAAAATCATTATATGTGCACTGTACAGAACTGCACCCACACACATTTCTCTTTTGACACTGTATTTTAAACTTCCAGAGCTTTCAGTGACCTTTAACATTGCTCTCGACCTGAAAGCCACTCTTTCTATAAGCCTCATTCTTCTAATTTAACTCACGGAAACATCTAATGAGGCCTTGTGATCCAAAGTCCTTAACTTCTCTGCTTTTTCAGAAGTGTTTTTCAGATGCCCACAGTATATCAACCTTTTTAATAGTTACAATCGGCCGTGATTTGTATCTTACAGAAGTTGCTGATAAAAATTGTACGTATTTTAGAATTACAAGTTGAAGAGTGTGCCGCATGTGAATGTAGATTAGATGAGAAGATCAATTTATGGTTACCAAGCATTGCATCCTTTCTTTCACCCCTCTCGGTAGAGATAATGGAACAGAAAGACATTGTCTCAGCCTCTTTCCGTTTATGGGCCGCCTCTCTGCGCTGTAAATGGAATGTAACCTTATAGCTGTATTTTCTAATTTTAGTTTCATTGACAAATATGAAACTACAGCCTATCTGGAGTGCAGATATGCTTATCTATCCGAAGATACCTTTAATATGTGCTTAGTTGGTTGTGTTATGAAACATTTTTGTACCTGTGGTTTCATTTTATTAATAGAAGTTCATGAATGTTTTCAATCACAAATAAGTTGTCTGAATGTTCTGAACTCAATTAAACCGTTAGATGTAATTTACCACCAAGAAATGATAACGAAGAAACAATGAGAAATTAATTATATAAAAGAAACTATAAATAGATGATTTTTGTATAAGGCAGAAAGAGTGGTTGTGTGGACACCAGAGGGAGACAGACTGATAGAAAGAAGTTGTCGTGAGTCGTGAGGCCTTGCAGTTTTCTTCCATGTGTAGAAGCAGTGATCTACATTCAGTCTGCAGAATTTCAATTATTTATTCCCCCTTTCTTTCTCTTCCTCAGTTCCTCGTTCTCCCTCATTTATTCAAGTGAACTACTGTTTGCTTGACTGGCATACCTTGTGTGTTAGAAAGTGCTGACAAATCCAGATCTACCACGTTTGTTTCATAGAATCATGGTACAATTTGGCTGTTTTCTTCTCTTTTTGTACATTTTTTGATACAGATTATTTTTGATCAAGCACCTGCTGAGGTTATGTGCACACACACTACTTTGCATCTGGTAAAACGCACGCGTTTTCATGATTTATCAGGACTTTCCATAGATTCTTATACTGTACAAACTGTAGATTCTTTCCACTAACCCGACCCCTAACCCATCACAGAAAAGGATTTTGCATTTTCACATTTTCAAAAAACATCGCTTTAGGATGATTTATATGCTGTTTTCATCATGGGGATAAAAAAAAGACCCCACAACGACAAGGACTCCAGATATCTCCATTTTTGTGGGGACATTTTGTCCCAATAACTTGGGTTTACCAGGACCACACACACACACACACACACACACACACACACACACACACACACACACACACACACACACACACACACACACACACACACACACACACACACACACACACACACACACACACACACACATATATATTTTCTAACATATCAAACCTCTTTTTTCTTTATCACAAGCATGTCTCTTGCTCTATCCTTTTCTGAGGTTCTCGTCAGCGGTGGGCTGAAAGAGAAGTTCTCAATGGCATGTTCTACTTCCCTCCTGCTTTTCTGCCTCCTTGGAGTCAGTCCTCTGTTGTATGCATATACAGATGGGCCACAGACAGGCATCACTGAGGAGAAATGGGGACTAGTTTTGTAAGAGGGCTACATAGTGTCTTTAAAGTAAAACTGTGGTGGAAAAAAGAACGGGCCGCTTAGACCACTGAATATACAGTTTTTAGTGCAAGCATGTCACATTTGCTCACATCTTTTCTTATGTCTTTTCGGCAGAATCTGGAGAATTATAAGCAACTTATTTAAAGTAGTTATGTATTATGTGCTATTGCTGGATTATAGTATTTATATTTCCTGGCAGTTTATGTTTATTAATTCTAACTCTTTCTAATAACTCGTGTCTCTGTTTTTATTATATTTGTGTATTTGTACAAATGTGTACAATACAATACAATGGCTTAGTTACCAACATTCTACAGTTGTGAAACACAAACAATTTTGGTTACAGTAATTGTTATTTGCAGTTTTATGTTGTCTTATCTGGACATACATGTGTGATCTAATATGAAAGAGATATTCAGAGAACTGAAGAAAAAAAGGAGAAAGGCTTTAAAAATGGAATAACAGAGTGACAGGGAGAGAGACTGCCTGCCTGCCTGACTTTAAATTATTTAGGATGCAGGCATAGTTGCACACACCTAAATGCAAACATACCACAAGGCTAAAGTAAAGCTTATGGTTTTCACTTAAAATTGTGACAAACCCTTTAATTTACAGTAATTTTATAAATAATACACATCACATAATTAGATAATTAACACAGGCTTCATTGGACGCTTCAGCTCTTCTTCTCCCCTGGTTCATAGCATCACAACATGTCCCTGTGTGTCTTAACACTGGATGAGATATGGGATAAGATTGTCCCTTCATTTTAGATCCTCTCTTCCATTTGGGCAGCAGGGAGTTAAATATGTCATCCTACATTCATTCACACAACCACCACTGTCTCTGTCTCTGCCAGTCACTCCCTCTCTCTCTGTGTTTATAGGCATGATTGTAAAATATAGAAATATTGGATTGGGTAAGGATTCAGTAATTTATAATATGTTTGAAGGGAATTAATCTCATACATCCATGGGACCATTTGGTTAAAAGTAATAGTAATAATACATAGATTCTGACACTTCGATGCACAGTGAACTGCTAGTGAATGTTCAATATGAACACTTTTTTTTTTAAAGTTTATTTTTTTGTTCACCCAAAAATGAAAACTCTGTCATCATTTACTCACCTTCATGTCGTTTCAAACCCATAAGAATTTTGTTATAAGTATTACTTGAATTACTTTTAGTACACAAGATTTATGTGTTTGGAACAACGTGCATGAAGGTGAATAATTGGACAGAATTTTCTTTTTTTTGTGAACTAACTCTAATGTTTAGGAATTGATTAAATCTATTCTACAGATTGCTAGACTAGGGTGTTTTAATCCTTGTGATGCCAAAATAAAATGTATGTTTTAAAAGTAGCTATATTAAAAGTTTGAGATCAGTCTTTTTTATTTATTTTTTTAAGAAATTAATACATTCAGCAAAGATGCATTAAATTGATTAAAAGTGACAGTAAATATAGTGTTATAAAATATTTCTGTTATAAAATAAATGCTGTTCTTTTGAACGTTCTATTCTATTCAGCTATATGCGCCCATTGCGCATATAGCTCAACTAATCCGATCGTTATAAAGGTGTTTAAACAACAAAACCCTTCCACTTGCACATATTTGACAATCGAACTCACCGCATTAACCCTATAACTGCCGGTGCAAAATAAAACGCAATTTCACAATTATAAAGAGTCTGTGCGCTACAGTACTTTTATTATGGTTGCACTTGCACTTATTGTTTGCACTTAATAAGACTAAAAGAAAACTGTTATGTATACTGTTTTTATTTCTATGTTCAATTTGTGTGAAGGAGTGCAGTCAGGAGGTCACACACAGCCTCAATCAGAAGTTCTGGAAGCTAATAAATGTACAGTAAGGTCTGAAGGAGACTCATGTGAAATCACACAGGAGAAATGCTTGTTTTCTTTCAATGCATTTGATAATTCATACTCATAAAGTAGACCTGAAATGACATGCATTAGAAGATTATTAGTTAAAACATTTTCAGTCATGACTTTTGTCATTGAGGATTTCTGAAAAATTGTGCAAAAATCTTGTCTTGTCTCATTCTCGTGAACCCATTCTCGTGAACCCATTCTCGTGAATCCAATCTCGTGTCTCGTCACACCACTACTATTCAGAAATGTCTCTTGAACAGAAAATCATCACATTAGAATTAATTTCTGAAGGATCATGTGACACTGAAGACTGGTGTAATGATGATGAAAATTCAGCTTGACAAAATATATGAAAATCTAAAACGGTTACTTTAAATTGTAGTGATATTTCACAATATTGCTGTTTGTACTATATTTTTTAACAAATGCAGCCTTGTTGAGCAGAGAGACTTGTTTAAAAAAAACTTTGTGTTACCACTGTTGTTTTAAACGGCTCACATTTTGATTTCTACTGTGCTTCACACGAAGGTGGAAATGTCTGAGAAGGTGTGCAACAACATTTCTGCAAATTAATGTCTACACGTGAAATTTGAAATGGCATTCAAGTCACATTTTGGCATGAGACCTTTTGTTTTCAAATTATAAGAGCACCAGTCTTGTTGTTTCAGCTAAGCAATGTCTGTATATGTGCATGTTTGTGTTTGCCTTCCAGGTCTAATCTGGTGGTTTCATACCTCCTAATGTCTGGGTCTAAATGAGTGTAGTCACCCGTAGTGTTGCAGCCTCACACTGCTCAGCTGCTGCCGCAGACTGGCAGACGAGGCTACAAAACCCAGTAGTTAAAACGCTTTGACTCCTCCACGTACATAAGGCTGTAATCCAGAACTCTTTACCTGTCTGCATTTACTTACCTACCCTCATGCTATGTAAGGACTGAAGCGTTTCAGTGAAAAGGATGGAAAAGCATGAAATATATATCATGAAAGTGGTCCATACGATTTCTGAAGCCGTCTGAAATCATATGATGCCTTTGTGTAAGGAACAGACATTTTAAACCATTTTTTATAATACTTTTATTGTGCTTTTGTGTCCTTTTTGAGCCTTAAGTTCTAGTCAATTCACTGTAATTGCATGGAAAAAGAGCAACCAGTAAAAATCTTAAAAATTATTTTTTCCACAGAAGAAAGTCAGTCATACAGATCTGGAATGACATTGACTTTACCTTTAATGAATTTTTCAAAATGACATTTCGCTATGTGTTGATTTGTACAGTATGTCATTGTACAATGTAGCAGGTGTGTATTAGTCAGTTGTTTTATTGGCATTGCTTGCGTCTCAGGCTAAAATTGCACTTCACTACCCGCTCATGTTTTTGCTCTTTCTCTCTGGTTCTGTATGTTGTGCTCTAGTAGTGAATTATTCAGTTCTGTGGCTGGGTGTAATGTGTGCGTATGTGTGTGTGTGTGTGTGTGTGTGATGCTGACTTGGGAGAAATTTATTTTGGGTGCAGAGTCAGGGGAAAAAAATGTGGTGGCTTGAATTTTCTTGTTGGTGCTTGTGTCACATGTTGCTACTGCTAATGCTGTTGCCACTGACACACACACAAAACATATAAATGTTTTATATTTTCATATATTTTAAAATAAAAATTTTCACTGTGATGTCAAAGCTGATTTTTCAGCATCATTACTCCAGTCTTTAGTCATGATCCTTCAAAAATCATTATAATATGCTGATTTGCTGCTCAAGAAACATTTCTTATTATTATCAAAGACAAGTTAAAGGAGCGTATGTAAGATTGTGGCCAAAACTGGTACTGCAATCACTTGTGTATCCCCTCCCCCTCCTCCCTGACTTGAGGTTGCCAGATAGGCTGCTACAAGAAGCTTCCAATGGCAAGTAACGAGTCCTACACAGTACGTTTTTTTTTCTGTTAATTATGTTTATGCTTCAAATGAGCGATGTTTTGCAAAATAATTATATATCGCAAAAATTTACTAATGGCGATTAGCCAAATATAATCGTAAAAATTTAAGCTCGTATGTGACAGTACATTGATAGAACAGTAGCTGTTAGTCTAACTTGTAACGGTAGGTATCTGTCATTAACGTAAATACAAGCACAAGCACAAGCCTCTGTCACTGTGTGTAACGATATCAAAGACACGGTAACGTTAGGCTACTGTCTCAATTACGTTTCACATTGCCATAATGGGCGTGCTAATGTTGTTTTCCTCAGCGTCTCAGCATAATGACAGAGAAACGGGCTCTGATAATGCATTCCTAATGTTAGCAATGACGACTCGCCGTTTTTATTACCCAAACAATTCCTTACCTTTTCAAGTCGATGACCCACCTCCTCCATATGAGCTAACGTAACGTTACTTTGCACAAACATGCATAACTTTGTTCGACTGTCATGAATATTTGAAATGTCCATTTACATCAAGTACAAGTTAGCCAAACAGGAGACCTGTCCAGGAGAAAATTAGCAGCGTTGGCGTCTGTCTTCAAATTCTTCTCCGTTTTCAGCTGTCTCCATCTTTCAAAGGCATCTCCTATACAGATCCTTGTTTTATTTCGGACTTTGTCCCTGAGTATTTCGGATTCATTACAAGTTTTTTTTTTTGGTTTCTCAACGTTAGACATTTTTTTTATCCGATTCCGACACGTTTGTAGCTGCAGCTGTGGTAACTAGAGCAGAGCTGGCAACCCGGATGCCGCAACACTACTGACTTCGTGATTGGTAGATAGGTGGAGGGTGGCGCATCAGACCAAAACACACCATGACAACATCAACATCAGTTGCGGGCTGCAACTTCACTTTTTAAATGACAATATCCTGGCTGGACTACTGTTGTCAGTGATTTAAGTATTTGAAATGAACATGATTTCTTAATGTCTAGTGACATATCAGGGCCATTTTATGATTAATTGAAAAACATTTATTACATACGGCTCTTTTAAAGTTAAAGACTGTTGGGCTGCTTATTTTTGGGGGGAACTGAAATTTTTTCCGAATATTTTAAAAAGAAACTTAAAGAAAACATTGATTTGAAATACAAAAGTCTTTACTCATTTACAAATGTCACTTCTTGAATTTAATCCATCCTTTAAATAACATTTAAATGTGTATTTACAATATATGTTGTTTTATATATTTAGTTTCCCACCACAGTCGGACAATGACAAGCTGTTTTTCATGTACTTGCTGTACTAGCCGTTGAGGCCAAAGGGGAAATATTTGCTTTGAATAACCTCCCAATACATAAATTAACATGTTTGAGTGATTATAATAAGAAGGCTGATACAGGCATTAAGGGAAACGTGTTGCATAGTAATTCCTATAAATATAATAGCCTACTGGACTTTTCAGTCATACATTTATACTGCTTAAACACACACGCACATAAATGGTATTTTGCTAATCCTGTCCTAATGGACTGATTTCTGAGCACTAGGGGTATATAAGGGGTAAATGAGCGATTAAAGTGAGGGGACGAGTGTTAGCGCTTGTAACTACATGACTATCTTTCATAGCTGCATAAAGAGAAGGAAAAACGCTGCTGTTTCTAGTTAATAAATTATTCAGGCTGCAGCTCCAGATTGCAAGAGATAGAATTAGAAAAGCAAACAGCCTGGGACCTTACAGCCAGATGAGGAAATCAATACATATTTACATTTCACTTGCTGGGCTTCTCTGGTCGCTCTGAAGAGTGCTATGCCATCTATTACTGCTAATTACCACACTAGTGATTCTCACACACATACACTCACTGACTGACTGACATGCCCACTGAATGTACTTTATTAGTGGATTAGCTTGCAGTATAACTGTCTGTCTTATTGCTTCAACTCATTCGGCTTCTATGTGTAAAAAGTTCTGATGTGTCTAGTCAGCCATTTTGATACCGCTGCTTGTATAGGATTTTGTAGTTTGCAACTCTTCAATAAAAGCAAGTAGTGGTGGGGAATGCTTGATGAGCCAAATTTGACTTTTAATTGCAAGGGAACATCTAAAATTCTGCAATTTTTAGTTGCTGTAACTATTACGAAATGAGACGACAAATTTTACAAATGGAAATTTCACCCAATTTATTATTTGAAATGCATGTTATTGATCTTATTGTAAACGATTTATCTGTGCATGTTTCTTTAAAAAAAAAAAAAGATCTTGTAATTTTTAATCAATATGTCATAACACGGTCATCTGGGGACTTTTCTCTGTAGACTTATGCTGAACTTCTCCAATCATTTAGTCTGCTCAAACCCCACCCCTGCAGGCTCACGTTTACCTGCCTTTCTTTTTTTTTTTAGTGTAATGCCCAGACCTCAAAATCCAAACAACAGCTGATGCTAAGAACCAACATTTTGACCTTTGGCCTACATTTTAGCTTTTTTGATAATCCGTTATACTCTGATGTATGTCAGCATACAGAAGAAAATATTTGCCACCACAGCTTTTAATTAGACTTTAAATTAGCCTAAATATTGAGCAAGTTTTGTGCCTTTGTATTGTTCCAAATAAAAGTACTGTAAGAAATTACATCAATTTATTCACATCCTTTCTACAGATCTGTAAGTGAAGTGTTTGGACAAACGTTAAATAACTTTTGCTGTTTAAAATCATGTAATCCTGGTTTGTGTGTCCATGTGGTTTGTTTTGAAACTGATCTTGGGAAAAGGCAATTTATTGTTTTTTTTATACTTTTTTTACTGCTAAATCTACAAGGTAAAAATTTAGATTTAAAAAAAAATTGTACACAATCAAATAGTTTATTAAGAAGTTTAGTGCACAAGGTGAGTATATCAGCAAAAATCAACAAAGAAGGCGAAGAACAGTCCAAGGCCTGGTGAGTTGCACAACAAGCACACACACACACACACACACACACACACACACACACACACACACACACACACGTATGTTGCAGTATTCAAAGGATTAAGGATGTGTATCTTTCTCTTATGGGTCAAGTAGGCAAATACGAGGGAAACTGGAGACGCAGAGAGAGTCATAGAGGTAAGTATCACAGGTAAGGTAATCATCCAGTACATCGGGTAGTCCTAGTCATAGACCAGACCATCATGAAGAGTGTGGTGTAGGTTTTTATGGTGTGTGGCTGATGAGGGTAATTGATGGCAGGCGTGGGTGCTGGTGGAGTGTGTGCTGGTGGGAAGCTGAAAGGATTCTGGGAAATGAAGTGCAAAGGTGACAGCTGATCGTGACAGTACTCCACCTCCCTCCCCCAGAAGGCTTGACCTCACGCTAAAAAGGCCGGTGCTGACAGGATGGGCAGCCTCCAGGTCCGCTCTGGCGATACAGGTAGCCAGGGAGGTGCCGGGAGTGCAGAAAGCCAGGAAGGAGCGGTCTCAGTGGCCTTGATGAGGGAACTATGGATGCTGAAGCTTAAATCACTGGGGCTAAGAATGGTCTCCACAGCTGTGACGGGGGTCCCCTCACCAAAATTTCTTTGGGAGGAGCTGCAGGGTTATGCGTTGCCTCCTGGCCTCCAGGCTCA
The DNA here is from genome assembly GCF_051911475.1 of Siphateles boraxobius. Classification (NCBI taxonomy): domain Eukaryota; kingdom Metazoa; phylum Chordata; class Actinopteri; order Cypriniformes; family Leuciscidae; genus Siphateles; species Siphateles boraxobius. Next base: position 20,659,163 of record NW_027509193.1, on the reverse strand, counting down.
TGACTGAGCTCTGGGGCAGGAGTGATGTGTGTGTGGCCCTGACACACACATCAGCAGCAGCGTATAGGGAAAGGACCACCATCTCTATCACGCCTGAACAGACAGGAAGAACAGGCTCTCACTTTCACTCACATGAACAGGGATTCCACCCACCGGAACGGACTCTGGGATTCCACTTACTGGAATGAATCAACTTGAGAATCTCATTTACTGGAATAGATTCAGGGATTTCAATCTCTGGAACTGACTTGGGGATTTCCCTCTCTGGAAAAGACTCAGGGACTTCATTCTCTGGAACAGATTCGGGGATTACATTCTCAGGATAACACTTGGGAAAATTACTCCTTGGAAAAGACTTGGAGATTATATCAGGAATGGACTCCGAGCAGTCACTCCTTGGAAATGACTCTGGGATAATACTTTAAGGAACAGACTTGGGAATTACAGGAAGGATAAGTGTTGTTTTGGAGGTGGTTTAACTTCGCAGGAGAGCATAGAGAATATATTGCTCCAATGTGCAGTATTTAGCATCCTAAGACATCTTAGAGTGCAATGGCTTATCTAAGCCTCCATTAAAAAGTGTCATTAGCAATTCATCATCAAGATACACTGTGGAGGACAGTTCTAAGAATGTCTCTGCATATATTTTCATTTGATGGCCATTTTGGGAGAGGGAATACAGCATGTGGATAGGGTGGAGTAGAATGCTCATGGTTGTGATGAATCAGCGTTGGTGCTGTCTGTTACGGTCTGGTCTTCTGTTTTGGAACACACACACACACACACACACACACGTATGTAGCTGTATTCAAAAGATTAAGGATGGGTATCTGTCTCTTACGGGTGTAGAAGGCAAACACGAAGGAGACTGGAGAGGTAATCCAAGGAGATAGAGATGTGGAGAGAGTCATAGAGGTGTAAGTATCACAGTCCTAGTCATAGACCAGACCATCATGAAGAGTGTGGTGCAGGCTTTTATGGTGTGTGGCTGATGAGGGTACTCGATGGCAGGCGTGGGTGATGGTGGAGCGTGTGCAGGTGGGAAGCAGAAAGGATTCTGGGAAATGAAGTGCAGAGATGATAGGTGATTGTAACAATTTTATCTCGATTAGCTTTGTGAGAATGTGTGGATAATGTACATCCTTGCTCCTATGTATAAAACCTAAAGATAAAGTCTTGTTGATCAACTTTAAATGATGTTGCCAAATGACTGCTAATCTAACTTGTTTACATCAGTTAGTATGTAGATTAATACATATTTCCACAGTTAGTTAGATTGTAATCGCAGTCATTGTTTACTTCAGCATAAATGGAATTTTCGGATAGCACTTTTAAAAACTTGGTTATATCCATCAGCTTGATTGGATAGAGGCAGTTCTGAATGTGAGCTTAAGGTCGAACATGAGAAATTGGTGAGGTTTACGAGGACTAAATGATTGGAGAATTCTGGTAGATGTCACCAGAGAGAAGTCTCTTAAAACTTCACTCTAGCAACACTTTTAAAACAGTTAATATCTTAAAATCTGTGTCTCTCTTCTTTAATGCCTCCCTGTGTCTGTCCCACACCTTCATCTGCATCTGTCTGTCTTTTGGTCCCATTGCAGATTATATTCTTTTCCTTCACTCAGTCTTCTTGTCTCAACTTGTCTCTCCATCTCTCTCCATCCATCTCTCTGTGGAGCTGTGTGTCAGGCGGCCGTGCTGACGGTGCAGACTTCGGCTGAATAAAGATTGGCTGATGGAGGGAGATGATTAATTCACAGGTTCAGTGGTAGAGGTAGAGCGAGGGAGCAGCCGACTGAGGGGACAATGCACACAAGATTGAGGGATGGTGAATGAGAGATTGACGAGATGCATGAGGTGCTGGGAGAGTGTGAGAAGAACAGATTCAGAGGGAAAAGATGAGTGCAGGACTTTTGAAGGGCACTTGACACACCCACACATACATTTTCAGCATCATTACCCCAGTCTTCAGTGTCACCCGATCCTTCAGAAATTATTCTAATATGCTGCTCAAGAAACATTTCTCATTATTATCAATTTTGAAAACAGTTGTGCTGCTTGATATTTTAGTGGAAACTATGCTATATGATTTTTTTCAGGATTCTTTGATAAATAGAAAGTTTAAAAGATCAACATTTATTTGACATTTGATATTTGACTTTCGTGACATTATAAATGTATTTACTGTTACTTTTGTTACATACAGTAATACATTTTAATGCTTCCTTGCTAAATAAAATAAATTTTCTTCAACTAAATCTGAACCTAAACTTTTAAGCGGTTTTGGAAGTATCTTTTTTTTCCACTAAGCTCTATGCAGTTTATTTTAGAATTGTATTTTCCACAACAGATACATGCACTGATGTCTTAGAATTTGGTGAAAATTAGGTATCTTAAGAGGCAGCAGAATAACCTACCATGTTAAGACTCCTGCATTATGAGATTTTTAGTCATGACCTCCTGTACCAGCTGTGTAACCTCATTCCTAACAGGAATGACCTCTCAGAGCGTCCAGATAGCATTCACAAGGCCAGTGCCGCTGAGGCCCCTTTAAACACACTCACACAGGCAGAGAAAGAACAGTTTCTCACTTTCTTTTGTCTACCACTTTCTTTTATCTCAATGGCATTGCTATACATAGTTTTGTTCAGAGGGGGGAAGGTGGGTTCATAATTCATAACAGTTTTCTGGCGGGGCACATCATAGCATTGTCTCATATTCATCCTATCTTTAAATGGCCGCCTTTTTCACAATGCAGGTGAGTGAGCGCGAAGGGTCTTCAAAGCATCAAAACGCACGCTGCGGCCACATCACAATCTGCGGCCATATTACAAACACTGGCCTCTAGAGCAGGAACAGGATGTCCATTCATCCACCCTGCTAGAGAGGAAGAGTGCGCCACTTTCCCTTTCAGCATACCATCCCGATGGGTGTGTGAACGGACACACCCCCACACACAAACAGTAGTATTTAAATTAGACACTAGAATGATCACACAGCAACACTGATATCATTATGCATGCATGTGGAAGAACATACACACACACTCGGAGCAGAGGCCAGGCAGGCTAATTAAAAGGCACAGAGTTTGTTAATGTGTTGTAATGCTGGACGGACTGCCGGGTATTACAGGAGCTGGAGTCTTTACTGTACAGATCCTGTGAAAGCCTGCCAGATCTCTCCTTCTCTCTCTGCTTTGATAGATATTTCAGCTTATGCCACACTGAAATAAATCATTCCCTCTTTTTTTCAGCAACGGCTCATGCTGTTTTACACACTACAACCTGTTCATTCTGATGGTGATTTTTGTCTCTGGAGGTCACCAGGCTACTGGGATGTGGGCTGTAATAAGTGTTGTGTGTCATTCAAAGATAAATTTAGAATGTCTTATAAATTCCTGAATTTTAATTGAGGTAGCAAACGAATTAACATTCAATTTCAAATTCATATGGGCTAACTGTAGATACTTCCGCATTTTTGCATCCCCGCCCATGGACAGTCGAATCGATAGAGGGTTGTTAACAAAAATCTATTATATGGGTAGGTTTATCACTGAAAATCGTATCATACCTTGTCTACTCATTAAACAGCATTATGGAAAAAATGGAACATTATGGCAACAGGTTTTGTATCAGTAAGCGATAGCATTTTGCATCGGGGGTTTGGGCAGAACTGACGGAATGGCCGTATCTTTCAGTTTTTCTCCTCAGTTTGGCCCAAAACACTGTTTTTGGTAATCCAGTTGGAAATGGAAATGTTGACTATAAACAAAGAGTTTTTTTCCATCTCTGTGTTCTCTCCATATTTACGATTCTTTAGCCACTGTCTACAATGTGCTGAATCCTTCACTGGAAGCAAAAAAGTAACTTTCAAAACGCTCTTTGAATTCTTGCACCCGGATACAAGTCTACACCACTATAACTAAGTTATATATACACTCCCATTCAAAAGTTTGGGGTAGGTAAGGTTTTTAAAAGAAGTCTCTTCTGCTCACCAAGGCTGTATTTATTTGATTAAAAATACTAAAACAAATCCAGTAATATTGTGAAATATTATTTCTATATAAAACAGCTGTTTTGTATGTAAATGTATAGTAAACTGCAATTTATTCCTGTGATCAAAGCTGAATTTTCAGCATCATTACTCCAGTCTTCAGTGTCACATGATCCTTCAGAAATCATTCTAATATGATGATTTAATGCTCAAGAAACATTTCTCATTATTATCAATGTTGAAAACGGTTATTTACATTTTTATTTCAGGATTCTTTGATGAATAGAAAGTTCAAAAGAACAGCATTTATCTGAAATGGAATGAATGAATCGAATTTTTCGTCAGGGAGACTACACTGCACTGTCTGATGCGATACTGTAGTAGACGGTTGCATAGTTATAATTTTCTCCCTGATATTATCACTCTTGTAAGTAAAGAAGTTCATAAAGTCATTTCTGCTGTGCTGCTTGGAAACGTGTGGGCTTGAAGCTTTATTTTTAGTTAGTTTAGCCACTGTTTCAAATAAATACCTAGGGTTTTGTTTATTTTCTTCTAATAGGGTTGAAAAATAAGCAGATCTAGCAGTTTTTAAGGCCTCTCTGTATGCAATCGTCCTCTCATTCCATGAAATGCGAAATACCTCTAGTTTTGTTTTCATCCGGTTGCGCTACATTTTTCTGGCTGCTCTCTTAAGGGCCTGAGTGTGCTCGTTGTACCATGGCGTTGTACTATTTTCTTTAATCTTCTTTAAGCGCAAAGGAGCAACTGTGTCTAAAGTGCTGGAAAAGAGAGAGTTAAAAGTTTCGGTCGAATATCGAGTTCTTCTAAGCTATCTGGGATGCTGAGACGATGAAACTGATCAGAAAGATTATTTATAAAGCAATCTTTAGTGGCAGAAGTGATAGGTCTAACATATTTGTAACACGGACTCGGCTTTGCAGCCTTGGCTAAATGAAGTTTACACAAGACTAGATAATGATCTGAGATATCATTGCTCAGCTGCAGAATTTCAACGGCAACAACATTGATTCCATGTGATAATATTAGATCTAGAGTTTGATTACGACAATGAATAGGTCCTGACCTACTCGAGTTAAGAATGTCTTTAAATGCCAATCCCAATGCATCTTTTTCGTTATCTACATGTATATTTAAATCACCAACAATTAGGAGTTTATCTGCGGCCAGTACTAACTCTGATTGAAAGTCAGCAAATTCTTTGATAAAGTCTATATGGTGCCCTGGTGGCCTGTATACAGTAGCCAGCACAAATCTCAAATGTGATTTATCATTTACACTAGATATTGTTACATTAAGCACTAACACTTCATCACTTCAAAAGAATTATATTTGAAACTAGACTTCTAAGTAATTCTGCCACCATTTGCCACCATTTAAATGTTTACTTTTCAAACAACTTTCATTATTATGAAAATAAATAAAAGTGTAATTTAAGTGTTTGTCCGTTAAAAATCAGTAAATTTTTACCTTCAATATTATAGTAGGCTAACTGACTCCCACAGTTTATAGCATTAGTCAAGAGATTTGTTTTCCTTGAGAATTTGCCATGTATTGTACCTATCCAAAATAATTAATATTGAATCGAATTGAATCGAATCGAATTGCAAGCTTGTGAATCGAAATCGAATAGAATTGTGAAATTTGTGTCAATACCCAGCCCTAACCATATTACTAGAGAGAAGAGCAGTACCATCCCTGGAGGGATAAATACCATCTCTTTTGAACAGGTCAGGTCTGCCCCAAAAACTTTTCCAATTTTCTATGAATTCTATATTATTTTGCGGAAACCACTTAGACAGCCAGCCATTTTGTGAGGATAGTCTACTAACTATCTCATCACTCCTTCAAACTGTAACAAATGGATAGAGGGGACAATAGCAAGTAAAACAGATCTTTATTAGAATAAATAGCACTAGTCCCAGAGTGAATAGTGAAGCAGACGAAGTTCTCAGTGGTAAAGGAGAATCGCAGATGCAGTACACAAGAGTGGTGTGAAGATCACAAGATCCTTCTCAGTGCGGTGGTAGTCTCCGATGATGGTGGTGATGACAAGGCAGCGCAGGCTTGCGTGGACAACTCGATTCGATGGTCAGGCGTGAAGTGATGAACCCAGTGTTGGTGAAGAGTGAAGACATAAACTGCAACGGCGAACCTCCAGACGAAGACAAGGCAGGAACCACAGGGAGCCGAAGAACAGGAACACAACAGGTAACATCCACAAAACAACGATCTGACAAACACAAGACGCACGGGGTGAGTATAAATAGGCAGTGGTAATGCACAACACCTGTCGCTGATAACCCCGGAGGATAATCAGCGACCACGCCCACACACACACACACACACACACATTCATTCACAAATACACACACACACAGCGCAAGGGGGCGTCAATGAATTCCTCAACCGTGACAGTACCCCTCCCCCTAGGAGCGTCTCCTGGAGCTCCCAGAGGAACTTACCTGTTGACAGTAATCTTCAATAAGGGACTGATCCAGAATGTCCCTAGCAGGAACCCAACTTCTCTCCTCCGGACCGTAACCCTCCCAGTCCACCAGATACTGAAATCCGCGTCCCCTCCGTCTCAAGTCTAGAATTCGATTTACCGAATACGTGGGTTCCCCATCTACGAGTCGCGGCGGTGGGGGAACCGGGGCTGGTGGATTAATGGGTAAATAAAATACGGGTTTCAATTTGGAAACATGGAACACGGGATGCATTCTTCTGTACGCAGGATGGAGTTTGAGGCGAACTGTCACCCGACTAATTATCTTGGTGACAGGAAATGGGCCAATAAATTTGGGAGCTAGCTTATTAGAAACGGAGCGGAGTGGAATGTTCTTAGTTGAAAGCCACACTTTGGAACCGACGACATACACAGGAGGTCTTGACCGGTGGCGATCGGCCTTAACCTTGGTGCGCGCCCTTACTTGGAGCAGAGTCTCAAGGGCTCTGGTCCATGTACGGTGACACCTTTGGACAAAAGCGTGAGCGGAGGGGACCGGATTCCAGACTAGGAAAAATAGGTGGCTGGTCCCCTAAGCTACCCTCAAACGGAGATAGGCCCGTGGATGACACCGGTAACGAGTTGTGTGCGTACTCCACCATTGAGAGTTGTTGACAGCAAGAGGAGGGATTCTTGGCGGCAACACATCGCAACATTCTCTCCAAATCTTGGTTGGCTCTCTCGGTCTGCCCGTTGCTCTGGGGGTGGTAACCCGAAGATAGACTGACAGTGGCTCCCAGTAATTTACAAAATTCTTGCCAAAATTTGGAGACAAATTGAGATCCCCTGTCAGAGACCACATACATCGGGAGGCCATGTATCCGAAAGACGTGATCGATGACAGTCACCACTGTTTCCTTGGCTGAAGGCAATTTGGGCAAGGGAATAAAATGAGTCTCCTTCGAGAACCAGTCCACTACGGTTAAAACAACCGTATTGCCTTGGGAGGGCGGGAGGGCGGTAACAAAATCTAGCGCTATATGGGACCAGGGTCTCGAAGGGACAGACAGCGGTTGAAGAAGCCCATCTGGGGGTCGATTGGAAGTCTTACCAATCGCACAGATCGAGCAGGCCAAAACAAAATCTCGAATGTCGCAAGCCATAGATGGCCACCAGAATCGTTGCTTAACTAGAAATCTAGTTCGGTTTACTCCTGAGTGATAGGCTAAATTGGAACAATGACCCCACTGAATAACGTCGGTCCGTAATTCCTCCCAGACAAACAATCGGTTCGGTGGGCACCGGGACGGAGGTATTACCCCTTCTAAGGCCGTCTTGACCTTCGATTCGACCTCCCATCAGAGTGTGGAGATGAATCAAGTCTCTGGTAAAATGCACTCGGGAGTAGACAGGCGTTCGGATGGATCAAAAATACGAGATAAAGAATCGGGTTTGATGTTTTTAGAACCCGGGCGGTACGGAAGAGTAAAATCAAAACGACCGAAAAAAAGAGCCCACCGAGCCTGCCTGGAGTTGAGTCTTTTGGCAGATTGAATGTATTCTAAGTTCTTGTGATCAGTCCAGACGATAAAAGGTACCCCTGACCCTTCTAACCAATGTCGCCATTCTTCCAAAGCTAACTTGACTGCCAACAATTCTCTGTTACCAATGTCATAGTTACGTTCGGTAGGCGATTAGCGATGAGAAAAGAACGCGCAAGGACGCATCTTGTCGTCTGAAGAAGAGCGCTGCGAGAGCACTGCGCCTACCCCCACCTCTGACGCATCGACCTCCACCACGAACTGACGTGACGGATCAGGGGTAGTAAGAATGGGAGCCGAAACGAAGCGGCTCTTCAGGTTGGCGAATACAGCTTCGGCTGTTTCGGACCACCTGAACGTCGTTCTGGGGGAGGTCAAGGCAGTCAGAGGCGCGGCTAGTTGGCTGTAATTACGAATGAAACGTCGGTAAAAATTGGCAAACCCCAGAAACCTCTGTAGGGCCTTACGGGAATCTGGACTTGGCCAATCCACCACAGCCTTAACCTTGTCAGGATCCATACGTACTCCCTCAGACGAAATGACGTAACCTAGGAAAGGGACAGATCGTGCATGAAAAGCGCATTTCTCCGCCTTGACAAAAAGCCCATTCTCTAGCAACCTCTGAAGCACTCGTCTGATGTGCTGAACGTGTTCCTGGAGAGACGAAGAAAAAATCTATATGTCATCCAGGTAGACATAAATGAACTGATCGACCATGTCTCCCAGCACATCATTGACGAATGCCTGGAAGACCGCTGGGCTATTGGAAAGTCCGAAAGGCATAACCACGTATTCAAAGTGCCCCCTGGGGGTGTTAAAAGCGGTCTTTCATTCATCTCCCTTCCTGATGCGGACCAAATAAGCATTACGTAAGTCCAGTTTTGTGAAGACCGACGCTCCCTGCAACCTCTCGAAGGCTGAAGACATCAACGGCAAAGGATAAGTATTCTTTACCGTGATGTTGTTCAGTCCTCCGTAATCAATGCAAGGTCGCAGAGAACCGTCCTTCTTCCCCACAAAAAAGAATCCCACCCCCACTGGAGAAGAGGAAGGTCGGATGAATTTGGATGCCAGAGAATCAGAAATATATTTCTCCATGGCCTCCCTCTCGGGAACAGACAGAGAGTAAAGTTTGCCTTTGGGCGGAGACGTACCTGGCAGTAGATCTATAGCACAGTCATAGGGACGATGCGGAGGAAGAGAAGCAAGAGAAGCAGCTCTGGACTTACTGAACACTTCCTTCAGGTCGAGGTACTCAGCGGGCACGTTTGATAAATTCACCGACTCCTCCTGCAAGACAGAACAAGACAGAGACGAACCAGCAGACACTGAACAAGATGCAAAACACTCCGTGCTCCAGGCAGAAACAGAGTTATGTCCCCAGTCCACCCTGGGATTATGCTGCACCAGCCGGGGGTGACCGAGGACAATATGAACCTGAGGGGAGTCCATGAGGAGAAATGACAGTTCTTCAGAATGATTGCCGGATGTGATGAGTGTTATCTGACTGGTGGTGTGAGATACTGTGGGTAACTGTTGACCATTGAGTGCATTGACTGCGATCTTGTTAGTGAGTGGTATGGTGGGTATCTGAAGCTGTTGTGCAAGTGACCAGTCCATAAAGTTACCTTCTGCGCCGGAGTCGAGAAGAGCTTGGCAGTTATGTGACTGAGTTGCCCACTCTAATCTCACCGGGAGGAGGGTGGAAGAGGTTTCTGGATGGAGACCCCGCCCAAAAGGATCCTCTTCCTCATTTCCGGGCACGCTCTTTTACTGGGCAATTATTGAGAAAATGTCCAGCCCCGCCACAGTAGAGACACAATCCTCGGGACCTCCTCCTCTCTCTCTCCTCCCAGGAGAGCCAAGCTCGACCCACCTGCATGGGCTTGTGATCGTCGACGGGGCTGACCGCTTCACGAACGTTGAGTGGGGCGACCCCAAAGCTCCTCTGTGTAGGTGCCGTACGAGTGTGTAGTTCCAACCGATGCAGGCGTGCATCCACTCTTAAGGCCAGTTCGATCAGTTTATCGAGCTTCTCTGGCAGGTCCAGGGTATAAATCTCGTTTTGGATGCAGTCAGCCAGCCCATGCAGGAAGATGTCCCATTGTGCCTCCACGTTCCAGCGGCACTCTGTGGAGAGGGTGCGAAACTCAATTGAATAGTTGGCGACGGATCTTTCTCCCTGGCGGATGTCTGCGAGGTGGCAAGCCACCTCTCTGCCTGCGACTGCCCGGCCAAACACCCTCTTCATCTCTTCCGAGAGTGCCGCGAACGAGTCACAACAGAATCGATGATTTTCCCACACCACCGTCCCCCATAGCGCCGCCCGCCCTGACAGCAGTGTAAGCACAAAGGCCTTCTTCGAATCTTCAGTGCAAAATGTCTGGGGTTGGATAGCAAAAAACATAGAGCACTTGGTCAAGAAAGCTCTACAATAACTTGGCTCACAAGAATCACTCTCCGGCGTCGGCAGACGCAGCTCATGTTGACGTACGGGTGCAGGCGGTGCGGGGGAAATCGGCCGTGGGTTGGGCGGAATGGGCTGTCTCAGTTGTTGAACCTGTTGGGTGAGCCCAGACACCTGCGCTACCAATGCCTGCACCGCTCTTCCAGTTGCAGCGAGATTCTCTTCCTGCTGCTCCATACGGGCTGTGTTGTGTGCGAAGTAATCTGTGACTTCAGATTCACCTGCTGCCCCCTGCATGGTCAGATCGTTCTGTAACGAATGGATAGAGGGGACAATAGCAAGTAAAACAGATCTTTATTAGAATAAATAGCACCAGTCCCAGAGTGAATAGTGAAGCAGACGAAGTTCTCAGTGGTAAAGGAGAATCGTAGATGCAGTTCACAAGAGAGGTGTGAAGATCACAAGATCCTTCTCAGTGCGGCGGTAGTCTCCGATGATGGTGGTGATGACAAGGCAGCTCAGGCTTGCGTGGACAACTCGATCCGATGGTCAGGCGTGAAGTGATGAACCCAGTGTTGGTGAAGAGTGAAGACATAAACTGCAACGGCAAACCTCCAGACGAAGACAAGGCAGGAACCACAGGGAGCCGAAGAAACAGGAACACAACAGGTAACATCCACAAAACAACGATCTGACAAACACAAGACGCACAAGGTGAGTATAAATAGGCAGTGGTAATGCACAACACCTGTCGCTGATAACCCCAGAGGATAATCAGCGCCCACACACACATACATTCATTCACAAATACACACACAAAGCGCAAGGGGGCGTCAATGAATTACTCAACCGTGACACGAACAGGAGGGGGGCCAGAGCAAATTACAGTGCCTGACATTGTACTTGCGAGTTCACACACCTCTGTAACGTTAATTTTACTGATCTCCGACTGGCGAAGGTGAACATCATTAGCATTAGCCAGCACTTTTAAATTTGCTTTGATGTCAGGCGCTTTGGCTCCTGGCAAACACGTGACTATGGTGGCTGGTGTCTCTATTTTCACGCTCCGTGTATGAGAATCGCTAATAACTAGGGCACATTCAACAGGATTCAGTGGGTGTTACACTGAGTGGGGAGAATCTATTTGATGTTGTAATCGGATTGGAAGAGCAGTGTTTTGCCCCGCGACTACAGCGTCTCACTGACACCCAATTGCCCTGCTGCACCGGCTCTACTTTAACCTGAACCGAACAATGCACAGTGTTCTCTTAGCTAATCGCATCCAAAGTAGTATCTAAAGCCCTTGCACTCTTACAATTAACCTCAATTAAAGTTTGGATGCGTGTCTCTAGTTCTGAAATCTTCTCCGTCAGCCTGACTATCTCCCTGCATTTATCACATGTCAATCCTGTGCTGACAGAGAAGGCTATGCTATACATGTTACTTGAAGTGCAAGTGACAAAAAGAGGAGAAGATGACATGACTCACCGAGTTTGTTTGACTGACTGACACTCACCACAGTTGTTGGATGGATTTGTAAAAGGAGCGAGCTAAATAAATAAGAGCGCACTGATGGCACACCAACAGACTAGCGAATTGCTAGCGAATTACTAGCGTGTTGTGCTAGCAACGATTTAGATGTAAGGTTAATATGTGATGTTGAGTAAGTTATATCTAGCAGTATAAACAACAGAAAAATGATAGTAAATAATGATTCAAAACAGAAAGATATAAACAAAAGCTTAAAGACGCAAACCAACTCAGCAGCAGCAGCAGGCAGGAGCCTTGAAGACAAGAGTCTTTTTTCTTTTTCTCTTGTCGGGTAGCAATGATTTCAACTGCATTTACAGCCAAGTTTTATTGAAAGTTCATTTGGCCAGTGGTGAACAGTGTTGGGAAGGTTACTTTGGAAATGTATTAGGTTACAGATTACAATTTACCCCATTTAAAATGTATTAGTAGTGTAACTATTTCAATTACTTTATTGAAGTAATGTAACTGATTACATTTGATTACTTTTCTAAATTTCCAATGACTGTTTTCAACTGTTAATCATTTTCAAGCATTTAAACCAGGCAGGGTTAACCTTACAGTTAGTACTCAAGACTGATTACTGTTGGACTTTCAAAATCCTTCATCACTTGAATCGGCCACCACAAAATCAGACTTTAGCACCTCTTTTTACTTTGAGATTGTTCTGAGGTAAAATACAGATTTCTGGATTAAACGGTCTTTAAATTTCCAGCACCGGAACGCATTTTTATCACTCGCCATGGTGGCAACTTTCAGTCAGGTTGTAGCCTATAGGTTTCAGCGGCAATGTGGATTGATATAACCTGCAGACGTGGTGTGCTACAAATTCAAACAAAAGAGCCAATCAAAAGCATCAGAATAGCATTGCTTTACTAAACAGACTTAAAGTGCCAGGAGGCATCGTGCACATCAAAAACAGGCAAAGCAACAAGTTTATATTATTTAACATACCCTAGCTTTTACAGAAAATATTCAGATGTAACCCCTTTTGTAATCTTTAACATTTTCAAAAGCAACTAATTTAATTACAAATTTGTTTTCTTAGGAACTGTAACGGATTACAGTTACAATTTATTTTGTTACATAGTTACTCCCAACACTGGTGGTGAAATATCCCTTTAAAGTTCCATTAGCTTGTTGCTTTGCTGACAGTCAACCTACTGTATAAGATACAAAGCAAGTCACCTTTATGGAATTTGCCATGATTGCATATAAGCATAAAAATACACAACTCACAAATAAAAATAGTCAGTTTTTAATTAGGTAGTTTTTGGCATTGAATTATCATTTTTATTGATATTTATCTAAATATTTTTGCACTGAGCTCATAGCAAAGTCTTCTGGGATTATGTTATGTAGTCATGAAGGATGCATGCTATTCTGCTTTAGAATTAGCCCAAAACGAGTGGAGCATTTGTATTGGAAGTGAGTCTACGATGAATTAAAATTCACTCTATTTATTCTCTAAATGCATAGTATTGATCTTATTGTAAATAAATCATCAGTGCATATGTTTAGCACAAAAAACGGCAACAATTAGATCAGCCTCCATCCAATCAACAACCAGTGGATAGAAAGCCTGTATTTTTTTTTTTTTTCCGTTTCACACAGATGTATGTCACAATAGAGAATAAATAATTTGTCGACTTTAAATTGCCGCCTGCATTGGCAGCTCACTAGGTTTTGAAACCGAGCTTGTGTGTGTGACAGTCCTGATAGTCGTATCCTACCCACCCTTAAGTTCTGTGTTTAGTGAGCCAAAGAGGCATGTCACTTTAAATCACAAAGGCGGCTCTAACGTTCTAGGCTCATACTGACTCTCTACACACATGCACATACACAAATTGGCCTGCAGTAAATACAAGCGGCGAGTGATGAGGTCATTTAAAGCATACAGAATCTGCCTGACTCATACTCCTCCACTGCGTGTGTTACTTCAGCATGAATAGCAGCTTATTTGCCACAGGCTCAGCCAGCTGCTCAAGGAGATGATGTGAGATGTTGTTTGGCCCATGCTGGGTGAGCATGATGCTACATTTACTATTTGAAGCTGTTTCAAAGTGAGGTGGGACTTGATTCTCAGTTGAACTCGGCAAAATCACTTCTGTATTTGACTTGACCTGTATTTAGCACAAGAGGCTTAATGTGATTTTGCTAAGTAATCCATTTAGGGCGACTGTTTGAATGTCTGCCCTCTCAGAATCAGATGTATTGATTCTTCACTGATGTTCAGAGAGTCTTTTGCTCATAAGTTTACATACCCGTTGAAGTGCATGTAAGATTGAATTTTCGAAAAATAGAATAAAATCTTAATTAGTTCATAACACTTTTTTTAACTTAGTGCTGCGCTCAAGAAGCCTCAAAACATATTTACATAGCTTATTCCAGAATACAAAATTATAACAAAATGTACGAGAATTATCCTTTTCCAATTTGTATATATTATTGTTATATTGTGTGTTGCTTCCTTTTATATTATTGTTATTATTATTATTATTATATCTTATTATATTATATTAAAGTTTTAAATGTGAAATTATAAATATGCGTGTATTATAAATATTTATATTTTGTCTTATGTCTATATCATTCATAAACTAAAAGCAATTTGTACAAACCCATATATTCTGAAAGGGGTATTTAACTGTAGTAACATTCATGTTGTTTTAAGAGTTTTCCTTGACCTGTGATTCTCACTCCATTTGAGTACATGATCCTGGCTACCATCATCGCTAACTGTATTGTCTTAGCCCTGGAACAACACCTTCCAGATGGGGACAAGACACCTATGTCAGAGCGTTTGGTGAGTTGCAGTTGTGTTTATCAGTGTTTCTTTGTTTCAGTATACTGTAATACCAGAATCTACATAATTCAACAGAAAACACAATAACTAATTGGTCTCTGAAATCATTATTTTTTAAGAAATACAGTGGTTGATTCCTGTTTACACACTCTTGTTTCTCTTTGTCCATTCCTTTGTCTTCTCTCTCACAGGAGGATACAGAACCTTACTTCATTGGCATTTTCTGTTTCGAGTCAGGCATTAAGATCTTGGCCCTGGGCTTTGCCTTCCACAAGGGCTCTTACCTACGTAATGGCTGGAATGTCATGGACTTTGTAGTGGTGCTTACTGGGTAAGTCAGAACAAACACATCTGCATTCACTAAGAATAAATTGCACCTACTGATACAGTTGTTTGTCACACTGCATAGTTTTAGCACCCGATTCATTAGGAATTATGCAAATCCAATACTAAGGGACATTTCTAAATTCTCCACACCAATTTCAATGTCACAGCAAAAACCTGTAGGCTAGTAAGCACACTCATTTTTTTAAGAAATAAGTTCTGTATCAATATTTGGAGATCTTCTGTCAAATATGACAGTATTTGAAAGCATTGTGTTGGTACTGATACTGCAGAAAAGTTGGTATAGATCCTTTCCACATTTCCAGGGATTGTGTTTTCTACTTTAATGCCAAGGTAATATAACACAAAGTACAGCGTTATAATAATAAAAAATAATAAAAACTTTACTACATTTGCGATGTTAATGTGGAATATGATAACTGTGGAAATGCATCATCACAGTGTGTGAAAAGCGTTTATTGTTATTACTGTTTTACTGTGAAGTAATTTTGCTGTCCCTGCCACATGCTTTTTGAGAGTAGTAATAGCAATAATTGCACCAGGCAGATAGAACTTACTTAGGCACTCTATAATGATCCTATTTAGCTTAGAACAAGGTGTGTTTGTGCTGAAAAGAATGACAAAGACTTAATTTTGATACACCTGATGCAGATTTTACATTTACATTTATGCATTTGGCAGACGGTTTTATCCAAAGTGACTTACATTGTATTTTAAGGTAAACATTACATTCTTATCAGTTCTTGCTTTCCCTGGGAATCAAACCCTTTGTGTTGCAAGCACCAATGCTCTACTGTTTGAGCTACAGGAAAGCTTAGATAATGCCTGGTTAAACTGGATTAAGGGTGGTTAGTGAATAAAACACAGGTGCAAAAGTGGTGCAACTGTTTAGTGAATTTACCCAGCAAGCTCTTTTAAATGTCTGTGTTGGTATTTTAAATATACAAATAAGCCATTTGAAATATTGCCTACTGTTATGGTCTGTTTTTAAAAGGGTTGATGGGTAAATGCTTTTTTAAATTTGGAATATTTTACGTGAATTCTGCATGTGTTTGTGTAGACGTGAGTGTATGTGAGGTTTAACCGCATGGCAAGTGATGTTTTTTTCTTGACCTAATGAGCTCATGGTGAGCTAAGATCAGAGCAGCTCTGTGGATACAAGCAGTGAGGACACACTACAAATGTCACCAGAGAGAGAGAGAGTTTGACAGAAAAAAGAGAACCATACAGAAGAAAGAATGATTGGACAGCACAGGGCTGTAGACAATTATGATTTTTGCAAAGGAGGAAGGAAGAGTATAACAAGAAAATGATGGTTAGACACTTAGATTTGCTTTAGCATGTCGAGCTTGCAGTATACTTATTTAAAAACATGAACAATATAATAAACAGAACAATGTAATGCACAAAACACACGTTTTTTTTATTTTAATAAGTTGTATTCCCATCCAAGCCTGGATTAAAAACATATAGGGACCTGGGGCTGTAGCAAACCTAAGAGCCCCCTTCATGGTAGCCTTTCTTGGTGCCACAATGTTTTCTACTACAGGACTAATTTGTATAAAAAAAATAAAATACAAAAAATCTCCAACACAGAGCGAGTAAGCACACATTCCAGGCTTTAACACATTAAAAACATAAATGCATTTTCACTAGATATGAGGTCAAAGCAAACAGATTTACAAAAACAGCAGCGACTTTTGCACATTCGTCTACCGTAAGGAGTTTACTTTAAATTGTTTTTAATAGTCAATGTAGTCTGCTTCAAAAAGGGGTAATGTGGGAAGATTTCTTGGCATATGTGAGGACCCTGGCTGCAGAGTTCTGAATATATTGGAGCTTATGTATTGTTGTGTTGGGTAAGTCATAGAAAAGAGAATTGCAGTAGTCTAGCCGAAAGGTAATTAAAGCATTGACTAGGGTCTCAGCATCATTGATATTTAAACGTAGACCTGTAATATTCTGGAGGTGAAAGAAGGCAGATCTGGTAAGTGAGGAAATGTGAGGGAGTAAGGAGAGAGAAGGATAAAAAATATACCCAGGTTTTCAACAGTGGTGGAAGGTCGAATCAGGACATTAGTAATGTACCGTACAAATTACATTGTCAGCACAGAGACAGGATGTGAACCATCGAGAAGTATATCAGTTTTTTCAGTGATGAGTTTGAGAAAATTACTCATCCAAGCATTTACTGTATGTCATCAACACAAACCAATATGGATTTGGTGGGAAAAGGAGCATTGCTTTGGGATTTGGGAATTAATGAAAAGTTGGGTGTCATCTGCTTAGCAATGAAAACTAAAGCCATGTTGGTTGATAATGTGACCCAATGGAAGCATGTAGATGATGAAGAGTAAAGGCCGAAGAACAGAACCCTGGGGAACACCTTTTGAGACGGGGTGGTAATGGACTTAGACTGATGTTTTGAAAGGTACTTTACGGACTGCTCAAACTTCCACAGTGCATCTGTCTCTGAGTTCTGTTTGATGTCCGTGATCCCCAACGACTCAGTCTCCCAGAAACTACGCAACTGTTCAGTCAGTGCTTGTTCCTCCACTGTTTCAGTTGTCACATTCATTACAGAGATGGAAACAGTTCCTTGAATTAACCATCCGAATTTGCTCTCTACAGCCACAAGTCCATTATCCAGTCTTTCTGTGTTTCCTGACACAATGTTCCAATAGTAATCTCCTCCGATGACAATTCCAAGACCTTTCTGTTCCATGCCTCTCACAGGGTGATCCGCAACTTGGAGTCCTTTTGCTTCAAGAGAGTTTCTGATTTCTTCGTTTGCCATTTTAATGTTAGATGAACATACACTTGGGGTTTCTAATAATTCAACTTTAACAGACACATTTGTTTTTAGGTTTCTCAAACTAGCCTTAACCTTTTTTACTGTCATTATTTTGCCATTTACTGAACCAAATACGTGTAGCTTAATTATTTCTGTTCCCACTACTGGTAGGTTCAAAGCTTTAGAAATATCTTCACGGATAAAGCTACGTTGACTCCCCCCATCTAACAAACATCTAGTAATTTGGCTTTGTCGTGGCGTATCTACCCAAACGGTTGCAGTTTGTAACAGCACTGCTCTATCATTACAATCACCTGGCGAAACTGAACATTGAGCTTGAGCAGTATCTACCTCTGGGTTTATCGTTGTTTCTCGTGTCTGGGTTGACTGTTGGTTACAAATTGTTTTATAATGTCTTTTGCCGCACTGTGCACATGCAATACCGTACGCCCTGCAATTGCGCGCAATGTGTCTGGGCCCTAGACATACAAAACACCTGCCTAATCGTCTAAATTTTTCTCTTCTAATATCCACCGTGGATTCAGTACAATCAGTAGAGCTATGATTAGGCTTACCACAAAACAAACAGTCACTATCATTCAGACTCGACATATGGAATGCTGCGGCAGAGGAGGCTATGTTTCCGGCAATGTACCTTTTCGTTCTGCGCTCTGGCGCGCACTCCTTGTCACTTGCAGCATTCCTCCTTTCCTTTTGAAACACTTCTTTCTTCTGAATGAGATTCTCAGTTCTTTCTCTGCTTTCCACTTCTTTTTTCAGAAAGTCCATCAACTCCTTTGCTTTAAGAACATTGTCAGCTTCTGATTTAGTAAATTCGAGAGCAATGTCTTCTGGAATAATTTTCAACAAGATAGGACATAATAAACTTCCATAGGTGTCCGCTACTACACCTAGTGCGTCAAGGCTACGCACCTCTATCTCACAGTCATCATACAATTTGCGCAAAGCGCTCACATCAGTTGCTCGATTTACGGGAGTCATGTTCAGTAACTTATTCATATGAGCATTAATCACTAGATCTTTACGGCCAAATCGGATTTTAAGCAGATCAATGGCAGTGTCATAATTAATATTAGACAAAGCGAGGCCTGTTACTGCACTCGCTGCAGTGCCGGTCAAAAATGATTTCAAATAACTGAATTTGTCAGTCTAGCTCAAACGTTCATTATCACGGATGGTTGTTTCGTACTGACTCCAGAATCCTTGCCACTCACATATCTCCCCAGAAAATTTCGGAATGACTAACGTGGGAAGTTTGACTGTGTCTCTTCTATATGGTCCAGATCCAGATCCACGTTCACTCTGTCCAGACTGGCTTTCTACTTCTTCCATGCGCAACGCGCGTTTCACTCTTCTGCCCTACAAAGGCTAAGCGCAGTAACTACACATTTGAGCTAAGACTTCTAATGGGCTTTATGACATGTGTTCTGTCTTGTGAAAAAATATCTGGGTTAAATTATGTTCCGTTTCGGAGATGCATTACCACTAATCTACCCATAACATGTTTGACTGGCTGGTATAAAAACTTTAAAGGCCCTTTTCTCCGTTTCTTTGTTTGCGTAGTTACTGCACTTAGCCTTTGTAGGGCAGTGACTTGTTCTCCTCACACTTATTGCATCCATATACTCCATTGCTATAAATATCTCATCTTCCAAATCCCCTTCTTCAGTTACTGCTTCAACATTTTTGTCATGTTCTATGAGAATCTTTTCTTTATCTTTCAACTGATCAATTAATTCCTCTAGTTTCGCAAAACATGGTTCTTCTTTATCCAACTCACCATCAATTTTCTGATTGAGTTTTGTCGTTGCAGTTCGCATCTCTCCCCGCTTTATCTTCAATCGCTTTAAATCCGCTGGATCCATGACTTAAGTTTGAATTCCCCACGCAGCTTCTTTCAAACAATTCTTTACTCCCGTTCAGTCTTTTCCCCCTTTTTCTTCATAAATCCTTGTAATCCCGGGTTTCGGTACCAGTTGTTGGGTACAAGGAAAGATTTCGACCAGAAGAGTTCTTGATGCTTGAATTTACTTTATTTTCTATTATTTTACAACTCTAAGTTGCGTTGGGAAAGGGGAATGGGAATCATTGCAGTATGGAGTCTCTCTGTGCCCTGCACGTGTTCCACATCATAGTTCCTTTATCCTAAGAAACTCCAATGAACCACGCCTACTACAACAGGTTATGTCCATATATGGAAACGTGCGTCACACGAACCCCTAGGTTGAGGGAGCGTCTCCATTTGTAAAGTTATGTAAGCTACAACGACAATTGATTAGGGACATGCAATATAGCCATAACAGGGGGTAAGGCCTTTAAATTGGAATAAATTAATTAATCAATGAATAAATAAATGACAGAACCAAATAATAATAGATATTTTTGAAAATACTTCAAATGTGTTTATCAACTTTAATATTGCATTATATTGCATGCTTTATTTAATATTTTACTTCAATTAAAGTTTATTAGAATGGAACATGTGCTGTGTGGATTGAATTTCGTAATTACCATTCTGTACAGTTTACCTCGACACACTACATGGTCGGAGGTATTCAATCTGGTTTCAGCTAGGTTCACCACAGAGCCTTTACTGTTCACATATCATGTTGTGCTCATGTTGAATTCAAATAGATCAAGCAACTTGCACTGGTTATTGCAAGGGAAAAATAAGTTGTCCTCTGAGATGGAAGGTGCATACTCTTCTTGACGTTGAGCCTCAACCCCAACAGAATGTGAGACAGAATGACATCTCGATGCCAAACTGCCATCTGCTCGGATTGAGCTAAACTCAACCAAATCGTTGATGTAATTCAATACGCGAATGCCCTGGAGTCTCAGTGGAGCCAGAGCTGCATCCACGCATTTCATGAAAGTGTGGGGTGATAAACCTAGGCCGAAGGGAAGAACCCGATAGTGGTACGCTTCGCCCCTGAAAGCAAACCTGAGGAACTTCCTGTGATGAGGATGGATGGGTACATGGAAGTACGCGTCCTTCAAGTTTATCGTGACAAACCAGTCCTCGGACTGAATCTGTGACATGGTCTGTTTGAGTGTAAGCATCTTAAACTTGAGTTTCTGAACCCTGCGGTTTAGTTGGCACAGGTCTAGAATAGAACGCAACCCCCCATCCTTTTTTGGAACAATAAAGTAACGACTATAAAACCCTGACTCCCTGCTGGGAGGAGCAACCCATTTCTATAGCCTCCTTTCGTAGAAGAGTCTGTACTTCTTGCTCCATAACCAGAGCCTGCACGGGGTCCACCACCATAGCGAGAACCCCTAGAAATCTGGGCGGATGAGAACCAAACCCCCCATGTAAAGAGTTTTGTTTGAAAATGTATTTACTTATTGTTTAGCCCTGAATTTGGCGTGAACGAAGTTGATGTTGCACTTTCAAGATATTCAGAACGGTGGATGCCAATACTGAGGCTCAGATTCTAAAATAGTTCATGTGCACCAGATAAATTTTAGATTTATTTTAGATCGTATGAGTTTCCTGTTCTGCATCTGATGATAATGATAATCGTTCAAAAGTTTAGGGCAGTTAAGGTTATTTAATGATTTTTTAAAGATGTCAATTATGCTCACAAAGGCTGCATTTTTTTTTACGAAACATACAGGAAAAACAGTACTGTTGTAAAATATATTATTTCCATTTGAACTCTTTTCTATTTTAATATATTTTAAAATGTAATTTCAACCTGTGATGGCAAAGCAGAATTTTCATTACTCCAGTCTTCAGTGTCACGTGATCGATTATAATATGCTGATTTGGTGCTGAAGAAACATTTATAAATACTGAAATTAAAGAAATAGAAAGTATAAAAGAACAGGATTATTTTGAAATAGAAAGTTTTTTTTTTTATGAAAAATATCTTTACGGTCAAAAATATCTTTACTGTCTTACCTGAAACTATTGAATGGTATTTTATGTTTCTGGAAAAAAAATACTGTGAAATTGAATGTATGTTATAATGTCTGCACTGCCTATCATCTTGCAGTACATTGCTTCTCCAGCATGCATGTTATAGCCTTTCCATCCCTCTCTGCGTACATCAAATTCGCTCAAATATCCAATTTAGTTTGTAATTTAGAGAACTAGGACTGAAAGGAGAGGTGCTAAAAGATTGGCTCAGGCAGATATTGCAACTTTACCTACAATCCATTTAGCTTGATTGATCAACCATTGTAGCTCAGTTAGCATGATTACTAACACAGAACTGCTGGATCTCATGCGTTGTTTTTGGTAGTTTAACGCATGGTGGGTGTTGTGAAAATTGAAAAATGTGCAGGAGGTAGATGTGTGGCAAAAACATTTATCATGTGATGTGCTCTATCACATCAGCAGTGAACTGATTATCAGCTCTGTCATATTCTGAGTTGTACTGAAGAGGGGTAGAAGTGCATGTAGGTGTGTTTAGTGAGTTTTCGTGTGGTTGTGTTATTCTAAGAACCTGGTGCCTTTTTCAGTAAACTTTTGTAAGATTTTAAATGTTTTGTTAGACAAATAAATGTGATGAATAGCTACTTTAGGTACATTTAATATAAATAAGTTAACAAGGGCATATAATTACGAGAAAACAGGGTTGATTCTAACAGGATTGACATTATAAGCCTTGTGTTCAAGGTGAAATTACTTCTACTTTTGAATTACCAAATTTTACTGTACAATGTCATTGTTGTAGTTTTGGCATATTAAGCTCGTCCAATTATGTAATGCCTAACAAAATGAAATATGAAGTGAAAATATGTATAGTAAGTGTCATAATTATTTTAAAAGGGACAATATGATGGTAACAGGATAGATGAGAAACCTAAAGACACAAGTCTTATTAGTACATTGTCAACTAAAATCTTGAAATATATAAAAATAAAATGCTACTTTATTACAAAATGCTATTATTATAATTTATTATTATGTTAATTGTAAATTTTTATTCATTATTATTTGCATATTTGATATAGCAAAGAGAAGTTGTCAGACCGATAATAAATATTCAAAATAAAAAAATGTCGAAATTGTCTGTATTACACAATATCATTGTGTATTTTTTTAAGGTTACACGCATAGGTGTTTGTTGTCTTCTCTGTGTGTTTATATGTGTACGTACATAATGAGATTCTCCTGTTTGATCTTTCAGAGACTGTGTGTGTGTGTGTGTGTTTATATGTGTACGTACATAATGAGATTCTCCTGTTTGATCTTTCAGAGACTGTGTGTGTGTGTGTGTGTGTGTGTGTGTGTGTGTGTGTGTGTGTGTGTGTGTGTGTGTGTGTGTGTGTGTGTGTGTGTGTGTGTGTGTGTGTGTGTGTGTGTGTGTGTGTGTGTGTGTGTGTGTGTGTGTGTGTGTGTGTGTGTGTGTGTGTGTGTGTGTGTGTGTGTGTGTGTGTGTGTGTGTAAATGGGTCAGAGCTGCAGTTGGCTGCAGTTGGGAGGAGAGCTATAGCCCTGTTTGCTGCAGCCATTTTCTCTCTACTCACTCTATTCTGAGTCTTCATCATGTGCACAGTGAACGTTTAAAGTAGGCTGAGCAATTGTCCTGTTTAACAGATGTATGTGCATATTTTCAGAATTCAAAATTTAATAAGATGGACAAATAAATACATGATAAACAAGGGTAAAGGAGAAAAGGGAACCGGGTAAGATCTTGGGTTTGTCTTTCCATGTTTCCTAGGGTTTAGCGAAGAGAAAGAGAGAGGAGAAAGAGAAGAGGAAGGGAAAGATGCAACTGGAGAAGCAGTAGTTTGGAAACAAGCAGTGGCTTGTATGTGTATGAGAGAGAGAAACTGAGAGAGAGGAGAAGCAGAGCAAGCCAATGAGAGCAGTCTATGCAGGAGCTGCTGCAGTAACCTGTTTTACACTACTGCAGATGATCAATCATCCAGCAAAACCTTGAGACACAAGAACTTTCTCTCCTCACACACTCACATGCTGATATTCTCTCTCTTCTCACAGCTGTTCTCCCTTTGCTGTGGAAGGTAAATGGCGGCTGTGTCTTTCAGTTGAGGAGCACTTTGAAGATGAAAAGATATGTCCCCTCACAACACCTAAGCTCTGGTCCTTTGATATAACACACATTAATAGCCCTTTCCCTTTTTCTCTTTATTTTCCGATAGAAATACACTGGGCAACCCATTGAAATTTGATGTAAAACAGCTGCAACATGAAGCAGAGAGTGCACAAAAGCACCATTCATGCACACAGAGGTCATGGTTAAATGATGAAAATAGCCAACACATTGCAATAAGACCTTTCTGTACACCAATGGATTATCTGTTCCAGAAATATCAATACTTAACTTATGAAATATTTGATTGAGGTTGTATCCAATAGTAATGTGAAATTAATTCTAATAATTTATTTATATATTATATATATATATATATATATATATATATATATATATATATATATATATATATATATATATATATATGTACTTCACATTTAGGTGTAACATATGCTTTTGTTTTAACATTAAATTAACTTTTCAAAACAAATTATGCTATTTATTATGCAATTTATCACATATATGCCTCCAGTTAGGGTCATTGATTGTACTTGTATTACCTGAGGAATTTATTAGTGTCAAGTTCACCCTTCTCAGTCAGCTGTGTAAGTCGCATCGGATAAAAGCGTGTGCTAAATGTATAAATGTAAATATGTGTGTGTGTGTGTGTGTGTTACCTTATGTGGATCTTGTGTATATAGTTAGTTGGTTAGTAAGTTAGATAGTTTGAACTTTATACACAAAGTTATACACAGCCTACACAATATACAGTGTAAAAGTTATTCTCAAAAATAGTTAATTTCCCCAGTCCCTTCATTTAATATTCTAACTGCCACTGGTATATAATGTTATATACTTTTTTAGGGAATTTTTGGACCTTATACTTTCAGATGGAAGTGTTACAAACGCAGGGTTAAGTGGGTGTGTGGAGTCAAATACAACCTTTCTTACTCTTCTGTGTAATGCCAGCAAATACAGTTTATCAAGCTGTGCTCGCTCGTGTCCTATACTTTTTTTTAATAACTAGTGCATTTCCATTAACAAACCGATTATTTTACTTGAAATTATTTATTTACCAAGTATTTTTCTAATTTAATGTGGTGAACATGTGGAAACTGTATCAATAACGATGCATACATTAGCCGAGGTCTAGCGTGACTGACTGATGAAACGTAAACGTTGGTAAAACAAATCTTGCTCCATGCTTAATCTTTCCTCAAAGTAGTAAGAACGACAGACAATCTGCATTAATAGACAGTTTAAGGTAGTAGTGGCCCACATCTGATTAGCAGAAGTATTACATTAAGACAGTAATAATGATTATCCTATGGCTATTTAATTTTGTAAAAACAATATCTTACTGTGTATTGGACAGATCGCATGGTATGTAGATGCTGTATGTTTTTAGACCCCCCCCCCCCCTCCCCCCTTTTGCCTTGTTAGCACAGTGATGCTAAAATTCTATCAATGAGAAATGGCTCTTGTTCCCATGGAAACAGTTATGAATGAGAAGGGCCCAGTAACCGTAGAAACTGCCTGAATGAGGAATTGCCGGTTGCTATGGGGATATGGTGTATTGTGAGGAAGTCTGTGGTGGGAGTTGTCATCCTCATCGACTCTCTAAACAAACAAAAAGAACTTGAATTTGTTTTTGACTTCACTGCTGCTACAGCGTTCATACAGTGTTGGTAACTAAACGGTAGTGTTTTGACTCGTAGCAGCACTGAGCTACATTTACCTCCACTGCTACAAAACACACTGCCACTTTCTCTCACTCCTAGCCGTACACACATTCTCCCACACTCACAGTGTGTGCCTGGGATTGTGGTGAGATGGATTGGCAGATGCCTCCCTGTGGGCTGCCCCATGTCAGTGCAGTGTAAACACCTGTGAATTCACCTCTGTATCCCATAATCTCAATCTGTCAGATTCTTTGGGGGCTCCTCTGGAGCACACACACCCACGGTTCACCTTCCTGAACCTCCTCAAACAGCAAAGCCTCTCTTTTAGTACGCCAGTTTAGTGGAAGAAACACTTTATGTATACCTTTTATAACAGGGGTTTCATTCTTAAATTATCTTATTCTTAAAGGGCCTTGAGCTAGGTGGGGTTCTCCAGTAAGGGCAACTTATTTTATTTTAATATTTAATTTAATTTTGTTTTGTTTACATGCATGTAGGCCACGGCACCAACATGTTCACAGCGTTACAACAGATTTTTGTTTTTTGTTTCGTCTTTTCTTGTCTTGTTTAGTTTTGTTCACATGCAGGTAGGCCACGGCACCAACATGTTTACAGTGCGTTGCAACAGAGTTTTGTTTTGTTTCAAAACGTGAACAAAAATTTTAAACAACAAGACAAATAATCTGTGATTTGAGTGGTTTGACTTTTGTTTCTGTTTTTTTAGGGTCATTTTTTAAATTTTCACTCAAGCATTAGGTAATTTTATTTGCGTATGTATGTTTGTTAATGTGTATACATGATGTTAATGTGTATGAGCTGTGAGTCAGGATTTCCCCACATTGTGTGCACCAAATGTCCCCCCTAACCTGAAATGACCTGCCAACAGTCTCCATAAGGATTTATTTTTATTTTTATTTTATTCTTAAGGAAAATATAAGGGTTTCCATGAGGGTTAGGTTTAGGGTTACAAATCAAAAATATCATTAGCTCATTATAAAACAATAGAAGTCAATGAAAAGTCCCCACCCTCATAGAGAAATAAGTGCGTTAGTGTGTTAGAGAATGGGAGAGAAAGTGTTGTATAATTAGTCAGGTACAGCTAACAGTGGTGGCTCTCAGACTGCAGCTCTATAAATAGACGAGGAGAGCTGGGAATAAATCAGCCAGTCAGCATCTTCCTCTCACTCTCATCCAGCTCCTCCCCTCTCTCTGTTCCCTCTTCCTCCTCCAACCCCCTTTGGCTCTCTTTCTTCGCCATTTTTCTGTTCCTTTTCTCTCTCTCTCTCTCTCTCTCTCTCTCTCTCTCTCTCTCTCTCTCTCTCTCTCTCTCTCTCTCTCTCTCTCTCTCTCTCTCTCTCTCTCTCTCTCTCTCTCTCTCTCTCTCTCTCTCTCTCTCTCTCTCTCTCTCAAATGGCTTTCTGTCCATTCCCAGTTATTTACATTAATACTATTAACGGAATGACTAGTCTTCCTTCAACCTCCATGATTGTTGCCTCTCTGCATGTCCTTTGCTTTTTTTCTATGCCCTTAGTTGCTTTTTGTTTGTTCTACTAAAGACAGATTATAGCAGCAGCTATCTTTAACAGTTCACACTCATATCAAAGCAGTTTTAGATGGGTTAAAATATATCTCAATGGACATTTTTCTATATGTCATGCACAATGAAGCAAGTTTAGGTTGTCACCTGTCAGCTGTCTTCAAAAACAGGCTTCATGTGGCGATAAAACTGATATTTTGTTGCTACATCTGTGGGTTTGAATGTTGATTAAAATTCCTGGGTCATATATACTTTTCACTATCCGTGCTGTATTGATTCAGTTGGATTCGCGTCTTTGTTCTTCTCTGCATGTTATCACTAAAGAGAATCAGTATCCAGTGACTTTCCTGCACAAATAAAGGTCATATGAATACAAAGCAGCGGTACCCACATTTATCTCTATTCTCTGCGCATGGACCTCTGACATTCACTCTGCGGGGGGACGGGCAGTGTGTGCCATCCTCTCCTAAACCATGAATGCCCACTGCTTATCGTATCTGAGTCCATGATTCACACACTGTAGCATAGATGTCTGACCAGGTGAAGCCTTAATACAGTAACTTATGATTTAAATTTTTGCAGATTGGGCTCAATATCGATGTAAAGATTTACATAAGCTCTGTTCATGCACCTCTGTCTCCCTTTATACATGTTTTTCTGAATTAAAAAAAAAATTCTAAACTGTCACTAAATCCTCTACTAGTACAAGGGCTGCTGTTTACCCCAATATCCCAGTTTAAACCTCGACTGACTTTGTTTTGTCTTGGTCCTCTATGATTCATTCTGTAACGTTATTTCTCTCCAGAATACTGTCAACAGTGGGCTCAGACTTTGACCTGAGGACCCTGCGTGCTGTTCGAGTGTTGAGACCTCTCAAACTTGTGTCTGGGATTCCAAGTGAGTAACATATTTGTTCCAATTCATTCAATTTGATGTATTATATGTAGGGATATATCAAAAATATAAGCCAAAAATATGCCATCCCGTCCCTCCATGTTCGACGCTCAGGTTTCACTCTCGCACAGCATGTTTTGTAACTTTGCGTGCAGCTCCACTTCCGAAGGTGCACAACTTCGAAGCCACTGCTCCATTTTTTATAGGCCTATTCTTTGTCAAATTTTTGTGTTACTTTAAAAGTGGCTTGTATTTTTTTAAATTCAGAATTTTTTTCGGGCACAGAATTCTCATTTCAGTGCATCCCTAATTATATGCTTTCTGTACAATGAAAGTGGATGTGATTTGTACTGCTAATAAGCTCCATAAAGAACAAAAAGCAAAATGCTTCGCACTAGGTTTGAAGCAGGCTTTCTGTGGGTCTTAAAAAAGTATCAAAAATGTATTAATTTAAATCAGAGGAGAAAGTTTTATATTTATAGTCATGGCATTAAATGTTGCATGCATTGCAAAAAAAAAAAAAAAAAATAATAATAATAATTATATATATATATCCTCCTCCTAACTATTTTTGTCCTGTTTTCCAATACAAATATCTAAAAATATTTAAATTTAGATGCATTTACTTGAAATGCAAATGTCTTGAAAAATTCTTGAAAAGTCTTGAAAAATTATACAAAATTAAGTGAGTTTATGCTTAGGACAAAAACATACTATATCTATCAAAGAGTTATCAAACTTCCCCTTGAATTAGGTGGGGGTTTTTTTCTGAGCACATTGGCAGACATTTGTTCTTTTTTTTTAATCAAAAATCTTTTCATAATCAGTTTTACAGAAAACAAGACTTCATATTTTGTCATTTTGTATCTCAGTAAATGCATCTTGATTTAAGATTCTTTAGACATTTGCACTGGAAAACAAGACAAACACAGAGTAATAATGCCACTTTTGTGCAGTGTGATCAGAAAGTACATTAAAATATATTCCATTTTCTAGTGGGTGGAAGCAGAACAAGTCAAGCTTTTTTTTGTAAAATGAATTAAAGTTATCAATATCTGTTGAAACTAGTATTTTTAAACTGTGAAGTGTTGTTAATCCAATTCATTGTGTTTCTTCCTAGACATTTACATTTAGAGAACATATTGACATATTGTGTTCCCTTCAATCAATTCCTTAAAATTTCTTTACTTGGTTTTAAAAAGGCCTTAAAAAGTCTTAAATGAATCTTCATAAAACCTGCATAAACCCTGCTGAAGACAAATGGGATTAATTCTTGCATGTCACGTGACAATTTGATCGGTTTAAAAATGCAACCGTAACTGTAATCTAAAGGCTTGGTGTAGGGGAAGATTATATATAATATTAATCATTCAAAACTATCTCATGATCTGAGAAGACTTTAAAGTACAGTTCATAAGAACTGCTTTTATATGCTGATTTAGTATATTTGAACTATGATGATGCACAGTTTACATTTTACATTTTGTGCCATTTTACAAGCTGTCAAGTTTTGTAATCCAATGTTATGCTGCAAAAACAAACACTAAAAACTCTGACAATGTCAATATGCTTCTGTTTCCTCTAGGCTTGCAGGTTGTTCTCAAATCCATTATGAAAGCCATGATCCCACTGCTGCAGATCGGTCTGCTGCTCTTCTTTGCCATTCTCATGTTCGCCATCATTGGTCTAGAGTTCTATATGGGCAAATTTCATACCACATGCTTTGACAATGTCACTGGTAGGTCACTTGGTGCCAGTTTTGGAGATCATGGAATGTCACAATCACAAGTAGCACAATTTAATTAATTATGAAAGAATTCACAATTTTGTCTTTCTTACACCCTATTCTTTCTGTTAGATGAAATCCGAGAGGAGTTTCCTTGCGGGAATGAAACTGGCGCTCGGAGGTGTCCTAAGGGAACAGTATGTAAAAAGTACTGGCTTGGACCTAACTATGGTATTACCCAGTTTGACAACATCCTGTTTGCCGTGCTCACAGTCTTCCAGTGCATCACCATGGAGGGCTGGACTGACCTGCTATACTATGTAAGTCGCATTGCAGCACTTGACTAATGCCACAGAGCTTCCTCATTACATTTTTGGATTTTTGACAGAAATAACAGACCAGGAGCAGAAATAAGCAATTATTTATTTTTATTTGCGCTTTTAATATCTGTTCATATTGGAGGTTATCATAATCTTATTTTAGGAATATGTCATTTTTAATAAGGATAAAGGTATGTTTTTAAATGACTGACATGACATGAATACTGAAAAATATGATTTTTTTTATACACTTCATGGACACTGTTTTCTATTTTAATATATTTTTTAAAATGTGATTTATTCCTGTGATGTCAGCTGAATTTTCAGCATCATTACTCTAGTCTTCAGTGGCTATGTTTACATGCACAACTTTTGTTTCAACCAGACTGAATTCCTTCCGATTGATGAATCTGAATGTAGCGTTTACATGAACGCTATGGCATTAATTAGTGATCGGGTTGATGTGGGCGTTTACTGTATATGTCACAAGCTTCAAATTGGAATATATTTTTTGACATGAGCACACTGACCAAGTATACAGAGTTTCCCACTGTTTGCACAAAATAACCATTCTCCTACATTGGTTCTTTATTTATGTTAAACAGCAGACTTAATGTTTATTCATTTCTGGTCATAATTTGGAGATAATGACATATGAACCGTTGTGCCATGCTGCTTATATTTATCACACAGTAAATGCCACTCCCCATGCCCAAAACCTTCGGTGGATGAGAATCCGAAAGAACAAGGACTGCTGGGACGTTGTC
Organism: Siphateles boraxobius; assembly: GCF_051911475.1. Taxonomy (NCBI): domain Eukaryota; kingdom Metazoa; phylum Chordata; class Actinopteri; order Cypriniformes; family Leuciscidae; genus Siphateles; species Siphateles boraxobius. The sequence continues at coordinate 20,628,317 of NW_027509193.1, read as the reverse complement.
CTGTTCCACTTCACAGACGCAGAGTGAAAGGAGAATTTTAGAATGACTGACGGGACACTAATTTATATGACAGGGAGAACAGCTCGTTCCGCACGTCATTATGCTATTTCTATGTCATTGCACATGCGCAGTCCTTTCAGTTTTTGTTTTCAATCTGATCAAGTGTTTACATGTCCTCTTGATCAGATTAGAAAAGGAAAAAATCACCCCTTTTAATCCATCGGATCGATTAAGGTGATTACACGAGTGCTTTTTCAGGGCGATTGAGCCGTCAATCCGATTACTAACATATTATTTGGTTGCATGTTGTAAGGCCTGCCCAATCGGTCCAACGACAGTTTCCAATAAGCGGTTAGGGTTTACTGTGTGTTATTGTCTTTTCAGTGTGGCAAAGTAATTTATTTCCAATTAAACTTTTATCTGACTCCATTTTATCATGACCCCGAATTTAGGTTGGAATGCCAATTGGTTATTGGTCATATAGTTTAGCAGCACATTTGATTATTCTATTGGACTCTTTACTTTATATTTTATCCATTCATTAGGAATCTATGTCGCTTTGAGGTCCTCACGCCGGCCGTTTAACGCAGGTCTCACGATCACAAACTCGTTAGTTTTGGTCACTAGTAATTGGCTAATATCTTAGACGGTCGCATTCACGCTTACTCAATCTTACGCCTCTCGTGGTCAGTGTACACTTGAATTAAAGTAACGTTTACTTTAGACAGAAGTCATGGCCACTACTACATATATTTGCCGACCAATATTACTTCTCTGATACTAGCTTTGGTTTGGTCATGTCATGGTTTCCCACGTACAACTAGAGTAACATTACATTGAACAGAGGTAAGATTCACCCTATATAGTTTGGTCGAGCAACATTTTGCTGTCCTAAACGGAAATTGGGAATATTCAACATCACGGGCTGATTTGAACTACAAATCGCGCCCTGAACCCTTTTCAGCATCTCCCTTCAGCAAAACCTCTCAGTTCACAATGGGAATTTGCATTAATCAACATCCCAGACTTAATGGGGACTTAAGTTGATTTACATGGGGGCACACCCACAGCAGTTAACAAGATATCTCTAAACTCGCCACACCTTATTACCTTTTTGGTTTACTTCTGTGGGAATGAGACCTTTGTACCAGTCGCACTGAGACATTTCAAATGATACCAAACATGTCTGTGGCGAGCAGGACGAGGCCAAGGACTGTGAGAGAACGGCGCTAGGCCGGTGGCGTGATTGCTGTAGAGTGCCATCTGCGTGACGCACCGGTCTCGTATCTCTCACAGAGGAGTGGAAGCATAAAAGGAGGAGCGACGATGGTGATGGACGAGAGAGGACCAGACCTGGACGGTTTTATTTGATGTTTTGATTTATTATGTGTGGCGGCAGTCGTCCGTGATGGGCTGCTGTCTTTACTTTCATTTTGTGCTTATTTATTTATTAAAGTCTTTAAAGGGCACCTATTATGGCATGTAAAATGTTCTTAATATTGTTTTGGGAGTCCCCAACAACAGTTTTACATGCATGCAATCACAAAAAAACACTTTTGTTGTCTTATAATACGCATTTATTTTTACCGGATTTGCTCACCGACTTCCAAATGATTTCTCATTTTTCCAAACCCCTCCTATGCGTGACGCTAATCTGCGGTGATTGGTCAGATGACCCAATCAGTTATTGTTTGCGTTAGCCCAACGCATAAACATATTGATAAAGCACTGCTGTACTACAAGGTATTGCTCTATTCTTTATGACAACTCCAATAACAACGACAAACATTTCACTTATATAAAAAAAAATGGACAATTGGAGACATAGAACTTACTTCTAGGTAACTCTTACTTTTGAAGGACAATAACTTTGTATACGGTGAACTTTCATATTTAAAACTTTGCAGGATGTTTTCGTTCACTTAGATCTGTTACACACTACATGAAAGGTAATTTTCAAAATTCCATAATAGGTGCCCTTTAAATGTTCGCTTGTTCCCACCTCCTCCTTCCCATAACAACGAACTACGTTACAATGTATAATACTGAAATGATAATTGTTCACATTAAACCATATAGATTTTTGGGTGAATTCAGGGAGAGATGGGTGAAGGGAATGATATGTAAATTGGGATGTGATCAACTCCAGTGTGATCATGTCTCGTATGGGGATGTTAATATAGCAAGAGAGTTCAGATATTAAGTTCCTTTGTTTTCTCCGAGAGTGTCCCTCTCTTCCAGTTTTTCCAGTCTTACAATGTAAACGTAGCCAGTGTCACATGATCCTTTAGAAATCATTCTAATATGATGATTTGATGTACAAGAAACATTTCTTATTATCTGAACATTTATTATATATATATATATATATATATGTGTATATGTGAGTGTATATGTGTGTGTGTGTGTGTTCTATATACTATATTCTTGGTGCATGAACACTGTACTTTTGTCTCAGATGGGCTTAAAATTGGAGAGCCTCATCTTTTCACCTGGGCATTGTGTATTATTTTGGTTTTGATTAATCCTTAGTGTAGAGGATTACTTATTTCTTCTACTTCAAGATTATCAAAAAATAGCCAATCTTAGGGACTGAATAGCCCCACCTAATCCACATCCCGGTTACCTTTTACTCGCAGACATACAGTAAGCAAAATCTTGCCTATAGAGTCAGTGCTGTGCATTTTTAGTCTTATCGCTTGTGGCCAGCCTGTCCACTCTGAACAGACAGAGCTGTTTCCGGTAAGGTGAGTTCAGCCGCCCTCTATGACAAAATAGGGCAGTGATGTCAATGCCATGTTCAAGATTTCCACACACTAATGTTGTTACCTCAGGGACCAGTTTATTCTCAATGCCACGTCAATACTTCCCACAAATTAACAGCAGATTTACCTGAAGAACTAAAGGTTTATTTTTAAAATCTCATCTTGGCAATGAGAAATAAGTCTGAGGGTGTTGATTCCACATGCCTAAAGCTTGCAGTTCTCCACAGCCCAATAAGATGTCAACATCTCTTATAATTTGGTCTTACTGTATTTTTATACTCGTTTTCTTTTTTCATTACTCTGCGTCTCGCAGCCTCTAAACCCCTATTTCTACTTGCCCCAGCTTTTTTCTTCCTCCTGTTTCCTCCTCTCTCTGGTCAACGAGGCTCTATATATAACACACCCTGCTCAACTGAAGTTATTCTTACAGCTGCTGAGAAAGAAACCTATGAAAATTTAATTGCAAAAAAGCTGCAGTACATACTGGGGCTTTCAGAGCTCTCAGACATGAAGGAGCAGATGAAAAAGAAGTGGGGCAGATTAAGGGAGACAGAAAAAGTAGAAGGGAGGAAGACTATGGTTCATAGCTATGACAAAAAAAATCTATATTTGTAATATACAATGCCATTTTAACAAATTGCTTTTGTTTATCTTTTGTAAGTTGCTTTGGATAAAAATGTCTGCTAAATGCAACAATGTAATCTAAATGAAAATAAAATAGGAAGATCTCAGCAGCTTCAGCTGGTTAATGAATGAGCCATTTTAAAATATCTTTAAAGGAAGAGCTACTGTAGTTTACTTTATTTACTCATCCCGTTTCAAACTCCTGACTTATTTCGATTTTTTTTTTTTTGGAGTGCAAATGGAGATATTTAGCAGAATGCCCAAGCTGCTTTTTTATTTTTTATTTAATGAAAGCAAATGTTGACCTTAAAAGTACTATTTTTGTCTTATATTTTTAGTCTGTCCCTCATAAACAGCTATTATAGGCTTTGGAAGACTTTAAATACAAAGTCATATGGCCTCTGTGACTTCTACCTTTCCGCCGTTAGTCTAAAGGTCTGGCGAGACTAGGTGAATGATGACACTATTTTCATTTTTGGGTGAACTATCCCTTTAAAAAAAAAGTGTGCTCCTGAAATGCTCCAAAACCAAATTGTGCTGACATTGTGAGATCATCTGCGTTTTTCCTAAAGCAGCACTTGTGGGCTGTTTCAATCTGGGCTTTTGTAGCCTTGGTTCCTTCCCTAGAGGAAGTCAGTGGAGCAATGCCATACAAGATGGCTGCCCATTTGTTCCTCTCTTCAGTGGCAGGGTGCAGCGGTGCCGAGCACCCAGCTGTGTGTACCACAGATGAAGCAGCCCCAGCCAGATGGTTGCCACTCTCAGGTTGCACATTGCATGGTACGTGGTGTCCTAGTATCTGACACGATACTGTCACAGATGTTCTCATCATCTGTAACCAGGGTCAGATTTCAACTTGCCCTCTCCCTATAAAAATACAAAAAAAAAAAAAAAAAAAAAAAAACGCTTAACATTCATATGTCTTCCTAATTGACACCATTGGAGGAAAGCTGTTGAGAGTCTTGGAAAGGCAAATGCAAAGAAAACCAGATGAACAAACTGTACTCTCAGCTGGAGAGAGAAAAAATGTTTGAATGTGTGCCTCGTTGTACTGACTGGGCTGTTTTATGCCGTTACAGAGCAATGATGCTTCAGGAAGTGCATGGAACTGGATGTACTTCATCCCCCTCATCATCATCGGCTCCTTCTTCATGCTCAATCTTGTGCTGGGCGTGTTGTCAGGGTAAGAAACCTCTCTCAAGGAGTGTGAGCTCTTCTCAAAATAAGCTGTATCGTTTTTTTTTCATGTCTACACTTTTGGTTCAATGTCTAATTTGCTAATTAATTTCTGTGTTTATGGTTTTTGTGTGGATTGTATATAAAATATGCAGGGTGTGGATATTTTGTGTTAAATTCATTATTAAAAAATTCAAGTTTATTCTATGTTTTAAATTACATTTTTAATCCCAGATTTTAGTCTTACAGTAAGCATTGTTCAAGTGAGGGATCATCCACAGCTAGCTGTGCATTAAATGATTTTAATGCATGACATGGAGGCAAAGAAGCTAATGCACAGCTAGCCATGGATTATCCAGCTTATACCATGGTCATTTGCCATCATTAACAATTTAAAGCTGTTATTGATGTTTGGGCGCAATATTTGACCGGAAGGATAAAATGTACGGTTATTTTCATCAGTTACGCCGTTAGATCTAGCGTTCTACAAAGTGATAAAGTAATGCGTAATATTACATTTATTTGAATGAATGAATTATAGCATTTATTTAAATTAATTATCTAGAGAGAGATGAGAGATGTGTACCTGCGTCTGTTCAGCGTCTCTCTCTCTATTAACAACGAAGCTGTGAGTTTAATCACTTAAAAATAGCAATGTTACCCCCTCGTTGCTAGTGAGAAATATAATGTAGTGATTTAGAAGCAAATCTGTTGTATTACTAAATGTCGCGGGGCAGCATTGATAACAAGTTTATGTGGTCCTGAATGTTTCTGTGTCTCTCCGCTCTGTGTGTGAGTGACGAGTGTGTGTGTGTACTGTATGTGTGTGCTTCAATGAAAACAGCGCATTTATATAGAACAGTGATTAAACTGACTTGGAACTTCCTGTGCATTGAACGGTTTTGTTGATCACCTTCCAGCCAATCAGAACCGAGTATTCAGACAGACCATGGTATAATACAGTTTATTTCATCAGATGTACCTATAGATGATGTTCACTCAAAAATATATAAAAACACCAGAAGGACATCACAAGCTTAAAATGCTTAAAGTTATGTCTAAAGATGTTAATTACGGAGAATTTGTTCCCACAATTTATTCATTTGTTCCCTCGTTTCTAATTTAGTTAAATCGTGGCCACAAATTAGTACAACATGGCCACATTTTAACTTAAATGAGGGCATTAATTAAGTCATGAGATCAAGTTCTTAATTAATGACCATTAAGCAACCAAGACAAGAAGGCAGTTATCCAGTGATTCTGATGATCTCAAAATGTCCAAAAAATGTCCAGTGTATCTGGAATTGACTAGTGTATATTTGCATTTTGTGTACATCTGTTGATGAGAATTTTTTTGCATGCATGTGTGTATGTGATACAGTGAGTTTGCGAAAGAAAGGGAGCGTGTGGAGAACAGGAGCGAGTTTCTTAAGCTGAAGCGTCAGCAGCAGATAGAGAGAGAGCTGAACGGATATCTGGAGTGGATCTGCAAAGCAGGTAAATGCCATAAAAATAGCCATTAAACACTCCAGAGAGAAGCTAAAGCCAAGAATACAGATAGAAGCTTGTCTCTTTTGATACGGATGTCTTTACACGTGTACATCTCAGTCTTGGAACGTGCTGATAACGTACAAAATGTTTCATCAGGCATCATTTACGCACTAGAAATTGACCCATTTTTCATGGCTTTTTGCAGTGGTTTGATTTGAATCTCTTTGTTTATTGTGTACAGAAGAGGTGATTCTGGCTGATGATGACAATGACCCAGATGACCGGATGCCCTTTGACGGTATTTATATGAACTCCTCTATCCTTCCTTCCTTTTCATCCCCCTCTCCTCCTCTCTTTGCTCCCTCACTGGGACTAGGTGTTGATTTCCCATTGTAAAGGAAGAGAGATATCAATTGCATGTTGGCTTTGCTGAGGGGGTGATATTGTATATTTCATGTCCATAAGCACAGTTAATGCAGTGTACATTAGAACATTTACATGGTCCGTCCATCTGTAGCTCACAGCAGAGATGTGATTTCTCAACTTCATATTTGTCTGTGATCCATATAACAGACACACTACACTTCCTAGTTGTCTCCTTTTTTCTTCTTTGTTAAATTCTGTATTTCTATAATTCTGTGCCATTGAGTATTTTAGGCTGTCTGAATCTGAGTGTATGCTGTGAGTATAATCATATAGAAATGAGTGATTATGGTTTGTTACACAGGCTCAAAGAGGAGGCCCACAATTAAGAAGAGTAAAACAGAGCTGCTCGATGCAGAGGATGGAGATGGAGATATAGGTGTGTTTGAGAATTAAACATAAACTCATACATCTATATAATGTAGGATGTAGGCTAAAGAGGTGATCAATGTGATATTACCATAAAAATACTAAAATAAAAATACATGCTTGTGTTTGGTATTCTTTGAAAGAAAAACCATGGTGTATTAATATCAAGTTTTGAAATATATGTCATAGTACCATAGTAGTATTGCATATTATTTTTAATTACAAAATATATTGTTAGCATAACAATTTGAGTGAAAAGCTGATTTGATAAATTAACCTGAATTTCAGAATTAGTACAGTATCTTTTTTTTTTAGAAATCGTATGTGTTTTTTTTCCCTTTAGATTATCATTGAATTTTATCATGTCCTGTTTCCCTGCCGCTTGGCTTCTCTGTTTCTTTATGGTCCGTCAGGTTCTCCATTTGCACGGGGCAGTCTGAAGAGCTCGAAGCTTGAGGGATCTTCCTTCCATAAAAAGGAGCGTCGACTGAGATTCTTCATTAGGCACATAGTGAAGACGCAAACATTCTACTGGACTGTGCTATGTCTGGTGGGACTCAACACACTGTGTGTGGCTGCCGTGCACTATGACCAGCCTGACCTGCTCTCCGATTTCCTCTGTAAGTCTGTTCACGTGTCCATTCACTAATCTGTAACAAAATCTGCAAACTTTTCTGTATTTTCTCTGCATATTGTGTGGGGAAAATCTGTGGCTGTATAATCTGTTCAGATGTGCTTGTCAGCAGTTTTGAATCTGTGAAGTTTCTTTCATTGTCTGTAGATAAAGAAAGAGAAAATTCCTTTTCTTTATTTTCCTTTACTGTATGTTTTATTTTCTAAAGATGTTACTCTGTTTCTCTTCTTTTATCTGAATTTATTCAATAGTTGTTAGAAAGTGTAATGGACCCCAAAAGTATTACATTTTGGACACTTAATGTCTAAATGCCAATTTCATCACATTAATAATAGACATGTTCTACTAGTTTGACAACTATAAAGTGTCCTAATCGTAGTTTTGTGCAATATGTCAATACGTTTTATAATTTGAAACCAAAAACAACAATTTCTCTTTTTTGCTGACAAAAAGTTGTGCCCTATGAAAAAAAAAAAAAAAAAAAAAAAAAAATCCTCATATAATGCCTGATAATTTTTTTTTAAATGTGGCTGCATTTTGGGTCACTAAAAGCCTTGGTGATTCCTGTGTAGTATTCTTTCTTTTCTTCATATCTTTATCATTTGCAAACATTCTCTGTCTGTTTTCGTCTCTCTGCTCAATCCAGACTTTGCTGAGTTCATCTTCCTGGGGATCTTTATGGCAGAGATGTGTATTAAGATGTATGGGCTGGGGACTAGACCTTATTTTCACTCCTCCTTCAACTGTTTTGACTGCATTGTGAGTTTCTCTTGTCTTTTGTTCTATTGTTTTCTTTAAGTAAATCAGATCATTTTTGGAGGAAACCAAAAGCATTATACCAGCTTTCCAATCATTCCTCTCACAGGTCTTGATGTTTATATAGTTACTGAAATTAGTTTGTATTTTTAAAGATTCTTAATAATTCATAATTCACTGTCACTACGCTGTAAAATAAATTGGTTTCCTAATCAGTATTTTAGTGTTGAAGATTGATGACTTTCAAGCAAAACTGTAAAATAATACAAGGATATGTTGAATTAAGTACAATTTGTTTGTTTGTTTAAATTTGACATGGACATAAAAACAATTTCCATAAATATGTATTTTTGTTTCTCCAAGATATTAAGATGTTAAAACTTAATCCAAGATTATTTTATCATGTTAATAAAATAATAATAATAATTATTAAAATATGATTTTATCATGTTATTTTTACAACAACAAAAAAATACTGAATAAGAAAATTATATACATATATATAGTAAACGTACTATATTTGCTTCTTACACTGCAAAAAAAATATATATATATATAATTTTTTTTTTTTTTTTGCAGTGCAAGAAGCAAATATGTGATAGTATATGGATGGTTCAGTGGGTTTTGTTTTGTGCTTAATGTTATTGAATGAGCTGTGTGTGTGTGTGTGTGTGTGTGTGTGTGTGTGTGTGTGTGTGTGTGTGTGTGTGTGTGTGTGTGTGTGTGTGTGTGTGTGTGTGTGTGTGTGTGTGTGTGTGTGTGTGTGTGTGTGTGTGTGTGTGTGTGTGTGTGTGTGTGTGTGTGTGTGTGTGTGTGTGTGTGTGTGTGTTTTGTGTGTGTGACAGGTCATTTGTGGCAGCATTTTCGAAGTGCTCTGGGCTATGATCCAGCCAGGAACCTCGTTTGGGATCAGTGTGTTACGAGCTCTCAGGTTACTGAGGATCTTCAAAGTGACCAAGTGAGTCTCTCACGTCTCGAGTCCTATGTCTGTCTCTCCGTCCCTCTCTTTGTCGAGTTTCCTATTTACCCTTCAAGCTGTCTCAAGGACTTAAAAGTCTTTTTTTCTTTTCTCAGATATTGGGCATCTCTGAGGAACCTGGTGGTGTCTTTGTTGAACTCCATGAAGTCCATCATCAGTTTACTCTTCCTCCTTTTCCTCTTCATTGTGGTTTTTGCATTGCTGGGCATGCAGCTGTTTGGAGGACAGTCAGTATAACACTAAAATAATGGCATTTATTATATTTTATTATTATTTTCAAAAAAAAATCAGGCTGACTTGGTGCCATAAATAAGACTATAGAAAATACGCTGTGTAACAATAATATAGCAAAAATGTTGTCTTTTCAGGTTTAATTTTGAATCCGGCACACCACCAACAAACTTTGATACTTTTCCTGCAGCAATAATGACAGTGTTTCAGGTGAGTAAATGTGTTCATCAAACTGCAATAATTCGGTTTGCTTTCCATGACTTTTTGATGATGAACCTTTCTGTGTACCTCAGATCCTGACGGGTGAAGACTGGAACATGGTCATGTATGATGGGATTGAGTCTCAGGGTGGAGTCAGAACGGGCATGGTCTTCTCAGTCTTCTTCATTGTTCTTACACTCTTCGGCAACTGTATCCAAACGCATAATATAGCATGCTGACATACTGTTTGCACAGCTTTCTCATATACCAATGAAGTATTAATGTTGCTTAACACCTCTGTGAACAGATACTTTGCTCAATGTGTTCTTGGCTATCGCTGTGGACAATCTGGCCAATGCACAAGAGCTGACCAAGGTAAAACCACACATAGGGCCAGATTTACTAAACAGGGCAAATTAGCGTGAGAGCACAATCCCATAAAAGTGCTGATAGAAGACGAAAGTTCTTCTCGTGATCTACTGACAATGTGCACAACCGCAGCCATATCATTTCCATAATGACCAACGCAATCTACCAAGTGTAGTGCAAATTAGCGTCTGGTTTAAGATGTGCTTTTTAGGGCCTTAAATAATGGCGTAAATACCAGTAAACTAGCGTGTGCAAACCTTAGTAAATCGCATTGCGTGATTCATTTAAATACTCTCCTCCCATACATTTTACGTCTGAAAGGGAAACTCCTACAAATGCAATAATATCAGCTGCAAAAATTACTGCTCTCACCTCTTTCAGCGCTATAGCATTCAGTATGAGCACTTTTGATGACCACATTTCCCTCTCTTGTCTTTCTCTCAGACTGTTTATCCTTCACACTTCGCATCACATTTTAATCAATATGCTTCATGTTTCTCTCTATGTTTAGGATGAACAGGAGGAAGAGCAGGCAGCCAATCAGAAAATGGCTCTTCAGACGGCAAAGGAAGTAGCTGAGGTCAGCCCACTGTCTGCAGCCAACCTCTCCATTGCTGCGTGAGTATCTCTCTCTCTCTCTCTCTCTCTCTCTCTCTCTCTCTCTCTCTCTCTCTCTCTCTCTCTCTCTCTCTCTCTCTCTCTCTCTCTCTCTCTCTCTCTCTCTCTCTCTCTCTCTCTCTCTCTCTCTCTCTCTCTCTCTCTCTCTCGTATCAGCCACATTAACACAGAGGTTCCCTTTTAAGGGAACTCAAGCTGCGTTTGAGAAGCGGTGGGGGGGGGAACGTTCTGCATGATAACGTCGTGAAGCACATGTAAAATCAGTCCAATGGAAGACCGCTACGTCATAGGTGACGTCATAGACTAGGAAACTATAAAGCAACCTTGAAATCAGACCGCGACAGCTTCTGCACCTTCAGCAAGCGATCTCTGTGATATCTGTCCTTGTCTATTTATTGTTCTCTGTCAAGCCCAATATATATACATATATCTATAATTATTATGGCGAGCAAGCAAGATTATAGATGGTGTGCTGTTCCCTGCCATTGTTATATTACGGGTGGGGACACACATCAGCTTTGTGTTGCTTGTTTGGGAGTGGAGCATGCCCAGTCTGTCCTAGAGGGGGCTGATTGTGAGCATTGTATGAGTCTATCTATAAAGACGCTCCGCTCTCGCCTTTCGTTCTTCGAGGAGGACGGTTCGGTTTGCGCTCCCCGGGGTGCGGGTCCCGCTGTTGCTGAGGCACAGCGTCGACTTTCATCTTGGGGTTCGGAGATGGATCTAGTAGCGGGGTTTGAGACGGGCCCTGCCCTTTCCCATCCCTTACCTGCTGGATTCGGTGTCTCTGCCCAGGAAGGAGCCCGCCCTGCGTTTCTCCTTCCCAGGCTGGGGCAACAATATTGCGGCTATCCAGTTCTGAGGAACTGGATGTCGTGGGTATGGGGGATTTTGAGTGTTCGCCAGCTCATACCACTGCTGATGAGGAGCTTATGGAGGTTTTATCTCGTGCTGTAGCTAAATTAAATATTGAGTGGTCAGCCGATGATGTTGATGTTGTATCTAGAAAAAGTCTGTTAGATGAACGTTATCTACCATCTAGATCACAACCTCCACGTCGGGAACTCCCGTTCTTTCCTGATCTCCACACTCAGGTGTCGAGATCGTGGACCAAACCGGCATCTTTCAGAGTACATAACCCTCAGACCAGTAATTATAGCAAAATTCAAGGTATTGAGCACTACGGTTATCTATCTATGCCTCGCGCGGAAGACACACTAGCGAGTTATCTTTCCCCCGAGTCACCTTCTTCTCCGACGTTACCCACCAAACCTTTAAAAAATACATCGTTATTGGTGGGTAAAGCATATTCGGCAGCAGGTCAGGCCGCGGCATGCTTACACACTATGTCAATTCTCCAAGCATACCAGGCTGACCTGGTATTATAAAGCCTGAGCAGCCTCGTCCATCTACGAGCTCCGCACACCGATCCCAGCAAAAAAAGAGCGTCGCCGCTCGGGCACCTCCTCAATCTGGGGTTCCTGAGTGGCGGTCGCAATCCAAGCCTGTTAGAGGTAGACAAGATCTGAGGACTGTTATCTCTAAGAGAGCATGGTCTAAGAAGAAGTCCTGACGCCGAGGCTGTCAGGCTTCTGAGGGTGGTCCCCTCCAGGGAGGAACGATTCCGAGGAACAGTCACTCCTTGGCACCCTCCGGGGGGCGACTCTCCGAAGAGAGCCACAGCGTTGCCACTTTCGGTTGTTCCCTGCCGGTTCGCCGCTTCAGCGCCGAAATGATTGTTCAATCAAATCCAGAGGCCAGTCTCGAGAGACTGGTTCCCTTATCGGAATTTCTTGCAGCATGGAAACTTCTGCCAAATATATCTCTATGGGTCCTGCACATAATAGAAAAGGGTTACAGAATTCAGTTCGGTTCTCGTCCGCCCAGATTTCAAGGGGTCCTCCCTACCATAGTGGACTCACAGCAGGCTCTGGTTATGGAGCAGGACTAAGCTTACCAATATTGCGTTCTTCCATTTGGCCTAGGTTTATCACCCCGCACCTTTACAATGCGTGGATGCAGCTCTGGCTCCGTTGAGAATCCAGGGCATCCGCGTATTAAATTACATCGACGATTGGTTGATTTTAGCTCAGTCAGAGCAGTTGGCAGTTCAGCATCGAGATGTTGTTCTGTCCCACATAAAGAGTTTGGGGTTGCGGCTCAACACCAAAAAGAGTGTGCTCCTCCCTGCTCAGAGGTCCACTTTTCTAGGTGTAATTTGAGATTCGACCACAATGCAGGCACGTTTGTCTCCTGCTCGTATTTCTGCAATCTCACAGCCACAAAGAATGTGAAATTAGGCCAGTCACTCACTGTAAAACAGTTTCAGAGACTGTTGGGTCTCATGGCAGCTGCGTCCAACGTAATTACTTTTGGCCTTCTGTACTTGAGACCCTGCAGTGGTGGCTCAGGACCAAGGGGTTTTCTCCGAGGGGAAATCCGTTCCGCAAGATCAAGGCAGCTATGCCTTGCGACGTGTCACGCTTTCGACGGATGCTTCCCTCACGGGATGGGGGGGCGGTCATGAGTGGTCGCTCGGCGCAAGGTCTTTGGCAGGACCATCAATGTTCCTGGCACATAAATCGTCTGGAGATGATGGCGGTATTTTGAGCTCTCAAATATTTCCTGCCAGACCTGAGAGGCCATTATGTGTTGGTCCACACAGAAAACACTTCGGTGGTCTCCTATATCAACCATCAGGGGGGTCTGAGGTCACGTCACCTTTGCAAATTGGCCCATCAATTTGTGATATGTGTCGGGTCCCCGCTATGATAACAATAACTTTCTCAAATGTTTACAGAACAAGCGGGAACCCAGTGTGCCTGTATCTTTTTCTATTGCTGTTCCATTACATGATAGAAAGTCTAAGGCCTTCAAAAGCCGTACAGCAAACCCATCTAATCTGGTGCCTATTACACGACATACCAAGATTGCTGTGGGGACAAAAAGTAAGACTGTTAAGTTAGCACTTTTAAACATCCGCTCACTTAAAAATAAATCACTTGTAGTCAACGACTTAATAACCACATACAACCTGGATTTTATGTTGCTAAATGAAACTTGGCTAGAAGAAAGTTGCAGTGCAACAGTCCTCAATGAAACAGCCCCTCCTAACTTTACTTTTATGAGTGTCTGCAGAGCTGTCAGAAGAGGCGGAGGTTTAGCTGCTCTTTATAAAGAAAGATGTCTATCAATGTAAGCAAATATAATTTGGGAATTACCCGTCTTTCGAATATCTGGGTATTGTGTTAAAAGGTGCTCCACGCATTTTACTTATCATTGTTTACAGGCCTCCAAAATACTCTCCAGCTTTTGCTGAGAACTTAACAGAACTGTTATCAACAATTTCCTCAGAGTTTGACTGCTTTGCCATTGCTGGAGATTTTAACATTCACATAGATAATGCAGAAAACAATATGGCAAAAGAAATCAAAACTGTTTTAAAAACTTTTGATCTGACTCAGCATGTACATGGAGCCACACATAATCGTGGACACACTCTAGATTTACTTATCAGTAAGGGTCTAAACATTTCATCAATTGTTATTAAGGATGTAGCACTGTCTGATCATTTTTGTATTTTCTTTGATATATTGATCTCTCCTGCCATTGAAGCTAGATCTGTGTCTGTCAAGAAGAGATGCTTAAATGAGAACACTAGTGAACTATTTATGAAGGCTATATCTTTAACACCAAGCATATCTGCTGACTCTGTTGATTTTCTCCTTGATTCTTTTAACTCAAAAGTTAAGAGTGTAATTGATGATATTGCTCCTGTGAAAGTCAGGAAGAAGAGTGGCAGACAAAAAGCACCTTGGAGAAACTCAACAGCAGTGCAAAATATGAAAAGACAATGCAGAAAAGCAGAGCGCATGTGGCGGAAGACAAAACTTGTAGTCCATTATAACATCTACAAAGACAGCATCCATGCTTTCAATAAGGAACTAAGCAAAGCTAGACAGACTTTTTTCTCGAATATTATAAACAGCAATATAAATAACACGCGCACTCTTTTTGCTACTGTAGAGAGACTGACAAACCCCCCAAGCCAGATTCCCAGTGAAATGCTCTCAGTGAGAAAGTGCAGTGAGTTTGCTTCTTTCTTCTCTGAGAAAATCAATAATATCAGAAAGGTGATCAGCTCATCCTTGAGTTGCGCTGGTGTCAGGCAGATCAGACAACAGCACGAGAAAGTAGCCACTATGTCTGATTTCGAAGAAATTGATGGCAAAATTTTGGAAGAAACCGTACAGCAACTAAAAACATCAACCTGCGCCCTTGATGCACTTCCCACATCTTTTTTCAAAAAAGTGTTACACAGCTTAGAAGTAGATCTCCTAGAAGTGGTAAATGCCTCACTTCTCTCTGGGAGTTTTCCGACCTCCCTGAAAACTGCTGTTGTCAAGCCCCTCCTGAAAAAGAGCAATCTGGAAAAGACCATATTAAACAACTATAGACCGATCTCAAATCTTCCTTTCATAGGCAAGATCATTGAAAAAGTTGTCTTCAATCAGCTGAACAAATTCTTAAGCTCGAATGGATACTTTGACCATTTTCAATCTGGTTTCCGACCGCACCACAGTACAGAGACCGCGCTCATAAAGATAATAAATGATATTCGCTTAAATACTGATACAGGCAAATTATCAGTGCTGGTACTACTCGACCTCAGTGCTGCATTTGACACTGTCGATCACAAAATACTTATTGACAGGCTGGAAAACTGGGTCGGGCTTTCAGGGATAGTCCTAAAATGGTTCAGGTCATACTTAGGAGGCAGAGGTTATTATGTGAGTATAGGAGACCATAAGTCTGAGTGGACATCCATGACATGCGGAGTCCCTCAAGGCTCAATTCTTGCGCCACTCCTATTCAACCTATACATGCTCCCAATGAGCCAAATAATGAGAAAGAACCAAATCGCTTACCATAGCTATGCAGACGACACACAGCTCTACTTATCCCTATCGCCTAACGATTACAGCCCCATTGACTCCCTTTGCCAATTCATTGATGAAGTAAACAATTGGATGTGCCAAAACTTTCTTCAGTTAAACAAAGACAAAACTGAAGTCATTGCGTTTGGAAACAAAGATGAAGTTCTCAAGGTGAACGCATACCTTCAGTCTAGGGGTCTAGACTAAAAATCAAGTCAGGAATCTGGGTGTGTCTCTAGAGTCAGACCTTAGTTTCAGTAGTCATGTCAAAGCAATAACTAAATCAGCATATTATCACCTGAAAAATATTGCAAGAATTAGATGCTTTGTTTCCAGTCAAGACTTAGAAAAACTTGTGCATGCTTTCATCACCAGTAGGGTGGATTATTGTAATGGACTTCTCACTGGCCTTCCCAAAAAGACCATAAGACAGTTGCAGCTCATACAGAACGCTGCTGCTAGGATTCTGAGCAGAACCAGAAAATATGAACACATCACACCAGTCCTCAGGTCTTTACACTGGCTGCCAGTTACATTTAGGATTGATTTTAAAGTATTATTACTGGTATATAAATCATTCAATGGCCTAGGACCTCAATACATTGCAGATATGCTCAGTGAATATAAACCCAACAGATCACTCAGATCATTAGGATCACATCGGCTAGAAATACCAAGGGTTCACTCTAAGCATGGCGAGTCTGCTTTTAGCTACTATGCTAGCCGCAGCTGGAACCAGCTTCCAGAAGAGATCAGATGTGCTCCTACAGTAGTCACATTCAAATCCAGACTCAAAACACATCTGTTTAGCTGTGCATTTACTGAATGAGCACAGTGCCACTGTTTGTCCGACTTTTTGCACTGTATTTTATTTTATGTTTTAATTATTCTGATTTCTGTATTTTATCTTTTATTCTAAACTGTTTTAATTATTCTGATTTCTTTTGATTATTTTAATTTCTTCTATGTAAAGCACTTTGAATTACCATTGTGTATGAAATGTGCTATATAAATAAACTTGCCTTGCCTTGCCTTGCCTTGCCTTGCCATCAGATCCTCCTATGGGCCCAGGGGAAGTTATTGTCGCTCAAGGCGGTATATATTCCGGGGCGTCAGAATGTGGGAGCAGATATTCTGTCGAGACAGGGGCTGAGGCCCGGGGAGTGGAGACTTCACCCCGAAGTGGTGGAGCTCCTGTGGGGAAAGTTCGGTCGTGCTCAGGTAGACCTTTTCGCATCATCAGATTCAACCCATTGTCCCATGTGGTTCTCTCTAACGCACCCAGCTCCTCTCCGTCTGGATGCGATGGTGCAGGTGTGGCCGAGGCTGCACCTGTACGCCTTTCCCCCGATATCCATGCTTCCGAGGGTTCTGGAGAGGGTTCGCCAGGAAGGGGCTCGTCTGCTACTAGTAGCCCCTTATTGGCCGACCCGAGTTTGGTTCTCGGACTTGGTGTCTCTTCTGGACTGCTCCCCCATGGAGATTCCTCTCAGGGCGGACCTCCTGTCCCAGGCCGGGGGCACGATATTTCACCCTCGGCCGGAGTTGTGGAAACTGTGGGCCTGGCCTCTGAGGGGGCCCAGCTCAGGGAAACCGGTCTCTCGACCGATGTTGTAGAAACCATTCTTCAATCCAGAGCTCCTTCCACGAGAAGGCTGTATGCATTAAAATGGAAACTTTTCACCACTTGGTGTGGTGAACGTCAGTTAGATCCTGTTAGCTGCCCTGTTGGTTCAGTTCTTGATTTTCTGCAAGACCGTTTCTCTGCCAGGTTATCTCCTTCTACCTTAAAGGTTTACGTGGCGGCTATATCGGCCTACCACACCCCTCTGGGAGGTAATTCTATTGGGAGAGATCCTTTAATTACTCACTTTCTCCGTGGTACACTGAGGTTGAGACCTGCAGTGCACTCTAGAGCACCGGCTTGGGACTTGGCCATTGTACTTGAGGGTCTGGCTTTGGCTCCCTTCGAGCCAATCGAGGAGGTTTCAGAAAAATTCCTCACTCTAAAAGCTTTATTTCTCCTTGCTATTTCATCTATCAAGAGAATTGGTGATTTACATGCTCTGTCGGTTGCTCCTTCATGTCTGGAATTTGCACCGGGTATGGTGAAGGCATTTCTCTACCCCAGACCGGGATATATTCCTAAGGTCCCACTAAATTTTGGGGGCCCAATAGTGCTGCAGGCCTTTTGTCCTCCACCCTTTAATACCCCAGATCAGGAACTGCTTGGCTTATGAAGCGGCCGGACAGCCTTCACCTATGGCTGTGCGGGCCCATTCTACTCGGAGTATGGTGGCCTCTATGGCCTTATTTCGGGTGTTTCCCTTCTTGACATTTGCAATGCGGCTGGATGGTCCTCTCCGCATACATTTGTCAGGTTTTATGACCTTGACCTCTCCACTCCTGGGACGAGGTTGCTTGCTTCTTAGTGTGCAGGACTTTCACACAGAACGGGCATTTGTGGCGTTGTGGGTATGGGGTTCCCACCGCGTCTCAAACGCAGCTCGAGTTCCCTTGAAAGGGAACGTCTCAGGTTACGTATGCAACCCTGGTTCCCTGATAGGGAACGAGACGCTGCGTTTGCCTGCCATACTTCCTGCATGCCCTGATCGACTTGCTTCAGGCCTTTCAGAAGCTGTCGCGGTCTGATTTCAGGGTTGCTTTATAGTTTCCTGGTCTATGACGTCACCTATGTCGTAGCGGGCTTCCATTGGACTGATTTTACACGTGCTTCACGACGTAATCACGCAGAGCGTTCCGCCCTACCGCGTCTCAAACGCAGTGTCTCGTTACCTATCAGGGAACCAGGGTTACATACGTAACCTGAGATGTCAATCATAGACCCAAAAAAAACCCACTTCAATCTAAGAATTTTTACTTGTTTTGTTTTCCATTCTTTTCATTTATATTGTTCTAATCCGAAACTGAAATCATATAGGATACAAACATATCAACATTACCGTTCAAAATATTGGGGTCGGTAAGATTAAAAAAAAAATAATAATAATTATAGTCTCTTATACTCCCCAAGGCTGCATTTTTTTTGATATTGTAAAATATTGTAAAAACAAATATATTGTAATATTGTGAAGTATCATTACAAATTAACTGTTTTCTATTTTAATACATTTTAAAATGTAATTTTATTCCTGTGATGCAAACCTGAATTTTCAGCATCATTACTCCAGTGTTCAGTTTCACATGATCCTTCAGAACTCATTCTGATATGATGATTTGCTGTTCAAGAAACATTTCTTTATATTATCAATATTGGAAACAGTTGTGCAATATTTTGGTGGAAACCATGATAGATTTTTACAGGACTCTTTGATAAATAGAAAGTTCAAAAGAACAGCATTTATTTTAAATGGAAATCATTTGTAACATTAATTTCTTTTGCAGACCCCAAACTTAAACCATAAGTCACAAAGACACACGTGTCCCCCCCCCCCCCCCCCCCCCCCCCAGGCCAAATTATTTGTACAAAAAAAAGAAAAAAAATGACATTGTGAAACCATGCTACAAATTCAGTTTAACTTTGTAACTGCATTTTGGAACATAGTAGCTGGACTCTAGCTATTTTTATTATTAGTTGGTCTATGTTGCAACTTTAAGGAAACATACTTTTTTTTTTTCCCTGTAATATTTGATGTCATACATCTATAATGTAATCCTTTGTCCTACAAGATCATCTGTGATCCTCTCACAGTTTTATACACACAACTTACATCCAAAGGCACAGACCGATTGAATATGATTCAGGTTTGTCCATGTGTGAATTTACCCAAGTATTTGTAAGGAAAAGAAGAGATAATCAGGAGAACATATGTGTATTAGTGAGGACAAGTGTGTGAATGAGGAAGACGAGCAAAGAGATGTTTTGTGTTTCACACATGCTGTTTTCCTCCTCAGCGTGACAGTAAACTCTGAGCGTCTTGATGCAACAGAACACTTTCTGGACTGGTATTTATTCATTTATACTCTTTCTGTTTTTTTTTAAACGCCTCTCTATTCGCTCCACACCTCCCAAACTTCTCCCATCAGCCTTTTCGACATGTGCATTTCCTCCTCGGTTCTCTGTGCTGCTCCCCGCTCTGTTCTACAGACCGCTGGGTGGGATGGGACGGGTTTGTCACTCATCGTCTCTTCTTCTCTCTTCATCCTGCTACTCATCATCGGCTGTTCTCCTCTTATCTCTTTTTCATTTTCTATTTCACATGCTTTGCTCCAAGGGTTGGGCGCCTGTGATGTCTTCACTCCCAGAATTATTATTGTTCTCTTATTTTGTGTGCGTGTGTGTGTGCACGTGCGTGCGTGCGTGCGTGCGTGCGTGTGTGTGTGTGTGTGTGTGTGTGTGTGTGTTCTGCTAGTGAGTTTGACCCAGGCGGTGCAATCATCCTCTTTAACAAATTGTAGCTTGTAGGTGGGCATTTCAGCCTGTGGTAACTGCAGCAACCTCACTTTTCCCTCTTGATGATTTCTAATCTCAGATCTACTATAAGTGTGTCTCTCTCTCTCTCTCTTTTCTGCAGCAAGGAGCAACAGAAGAACAACAAAGGTTGTAAGTCAGTATGGGAGCAGCGCACTAGTGAGTTGAGGCGACAGAACCTGGTGAACAGCAGAGAGGCTCTTTACAATGAGTTGGAACCTGAAGAACGTTGGAAGGTGAGAAGAAATGATAAAGAAAGAGATTGATATAAATATCAGTTAACAGCTGATTTATCAACATATTTATCGTATCGGTCGATATTGAATACTTAACTGTACTTTGCTCATATCCTCTATTTTTAATTTTAGATTACCTTTCTCATCATCTAACGCGTACTTGAAGTGTATATGTGAATAACACAAATAATTTAACACTGTTACATGTAATCTCTTAATGAATATCCATTTTTAATATTGTATATTCTAATGTTGTGGTGCCTAAATTCACTTTAGTATTTAAAATTATTGATTTGACTTTTTATTGTTTTATTTATTAGAAAGAAATTATATAAAATTCTAATATCGGCCATTTATCGGTTATTGAGCATAACATGAAAATAATTATCAGATTAGCATATTGGCAGGATTATTGATGTTGGTGCTTTTTAATATGATCCCTAATCATAGTATATACAATTTACCAGTTCACCACAAAAATAATTTTCTTATTCAGTATTTTTGTCTTGATTTCCAGTAAAAATATCTAAAAACCTTTAAGCAATCGATAAGCAAAATATTTTGCTTATAGATACAAATAAATACAAAATATATCATACGTTTTTTGATATTTTTTATTTTAATATTTGTTTAAAATATGTTAAATAAATACATAAATAATTATTCATATTTGTTTTCAGGGAAAAATGTCTTGAATTAAGAATATTTTTCTTATTCTTCTGGCAAATGTGGTTGCTGTGTTTTTAATCATGCCTTCAGGTCTCGTACTCCCGTCACATTCGTCCCGATATGAAGACTCACATGGACCGGCCATTGGTCGTGGACCCTCAGGAGAACCGCAATAACAATACCAACAAAAGCCGCCCGGGTGATGGCCAGCCCCAGCGTACTCATCAGCTCCTGCACAAACAGCCCAACTTCAACGAGGGGGAGAGTGGAGGTGGAGGATCTGGGCCCTGGCCAGCATTGGAAAGAGGGGACTCTACAGGATCTCGTCGGAGTCTATTGGGCTCAGAGAACCATGGGGAGGGTAGAGAGTCTCACCGCAGACATCAGCACGGCGAGCGCTGCAGCCAAGCCCGTCAACATCGTAAAGCCCCAGAGGAGGATGGAGAGGGTGGAGGGAGGAGACACAGGAATAAGGGCAGGGAAAGAGGACCTGAGTGTGAGCATATAGATGGAGGAGAGCGTAAACACAGACGTCATCGCCATGAGGGCGAGGGAAGGAAAGAGAGAGGGGTGCGACACCGAACCAGGAAGTGAGTTCCATAGAAATTAATCTCTGGTAAAAAAAATTGTACTATGCACTAGTTGGACGTGTTTGACAATCGACCCTTCGCAGGAAGTTTGATTGACAGGCGATCTGAACAATCATAATCCGCCTTCCGCCGAATCCGCCATTTTTGTCTGACAAAGCAGTCAGGAGAGTTAGTAGATTAACGTTGGAGGATTTAAACTTGAAAAACTGTGTGTACTGACGTTTTTCCGCGGTTAAAACAACATTCATTCTTATGTTCGTTCGTGTTTATTTGATGCTATAAATTAACTAAAAGGAAGAGATGATCGGTTCACGAGCAGCTTTAACTGAGGCTCTACAGCGATCTGTCAGACACATTAAAGAGCCACAAAACGGTATTAATTGTTTAGATTTCGTCAAAAATTACCAAATTTGAAAGGTGGGTGTGGCGAGCAGGACGAAGCCGAGGGCGGTGAGAGATCGGCACGACACAGCGGTCTCGTATCTCTCACGGAGGAGCGGAAGCCTAAAAGGAGGAGCGACAACCGTGAGAGAGAGGCCAGGCCTGGACTTGTGTTGTATTTGTTTTGTTATAAAATACAAAACAAAATACTGAGGAGGAGTTTTACTTTCTTAACCTGGACTTTACATCTCTGAAAAAACTCCAGTAACCACTAGCAAATCAGTTTATCATTATGGATTACGACTTATTCACAAAACTCTTTTTTTATTTGCCTGTAGCAGTTTTCGGCATTTTAAAGAGCTCATACAGGTGTTTGGATCACAGTCATGGAATTTTAATTTTACATTTAACTACATTCTTAAAAAATAATTAAAAATGTCTTTTGAACAGTAGAGTACATTTTATTATTATTTTATTTATAATTTGATAATTGTTCATTCTTAGCGAATTCCTCCCTCAGGTTCCTGAAGAGCATATCTTAAACTTGTACTAATCTTTCTGTCTTCTTTCATCAGGGATGGCCATGGAAGTGGCCCGACTCTCTCCACGACCCGTCCCATTCAGAAGACTCTGTCCAGGCAGGACAGTCAGTACAGTGAGGACCTGGACAATGCCATGAACAACAAACTTGCCACCCAGCCCCCTAGTAACTCCACCCCACATGATAGTCTCCTCAATCTGGCCAACAATGCCCACAGTGCCGGCCTGGCATATACTGGCACAGAGAGCAGCCTCATTCTAACCAATCCTTCCTCTACTACTGCTAATGTTGCTAGCACTGGACACCTAGCCATTAAACCTGACTACACTTCCGTGGACATCCCCCCGATGTTCCCCTCCAGTAATGCCATCCTACAGGGTTAGAGAAAGAGCTCAAGAGGATAATTTATCTTTTTCATTTGTTGAGTCATCTGTCTTACAGTGTTACTTCCTTTTGTCACATCTCCACAGTCAATAAAAATGCCAACACTGAGCCCCTGCCCAAGAAGGAACACACAAAGGGTGATGATGATGATGATGATGATGATAAGAAAGATGATGGGGGGCCTAAACCCATGCCACCCTTCTCCTCAATGTTCATTCTGTCTACCACCAACCCGTGAGTGCAGTCAATTTGGCAAAACTTACCAGTTAACTTTTAGTTGGCACTGTGACTGCAGTTAAAGTCAATGTGAATTCAAATTTAAATTCCTAATACATTAACAATTGTACTACCTGTCTCTAATCTGCTATTTAATGACCACTTTTCAAAGTTCAATCAATTCCAATGGATAAAAATAAATCCTGTCCCCTTTTTCCATAGTTGAATGTACGGTTTCTTTTTTAAATTCATCCAAATATGGAGGTACAATGGGTTGCAAACACTGTTTTGATGTCTTTAAACAAAACTGGTTAGAGTCACCTGGTTTCACCTTGTACTGTTTAAAAAAAAAAATGTTTTAATGAAATTAAATAAGCTTTCTATTGAAAACATTCTCCATGTTGATGTAGTTGTTGTTTTTGCTACTACCTGGTCTCTTTTATGAACATGTGTTTTAGATTTCGGAGGTTGTGCCACTATATCGTCACGCTCAGATATTTTGAGATGTGTATTCTGCTGGTCATTGCGATGAGCAGTATTGCCCTGGCCGCTGAAGACCCAGTCTGGCCCGAATCTCCCCGCAATAATGTGAGACAGTCCCACATCTCAACATCCTCTATTTATGTCTATGTAGTTCAGTCCACTTTTGTCTAGAGTAGTAGCCATCTCATCTATCTATCCGTCCATGCTTCTAATCATTACCAATACTATCCGTTCATACCTCCACCCTTTCATCTGTTTATTTATCATTCTTTACATCCATCTTTGCATAATTCTCATAAAAGAGTTTGCTTTTCCTGCTGACATTGTATTTCTCTTTTGTGCTTGCAGGTCCTGCGGTACTTTGACTATGTGTTCACGGGTGTGTTCACCTTTGAGATGCTCATTAAGGTACACATCTGTCCTACTGTCTGGGCTATGATGTTCTATGTCTCTCTTATATACACTATACTTATCTATATTATACTTAAAGGTGTAGCAAGCGATTTCTGAGAAACACTGTTAAAATCATCCCAAACAAACACACCACTCCCTTCACTGCTTAGTCCCCAAAATGCACAAACACGCAATGCAAGAGGGCATGTCTCTTCATCATAGCTGAAGCAAAGCAAAATAAAGATGATGAATGAATGACAAGGAAGAACCAAAAAATGAACATGGAGTACACAAGAGGATATACAAGTAAGAATCTGTTGTTAGTCGCCAGCAGCAAAACCGCTCCAGACAAACAATGACACCCAGAACTGTCCTGCTATAGCTAACATTACAAGCTAACATTACAAACAGCATATCTTGGTTCTGTAAAACATAGCAGAAATAAACACAACCTCTGAGTTCATTTTAATGCCTTCCGGTGCTGGAAAGCTTTTCTAATGTTCCCGCGGGTCCTAAAGCTCTTGCCTGATCATAACCCTTCCTTTTCCAGTGATATTCCTCTGAGCTTTTCTCTTTTCAGTTCAATCTCTCATCCAATCAGTTCGTTTTGTTCATGTTTAGGGGCGTGAAAATATAATGTCATTGTCCCTACAATAACAGACTGGCGTGCATCTAATAAATGATTCATCCAAGAACGTTGTGCAAGTTTACTGAAAC
This sequence comes from Siphateles boraxobius, assembly GCF_051911475.1. Classification (NCBI taxonomy): domain Eukaryota; kingdom Metazoa; phylum Chordata; class Actinopteri; order Cypriniformes; family Leuciscidae; genus Siphateles; species Siphateles boraxobius. Next base: position 20,603,702 of record NW_027509193.1, on the reverse strand, counting down.
AATGAAGCCGCGAACTTCACATACTTTTGAAAATCCAGCGATTAGTTGATCCTGGTAAGCACTCATTGTCACAGTTGTAAACACAACGGCTTGCTTCTTCCACGAGGGGTTTTTGACGTCACGGCATTTGTTTCCTGGCGGACCGTCAAAGAATGCAACACGCACTTCTCCCGAACAAAGAATGAAACACACAAGTCTCCCGGACATCCTGTAGAATTCAACCAATCAGATAACGACTTCAAAACTCCTAAGTGTGCCATATGCTTCCGAGGTTTAGCCAAGGGACCCTGTCTGAGGCTGAGACTATGTGTTGTGCTGCTCGGTCTGATCCACTTTCAACAGTTTCGCAAAAATGGCTTATTACAAATTTAATGGTGTGTTTATTGGTCTCCACGTTATCATTACTTGAAGTATTATAGGCTTCAAAATTATTTCAAGTCCATAGAGTTGCATAGAGTACCGATGATTAAACCTTGAAATGTCAAGAAATTTTAAAATAATTATTATATCGTGGAAATTTAATACAATACTTAAATATTTTTTTGTTTTAAAATGAAATACACATTGAACACATTTTGCTCTCAATTACATCACTCTATAGAATAATTGTTAAATCCTAAATCACGAATATCTGGAAAATCTTGGAAATTCATTGGCCAAATGGTCTGTGAATCCTGAATGTAATGGAATTTGAAAATATCCTAAATATACAATACCATTCCAGAGTTTGCAGTCAGTAAGATTTTTTTTAAAGAAATTAATACTTTTATTCAGCCAAGATGCATTGAATTTATCAAAAGTGAAAAAATAAACACATTTAAAATGTTGCAAAATATTTATTTTTTTAAAAAAAATGTTGTTCTGAAGTTTCTATTAATCAAATAATTCTGAAAAAATTTATCATGGTTTTCTCTAAAATATTAAGCTGTACAGCTGTTTTCAACATTGAAGATGATGATGATGATAATAATAATAATAATAATAATAATAATAAATGATTATTGAGCAGCAAATCAGCATATTAGAATGATTCCTGAAGGATCATGTGACAAGTTAAGCGTACATTTTAAAATACATTAAAATAGAAAACAGTCATTTTAAATAATAATAATATTTCACAACATCACTATTTTTATTGTATTTTCGATCTAATACATGCAGCCTCGGTGAGCACGAGAGACTTCTTTCGAAGGCATCGAAAAATCTAACCGACGCCAAAAATTTGAATGGTCATGTATTTAGAAAACATTTGCTCTCTGTGTTTCAGATGGTGGATTTAGGTCTTGTCCTGCATCAAGGCTCATATTTCCGTGACCTGTGGAACATCCTGGACTTTATAGTGGTTAGTGGTGCCCTGGTGGCGTTCGCCTTCACGTAAGTGTCATCAAGGCTCCAGCGCTCATGCCTCACTCTGCTCTCCTTCCCTGCTTGCTGCCTCGCCTCGTCCTTCCCCGTCTTGCTCCCTACAGGTCTAACACCTGTGCAGTTGACACAGGTCTCTGCCACCCTGGAGCGCCAGCCTGCTCCCCATACAGCCCAGCTCTCTCTCTCTCTCTCTCCTTATTTTCTTTCTCACCATTTCTCTGCCTTTCTCTCCTTTCCCAACTCAGTTCTGTGCATTTGGCATATCTTGACCCTCTCTTTCCCTCCCCTTATCCCTCCCCACATTTAGCCCCAGTTCTCCTTTTGGAGATTTCTCACTGCATCTCCCCACCCTGCCCCACCATGCACCACATTTGCGCAGTGCCTACCCAGTGGTGGCACTTGGGCCCATTTCCATGAGGGTGTTGACCCTGCCTGGGCACCTGTAACCCTTTAGTGCCCAGGACTCTCTTTGGAGCACCCAGCCACACTCACCTCAGGTATTTCTACTCCCCACCTTCTGTGCCACATACCTTGCTGGAACCAAGCATGCGGAAAACAGAAAAGAAGGAAGAGACGAGAGCAAGTGGAAAACATTCAAGGGACCATATGCTACACTTTTGTATCATTTATAAGTCCATTTTCAATTAATTATAATTAGTTAAAAATATTTAATATACTTTTTCATGACCATTTCTCACTCTAAATGGCCTTTCACTCCAATGAACGATTACTATAACTGTAACTATATAGTTTTAATAAGCATTCTAATTCTATGAGAATATTAAAGTTCACACCACAGCTATAACAATAGCACAGTGTAACGATATTGAAACCCCTTTAAGAAAGACATTTTTCCAGGTGATGAATGATAAAAACATTAACAGCCAATAAGAATTCATCTGACTTTATAGACTGCGAGCATTTAAAGCGACAGGTGACAAAACTTCAGAGCTCACTTATAATAAACATAAAATGATTGTCCCTAGGTTTGGATGCTAATATAATAGTAGTTTGTATTGTTTTCATTATTTGTGTGAACAGACCATAAAGCAGAATAAACATGCTTGTGTACCTCTTTAAATAAGACATATATGTAAGTGACCCCACTTATGATTGGCTGATCTGTTTACATGTGAAATTAGTTGTAATGCTTTTCCTTGGGTTGAGGGTTTGCAGTTGGAGGGTTTAACAATCCATGCTAAAATGAGCTGCTCAAACGATTAAGATCAGACTGAAATTATCAGGGATCTTGTTAAACAAACTACTATGAATAAAGCCATGAAAAAAGAGGGAGGGATTTATGTTTAGCGGTCAGGAAAGCCGACAAGAGAAAATAGGAATGATTGTGAATGACTGTTGTATCTGATCTCATTGGAAACATTCAGCTCGGCTACAGGTCTGAGAGAGTTCTTAAAATGATGGAAAGGTCAGAAAGGTGCATCTTTTACTATGAAACTGGAAAAAAAAAAAGCATGTGAATGGCTCTTTTCCAGGCTTAGTAAAGAGCATGTGACTGGATTCTGGGAATCGACATAGTCAGGTAATCTGAAATGCAAGCATGAATGGAAGAAATATTATGAACCTAGATCAATTGTTTTTTCTTCCTAAAATACCAGAATCTTACCAACGCTTGAAATGGTAATATTATATGGTCCTGTGTATGTGTTTGTGTACATCCTCCTGTCCCTGAACAACTGATGTTCTTTCCCACAACAATAGTCCATATGCAGTGCAGTTATAGACTGACTCGGGCCTTTAGGTGGATATACACACGACATGACACATGACATGTGAATGGCTGTGAGGTAGAAGTCAAGTCATCCTCATTTATATAGCGCTTTTAACAATGTAGATTGTTTCAAAGCAGCTTTACAGAGATAAACATATAATTTAACGTAACAGAGATTGGTTTGGTTTTATAGTGGTTCTTGAAAAATATTTTATTTATAAAGACCTGTTCACAGAAGTCTGACGCCACTATGTGTAAAAGTGTAAAATATTCGGAAGTCATTTTGCACAACAGATGTGTTGTCTGATGCCGAATTTCCCATGCTCATTGAATGTATTTCAATTCAATTCAGTTTCAGACTTGTGAAGTAGTTTATAGAGATGCATTGGTTTTTTAAATGTTTTTATCCCACATATTAATACTTGGTGTGGCCAAAATGTTATACAGTATACCATATGGCCTTTCTAGAACTCAAATTTGAGTTGTAACATTTTAGGATAAAATAAAAATAACATTGTTTGTGAGGACAAATTGAGCTTGCAATCTGCATTGATTGTGTTTCCCAGCATGACTTTCTTAAAGAAATCCCCTGAAATCCTTAAGCATCATGGTTCCCTTTCCCTTTGACTACCAATTCCACCCGACCCCACTTCCATTTGCACTCACATCTTTAGCTCCAGCATGAAATAAGTGTCTTATTAGGTTATTCATATAGAGGCATTTGGCTGTGCCTGCATTTCCCTTAGAAAAATACTGTACTCCTTCCTATCATTGCTAGATTCTCCCGGTTCTCTTTCTCTCCCTCCCTCTCTCTCTTTCTCTCTCTCCACACAGCGTAGAGCGCTCGGAACGGCAGGCGCTCTGGGGTGACTGGCGCTCCCTGGCTGAGAGAGTGGGAACAGTTCCCATATCTCTGCTATCTCTCACAGAGTCTGTTTTTAACATTTTACTCAATTTCAGGGAGTGACTCATATGTGTGTGTATACTGTATTTCTGTGCATGTTTATTTAGTATTTTGTGTACAGGATCCAAGATTAACACCTGTAGAGAACGCCAAATTTCAAATAAAAAGAGCCTTTTGCGAGTAAATGAAATTACATGTAACTTTCCTAGAAACGGGAAATCAGTGCATGGTTGAAATTGCCAAGGATTGAAAATAACAATGAAGAATTAATCTCGTGTTTTGCTCCTCAACTGGAGTGAATTCAAATATTAACATTGTATTTACGATTAACCAACCCAGGCTGGTATAAGTTAATTTTGGACCCTGTTTGTATATATGTATTTTTGTATTTGTATTTCAATTGTTTTAAGTGTTTACACTAGATTAGGTGTCCACATATAACCAAACTAAGAGGTCTGTCACTATTTTGTGATTCTCTGTATTCTCTATCTCATATAGATGTTCTTCCTGCTTCAAAAACCCCATTCTTTCCCTGTGCCTCTGTTTCTGTGTGTGTGTTCTGTGTCTTTGTTTGTGTCTTTGGCTCTGTCTGTCTCTGTCTTCCTGTCTCTGATCATCTCTCAACACCTACAGTGGAGGAGGCGGTGGGGAAGGAGAGGGGTAATGTCTCTTTCTTTCTCCCTTTCCCCCCTGTTTGCTCTAATTGCCTGTCCTTCTCATTACACGCCTGTCCTCTTCTTCTATAGACTGATCTGTCTGTCTGATTGTCCGTCCAAACGTCCTCTCACCACGTCCCTCACACATAGGACATATGCCAAGGGCAAGGTCATGTCATTCTTTAGCCAGCTGCAGTAACTCAATCTTACAGCTAATTAACTCTTGGTACAATATACAGTATGTGGACACCTAAACGTGTTAACATACGTGTTTGTGTCTATGTGTACGTGTGTGTCTCTTTATTTCTGGGTCGGACGTTCGAAGACGTCGTCTGAAATGTCAAACAAGTGTGTATGACTGATTTACAGCAAGTAAAATAGTCATGGAAACTTGACTCGTTCAATGAAATAAGTGCCTTTTTGATTGTGCAAATGAGACTTTAAAATTTATGTATTTTTATAGATTTATAGAATGTTTTTAAGTGCGAATAAATGTCATTGTGATTATTTTGTTTTTAAGTGCGAATAAATGTCATTGTGATTATTTTATTATTACTTTTATATTACATTATATTACTTTTACATGTAGTAATTTAAATCTTTTTTTATTAATTTATTTCAATTGTAATATATTTAACTTTTTATGTTATTTATACTTTTTTATATTTAAAGATTTTGTAGTTCGTAGACTCCATCAGATGACTGGACACAGGTGGTCCTTTCATGGAATGACTCACTTACAGACTAATACAACTAGATCTGGACATGATAAAAATCAGCAGATTAGACCGATGCACTTTACCGATGCACAGTAAAATTGTCACGCCCGTGTAAAGCAGTGAAACAAGACAACACAGAATGCATTAGGACCTCTTATGGTGGATCTTCTTTGCCCAGAAAGATAATACCATAATGGGATCACAGACAATCAAACTGCTCACCTCCTAGAAGGGCACTGTCCAATTGAGATGTGTATCAACATTTTGATGAATGCAAGATCCAATTAGGCAGTCTATTTATTGTGGCAAAAAGTCAGCTGAGAGAGAGACACTGCTGAACTACAGGCAGAACTGAAAAAAATGGTAAAACAGGGAAACAATTGACCATTTGCTTTTATTAGCAACAGAAATAAAAGACACCAATTTTTAAATACCGAAGTTAAATTATATATATTTGTGTTTGCATTTTTTTTACTCAAATTATTTTTGTAAATATTTGTATTATTATTAAAAAGAATAATCAGAATAATTCTTATGCCAAGTTTTAATTTTTACATTACGCTGTTCGTGTTTGCCATGCAACATGGCAATAATATATAGAATGTGTGATCACTGGTTTGTTTTTGCATATTACAATGGCTTTGAATGCAGCTCATTCAATCAGAAGTGAGAGTCGTAACTATCTTATTATATTGGTGTTGACGTTTTTCTTGGTGGACCACTTAGTATACATTATAAAGGTCTCTGCATAAATTTATCATTCCTACTTACTACACACCTTTCAACAGGTGTACTCTAGTTTTAGTTTCAGGGTTGATTGGCAAAAAGACACATTGGAATAGGACAGATGCACTGCATGGTCAAATATAGCATGTTTGAGTAAGTTAGTGGGACAGACAGTTCTAACTAAGGCCGTGTGTCCACCAAAGCGTTTTTAGTCGGCTGAAAACGCTGGACGCTCTGCTGAAAACGCCTAGCTGTGGGCGCTTGAGAGCGTTTTGGCAGCGCTGCGTTTTTTCAGTTGAGACGATTCGTTGCTATGATACAGAATATCAGCAGCACAGTTTACTTGTAACTGATTTCGCAGATAATTTTGTTTCATACTAAAAATGTATTTTTCATCCATTTTGTTCGGTTAGCTCTGCTGGTTGACGTCGTTGTACAGAAAGGATGTTGTGACAGTTGGTCGTGTGGTATTTGTCCCGCCCCTCCTCCACTGTGATTGGACGTCTGGGTAAAAAGTGACAGTGATGAGCGCAGCGTTTTACCCAAAGTTGAACATTTTTCAACTCTCGGCGACCAGTAAAAACGCCGGGCGCTCAGCGCTTCAGCGTGAAAAAAACGCCGAACGCTCAGCGCTTGAGCGTTAAATACTCGCTCAGCGCCTCGCTACGCTCATGGCGTTTAAAAAACGCGGCGCTCCCATTGAAAACAATTAGAATTTTACGCCAGGAGCGTGAAAAAACGCTTTGGTGGACACACGGCCTAAGTCCTCTTTAGTGATGAGATTGATCCAGATCATCTCTAGAGAATGAAAGAGATGAGTGGGACAACGTCTCTCCTGCCATATGGAGAGATGTTTGTTGAGAAGGTCAGTGTTTGTTTATGCCACACAGTTGCACACATGTGCAGCTTTAAGCCTGTTTTGACTAAACTTTATTAGCCTTGTGAACGGCTTAAGCTGACATGAGCTTGCTGGGAGTCTGTTTTTTGTTTTGCAAATGCAGTGTAATGCTGTGTAAGACAATTTCTCCTTTGTTATTTCTAAACAGTTTTTGCCACAGTTTTGCACATACAAGTAGCAGTCTATGATAGTTTGTGCATGTTGAGTAAATCTCTTTGAATCACATGCAGACTCCAGCAGAGCTTTGGGTCTCCATTGCCCTGCAGGTGAAGCGCTTATGGTCATTTGACTGTGCCATGTGACATACTGTTGTATGTGACAGTATGAGCTTTAAAGTACCGGTACTTGATCGTGAGATCATGATGAACAAGGAGGCATGGCAACTACATGCGATGAAGTCACATGCAGAATGGCACTGCATGTTTACAACTCTTCCCTTCAAATAGATTTAGATTTGTGTATGTTTGCTAGTCTCAGCCTCAGAGGGCATGCCCACAGACCACCCACAGTTTGTTCACTGACTGTCTGATCCATAATATACACAAAACAATTGCAATACCAGGCTGAAATCAGCAGTTCAAATCTGGTTGGCTTGATTTATGATACTTTCAGGAGTCATTCCGCACAGTATTCTTATCAGTTCACTGGGAAAAAAACTGTTTAAATGGTACCAAGTTAAGCACTTTTAAGGAAGAAATAATGAGTAGATTTGCAAAAGTTTAGCAGGTTAGTGATATTAAATCTTCTGTTTGAGATTTGTTTGACTTTGAACCAGAAGCACATTTTCCGCTTTGTTTTCTCGATTTTGTCTGTGAAATAAATAATACCTAGTATTACAAGCATTTTCCTTGGATTTTTTGCTCCATGCGAAAATATGAATTAATTTTTTTAAGTGGCAGACTATTATGGTGCAACAGTATCTTTCCCATTCATTTTTCTCATAGGAATACAAAAAAGTCATGAGCCAAACCAACCAGCTACAAGGTGAATCACAACAGGAACTGTTGAACAAAAAAAAAAAGTGAAATTATGCAAAAAAAGATACGAGACTGTGTTCTTAAAGGCTACTATTCCATAAAGTGTTTACAAATGAAATAATCAAACTGGAAACGACAGATAAATATAAACCTAGTGATTTAAAGATGTTTATTGTGTATATAGAAACTATATGTGTAGTTATTATTTAAGTAGTTTGAGAGAGTATGAAAGTGCTTCATGGGAGTAGGCGGCCACTAAAAGTTTATAAGTTATTGTTTAAAATCAATTCCCCTTGGAAAAAATAAATTGCATTTTTACATCTGGAACCTGACTGCTGCACAGCATTGTGGTCAAATTTATGCTCCCACTTTTATGTTAAGTGGCTTTAAGTACTATGTACTTACATTGAAATTAATAATTTGATACAATGGACTTATTGTGTACATACATGTTTTTACATTGTACTTACATATTTTGAAAATACCTGCATTTAATCACAGCTGTAATAAATTTATGTAATTACATTTGTAATTACACTGTTGACCCTTCCCTTACACCTTAATCCACTCTTAAAGCTACCCATACCACCACACCTGTCCTTAACCTTACCCGTATCACACCTCAATAGCAGCAAAAGTGTTTTACAATACAACATAAACACAATAAGTACATTGTCCTTAATTTTCGATGTAAGTACATATTACTTAAATCCACTTAATATAAAGTGGGACCAAATTTATTTTAAAAAACAAAACAAAACAGACTGTGGTTGGTCGGCTTACATGTCAGGCATGCAGTCACTTCCTGCCTGTGAGCGGTTCTTGGCCAGAATAAGCTGCAAAGAGGACCAGACGTTTTGCTGCAAGTCAAAAGTCTGGCTATATAAGACTAAATGTCCTTCTGGTGTAGCATATAGTTAAGAGATTTGTATGTTACATAAATGGTAAGTGAACACAGATTTATGGGTGTGTGGATTTGCACTAGTATAATAATTCACAAGCTTGCATCCTTATTTCTCTCTTTTTACTGTATGTGTCTCATATTAATGTATTTCTTCCTTCAAACTCCCTTTCTCCCCTGTGTCTTTGTGCGTATGTGTGTGTGATTCCTCTCTCATCTCTTCAACTGCTCACACCTACAGCGGAGGCAGCGGGTAATCTCTCTCTCTCTCTCTCTCTCTTTCTCTCTCTCTCTCTCTCTCTCTCTCTCTCTCTCTCTCTCTCTCTCTCTCTCTCTCTCTCTCTCTCTCTCTCTCTCTCTCTCTCTCTCTCTCTCTCTCTCTCTCTCTCTCTCTCTCTCTCTCTCTCTTCCTCCTTTTGCTCTTAATGCTTGTCCTGGCAATTACATAGCTTTCCTCTCTTTCTTTTTTTGGATTTGTCTCTATGTCTGTCTGAAAGTCACCCATCTCCTTCTATCGCTCTGTCACTGTTCCTGTGTTAACCACCCGTGGGCTATCATTCAGTCCACACAGTCCTGATAAGGGGGTTTGAGAGGTCCCTCACCTCTACACCCGTCACTCTAACAGCAATTCTCTGATGGACGCTTGTTTACGTTTGACAGTGTGTAACCACATCTGCTGAGAGAGCAGGATTCAGCACGGCACTGGAAATCTAGAGCACTGCCCTCTATACTTGACACTGAGACAGAAGAAGAGAAAGAGGACAGGGAAGACAATAAAGATACAAAATATATATAGAGACAAAAAAATACACATTTTATACAGTGAGGTCCAAAAGTGTTAGAGCAAAGCATTTAAACTTGGAAGTAACAAAGTTAGAGGATTTAGACAAGTTATAAACAAAGAAAAGTAACTTAAAATATTTTTGTTTGCTTTGTATGAAGAATAAGCCAAATTTAAGTTATGTTATATTATATTTGTTAATATTAGTTAATGCATTAGATAATTTGATATCATAAACAAAGTTGTTTACACCGTGCTGTCTATTTGGTAAACTATTTGGTGTGTTGATCTTTTTGATTATTTTTAGCACAAACGTATCATAAACTAACAATTAACTATTCTTTTACATCATTTACTAAACTATGTTCATGCGCTTATATATAGTACTACTGTTGAATAGTTTTTTATTTAAAAAAAAAATACTATTATTCAGAAAGGATCCTTTAAATTGCTCAAAAGTGACAGTAAAGACCTTTACATTGTTATAAATATTCATTATATGTATTTATAATAGTTTTTTTTACTTTCTATACATCAAAAAATCCTGAAAAAAAGTTCCACGGTTTCCACAGAAATATTAAGCAGCACATATTAGAATGATTTCTGAAAGATCATTTGATACTGAAGACTATAGTATTATATTAATTTTAAAAAAGTTTCACTTTTGGACCCTATTGTATGTGATGCAAGTTATCAAAAGCTTTTCTGTGATTATAAATTAGTTTGCAACCACTCATTTCCATAGTTTAGTCTTCAGTGTACAATTTTGGCATTTAGCTTGCTGGTCACTAGCCGCACATCTGCCATCCAACAGCTGTTTACACATCTGGTGGATTGCTGTGCTCGGGTACCACAATAGCGACTTGCAAACTGTGATAATATACGCCAGAAAGTCTTCATATCGACTATCTTCAGGGTGACACGGTTCTTCACACTACAGAGCCAGGACTGATATATAACGGACCAGCTCACTGTAGAAGCTGGAGGGACTGGATGTGTGTTTCTAGGTCCTTTTATATGTTTATTTTTTTGTGTTTGCCAATGGACATCCCCAAAAACAAGAAAGAAAGAGGTTTGGCTGGGCATTCCACAGTGGTGATGCCTGAGTCTGCTCCGTATGTTTCATGCTGTCATCATGGCAATGTAATGAAACCAGCCATTGTTCCTTGGGAAAAGAGGTACAGTGGTGGTTCATGGATGGTACAGTGGATATTACATCTACTGAGCTAGTATCCAGTACAGCATGAGCAACATCAGCGAGCGTGTCTTTGAGTATGTGATGACAGATTGACTGAGTGTATGTGTTTTAGTATTTGTCTTTCCTAAGTACTGTGAAATGGGCTTGATTGTCTGGCTACAACAGGCTACATTCTCAGTGAGGAGACACAGACGAGATTCCTGATTGGCTTAGAGTAAATGTCTGGATGTAGCAGGCATGTTTCATTGTTTTAACAGCCTGAGTTACTAACTCAGCCCTAAATTTTGTGTGCAAGACCAAATACCCATGTAGCCTAACGCCTTCTGCCATTTCACTTTCTAACTGTGTTTGTGTGGGTGTGTGTGTTAATTTGCAGAGGAAGCAGCAAAGGGAAAGACATCAGTACTATCAAGTCCCTGCGTGTGCTCCGAGTTCTGCGGCCTCTGAAAACCATCAAGCGTCTGCCCAAGCTGAAGGTACCTCTGTGTTTGGCTTTTTTTCCCTGTGTTGTGTCTAGATGTATATGTGTATGTATGTATGTGTGTGTGTGTGTGTGTGTATATATATATATATATATATATATATATATATATATATATACAGTATATATGGGAATCACATTATGAAATAAATAAACACCCCTAGATTTTTTTACGAGTAAAATATCTCTGAAGTATATTCCCATTAATATTTACCTTTTTTTAGGTACCTTTTTTCATAGGAACATGAAATTGTCTAGCTACGACTTCTTGTTTCATAAGAGTTTAAATATGAGGAAACACAAAGGCCAAATTCCCTTAATCATCCATCCCAATGAGTAAAACCAAAGAATATAGTTCTGATGTGCATTAAAAGATTGTTGAACATCACTAAATAGAAAGTACCTGTAAGAAAATAGCTAAAGAATTGAAATTCCCTATTTTGACCATCAGGCAATAATTAAGAAATTCCAATCAACTAAAGATGTTACGAATCTGCCAGGAAGAGGACGTGTGTCTATATTGTCTTAATGCACGGTGAGGAGGAAAGTTTGAGTGTCCAAAGACCCTCCAAGCATCACGGACGGAGAATTGCAAAGATTACTTGAGTCTTGGGGGTCAGAAAGCCTATAAAAAATATATCAAACAACCCCTACATCACCACATCACATGATTCAAGAAAAATCCTCCTCGCTCCTCCAAAAATAAACTCCAGCATATTCAGTTGTCAGACATGACTGGAACTTCAAAAGGGACCGGATTCTCTGGTCAGATGAAACAAAAAGGGCTTTTTGGCAGCAAACCCACCAGATGTGTTTGGTGGAAAGAGGGATAAAAAATACCCCATGTCTACGGTTAAACATACTGCTGGATCTATAATTGTGCACCTATTATATTATATGTTGCTGGAGGACCTGCACATCGTGTTCAGATACATGGTATTATGTATTCTAGCAAATACCAACAGAGCAAAACCTGACTGCCTTTGCTAGAAAATCTTAGAATGGGCCATGGTTTGATCTTCCATCTGGACAACGATCCAAAACAAACATCAAAATCAACACACAAATGGGTTACTGAGCACAAAATGAAGCTTCTGCCGTCACTGTCCCAGTCCCCTAAACTGAACCCTATAGAAAATGAGTGGGCTGAACTGAAGAGAAGAAGCACCAACGTGAAATTGTGAATCTGAAGAATCTGGAGAGATTCTGTATGGAGGAATGGTCTCTGATCTCTTGTCAGGTGTTCTCCAAACTCATCAGGCATTATAGTAGAAGACTCAGAGCTGTTATCTCGGAAAAAGGAGGTTGCAAAAAGTATTTAATAAGAGGGGGCAAATAATTGTTCCCTACGTGTTTTGGCGAAAAACATTTATTTTATAATGTGATTCCATATATATATACATATATATGTATGTATGTATGTATGTATGTGACAAAACAAAGTAAAATCTACTTGACTTTAAAATAAGTGATTTTAACTTGGCCAGAGTAATTTCTATTTAGTTGAAGTTTACTTTGCAATACTCCATTTCAGGTACATTTACTCAAACAGTATAACAATGAATTAAGCCATGCTTTTAAAGTGTATTCTTTACTTAGAACATCTCAGTAAATAATACAGTAGATATTGTGCAGACACCAAATCTACATAATAGAAGTAATGTAATACCCACCGAACACAGAGACCTCAATACTTGGTACACAATAACGGTAACATTCATTTAATCATTGTTGAGTCTGAATGTGTCATTTTGAGTAGAAAACTCCAGGTCTCACAAAACAGAAAGTTACATAACCTAACAACAAAAGCAGTGATAAAACAGTGTAAATACAACTGGAAAACATTGAAAAATGCAATGTTATTCATGCCCCAGTGCATGATGGAAACACCAGTACCAGAAAGTTGAGTAGGTTTTACTTAATTATATAACGTTGACATATACGCTTTCATTTCTACAAGCTTAAAGGTGGGGACAGGGACATTTGAAACAAGCTGTTTGGAAGTTAGTCGGACCGACACATGAACAAACAACAGCAAACGTGTGTAGCCAATCAGCATTAGGGGCATATAACGGTGGAGGAGAGAGAACAAGCAAGAGGGAGATTTAAAGAAAGACTGCAGTGCAGAAGTTGAGATGAGACACAACACAAAAGAGAAAAGCTCAGAAGAAATCACTGTAAAATGAAGGGATATTACTGGGCAAGAGCTTTAGGACCTGCTTTAATATTAGAAAAGCTATTAAAAATTAGACATTAGAAACGCTCCACACTTTTTTGTTCATTCGTTCATCATCTGCGCTTTATTGTTCGTGAAGCATAATTTTGTTTCCGCTTATGCTATGATACACAGACATCCACTCTTGGATTGCGTGCGTAACGGAGGCCAGCTAGTGAGAGTCGCGCTGACGACTGTTAGAGAATGCGGTGTTTAGTGTCATTGTTAGTGCTCTCGCCTCGCAGGGCAGTTAGGATTGGAGGGTGAGTTATGGAGGCGGAGCAATGAAGAGAGGGATGTGTTTGTTTGGGTTGATTTCAAATATCAACAATGTCCAACAGCGTTTTTGAAATATCGCTTACCCCACCTTTGAATTGAGTACTAATGTTGCTGCATTTTAGAAATGTATCTGTTTTTTGTTTTGTTTTCAGGTTACTGTAATTCTGCTTCTGGTTTTATGGTCATTTATTACCTTTATTGTATTGTATTTGTACATTTTGATTATGTTTTGTCATATCTCATAAGAGTTATGTTCTGCTATTAGGGTATATTTTAATATGCTCGATTATTATTATTATTGTTATTATTATTATTATTTCAGTTGACTGTAATTATGTTTTTGATTTTATGGATTATTTATTAGCTTTGCTAATGCTGTGTTGGTTTGTGTTTTGTCTCACGGAAGGCTGAGTTTGTGTTCTGCTTACAATTTGCTTTGTCTCTTCTCTGTTTTATCTATTTTCAGGCTGTTTTTGACTGTGTGGTGAACTCTCTGAAGAATGTGTTGAACATCCTCATTGTCTACATGCTGTTCATGTTCATCTTTGCTGTGGTGGCTGTGCAGCTCTTTAAGGGACGTTTCTTCTACTGTACTGATGAATCAAAGGAGTTTGAGCGAGATTGCAGGTGAGAGAAAACACACACAAACACAATGACGAACAGACACATTGGTGTGTTACTCTAAAAGCATTTTGTTGTTAGGGGCGAGTATCTTGTCTATGAAAGAGATAACGAAGTGCGGGCGCAGAAGCGGGAATGGAAGAAATACGATTTCCACTACGACAACGTGCTCTGGGCCCTTCTCACCCTCTTCACGGTATCTACGGGAGAGGGGTGGCCGCAGTATGTACACATCTCATTTCCTAACCTAATTTTCAGTGTATGCACCCAAAGTCTGAATCAATTAGTGAAGAAATTGCTTCTGTTTTGTAATTCAAATATTTTCATCACAAATTACAATCTGAGGGAATCTATAAGTTTTACATGGCATATCTGAGGACTCGTTACGATTACTTTCAAGATTTCACAGTATCACATGCAGAAAATCACACCAATGCCTCCCATGTTGCAACTCTCCAGGGTGCTGAAACATTCAGTGGATGCGACTTACGAGAATCAGGGCCCGAGCCCAGGTTACCGGATGGAAATGTCCATCTTTTACGTGGTGTACTTTGTGGTCTTCCCCTTCTTCTTCGTCAACATCTTCGTGGCTCTCATCATCATCACTTTCCAGGAGCAAGGAGACAAAATGATGGAGGACTATAGCCTGGAAAAGAATGAGGTGAAGGATCAGATGGAAGGTTTTAAAAGCTAAAAAATCTGTCTAGCACATTCTTTATGCATAGCGCTGCTGGCATTGATCTCATTTTTATGGAGCATCATATTAGGCAGGTTTTCAGCTTGATTAACCTTACCGAATCTGTTCTATTTACAGAGAGCTTGTATAGACTTCGCCATCAATGCTAGACCGCTCACACGTCACATGCCTCAGAACAAGCAAACGTTCCAGTACCGCATGTGGGAGTTTGTGGTGTCTCCTCCATTTGAATATACCATCATGGCCTTGATTGCCCTCAATACCATAGTCCTTATGATGAAGGTGTGGCAGTGTTTCTCTTTAGTACATATTGCTGTATATATTTAGAGCACTGAACTAGACTTCCAATGTATAGTAACCCTACATTTTGTAAAACAAATGGCCTGGGATATACCCAGTTACCAAATGTGGCAACAGTTTAATACAGATAAAATATGTTGTGTGTGTTTAGTATGATGGAGCATCACTTGCCTATGAAGCTGTGTTAGGCAACCTGAACATAGTGTTCACCTCACTTTTCTCCATGGAGTGCATACTGAAGATCATTGCCTTTGGAGCGCTGGTGAGTATAGTTTTCTGTAAGTATGTGTGAGGGGTCCTGGTAAACCCTATGTTATGGGGACCAAATTTCCCGACACAGATGGCAATACCAGAAATTGTTGACCTTGTGCGACATTTTTTTGGTCCCCATGAGGAAAACATAATTTCTTTTTTTTAAATGTAAATATGCAGAAGGTTTTCTGAGAGAGTTGTGTTTAAGTATAGGTTTAAGGTTAGGGTATATAGTTAGAAGTCTATGCAATGTCCCCATTTCAATGTCCCCAAGTAAACGTGTCTGTGTCTGTGTCTGTGTCTGTGTGTGTAATTGACCAAATGCATGTAAAAGTATATGTTGACTTTTATAGAAACTGCAACATAATACACAATTTCAATTTTACATGACTCAAATTGTAAGACACACGTTTAAAACCTACAATCATAAGTTTGTGTATGTGTGTGCATATATATATATATATATATACACCACCCCTACAGAACTCAATGTATTGGCACACACTGAATATACCCCGCATCAGGCCAACAAAATGAAAATATGAAGAACAAAATCACAATGTGCTTCATTTGTGTGAGAAGTGCAATTTGACTTGAGTGGCACAAGGACCTTTGCTGTTTGTCACAAAAAAAGATAAATAATCACAGTCTTAAGGATGAAAATATATATAGAGAGTTAGAGATAGATATAGAGATAGAGCGAGCGCAATGAGTTAGCATTCTGAAGTAGATGGGACAAGGTTTGGGACATGGAAGTACAAGACACAAAGGAAATGGTTGTAGTCAGCAAAAAGTCATGCAAGTAAGAGACACTCATGAAGATAAAGAGCTGGAGGGCACATTGAAGTGATTAGGAGTGGAAAATGGAAAAAGAAAGATTTTTAGAGCGAAATGAAGATGACCGGTATGACGCATGTTTGGATGGAAAGAGTTACACACGATCTTTGCACTTGTGCCTCTGTTAACATGCAGCTGGTGTACTGAATGGCTCTAATGCAGTGTTTTCCTGCAGGCACTCACTTGGCAGCTCACAAAAAGGCTGTTATGTTCAGCATCTGGGCCACTAGTCTTCTAGGCATCCACCCTTTTTTGTACTCTGTGTGAGGGAGAGGAAAACACAGTGAAGGAATAAGGGCAGAAATTGGGAAGGGAGCTGTTTTATTAGCACCAGAGAGTTCAAATAAATAATTTGCTCCCTTTTCTGTCTGCGGGTCACTGAGTGTTTGTGTGTGTGTGCCAAATGTAATCCTCTTTTAGCCCAACTGACAAACGCATCTGTGTCTTTTTACCACAGAACTACTTCAAAGATGCCTGGAACATCTTCGACTGTGTGACTGTACTTGGCAGCATCACTGATATTTTAGTCACAGAGCTAGGGGTAAGTGTGTAGCAGAAGGGCTGCCATCTGTGCGTGTGTATGTGTGTTTGTTTTTGTATCGTGTCTGTACGTTGGTGTGTATTTCCGTATGTGATTGAGAGACTCTCAGCAGGATCTTCTCTTGCTCACTGAGGTGTAAGGAACTCCTAAAAGTCTTATATAATCGTCCCAGTTGGTGTGTGAGGCAGATCAGTGAGCCAGCAGTGCTCATCGGTGACTTTTCCAGATTCGTCATTTATCCCCGAGTCAAATCAAACTGACCTATCAGTAAAAAAAATAAAAAAAACTATAGTTAACAATAAACTATCAACTATTAACATATATTTATGATCCAGCAAATGATGATGGCCATCTCTAAAAATGAGTGCAACATAAGTTTGTGGGTTTTTTTCTTGGTTTCGACCATCAATACCTAGCAGTTAACTATTGTAAAGACACTTTAAAGACCTCACGAAATCTAAGTTTTGAGTTTTCTGTTAACTGTGAGGTTATTTATATGCTAGTTTGCACCTAAATTTAGCCAAATTAACCTTCACATATACATACAAATCTACATATTCAAAATGTACTGTCTTTCTTTTCTAGGAAAACAGACCAAAGATATTAATGACTCATCCTGCATTACACAAATTTTTGTCCTATCAAATGCTATCTAAACTGAGAATGTCCCACCCCCAAATGCGACAAGCAAATCATAGTTCATGGCTGTAATGTAACTAAAGTCTGTTGCCTATCATATGGCCCTGTCCGAAAAAGCACCCTAAACACTTGCGGTCTTCCTACGAGTCCGCACTTTCGTAACGTAATTCCTCTTTGACTGTCGGAAGAAGTCTGCTGCGGAGCTCGCATCAGTGTGGACTCTGCAAAAGTGTGCATCGGTTGCGCATATCGGCCGCAAAGCAGCCTTCTGACACCTAAAATGACAAATGGGACTTAACGGACACGCACTAATGGCTGCCATTGTAAGTTCACAAGACCGAAAGTGCATATGAAGTGTGCCATTTGGGACAGGGCCTATGTAATAAAAAAGAGTTGTTAATTTAGTTAGTAATTGTATGATTTATTGTTTAATTTTTTTAATAGCCAGTAGGCTTTAGTTTATTTCACAGTCTGACAAAACCATGATTTACTACTTGCTATTGCACAACAATGGCAGGTTACATTAGGGGGACATTTGGCATTCTAGAGAGCATTTTATTGGACATACATTTCAGATGTTCATCAAGAATTTCTTTCCCATTAAAGAAATGTGAATATTTAATTTTATTTACATTTTTTTTCTATCTTTTAGGATTACACAAGCATATTGATTACCTCAATGCAAACACACATGGGCTTTTGTTTTAAATTCATGGGGTCTTTTAACAGAAATGTGATGTGAAATAACTTGTCATGATATTAATTGCACAGTGCTTCCTTAGTCTAAGGCCCAGTCATGTATCTGGAGATTTACCTGGAGATTTTACATCACTGCTCAAGCACACCTTCCAGTAGCCTTCAGTGAACCATCTGGACCTGGTGTGATTCGTTAAAATTGCAATTAAAGTCTGAAGGAAGTCAGATCTCCAGTAATTCAACTAACAAATAATATATGTTCTGATAAACTCTTAACCGCAATTCAAGCTGCATTGAAAGCATATAAAATGTGCATCATCATTTTAAAAATTAGATGGTTTTGGTTATAATCAACCTTTAGCTGGATCAAAAAGTTTGTTGTAAGATATGCATAAATATAATTCATTTCTTGTTTTATCTTTTCTTACATGCTTTCTTTAAACTCTTCTTTATGGCGGCTTTGCCCTCTGATGACTCCATCCAATCAAAATGCACTATGAAACTCATGTGTATATCCATGACCTGACCTGACCAATCACAATGGTTGTTTAATCAACCTCCAAAAATACTGCTATAAACCATGCTTCTGCAACATCTACATGTAGATGGTTTGTAATTTTTTTTTTTTTGAGTAACTAATGCATCTGTCTTCCCTGTGGCTGATGGTGATGATGATAATGATGCATGTGCTCGAGTCATGATGACCTTTCACCCCTGCTTGTCTGATGATATGACAAAACCCCTCTCAGCTGAGGTGTAATTGATCCGTAGCCCAGTTTGGTAAACATTTGGTGTTTCTCTGCAGGTTTCCTGAATGCATGTTGCGCTCAACTTTTTTGTTGATAGGGAACGCTAGTAATTATTATGTTTCTGACACTGCATCTTCATACAGTCATATAGACACCCAAATACATAACACACACAGATGTAAATATACTGAAGGCATCTAAATATGTCAGTTATGAAGGTAGAGATGGAGTTAAATCCACCTTGAGCTCATGCTCTATATTTGTTTCCCTGTATTTCTTTGCTGCTTAAAAGACATAAAACAGTCATTTCTTCCCCTCAATTCCTGATGATTTCATGTGCCAAAAATGACAAAAAGTAAAAAAAAATTACCACATTTGACTGAAATGTGTCCTTTTAACCCAGCATGTGTGTCCCTTCTCTTTGCTAGTGCCCTCTGTTGGTCATTGTAAGCTATTAATGTGGTTGGCATGATTCCACGTGAATCTACAGATCAGTGCATTTGGTTGACTGAAGCAAGAAGTTAGGGTCTGTGCACTCCCTTCCCTAATGAGGATGATTAGACTCTTACAATATTTTGTTTTAATATTATTATTATTATTATTATATATTTTTGTTTGAGTTGCTGCCTCCTCCCTCTTCTGTCTTTCCCGTTTTTATCCATTGGATATGATGAGCCTGTTCAGTCTTGCCAGTTTGATATTTGTTTTCTGGTTTCTCCTTGTTTGATTTTGCTCCTTCCTTCCTTTTTTTTTTTTAAATTTGTTTACAATTTGTAATCAAATATTTCAGACTGACATAATTTCTTTTCTCTCTGCCTGCCTATATCTATCTCCTCCTCTTTCTCTACATCTGTCTGCTGCTTCCTTTCTCTCTGTGTAGAACAACTTCATAAATCTGAGTTTTCTAAGGCTCTTCAGAGCTGCTCGTCTCATTAAGTTGCTCAGGCAGGGTGAGACCATACGCATCCTGCTCTGGACCTTCGTCCAGTCTTTCAAGGTAAAATTATACACATACAAAGAAGTATGCAACCACTGTTTTCTGAGACTTTGTAGGTCAGCATACACACAGTGTTAATCTCATCAATGAAATGAATGGAGAAAATGTTGGTTAACATAGGTTGGTTTTGTTTAATTCGTTTCAAATAATCCAATTATAGTCATTAATTGCCCTGCTTGCGCTGTTGGAACATGGAAAGTGTGTAAATTAACTCACCTAATCAGATCATTGTACATAGGATTAATCACACAACATAAACTGGATGATTAATTTCAATCTGAACAAAATGGTGTGAATGCACTTAAGTAAACTTGAGATTTGTTACGCTTTAGTCAGGATGTTAATGCCAAGCGAGCATATTGACAATGAGACTTACGCAATAAATCACAGAGAATGAATAACTAAAGCATATTTTTGTCAACTAAAATGGTAGTATGTTTTGATTATCGAAAGACGAAAATGTAACAAATTGTGTAAAGATAAACAATGCATGCCTCTCTTGTAGACAAAATATTAACAATATAGTGCACATTTCTCCTCAAACTTCCAGTAACCGGTAACACACGCATTTAAATGTTGATTAATTTAAAATGATATGCTGTGTTTAGGCTCTGCCGTATGTGTGCCTACTCATCGCTATGCTGTTCTTCATCTACGCCATCATTGGCATGCAGGTGAGTATGTGAGAGAGTGTGTGGGAGGCTGCACAGTACACACTGAGAATAAGTAAATGGCTATATTTGAAGGCAGTGGGCAATGAGAGTTGTGTTTGTATTTAACAGCTGTTTGGGAACATTAGTATTGAGGAGGAAAGTGAGGGTGCCATTAACCAGCACAACAACTTCAGGACTTTTTTCCAGGCCCTAATGCTGCTCTTCAGGTTTGTGTATGCATTACAGACTGGCTCTGTTAAATTTTGTGTGCGTGTGTTACATACACTTTCTAACCGTAGTTCAACTGTGCATTTGTAGGAGTGCTACAGGGGAGGCATGGCATGACATCATGTTGTCATGTCTAGGAAAGAAGAAATGTGATGTGTTCTCTGGTAACACGGAAGCAGAATGTGGGAGCGAGTTTGCCTACCTCTACTTTGTCTCCTTCATCTTTCTCTGTTCCTTTCTGGTGAGAATGAAAGCACTGTTGTTGTCATAACTACCATTGTACTCATAGGCATACTATACTGTGGAACATGTCACCACAGCTGGTTGCAATGTCAGATTTTGTCCCTGCTAATAGCTTGTAAAAGAGGGAAGGATCTCCAATTATTGAGCAGCAGTTTTCATTCTTTAGTTAATATTTTATTATAGTGAGATGTAATCTGAAACTGGAATTTATAATTTTGATGTTTTGCTGAGTGGTCACTATGTTTGTCATCAGTGGTGAACAGTGACAGTGGTGAACAGTGACTTAGACATGTGACATACTTCTCTAGTGTGTTTGTCCATCTGTTCCAGTAAAATAAACAAAACTAAATGCACACAAAATATGAATATGGGTTAATTTAAACAAATATTTGCTATTACACTGCTAATCCATTGACTTCTCAAACTGAGAGGCAGCATAATTACTGTAGTGAGGGCTAGTTTTATATCTATAAAAAAACCTATTCATTCCCCTTTATTTACAATGTGAGTGACTCCCATGACTGTATTGTATTATTATTGCTTAAAAACAGAAAAAAATAGTCCTTTGTACATTTGGTGTGTAATTTACAACTCAACTCATCAGACCTTTGATTTACATGTGTGTAGATGCTCAATCTTTTCGTGGCTGTGATCATGGATAATTTTGAGTACCTGACACGTGACTCCTCTATCCTGGGACCCCATCATCTGGACGAGTATGTGAGGATCTGGGCAGAGTATGATCCAGCTGCTTGGTGAGCCAATGTGCACTTACATACATGAACACAATATTATATACAACTCTTGTATATTTTGTAAATAGCATACTAATTCTAAGAAAGTACTAATTACTTGTTAACTTGAAGTGAAGTTATAAATTATTGAAGTTATTTTATAAATGTATCAAACTAAACTCATCAATGCACTCTTGGTAGTTTTACATACTGTAGATATACAACTAACATTAGTTTGTCAATAACAGGTTTCTTGATAATTAATAGATAATCCTTGTGAAAGACCATACGGTCTTTTAAAATACATGCTGTTTAAAATGCAGACTTGACATACTCTTTCTACAACTTTTTGAAATTCTTTGGCCCCTGAATGTCTGGACAGACCATTTTTAAAGGGTAACTAAACCCCTGGTCAGAGCCTGACTCCACCCACTGGCAATATTTGAAAAATGCTGGAAAAGTGGGCAGAGCCCAGCGGAGGGGGGCGCGCACCTGAGATGCATCTGTCTGTATGGAACTTGCCTGCCTCACCAACAACCCCTTACATCACGAACCACCCCTAACATCCAATAGGAAAATTAAACTGCAGTAGCCACCGTTCAACCTGAAGAGGGCAGCACTCAGACGTTTTTACACCATATTGTAGAATTAAAACACTTTATACACAAATGTCAAAAAAGTTACTTGAATCAATAAACAGTACTAATAAAGCCCCATTCTTACAGATCATTAACTAAAAAAAGTTGGTTTAGGGTTTAGTTACCCTTTAAGAGGCTATTTTAAGAAACAGTTTTAGATCTTGTGTGAAAGCCCAGTCTGATTTAAATGTGTCTAACTATACATTGTCATGCATGTGAATAAAGCCTCTGTCCTATATAATGCAGAACACATTGGCCCTCTTGTATGTGTTCGACTGGAACGCTTCGTTTTTGACATTGGTATAGAGCCGTGGCTTCTGGCACAGTCTTTAATGTACAGAGCCTGGCTTCATTGTATCCTACCTTGGACCAAACAGAGGGGAGAATACCACAGCACCAGCTGAGAGAAAGGGATCATGGATTTGAGCTTCTCAGCTCTGTTAAAATCCATCAATCCCCCCCCAAACCCTCCTACGTGCCCTTCTGTGAGTCCCAGTCCTCCCACTCTGGAATACTGCATACTGCAAGCCAAACTTACTGTGCCAGCCCCCATCCCTTCTACTGAACACGCTAAGTTTCCCGGTATCTGCATTCCAGTGCCTATCACCCTAATGTTGTGTGTTAGACAATAATGTAGACGGGCAACTGAGCGTTAATCAGATATTCAGAGAAGAAAAGGATGGTCTGAATCTTAACATACAAACAGGATTAAAGCCTTGTTGGGGAAATTATACTCAAAAGATTGAGGAGAGTGAGTCTTCCAGTGATTCTTATCCTGAACTGCAGGATCAATCTGACAAGTAAGAAAGGAAGAATTAAAGAAAGAGAAGAGATAGGAAGTAGATCAGGAAGGAAGGAAAGAAGGCAAAGAAAAAAGGAAGGAATGAAGGCTAAATAAAAGGAAGTAAAAGGAAGAAACGCTAAGGAAAAGGAAGGAAGGAGTGGAAGGAAGGAATGAATTGAAAGAGGGAAGGAAGTAGGAGGAAGGAATAAAAAGAGAAAGAAAGGAAAAGTGGAAAGAAGGAAGGAATGGAAAGAGAAAGAAAAAAGTTGAAAGAAGAAAGAAATGGAAAGAGAAAGAAAGGAAGTGAAACAAATAAATGATGGCGAAGATAATAGAAGGAAGTAGAAAGAATGGAAAGAGGAAGAAAGAGTGAAATGGGTGAAAGAAGGAAAGTAACAAGAAAGGGAACAATTAAGAAGAAAAAAGGAGGAGGAAAGGAAAAGAGAAAGGAATGGAAATAGGGAGGAAGGAAAAGGAGGGAGAAGAGAAAGGAATAAATGAAGGAGAAAAGAGAAAGGAAGGAATGAAAACAAAAGGTGAAAGGAAAGGAGGATGAAAAATAGAGGGGAATGAAAAGGGGAGGATGAAAAATAGAGGGCAAGGAAAAGGGGAGGACGAAAGGAAAGGAAATGAAAAATGAGGAAGATAGTAACAAAAGAAAAACATAGAACAAACTGAAAACTGAAAGGAATGAAAAAGTGAAAAAAAAAGAAATGAAGTAGAGACGGGTGAGGAACCGTGTGCGAAAAGACTTAAAGCACAAACTTTAGGCACAAACAGGTGATGAGCAAATAAGAAAATGTTTGTGTGATTCTGTGCTTCTTTTTCTGTTCTTGTGCTATTCTTCCTGCCAATGTCTCTGTTCTGAGTTGTGTTCTCTAACTTCCCTGTATTCTTCTTACAGCGGGCGCATTCATTATAAGGATATGTACAGTTTATTACGAGTTATCGACCCCCCTCTGGGCTTAGGCAAGAAATGTCCTCATAGGGTGGCCTGCAAGGTTTGACTTCCACTTAAAAACTAATATTACCTGCTAGCATCCAGAATGCAATGAATGTCGCTTACCTCCTCTTCTTTTTCTTTTCAACAATGTTTTTGTACTCTCACCATTTCTACGTGCATTCTACTTGATATGACAATGAGAATGTGCAGGACAATGCCGACACTTACAGGAGCATGAAGTGCACTAGTGTGTATGAAACAAGCAAACGAGAAAAACACTAAAGTGAAAGATAAACAAACAAAAAAGAAACTAATCAGCCATCTTTGATTTTTGTTTTGCTTGCTGTTGAGGCACGGCTAGGCCTAGCTGATATGGTAGCGTGCATTGTTCTGGTTGGAGGGGGACAGAAACTGCATTGACATAAATCTTCACTACGATGCCCTGACAGCAGCGGGACTTTATGCCTGTTCTGAAGCCCCCCTGCTCTTCTATGCAACTTGCCCCATTGCATAGAACGCCGTTTTAACACTCAAAATGTTGAGCACCCCCCTCCCACCTCCCCCTTCCCCTTCCCTACAAATAAACCGATCATCAGTAGTACGGCAGCCTAGTTTACCAAACCGCTCCTTTCGCCCAGGCCAATAACCTTCTTTTTGTTCTGTTCTGTTCTCCTCCCTTCCCACTTTCCCGTCTCCTTCCTGATCCCTTCTTTTTTGATTTACTCCTTTTCTTCTTCTCTTTCTCTCTCTCCCCATGCACATTTCCTTTGTTTTTTTGTTTTGTTTCGGTTGCCCAGTGGCAGAATCAGTTACAGGGATATGTATGAGATGCTCAGGCACATGTCTCCTCCATTAGGCCTGGGGAAGAAGTGCCCTGCACGGGTTGCCTACAAGGTAGAGGGCCTCCGAGTGGCCAGCGCTGTGTCTGTACTGTTGGTGTTTTCTCTTTTTATTTTCTCTCCTTCTTTTCCTCCTTCGTTGTCTGACGGAGGCCGCTATTGTGATTCTGGTGGCAGGGCCGGGTTCGAGGGTGTTAGGCTCAGACGGGCCGATCCACAGGGAAGTGGGAACGGATAAACCTTCTCAGCACTTTTGCACCGTATAAAGACATACACTAGCGCACTCTCATGCAGGTTTTAAAGATTTAAAGAATGAAATGTAAAGGTTTTTACAGTGTACATCATTATTGATACATTAAAGCTAAATGCATATGCTTTAATGTACAGCAGTGATCAATAAGTGAACACACAAAAGCTGTGTCCCAAATGATGCAGAATACACTTATGCACATACACTATGTACTCTTCCGTCTAGTGTATTAATTTTATATGGTTATTTTGTCATTTAGCATCATAGTCTGATAGCCCCTCCAGTACTTAAGGAAAGCTGCGACAGTTGGTTATTTGAAGTGCACTTTTTCTAGTTGGGATTTTCAGTGTGAACACACCACTCACACTATTTAATGTACAAAATGGCATAGAATAGTGCATAAGTACACGAATTGGGCCGCAGCTAAACACATACACATACATACTGTATTTTCACATCATCATGCACACACACACATGCTCAAATACACACCCAAATGTGCGTGTGCAGCAGTGGTTGGAAGGCCTGAAGGGCTTTAGTCCTCCGAGTCCCTCAGCTCTGTGGATGCCGCTCTCTTAGGGACCCTTTCCTCTTGGGACCAGCTCTCTGTCTCTCTTTTCGATTACACACAGATAAGCAAACACTCACATATGCACAACCACGCACATGTAATCCTTGGGTAGTGTTAAGGCACTATGATGGTCTAAGTCATTTTCATACAATGTAACTCTTTTGCAGAAAACAAATCCTTTTCCCACTGCTCTTTCTTCTGTCAATGCAGTTCTAATCTGTTTCCAGCCCCTCCTCTTTACATTCTGCCAATCATCTGCATGCCCCGCCTCCCAGGCCATTGGCCCCTCCCACAAGATACTCTGTGAGCTTTTTCTCTCTTTCTTCTTCTCTTTCTCTGTCTGTCCGCAAACGTACACTGACATTTCACCCTTGGTCAGTGAACGACAGCTAAAAAGTGCAGGAAAGGAGATTTGCGCCCTAAGTGAGCCCTCAACAAGACTGGGATCTCCTTTCTCTTACTTTTGCTCTGCCCACCCTTCCTTTTTCTCTGCCCCTTTTGAACCCCCATTTCGTTGTCGGGTAAAATATTATGTTCCACAGAGTGTTCAATGATCTCCACCAACATAGACTTGTGGTGGCAGACCAACAATCTCTGTGTATTCAATCAGACAGGTCACTTCCTGTCTAATGAGATCTCTGTCGCCGCCTAATCTCAGTGGAATGAGGAACAGTGACCAAAAACATTGCATTCACCCTCTTTCTCTGTGTCAAACATTAGGGCCCATAATAGAGAATCGCCTGTAGAGAATGTGACCAGCCTGTGGTAGAGCTTTCTTTTCTCATGTTTCCTGTAGCTTTATCTTACACTTCATTCTCTTTCGCCCTTGGATTTTCATGTAGTTTTCGAGCTCTCTTTAAATTTGGTGTCACTGTCACTGTCTCTGTCCTGTCTATTTCATCACTACCATATCCACCATCCAAACTCCTCCTGTAAAAGCTGTCAGTCCCAAACCAACTTCCTGCTCCGGCACTCCTCTCTGGCAGCACTCTGCTTTTCTCTTTATCATCTGTAGCATTAAAGTATTACCTTGACGCAGCAGGTAGCTGAATCCTCACTCTTAGCTCATCCTTTTCACAACAACAACTCACAAAGCCAATCCCTCTTTTTTCCTTTTCTTTTTTTTTCTTTTTTTTACTGGAGAATGCTGCTCTAACCTAAACCAATAGCCTGCACCCATCGTTTTTGCATTGAGAGACCAGAGAATCTGGATCAAGCTATTGTTTTATCCAGTAGCCCATCTATAATTGAGTCTCAATGACAGCAACCACTAGTAAACCTAAATGAATGAGCTGAAATGAACCAACTAGATGATGCTTTCAGTGTTGGCTGCTCTGTTGCTTGTCCTGTGATGCATGTGACTGCATGATGCATGCTGGGAAAGAGGGTGGTGGGGGTGGAGGGTGAGTGTTTCTTCTGGGATGGAGTGGGACGGGGAGACATTGGGTAAAATGGGTGATTGCATAGCATAGGGTGTCATGGTATCGGAAGGATTGAGGTAACATTTAACCCTGTGCAATGCAATTATGACTTTATGTGTTTGAGTATAATCTTTCCCCAGACCAGTAGGGGATGAAATATACATTAAAACACTGACATTTACGTAATGCTGTTTTCATTTATTACTTCATCCTCTGGTGTGAGTTTAATATGTGAACCTCCTCCCGAAAAATCTCTTTGACTGACAGCTCAGATGCTGATATGAAAACAAGATATACCATTGCACAGATACAAATTCGATTTGTAGCATATGCAGCCCCAGTTTCATTGACATCTAGATCAAAGGTTTTTGACTGGTCTTACTTCAGGACCCAGATTTTACATCAAACTCAGCTATAAAACGAACAAAACATGTCCTTAAAATCAAACATCAGTGTTGACACATTGATTTAGTATGATTTGTTTTACCTTAGTGACACCTTACCTTATGTTCATGATTTTTGACAGTGAGGTCCTGTCACACAATCTGTCAATGTTGGCAATATAGAAATAGAATTCCACCAAATTACAAATAAATTTGCAGAAAAATAAAATACAGTTGGATTAAACAAACTTTGATGTCAACAACAAAAGATAGGATAATTATTACCTCCTCACTTTTAAAAGCTGATAAAAAGTTTTATTTGTATTATGTTTTAAGTGTCTGTGGCCCAATTTAGGGTCCTGGTCAACCAGTTGAGCACCACTGATCTAGACCACAGAATAATACTTTGTAATAAAATTGTCCTCTTTTGTCATGATTACCACACTAAGACGGCTCTAAATTAATTATAAACTGAGTGTCAAAGGTCACAGAGCTAGCCCTGAAAATCCCTCCTCCTGTCTCCTCCCATTACCTCTCGCACACAAAAAGCACACCCTACCCGGAGGTACAAAACACACACATTTCAGTGGTCCTGTTCTTTTAACTGCCCCTGACTGGCTCTCCACAGAGACTGTTGCGGATGGATCTGCCGGTTGCAGATGACAACACAGTGCACTTTAATTCTACCCTTATGGCCTTAATCCGAACTGCTCTGGACATCAAGATCGCCAAGGGTGGGGAAGGTTTGCCACCCCTTTCTTCTTTCTTCCCTCATTCATTCCTCTTTATATCTTTCCTATGTTAAGTAGTTGTAGACTTTTCCTCTGTTTGTGCCTAAATCTGTCTGGTTAATGAATGGTTAATATTTTTGCCTATAGCGGTTTAATTACAGTGGGGTTCAAAAGTCTGAGATTCAAATTTAATTTAAACCTTAAAAATTTCTTGTGAAAAAAAATCCCAAAAAGAGGCCTTGTAAGAGAATTTAGGAACCCCATTGACTCATAAAATATAATTTGTAAGATTTTTTGCACAGTACTTTTACATAAGATTGGATACAAATTGTTCAAACCATATCAAAAATTGTGGAAATTTGTTTGCATATGTGTTTGTACGTGTTGTGTTGTGTACCTGTTGCTGTGTAAATAGGAGGTGTAGATAAACACCAGATGGATGCTGAACTAAGGAAGGAGATGATGGCGATATGGCCTAATCTCTCTCAGAAGACTCTGGACCTTCTGGTGACGCCACACAAGTGTAAGTTACCCAGGAGGTTGGTGTGTCCACAGCGTTTCTCTTTTACCACCTGAGGACAGCTTCTCTCAGTCAGCCCACTCACTGCTCTGCACCCCCTGATGGTCCAGGCCTGCACCCTTAGTTTAGATTCATTTTAGGACCTTATAGATATAGACCACATCATTTTAGATGGCAGACTGTTCACAGAATGAATCGCAGAAAATATGTAGTACGCAAATCGGACAACGGCGCAAACATATAAATAGATGCAATGAACCAAGGCAATATTTGCATAAACATACTTTTTTTTTGCGAACAGCCAAACTCATAGCCTTTTAAAGTGTACTCCATGTGATAACGTGCGCAAACACTGACTAGAAAGTTTTGTCCTTTATACAGTGTCTGTACTATTTCTCTACAGAAGTTAACTTATGAGCGATACAAATTCTTTTGCACTCATTTAGTTTTGGTTATCTGGGAATGTATATTGTTGTGGTCGTCACCAGTATTTTGTTGTTGGTCCACCTTGTACCTTTTACACGTGAAACACTAAATATACTTTAGAGCAGTACAAAAAAAACTTTAGCATGTTTATCTTCCGCTATGTAGAGAAACTGCAACTTAACACAAAACATATTGAGTGTACTGTATATTCAAGTACTTCAAAAAAACAGTGATAGCCTTACTTGTACGTTCTAGCTCACTATGCCTGAGATCAGGGGGTGCCTTACTATAGATCAACCCTCTATAGATGTCTTTTCACTACAGGGGTTATGAGATTCCTGACAAGATGTACATAAAATACTATTAAAAAAAATGTATTGCACCACTAATATGCAACCAATAAGATGTATGTGCAAGCTTGCCGGTAAGACATGCTAAATGCTTACTATCTTATGAAACTCTCTTAAAATTAGGTAGCCTAATGCTTGCTAGATGCTCCTGAAAAGCATGAAATACTGAGGTGGCATTGCTGTCACACAATAAAGCTTTTGGCCAAATCATAATACTAGTAATATAAAAGTAAGTTTCAGATGAGTTTGCAGCCAGCATGTAATAATTTAGAACGATTTTGTTTGATGCTAATTTTATCTTCATTGTTCTATGCAGATCCTATTCAGAGGTGGTGACCATGGCTTTAAACACCACTAAGCATGGCATGTAAACCTAGTCTGAAGTTACTCTTAGTAACTTCTCCTTGTCGACTCGGTTCCATAAAGTTGTAAAGACCATTTATTGGGAGACCGTTTTACCTTGTTTACTGTATCTAGGATGTTATGCTGTAGTTTGGTGTCAGTTCTTGCAATACTTTGACACTTAAAACAGTAGAAACAGTAAGAGTATTTAAAATACTGATCATAAAAATTAAGTGCATAAAAAGCCCAGTTTAGCCATTTTAATCAGTCTGCTTGTGAAAAGACCATTGGCTCTGTGTGTGTGTCGATTTGACACTCTTTGTTTGTGCATGTGAGTTTGTGCATCTGCGTTTGTCGTGTGCATGTCCCGTCCTCACTCCCATCCACCTTGCTCAGGGTCCATCTCACCTTGTCTAATCGTACAGGGTAACTTGTCCATTTCTCAGCAGCGACAGACCTGACAGTGGGAAAAATCTATGCTGCCATGATGATCATGGAGTACTATCGGCAAAGTAAAGCCAAACGGACACAAGCTCTCCACGATGAACAGGTATGACATCTTCCTCTCACCCTGCAGTCAAAACCTCAATCCACGATGAGCTGTGACAAGCAATCCTCAACTATGCTAATTAGTCATTTTCACCAAACTCTGTCGATGTGCCTATATTTTTAAAAAAACATTCTTAGTTTGTACCAATTGAGATCTGCAGCCAAAACTCTCACCTTCAGTTGGAGAACCAGTGAACATGTGCTGGATTATTGCCGCTTGCCTCAGTTCATGTGGAATCTGAGAATAAACGGTTCTTTTCTATCAAATTTGACAATGTACTCACTCTCTCTTTCTAATTTCGTGAATGCGAGTGATAACTTTCTTGATACTTAGTTGGTCAATAGATTTACCTGGTTTATTTGCTTGGACCTTCATCATGACTATTAATCGTGATGTCAGCTCAACATTTTACTGTTAACAACCATTTTACATTAAAGCACTACATTAAAAAAATGTATCTCTGCCACAAAATAAGATATATATGGAACAAAAGGTGAAGTGTCTAATTTCTGCACCACTAGTGTCACCAAATGGAACAATGGACAAAAACCTGTAGACCTGCCTCAAACACAATTTACTAGTCTTTAATCAAAATCATCCCTCCCCTAAAGAAACCTGTCACTCGCATGAGATCACAGCAATTAGCAAATTTCAACAATCCAATCAATTCCACATTGACAAAATCCAGTCCCGCCCCACTTTTGTCCCCCTCTCATTCGAGATGCACTTAGATATGTCATATATGGGGAGAAAAGTCAAACGCAATTTCTGTTTTATTTCGACTTCAAGTTGGGACAAAAAATGTATTTTTACATTTGATAAAATTACACACATCACCTTTAAGCTCTGTGTGGGTTGAAAAATCAGGCCTTCTGTACTCGGTTGAATGCACAATGAATTTGTTGTGCATTCAAAGTAAACAGAAGAAACAGAGTAAGATATGTTATGTCGTCTTTGTCCAGCAGTGCTTCTTAACTGAATTGTGGATTTAGAAACATTTTAGCTGATCTCTTTAATTGGTGAAAACAACTGTAAGGACTGAGGGAATTTCATGAAGAAATTTAATCTCACAAATCATCTTCCTTTGAAAACTAGACTTGCAATCGTAATCTACAGATTTTAATCACATTTGTGACGTGATTTAAATCACATCTGTGCCATTTTTGGCATCTATCCAAGAAGTGAAAAGAAATGGAATAAACCTGGGAATTCTTGTAATGATGACCCTTAAAAGGTGTTATAATTTGGAAAGTATTGCATTGCATGATTGCTCTCTTCCACATAAACTTCCAGACAAACTTACTGGCTGACATAGATAATTACTCATTTTATGAAGTCACTTGCAGTGGGTGGTTTATTATTTCAATATATCTAATGGGTTGTTTTAATTATGTCCATTCAGCAGTTTAATGACTATTGATTATTAGCAGTTACCATGATTTTGTTTGCTGAAGGAGTGTACAAAATCATTGTTTAAGTTATTTTTTATTTTAGCAGTCAAACACAACACTTTGATTTCCTCATTGTTTTATGCGAAGATGGTTTTGTGCTTTCATTGATTATGAATATTAGACTGAATTAGACATTAAAGTTTAATGCAACATGGGCCTGATCTACAGTTTATACTGTTTTGTTCTTGTGTGATCTACAACTCTACATCCACATGAAAGTTGACCACAGTTTCATAAACACGGCGGTGGCCTGTATACAATCTCGGTGGTAACCCATGATGTTTCTTGTGGATGTAGCAGTTTTTGCAGATACCATTGAGCTTGCTAAGCTTTTCCTCATACAGCCTATCTCCTAACTCATCCATTAGAGAGTTATGTAAAATGTGCATGTTGTTCACAGATGATTTATATTTCTTTTATCAGCTCTCATTCAACTTTTACTTCCACTCATGAGATTTTAATATGAAACCTGCCTTTACATTCTACATGCATTTTTTGTTTCTTGCTGGATAAATTTTTTTCCCCCCTTCATTTTCCAAATCTCAAGGTGTCATTTTTGGCTGGTGGTACCAATTATTTGCTTTATGGGTCAAATACACACAAGTATAAAAGTGCCTTTAAAGATTATGCAACAGTTCATCAGTAGTCATACACAATACAGTATGTTTACTTTCAGTTTTCTTGATTGATGCAGTTTCTATTGAAACAGGGCAAGACATATCAACGGGCAAATAGTCTATAGGGTTTAGTTACATCACATCTATGTGGCTACTTTTTTACTCATTCTGGAGGTGGTATTCAGGGACATTCTCTTTCTAGAAAACATTTTATAGGACATAAATCTGTGTTTTACAGGAATAGTCATCAATATTATCTGTTTTAAATGTGTACACTACCATTACAAAAGTTTGGGGTCTGTGGGATTTTTTTTTTTTTAAAGGGCTGCATTGACAAAATATAGTCAAACAGTTTATTATGAAATATTATTAAATTTTAGAATAACTTTTTTTTAATTTTAATATATATTCAAATTAAATTTATTCCAGTGATTGCATTTACTCCGCATCATTACTTCACTCTTCAGTGTCACATGGTCCTCCAGTCCTCCAATTATTATTATTATTATTATTATTATTATTTTATTTTTTTATTTTATTTTTTTACTGAGCCTAAACTTTTAAATGGTATTGCATATCTGCTAAAAGGGAATTCCTGTCTAAGTTATATGTGTACACTTGTATACAAGTTAATTCATAGCTAACAAACAACCCAATCTTGATATTATGGGGTCTGCTGAATGACACCAAGATTTATCACCACTGTTTAGCAGCCAGTTGGTTACAGACCCATTCATTTACTGGGACAATGAAAGTAAATGATTTCTCAGCATGGTACCATTGACAGCTTTCAGGCAGTACAACTCACAGGATAAATCCATTTACCCATAATGCTCCTGGAATGCCTCCTGACTGACCGCTGCTGGATCCCCTCCCCATTCGCACATGGGATGCTTTGCATCCCATGTTTTTCCCCAACCCCATTTTCCCATCAGCTTGCCTGATACCAGCTGTAGGCCATGTTGTATCTTACACAGAATCGAACGCCATTAATGTTTCAGCGTGTGGAGCCGCCGTCTCCAAGCCAGGATGTGGGGCAGGGACTCACCGGCCTTCCTGAAACTCAACCGCACCCAGCAAATCATCTGTGAGTAGCACCCACTCCGTTTCCTTCCCAGTCTCTCTCCCCAAGTATTAAAGTCAATTTCAGTGTTAACAAATTACTGACATAAATATTAACAAAGGGTTTTTCTTTTATTATTTTGTTAATGATGACGACGCAGAGAAAAAAAAGAATTACATGAATGTGTACATCATGAGAATAATTAAATTACTTTAATGAACACACTGTTAGCTGAAATATGAGGGAAGAGGACGGGGGATGGGCGGGAATTATTGCAAAATATCAACCATTTTTGTAGAGGAAAAATCCAGAAAGAATATAAATGGAAGAGTTTCAGTTAACCTAATCCCAGTCAGTAATGACAAGTATTCATTCTAGTTAGAGTAACATTTATTTAAATTGATAAATATGATATGATGACATATTGAATTCAAAGGTTCTTTTCACCAAAAGATAAAAACTATGATTAAAACAAAAAACTCTTAAAAAAAACCTATGCTGGCCAATTTTCATTCTCTTCTTTTTTATAATCCATGACCAATAAAACAAAAACAACAAATGTTAATGAAGATCATCTTCCCTCTCCTTGAGTCTAATGGACATCTAATGAGAAAAATCATCTAAACCACAATAAGTATTAAACCAGAGCCTTGAGCCCTTCAAGAAGTGTAGAGAGCTTGCAAACTGACTAAATATGTGTGTTGTCAGGCCTGTTGATGAAAGGATACCGGAGAGCCAATCATGGGTGACGGCACGAGCTCAAGAGATGTCTCAGAAAGCAGGCAGCTGGAGTCCTGAAGGCCAACACCCAGACGACATAGCAGATAACCACAGACAATCTCAGGTACACAGAGCCTGCCCCATCTCATTTACAATTTACTATTAGGATATTCATATAAATGCTTGAAATTATGATATAAAAAATAGTTTAGGTTAGTGCATCACTGCATTCTTAACTTCAAGCATTACCAGATTAATATGGTGGTACAACAATAAATACAAGTAAAATTGTCCCCACACACTACTGTATGAGATAAAACAATAGTTTTCTAAATGTGAGAGCCACTATTTCATCAGTTATGGATTCTACAGCAGCATGCTAACTCACTCACATCATGATAATTATTTGTTAGAGCTCAGGACGTTCATGTAGTGTCACTCCATTGGACGTCTCTGTGGATTGATAAAATTGTATATGCCTTTATAAGATAGCATATCAGATATTCAGTCTTTTGTGGAGGGTATTTATTTGAGTGTTTTTTTCATAACCATGAATGGCTGGTCTGTCTATCCCTCATCCATGTGCATCTCATTGGCAGAGAGCAACAAAGCACCTTCTCTGTTGCTGAGTAAAAACTGAATTCAGCAGACTTTCTTACACATTCTTATTCTCTTTTATATTTCCCCTCAGTCTGTGTGTCCATCTGTTATCGTTTATTTTCTTTTATTACTCTCACATGTCAGCTTTGTATGGTGAAGCTCATGTCATGGAATATATGCATTAATATTCAGCTGTCTGGGAAGGATGTTTAAACCCTTCTGCAGTTCTGAGTGCCATTGTACTGTCAGGAGTTGAGACACTCCTGCCCAGCTAAACTATTTATTAAATGTATGACTGGAAAAGCAGGTGTTTTTACATAAGTGATTCATAAGAAGGAAGTAACAAAAGCTACAGAAAAAAGTCCCCAAATTGCTTGGAACTAGCAAAACCTTAAATGTATAATTCACCCAAAAATGAAAACTGAACAATTAAAAATATCCTTCTTCAATCGCCCTCATTTTGATCGAAACCCATATGACTTTGTTTTCTATGGAACATAAAGAGTGAGTTTTTGAAGAATATCTTGAGCTTGATGACAGAGAATGAGGACATTCAATCGCCAATCCTCAAAATGACAAAAAAGAGGATTTACACATGGTCCATAAAACTAGTGCACTGTAATCTTCTGAAGCCATATGGTAGTTTAGTGACCGAAATTTAAGTCCCTATTTACTAAAAAAAAAATCTATGTTCATGAGAGAAGCAGCAGTGTCTGATTTGTATTTGAATCGTTTTAGTTAGTTCTTGTAAATGAGTTCTGTTCGCTCAGTAAAGAATAAGAAAATTCGGTAAATAACAATATATTTTTATAAATATTTTTTCAGATAATTTTGAATTATAGCGCACACATCATATAGATCATTATTATGATAGTTTTAGGGTTTTTTTTCTTTTCTTTTGAAGCTTGAAAACTTCAGTCCCCATTTATTGTAATTCCATTGAAAGGAGCCACCAGCAAATTCTTCAAAATCGTTCTTTTGTGTTCCACAGAAGATTTAAATTTATATAGTTTGGAGCAACAATTTGAGCAAAATTATGACTAACCCTTTAACAAAAGTGCATATGTATATGTGAGTCAACAAAAGAGATGCGTGTCCATATATTTGAAGTTGACCCCCTATATCCTGTTTTAAAACTGTTTGTGAGAGAGTTGTTTGTATTACCAAACATCTCCTGATCTTCTCCGGATAATCTTGTCATTGAATCCCTGCGTGTACTTAACTGGATAACAGCATCAGATCACTTTATGCAAACCCAACAGCAGTGGCGTGTAGAACAGAGGCTGGGGCAGGACTGTCCTGCTCTCTTGCATCTCCCCACAGGGTGAAGGGAGAGATGAAGGTGGAGATGTCCTCCTTCCATCCACTGTGCTTAGGCCTGTCTCTCAGACTCCTGGCATTCCGCTCTTGCCTGCTGTCCCTGGGAAGTCATGCATGGTCTCCCTCTGTTTCTGCAGACAGTAGAGATGAGAGAGATGGGGCAGGACGGTTACTCGGACACTGAGCACTATCTGCCGATGGAAGGCCATGGTAGGGCTGCTTCCATGCCTCGACTCCCAGCAGACAACCAAGTGAGCGCCTCATCCTGTCATTCCTTTGTGTTTCCCCCCTTCCTTTTCTTCTACCCCCTTTTCACATCTGTCTTTCCTTTCCTGGCCCTCCAAACAACCCACTTTCCATTGCTGCCTTTGCATTAAATAAATGTGTCCATTGACCAGATAAAGCAAAGAGAACCCATTATAGCATCTGCAATGGATTGATGTCCTGTACAAGCAAGTGTGAATTATGTTAAGTCACTAATTCCTAACCACTCTAAATGTCTGAAAGATGCATCAAATCAAGTATACAGCCATGCAGTCTCTTGAGGGGAAGACTGGAAGTTGATATAGCAGCCAGTGACATTTTTTAACCGGGTATGCTGGGTGGCGCGTTTTGTCAAAAATGCACCTAGTGCAGAAACTTTGGATGGGCTTATAAGTGAGACGTTCGCGTTCGCTCGACCAGTGGTTCTCAAACTTTTTCGGTCATTCCCCACTTTGGACAAGGGGGAATTTTCAAGCCCCACCTGCCCCCATCACCCCAACGCTAATGAAATACGCAACAAGCTTAAAATGTAACAAGTAGTATCAGTATAGTTATAAGTAATAAGTTGTATCTAAATACAAACTAACTATCTACATCAAATAACAGCAAGTTCAAAAATAAAGAAAATAAAAGTGCAGCTGTGTCATAACTTGCATGAAATTCAAAAATAGATAACATAAAAGTGCAGTTGTGTCAAAATTTGTATCAAGTTCAAAAATAGAAAAGAAATAAAAGTGCCACTCGTCATAGCATCAGCACCCCCTGCTTGGGGGCTGTGGACTAACATAATATTGTAGCCTACTTAAAAACGTGAAAAAAAAAAAAAATATATATATATATATATTACACATATTAAAATAGATATAACATACTGTGTTTGATATGGGATTAAATGATGGGCAGTGTATAAGATAAAACTAATGATTAATTATTGTAATATTCCTTTGTTCCGATCACAGCATGTGAGTGGAGAACGCATTTCTAAATATTCCTCCGCTCGCACATTCTGCTCAGGGTCGCTCAACACAGAATGCCCTGCTAGTTCGAAAATATATGGAATAAGGGCTGTCTCCGACTAAAGTTTTTTTCTAGTCGACTAGTAGTTGTTCATTTAAGCCATTAGTGGACAAATCGCCCTTTTATATTGATTTAATTACTTAAATAGGCTATACAGGATAATGAGCGTTATATTGCCGCACTCAAGCGCACGAGCGCACGCATAAAGCTTGCCACAAAGAACCGGCACAAGTAATGATTATGAATGTGTCAAAAATAGCAAGGAGACATTTAATTGTTTATTACTAAACTGGTGTTTTCTGTGTCACTGCAAAGATGAAGTTGACGATGCGGACTCACCATCAACGAATAAAGATATAAAGGCATAAAAAGGAAAATTTCCTCCCGTTTGGCGCGCCCCACCTGTCACGCCTCTATTCCCCACTAGTGGGGCGCGCCCCACACTTTGAGAACCGCTGCTCTAGACAGAGGGTTAGCTGCTCAGTTGCTTGCTCTCATAACACATAGCAACACAGCAAAAGTATTCCTTATATGTTTGACCTGTTATTGAAACTAGCCTACATTTACCTGTTAATGCTTTCACATGCACCCGTTAAAGCTGTCGAGTTGTGTTTGAGTTGAGTCCAGTGCGACTTGCGAAAAAGGCCGTTTGCAAAATATGCTGTATTTTTGTAATTCCGCTTGGTGGCTCTAAATTCGAGTGGTAAACCGATGAGAATGCGGGACAATGATGACGATAAATAACAACAGAGCGGAAGCGCCAAAGCTGTTCTAGATCCGCTAACCGAAACCCTTCGTAACAAATAAATAAATGAGTTACATATGTATTGCCAACATTTCATCATGTAAGTTTTATGATACACCTCAAAAAAGGAAATTTATAGTAATTTATAATGTTAAGTAGCAAGTCCACGAAGGGCTTGGGTATGCAGAGTATTCGCAGCTTTTATGGACCGCACGTCTGTGATAGCAGCATATATTACTTTTTCATTAGAGACATATGTTTAGCTGTCCAAATTATTTCTGTCATGTTGTGTATCAATCTTCATTACAGATAAAATTCTAAAGAAACTTGCCTTTTAATGCTGTTAATTAATAGGAAAACATGTTGGGCCCAGAACAGATCCATGATCTTCATCTGCATACCTGTCATAAATATGCTTTTTAAGTATTTGTAATTATCAGAATATGTGTTTGATGTGATGTATTCAAGGATACATATTTTTTTGCATTCAAACACTCTCTTATTATAATTGTCTAGATATATGATATCTAGCATATTACAATATGCACCCTCATTACTTATGATGCATATTTGATCTAGGTCTAGAACAGGTAGAATTTGTGTGTATGTGTTTTTCTTTTCTTTTTTTCAGTCTCATATTTCTTACCACTGGCCTTTGAGTGGCCGCCTCCTCGTTCATACAGACCCAAATATACACATGTCCTTGCCACAAAAAGCAGTTTTATACAAAAAGCATTATGTCTCACAAATAGGGCATCTGAATGCCCTGTGTTCATAAAACACAATACCCAGACGACATTCTACATTCTCTGGGATTTTGTAGCAAATGCACACTTTGCTATCCCATGTTGCTGTTGGAACTGAGAAGCTGAGAGATTTGAAAAGTAGTTATTTTTCCCCAGAGGTGTCAATTCCAGGGGTCAGAAAGTAAAAGTCCTGCCATATGTTTATTCTACCCATTAACTCAGCCAGCTGATTTCACTACTTAGTTCTATCTCCTGGCTGAAAAACTGTGCTAACTAGGAAATCCAGGTGATTGGAACAAAATACTGAGGAGGAATTTTACTTTCTGAACCTGGACTTGACACCTCTGTTTTTTCCCCTAAATTAATCAACTTCTTATGCTGTATCATTGCGTTTTCTGTGTATATGTCTCTTCTTCTCTCTTTCTCGTTTTATTTTCTCTTTAAATTCTTATTTTCTTTTTTGGGTTTAGCTAGCTCTGACTTCCTCCCTCAGTTTAGAAGTTACTCAGTGTTCGTACTGTATCTTTACAGTATTTTACTATTGTAAATTAAGCTTTGTATTTGACTGTATTTACAGTGCTGTATTACTTTATATAAGTGCAAAAGTGTTATATATATATATTTCTGTTTTGCCCAAGTTGGAACTGCATTTCATTCAGGGTCATAAAGCTCTGTGGAATTTGATGCTGAAGCAAACAGTGACTTGGGAGTTGGTACTGAGATGTGGATTTGTCTGAGCATGTGTATGTGTGTGTGTTTATATCTCCCAAGTTTATGTATGTACACTGCCGTTCAATAGGTAGGGGTCACTAAGATTTGTTAATAATGTTAAACCGCAAAATAATATTTAGCAGCACAAATGTCAGTCATCATATTAGAATGATTTCTGAAGGATCATGTGACACTGAAGACTGAAATAATGATGCTGAAAATTCAGCTGAAAATACAGATTCACAGGAATTAATGACATTTTTACAATATATTCAAAAAGAAAACAGTTCTTTTAAATTGTAATAATATTTCACAATATTACTGTTTTGCTGTAATTTTATTTCAAATAAATGCAGGCTTGGAGCATAAGAGACTTCATAAAAAAACAATAAAATAAAATCTTATGGACCCCAAACTTTTGAACAGTACAGTGTGAGAGTAATTTACATACATTAAAGAAACCAAGTACAAGAGAGTTTTGTTGGTGGTCTCATGCTACACGTACCGTATATGTGTGCAGTGTTGTAGTAGAATACCTCTCTATGGCCACTGTTTCTTGTGACGATCACTGTACCGTTCCTCACCGTATCATTCTGTGTGGTGTACTGTGACGTGTCTCTAACACTGCCTCTGGCCCTCAGTTTGTGTGCTGCTGTGGTAAGTGTCTTTTTCTGTCTCCACTGCATCTGTGTCTAACCAGGTTCTCTGTCTTTCTTTTCTCTCTCTCTCTCTCTCTCTCTCTCTCTCTCTCTCTCTCTCTCTCTCTCTCTCTCTCTCTCTCTCTCTCTCTCTCTCTCTCTCTCTCTCTCTCTCTCTCTCTCTCTCTCTCTCTCTCTCTCTCTCTCTCTCTCCCTCCTTATTCCCCCCCCCCCCTCTTTCGCTCTGTTTTTGGCCTCCCCATCCTAATTTACTGCATGAACCCCATCTCCACCTTTTTCTTCTTTTGAGTGAAATCTCTGTTTCTCTCTCCTTCTCTTTCATGCCTGGGGTTGCCCACTGTTAATGTGCTTTGGTTTGTGTAAATGTGGCCCTATGTGCTTCATATGTGTGTATTTGTATGGACATATTTTTGGTGTGTCTTCTGCTTGTATGGAAATGGCTGTATAGCAGCCAAGGAGGAAAGGACGGCACCGGGGAGATAATCTCACTGTATGTGCAACCTCTCTAGTTCATTATTACTTTTTTCTCCATCATCACTCTGTTTGACCCTGTCTGACTCTAACATCTGTCTTTCTGTCTCTCTGGCCAGTTCTCTGGAAATCACACAATTTGTGCCTGAAAATTTCATGAGAAAATACTAGAAAAAAACTTTCAATACTGTAACGTTGTTGTTGTTGTTTTACATTTATTTAAATTTTTATTTATTAAAAGACCCATTATTTCAGTCATTGTAACAAGCTTAATTCAAAATGTTCAATGAAATAATAGTCAATTAACTGAAAAAAATAAGGCAATTAAGGAAGATTCATACGTATACTGAACAAAATTATAAACGCAACAATTTTGTTTTTGTCCCCATTTTTCATGAGCTGAACTCAAAGATCTAAGACTTTTTCTATGTACACAAAAGGCCTATTTCTCTCAAATATTGTTCACAAATCAGTGTTAGTGAGCACTTCTCCTTTGCCGAGATAATCCATCCACCTTACAGGTGTGGCATATCAAAATGTTAATTAGAAAGCATGATTATTGCACAGGTGTGCCTTAGGCTGGCCACAATAAGGCCACTCTAAAATGTTTTACTGTATTTGGGGGTCCGGGGGGTCCGCAAACCAGTCAGTATCTGGTGTGACCACCATTTGCCTCACACAGTGCAACACATCTCCTTTGCATAGAGTTGATAGGTTGTTGATTGTGGCCTGTGGAATGTTGGTCCACTCCTCTTCAATGGCTGTGCAAAGTTGCTGGATATTGGCATGACCTGGAACACGCTGTCGTATACGCCGATCCAGAGCATCCCAAACATGCTCAATGGGTGACATGTCTGGTGAGTATTCTGGCCATGCAAGAACTGGGATGTTTTCAGCTTCCAGGAATTGTGTACAGATCCTTGCAACATGGGGCCGTGCATTATCATGCTGCAACAAGAGGTGATGGTCGTGGATGAATGGCACAACAATGGGCCTCAGGATCTCGTCACGGTATCTTTGTGCATTTAAAATGCCATCAATAAAATGGACCTATGTTTGTTGTCCATAACATACGCTTACCCATACCATAACCCCACCACCACCATGGGCCACTCGATCCACAACATTGACATCAGCAAACCGCTCACCCATATGACGCCATACACGCTGTCTGCCATTTGCCCTGTACAGCAGGCTGCTGTCAGCAGGGGTGCCCAATCCTGCTCCTGCCGATCGACTGTCCTCCACAGTTCATCTCCAACCCTAATCAAACACACATGCCTTTAATTTCAAGTGATCCTGAAGACCTTAATTGGTTGCTTCAGTTGTGTTTGATTAGGGTTGGAGATGAACTGTGCAGGACAGTCGATCGGCAGGAGCAGGATTGGAAACCCTTGCTGTACAGTTAAAACTGGGATTCATCCGTGAAGAGAACACCTCTCCAAAGTGCCAGACGCCATTGAATGTGAGCATTTGCCCACTCAAGTCGGTTACGACGACAAACTGCAGTCAGGTCGAGAACTCGATGAGGACGACTAGGATGCAGATGAGCTTCCCTGAGACGGTTTCTGACGGTTTGTGCAGTAATTATTTGGTTATGCAAACTGATTTTTGCAGCAGCTGTCCGGGTGGCTGGTCTCAGATGATCTTGGAGGTGAAGATGCTGGATGTGGAGGTCCTGGGCTGGTGTGGTTAAACGTGGTCTGCGGTTGTGAGGCCAGTTGGATGTACTGCCAAATTCTCAGAAACGCTTTTGGAGA
Source organism: Siphateles boraxobius (assembly GCF_051911475.1). Classification (NCBI taxonomy): domain Eukaryota; kingdom Metazoa; phylum Chordata; class Actinopteri; order Cypriniformes; family Leuciscidae; genus Siphateles; species Siphateles boraxobius. Next base: position 20,560,794 of record NW_027509193.1, on the reverse strand, counting down.
TGGCTAATGGTAGAGAAATTAACATTCAAATTATTGGCAACAGCTCTGGTGGACATTCCTACAGTCAGCATGCCAATTGCACGCTCCTTCAAAACCTGCGACATCTGTGGCATTGTTCTGTGTGATAAAACTGTACATTTTAGAGGCCTTTTTATTGTGGCCAGCCCAAGACACACCTTTACAATAATCATGCTGTCTAATCAGCATCTTGATATGCCACACCTGTGAGGTGGATGGATTATCTCGGCAAAGGAGAAGTGCTCACTAACACAGATTTAGACAGATTTGTGAACAATATTTGAGAGAAATAGGCCTTTTGTGTACACAGAAAAAGTCTTAGATCTTTGAGTTCAGCTCATGAAAAATGGGGGCAAAAACAAAAGTGTTGCGTTTATAATTGTGTTCAGTGTATGTAATATTTAACATATGTACTTAAAAGAAAATATATATACACACACAGTTGTAATCAAAATTATTCAACCCCCATTGCAAATCTTTTACAGGCAAAATTTACAGACTTTATGACTTGCTGTAAATGAGATGTATTACTAGACACCAGGTTCTGGCAGCATTTCTAAAGTGTCTTAGCCAATTCCTCATGAGCAATGGCCTCCAGTTCAGTAATATTCAGTAACCGCCGTCTTCAAATCCCATCAGATATTTTTTATAGGGCTTTTCACACTGCGCTTAACCCTGGGTTACCGTCGTTCTAAACACCGCTTTTAACCCCGGGTAAAGGAGCATTTCACACTTGTAATTTAGATGCGGGGTTAGCACTGCTTTTCCCCGGGGTCATGAAATCCTGCTCTGGAGCAGTGCAAGCACCTCTTTTGCTGTGTTATCTCCACATTGCAGTGGCAAACTTGTTCAGTGCGAAACGATGTGGTGTTAGAATGTTTCAACTAGATATTTAGCTACCAACAACCAATCGCGTGCCTTATATTCATGTGCTTTGGGCAGTCATATAAATGTATATAAACAGTCGTTTCTGCGTACAAATGTAAAAAAGACAATTGGAGTGAAGAACCTTCATTCTTACCTTTAAAGTTTGAAAAGTTCACTCAGAAAAAAAACTTGATATTACAGTAAGCAATGTGTAACATGAGGATGCACAATGCTATAGCCTTTCATGTAAGCAGGTCACGTGCTGTGTTTGTCCAGTCAGTAACACTGACACCGCAAATATGCAAATAAGGACATTTACCCAGGGTTTAGGAATGTGCAGTGTGACACTGCAGTTTATGAATACCCAGGATTAACTGTTAACCCCTTGTATAGTATGAGCAATGATAAAGACAACCCAGTATTCCGTTTACCCAGGGTTATCTATTTCAAGCGTGAAAAGCCCTTATGGGGTTCAAGTCAGGCGACTGATGGCCACTGTAGAATCTTCCAGGACTTGTTCTGCAACCAAGCCTTGGTGATCATTGTCCTTTTGAAAGTTCCAATGACGCCCAAGCTTCAGCTTCCTCACTGACGGCATGACGTTTTCTCCTAGGCTTTCCTGATACTTCAATGAATCCATCTTGCCTTCCACACGCTGCAGGTTTCCAGTGCCAGAGAATGCAAAGCAGCCCCAGAGCATCACAGAGCGCCATCATGCTTAACTGTAGAAAGATTGTTCTTTTCAGCATATGCTTCATTCTTCTTCCTCCAGACATATCACTGATCCGTAGGGCCAAAAAGATCCAGTTTTGTTTCATCGCTCCACAGAACAAAATCCCTTCTGTGGCTTATTTAAATGATTTTGAGCACTTTTCTTGTGCTTTTGGGTCAGTAGTGATGTACATCTTGGAGTTCTGGCATGGAAACTGCATGCGTTTAATGTGAAACCTGAGTGCCTGTTGCCACCAAGTCTTGCTGCAGGTCTTTTGCAGTCACTCAGGAATATGGTTGCAGCTGTTGATAGCTTCCATTTTCTGCCCTGTCCTGTCCTGTTTAACTTTGAACTTGCAAACTATGCTTCCAACGGTGTCTTTTGGAACATTTAGTACCTTCGATATCTTTTTGTATCCTGTTCCTTGTTTGTGAAGGGTGATGATATCTTCTTTTTGGACAATTCGTTTGCCATGTTTCTAACATTCCAGTTCAGATATTTCATGTGTTCTAGCTCAAGCACACCTGGTGCGACTAATGAAGCTCTTGATTGCATCAGGTGTGCTTGAGACAAAACCTGTTTTGCAGATTTGTGCTATTGTGAGGGATTCTATTCAGAGGGTTGAATAATTTAGAGAATTTATTTTTTGACAATAAACCTGATTTGCAATGAGGGTTGAATAATGAATGTGTAATAGCATTATTATTTGTACAGCACAGACATATTTTTAGATTTGTGTGCAGATAAAACCACACAAGACTCCTTGTCTGCCTCCTCCTAATTATATCTGCTATCTTTGTGCTTTGCAACACTCATTATGTGCTGTGCTCATATGCATGTTACATGTTACATGCATATGCATCCGCAGTCTTTGTGCGTCAGTCTGCAATTATCTGTGCTATGACTGTGAAGGTGTGATTGTGTTGCTGAGCAGAGACGTGTTGGTTTTCAATGTGTCACTGGGAGAAAAGAGGGCGTTTTTTTAATTTTATTTGTCATTTTATTATTTTTAGGAAAGTTTGGATGCGTTATTGAGTAACACTTACATCTATACTGGACTATAATTGTTGAATGCAACACATGATGAAGGAACAACCACTTGTCCTCAGCAAATAAACAATATAAATGAAAACATATCATTTTAGATAAAAAAAATGCAAATATAATGCTACTGTGATGGAAGTAGGTGAGAAAAAAATAATACATATTGTTGCTTTCTATAAAATGGAAAACTGTAAGGTAACATTCCTCTACACTGTTTGTTTTCAAAGAAAGAGATATGAAAATTGACTTGCTGCACTCTCCTAGTCTGTATTTGCTCCAGGTTACACATCAAAATGGGTGTATGATTTCTATCAGATTTCTATTTGTATCAGATTTCTACAAATGCATCAGTATCTGAAAACTCTTGATGGTATGTAATGTTCCATCCACGACTCTAGGTGTCAGTGTTGATGGTGTTTGATTGTGAAGCTGCACCAAAACAGTCAAATTCATGCTTTTTTGAGATGGAAAGGCTCTAATCAGACTAGGGCAAAGGGTCCAGGGCTTGAGCCACTGCAAACCACCCCACTCTGCACGTCCCTCTTCATGGACCATATGTTTGGTGTTGCCCCTCACATTCTCTCTAAAGCCTGGACAGCCCCCTCTCTTCGCTCTTTGCGTTGTGCATGACTGTGAGTGATGGATAGAGGGGTATGTTGGAGGAAATGTGCTTCCCTCAAATGTTGTAGTAGAATGTTTTTGTAACCAATGAGTATTTTGACTTCATAGATTCAGTCCTGGATGCATGCGAGGCACGACCTTTTGCAGCTATCTTTTCGTTTCTCTCTCTTTACTTCATATTTTTTCTATCTTTCTCTTCTTCTCGGTCTCTGCATGGTGAATGGTGATTTTGTTTATTTGTTCGCTGGTATCGGCTGAGTGTGTTCGTCAGGTCATTCACAATAAAATCTCACCAACTCCCAGACCTGCAGAATTAAACACAAGTTTGAAGTCATCATATTGCCCATTTACACCTGGTATTAAGATATGTTTGGGTAGATACGATCACAAATGGTCTGCACTATCTACAGATGTAAGCAGGGTGTTTGTCTTGTTTTCCAGTAAAAATATCTAAAAATATCCTTAAAACAAGATCAATTTACTTGAGAAGCTAAAGTATGTAAAATAATATGTCTTCTTGTTTTGGAGATATATCCATTATACAGTCTTCAGTGTCACATGATCCTTCACAAATCATTCTAATATCCTGAATTGTTGCTCAAGAAAAAAAATCTTATCAATGTTCAAAACAACTGTGCTCCTTAATACTGAGAGATGTTTTTTCAGGATTCTTTGATGTATAGGAAGTTCAAAAGAACAGCATTTATTTGAAGTAAAAGTCTTTTGATTTATTGTATCCTTGCTGAATAAAAGTGTGTATATATATATATATATTTGATGATGATTCAAGTCATGTATATATACACAAAATTGTATACTGTTTCCCTTATATTATCAATATATTATATTATCAAAATTGGCCACAGGAGACTCACATGTCTCAGCTGACTGCTTGTGTCGGGATCACCCGAGACGGATGTTAATACCAGGTGTAAACAAGGCCGTACATTCGCACGACCATCTGCCTGCCGTTACTAAATACTACAGAAATGAAGCTCCCCTCTCAAATCTTCCAGACCCATCTATTTCCAATAAACAGAAATTCTCTCTTCCTTCGCTCCCTTTTCTTTTCTCTCCCTACCTCTTTCTCTGGCCTGTGTCGACTCTTTCAGCAGACCATCACCGATAACAGTCCTATGAAGCGCTCAGCTTCATCTCTGGGACATGGGCGTCCAGGCCACTCAATGCGGGGTGAGGACTACGCCATGGAGAGGGTCATCCCAGAAGAGGGTCATAGACATGGGCATCGCCACCGAGACCGCAGTCACCGCGCATCAGAGCGGTCCCTAAGCCGCTACACTGATGCTGACACAGGTCAGAGACGAAAGCATATATATTTCTGTGTATAAGAGAATAGGAGAGCTAACAGTAGTACCGGTTTTCTCTCTTTGGCTGTGGCCTAGCAGGTCTTGGTACTGATCTCAGCACCACCACACAGTCAGGAGATCTGCCACCCAAGGAGAGGGACCGGGGCCGGGCCAAAGACCGCAAGCACCACCATCATCACCATCACCACCACAGTTCTGTAGATAAGGAGCACTACGGACAGGAGAGAGAACGAGCCGACTACAGCCACAGACAGTCTAGAGAGGGAGACCGCCGCTGGTCCCGCTCACCGAGTGAGGGCAGAGAGTGCCTGACTCACAGACAGGTGGGTGATTCATTCATAATGAACATGTGCTCATAATGCATCTTATCACAGTTGAGCATTTCTGCAGCACTGAAGAAAAAATAAAAAAAGTATCTTAATCAGTAATTTTGCCTTCACTGTTTTCCAGTAAAATGATCTAAGCATCCTTTTTTCTTTTTTTTTAAGGGGAGGGGGGAGGGGGGAGGGGGGGGGGGGGTCAGTTTCATTTGAATTGAAAAGTTTGTAAAGAACAAACCTGAAGTTAATTTCACAGCTGCAACAGAATTCAATTCTTTTTGTTTTTTGTTTGTTTTTTCTTCCTTGTGTCCTCTCTTTCCCTGTGATATGTTGCTTGATTTTGGTCGTTTCATGGCTGTTTGCATTGGTCGCTCTGCTCTACTGCTTTGCAATGTCTCTCATTCTTGCATTTCTCTCTCTCTCTCTCTTTTATGACTGCGCTCTTTCCTCTCTTACTGCGGTGTGTGTTTGTGTGTGTGTGTGTGTCACCTCCTACTGTCTTTCTTCTTGTTGTGTGGTTAATTTTGTGGTTCTGTTTTATTTGCCTTGTTCCATTTTCATGTAGGGCAGTAGTTCAGTAAGCGGCAGTCCAGTCCCCTCCACCTCCGGGACCAGCACTCCCCGCCGCGGCCGGCGTCAACTACCCCAAACCCCTGCTACGCCCCGGCCCCACGTCACCTATTCTCCCGTGGTCCGTAAGCCCATCGGTGGCACCCCCCCTCCCGGCCAGCAGAACCGACTCCCTACCCCGACCTCCCGTCGGTTCAGTCCGCCTGGCCCCGAGCCCCCGCTTCCCCCTCACCACCACCCTTCGCCTCCCCACCACGGCTCTCCCCGCTCCTCCCGTCATGCGCACTGGGGCCCTGGTCCTACGGAGAGTGTGGAGGGCGACGGTTTCTACGACGACCAAGACTACGAGTTCAATCACAACGAGCCTCCATCTTACGAGCAAAGCCCTGTGCAGGGCAACCCTCACCCACATTCCCCCAGGACTTCCCGCCACAGCACCCCCTCTCAGGGCCACCCGCGGCGCATGCCGAACGGCTACCGTTCGTCCTCGCCCTCTCCACACCACCACGCCCCCACCCACCCGGGAGCACATAAGCCTCCTCATCCCAGAGGGCCCAGGAAGGGGCTTCATGAACCCTACAGTGAGACTGATGAGGATGACTGGTGCTAGCCTCTGGGACGGGGAGGGGCGAGTCCTTCCGCACTTTTCTGGATTGGACTGCCACCACGCAGAGCGTAGGCTCACAGTAAAACAATACTCTCACTGGATTGGCAGATCTGTCCGGGGAAACACTAAGCAGTGCGCTGAATGTCCACAGGGGAAATCAAGGCATGATTTGTTTCTTTCTATTTCTTGTTTCTTTTCCATTTCATCTGCTGCTAAGTGTTTCCCTGAAAGCGATGGACCGCTGACAGTGAATATGAAGACTAACGAATATGGAATCCTGTTCTTAGCCTTTTTCTGAAGAATACAAAAAATGTTTTGATAAGGAGGAGGAATGTCTGAACTTTTTCCCCCAGGACATTTCATGCAGTCCCTCCGGAAATGAGACGCTACAAACTCTTTAGCACTCGTTTAAAAAAAGTTGGATCACTTTTTATTTCACAAACTTGACTGGAGATTCATTTATTGCAAAAATCAGTCCAGATGCTGGGAAATATCGATGAGTTTTATCATCTGTTTACTGTTAATAATTATCCCAGTTGAGGGGGAGGCATTTGCCCGTGTGGGTAAGTTGTGGGTGGGAGATGGAGGTGAACTCACCTGAACTAAAATAGGAAAGCCCACCCTGCACTTCAGCCCCCCAAACGCAAGAAAGAGGAATCACAAACAAACAGACAAAACAGGAGAGAAAAACGAAAAGCTCCTCACTATTTCTTCTTCTTCGGCTTCGTCTTCTGCTTCTCATTGGAAACACTGGAGTTTGAATCTTCTGTTGCACTGCCCACCTTTGTTTGAACTCCTAAAAAAAATCCTTTGGAAATCCTGCATGATTGAGAAAAAAGAAAAGAAAAAAAAGTTAAAAAATACACAGAAACTTTGGATAAAAGGGGGATGGGGGGGAAAAAATGTTGGCTCCTTTGTCATGTCCGTGACGTTCTTTCTCTCTCCCTTCGACACCCTGGGTCAGTGTCGTCTCTCTCAGTGTCGTCACCCGTCTCTCTTTCTCTCTCACGACTCTCTGAGATCCCTCTCTCCTGAAGGATAGGGGAGATGAAGCCATTGCTAACGTTCAAACTACTAGTAAATGGGCGACCAGAGATGTTTATTTTTGTTGTACCAGATTTGGTGCCAAATACCACATACAATAAAGATTGTGAATAAAAAATAAACAGATAGCACAATTACTTTTTAAGCTGGAAACATTTGATAACATTTTATTTACATTCCTCTATCACTGTATAGATAATTTGCTCACTTGCACAAAAATGCAGATATAGTAGCACATAAAATACACAACCATATAACAGGCAAAGGATGAATAAACATGCTCTTCCAGTCTTCCAGGGTACATGCAGAGAAAGAGAAATGGGGGAGAAGAGAGAGAGAGAGAACCTCTCCATCTTTACATATGATTTCATGTTGATAATGACAATGTGTGTATAAAGATGATCACATAAGTAATGATAAGTGATGATGGTGATGATGAAGATGGTGATAATGATGATGATGCTTTTAATTTCATTTTCTACCTGTTTTTGTATTTGACTGCTGCTCTTTGTATTGCCATACTTGTTTTCATGTGAGTTTTGTGTAGATGGTGTGTGGAGCTCTGTGATAGTGATCAATTATGGGCCATGACAGAAACCCATCTGACCTTCAGCCGACGTCCTCAGTAGCTCGACGACTCCGACTGTTTCTATGGAAACACTTTCTCAGCCATATCAGTGAGCGTTAATGACAGTTTGAAGCATGCATCTGATCTCAAGTCTCTGTAACTGTGAACACTTTTCATCAACAAGGAAAAAAAAATGAAAAAGAAAGTAGAGGAAGAGCTGACTAGTTATCAACCATATTGATATAAACATGATATAAACGTCTTCGAAGACGTTTCGATATTAAAAAGAGCGTTTAGATGTTAGTTAACAAGAATTAATTAGGTTGGCGTAAAAATCTTATATTTTATAAAACTCTTTACTGTCATAATCTTCCTTTTTAAATGCTGATTTTTATTTATTTTTTATAATTAGTTATTTATTTTATACCTTTAAACCAGTGGTTTTCAACCAGGGGACCAGAAGTCAACAATGACTTCAATTATTAAATAAATTAGTTTTAATATATTAAAATAATCTAATCGCATAATAAATTGTAGTTAATTCAAACTGAACCCCAAAAAGGATACAAAACAAGCAGCTTTGTCATAATTATAGAAGACATACCAGAAATAGGGGGCCTTCAAATCAAAAAGCGTGAGAACCATTGCTTTAAACTGACCTAAAAAAAATCCCTAAGACATTTCAATGTGTAGGTAAATGTGAGAAGGTAACTGAGCTCCACTACCTCTACTCAATCAGCAGATGGCGCTGTGATCCACATTGTTTGGCAGCCAGTGGTTCTGGCTCTGTCAGTCTCACCTTTTTCTGTTCCATGTTTGTCAATGACCTGTACATTGAGAGTCGTAATATGTGTCTGTCACCGATGGTGCACCGTTCTGTGTTCAGGAAATGTAACACAGCCAGTCAAACTGCACAGGAACATGTAACACAGCCAATCAAATTGCATGGGTGAAACAATGACCGGGCCTTTTCTGCCAAAACTTGTCTCTTGTGTCCCACTGATCTTTGTGTCTCTTCGGCCCACATTACCATTGCCATCTCAGTATTCTTTACGAGGCAGAATCCTCTGTGGAATGACTCCGGATACACAGACACGCTGCCGATCGAGGCCAACTTTGCAGCATGTGCAAATTAGACGATGTGTGTAGCATTAACTAACATATTTTCACGCACAGTCCCACTTGAGTGAGTCCTGTATGTAGCACTACTGATGAAATTGTGGCTCTCCTTTAAGACTCTATGTATAAGTGTGTCCACAACTGGTGAGTATTGTCTTTGAGGATGTAAACACAAGATACAGAATCCAAGTTTCATGTCTCCCCTTGCTAGTTGAGCATTACTAGATTCTGTGATCATTGTTTCTTTGAAAACTGCATTCTTATTGCTGAGATTAATCAGTGCCTTATTCAGCATTATTTAGACTGCACGTCTCTTTACACATTTATACAGCTGCAGTGTGTTGGTTTGCAGTGAAAAACAGTCTCTTGATTTATTCTATCCACAAAAGGCATTTAGCTCGAGTGACTTGAGTTTTTATATGGAGAGCATCTATATGCAATACAAACCCGTTTTGAGTTGCAACAAGCGTATAAGGAAATGATGGGTCTATGTTTGTGAGCAATGTGTGTTTGTATACGTTTGTGATCAGGTCCATGAGGATGTGTTGGACAAAAATCAACACGTGAATGATTTTCAGTCATCCTAATTTGCATGCATGATGTTCTCTCAGCGTCTTGCTGTGTGTGTGGCTGTGGGGTAATAGACAAGCGATTGTCTGGATAGGACATTGACATTTCTCATTGTCTGTCATAATTCATTGTTACTAACAACCTCATGTTTGGCAAAACAAGTGACACTTAAAAACACAATGCCGATGTGAGAGTCACACTGTAAAAAGAAGAAACTAAAAACGCAAGTTTTTGTCAGAAAAAAAAATGTAGAAAAGCATTTACCTCGAGAACTGCATGTGCAATGTGCATGCCACAGCGTTTGATAAAAAGTAATCTGCAGGACTTTAAAAAATGAAATGTTTTGTAGAAAAAAACATGAGTACAGATAAATCTTTTTAAAAGTAATATATTCCTTTATGCTCTATTTTTTAAAACAAAAAAAAAATTGCATATTCTGGGGAGGGAAATTACGTTGATGCAACTTCAAGTTGTTTATTTCTTTCTGTTTTTCTGTCCCCCCCCCCACCCCCCCCCCCCCACCCCCCTCCCACCCCCCGCCAACTAGAAGGAGAGACACTTCAACACTATGTCCAGGGCACGTCAATATGACTACTGTCACAAAAAAAAAATGAAATAAAAGAGTCAAGAAGAAAATCCTTGCTGTTGTGCGCAAAACTCTTTTAGTTCTGAAATCCCCCATGTTCATCTTCCTCTGCTTTCACTACTGTTTTGAGTTTCTGACTCTTACACAATTCCAAAGGAATGTGCATTTGGCAAACCGGGTCATGATTGTGAGTGCATGAGTGCGGTTACACAGAGCTGAATGCATTCTTATTCACACAATTGACTGTGGTATAGAAAATTCTTGTTCTCTGGTTTAGCCTGATCTGACACATAGAGGGATCAGACCACAGACGTAGTCATAAGACACCTCCAGAGCTTCAGAAGGTTAAGTGCCTTGCTTAAATTGAGTATGGTCAGGAGAAAGTGCTCTGAGCAGAATTTAACACTTTACATTCTTGGTGCTGCTATGGAGTACCCACGCTGCTGACAAATGTTTCAAAAGTATCTTACACATTTCTTTCTTTCTTTTCTTATTTTTTCTCTCCGTTTCCCATTTTTTATTACAAATTATGGTCCTTATTTTGTCCCACTTGTGCTTTAATGGCAGCGCCGTTTGAGCAACAAGCATGATGATCATGTTATCCAGCATGTTTTTAAAGGCATCTTGTGAGCTTCAGTGGTAATATGAAAATCAAAGAGTTAAAGGGGGAAAAAACTCACCCTCATGTCATTTCAAACCTGTATGACTTTCTTCTGTGGAATATAAAAGAAGATAATTTGAGAAATGTTTCAGTCAGGTTTTTTTCACTGTATTTCAATGGCAACCAAAACTGTTTGATTACTAACAGTTTAAAATCTTTTTAATTGGAACGGCATGAGGGAGAACTATCCCTTTTAAATGGTCAATGTTAACAAGTTAAATAGCTGAGTTAAATATTTTTTTCTTTTAAATGTAGATAAATTCTTACAATTTTAGGTCTGGTTTCACAGACGGGGCTTAGATAGCCAAAGTAGCTTTTTTTAAAAGTAGCTTTTATATGTGCCTTATAAAAAAAACATAACTGTTGTGCGTCTTGAGACAAAACAATGGCACTGATATATTTTAAGATATGCCAGTGCAGGTTGCTTTCCATTAAAACAGCTCAAACATGCATTTTAATCTGTGAAACTGGGGGTTAGTGTATTTCCAAGGCTAAATAATAATATTAAAAATCATAGATTTTTAATGTGATCGCCGACTGTATATCCCACATATAAATCATGAGGCCGCACATAGACAGAGCATGTTGGCCATGGGTCAAAATTAACTTGGGCTTTGGCCAAAAATGCACCTGCACATTTAAACTAAATCTATAATAATAAAGTTAAAATTTTATTAAAAATATCGATTGCGGCATTAGAAAGTGCATTGTGTAATATTTAGGAGGATCTATTTACAGAAATGCAGTATCATATAAATAACTGTTTTCAGTGGTGTAAAAAGACCTTACATAATGAACCGTTATTTTTTTATTACCTTAGAATGAGGCATTTCTATCTAAATATTGCGGGTCCCCTTACATTGAAATGCGCTGACATGTTTCTACATCAGCCCTAAACGGACAAACGTGTTTCAGCACTATGTTGTTCTTTGTGCAAAGAAGCTAGCTTAAGTCAGCTAATAAAACACTGACACAATGATGAACAAGTAACAATTATATTCTCAATAACATATCGGTTTACTAAATTGACTAAACCTAATTTCTTAATTTATCTTTGTAAAGAAACCTCATTGCTTAACTGGTTACTCTCTGCTGTCTCAGATGATGACATATTTTCCTGTCGGCCACCACAACTTCTGGTTCCAATTCGCAACCTCACCACTAGATGCCGCTAAAAATTACAAAGTGCACCTTTAAATGTAGATCTGCTCATGTTGCATCATACTTTGAACGCGTTTTACAGGATAAAATTTTTATTTAAAATCTATTTACAGAGTATATTCGTAGCTTTGAGCAATGTGGCCAATCACAAACATATCTGATGATTTCTTGAATGCAATGGACAATCAGGTATGTTTAAGTTGGAATCGCCTCGCCACTCAAAACGCCATAGTTTTTGTTCGGTGCTGAGATCTGCACACTCAAATCCACTTGTTATAATTTAACTTGTAACAAAACATGTAGACAATATGTAGGCTAAATAAGATATGTATTGTACAGTTAGCTTAATTGATTAGCAGAACTTTTTGAAATTGCGATGAATTAAGATGAGTAACATGGCGATTATAGGCTAAAGGGAGCGCTTTTATGCATGCTTTCTGGGCGATGATCCATTCGGAATTTGAAGAAAACGCATGTAATGCTGCATTAGGTAAAGCAGTAGGCTATTTTCGAAACTGGCTGCCATGCCAAACCACGCCAGATAGCACACGTAGGCTATGTCTGCAAGATGTCTGTTAAATATCACTTAATCTTAAAGGAATCTGCTGTTTACTAACATCTCAGACGTCTTTAACATATCAGTTTTACATAGGCCTACATTCTAAATCATAAACATCTTAAAGACATTTTCTTAACGTCTATTTGACATCTGACAGGGAACGTCCTTTATTACAGATTAGCAAACACTCTTAAAAATGCATCTTCCCGATGTAAACACGCACATCAAATTGTAGCCTACGTCTCTGTGGTGTAGCTATGTGTGCTATCAGGTTTGCCTGTTCAAATTATAGTGGTTTGACAAGAGTGTTTGTGATGTGTAGGTTGTTGATAGGCAACACGTAGCCTAACTATTTCATGAGATTATATTTATTATATGACAGGATGGGTGTAATATATTTATTAGAATGTGTTTTTCACATCTAGTCTTACACTACAGTTGGTCCTCCGCCTTAATTAAGGCTGCGTATCTCATTTGGGTGGCATGTGGCTACATTATTAGTTTGTTCCTTTCGTTTTTACCCTTGCTCTATCCTTTTCTGATCCTACGTGTGTCTTTGTGTAGACTATAGTTCTGCTGATCCGAGTGTTGTAAATTCGTTTGGTCAGGAGATTGTGGGAGCTAACAGTGCATTCCTGTTAGATTTCAGATACTGGAGGATCAGGTTTCAGACTCGAGAGGAGAGGGGAGGCTCGTTCCATTAGCAGGACAATTGATGGGCCATACAGGCATTCAGCAGCTCCCCCTCCCACGGCTGTCTGCTGTATGTCGGCCAGATGTGCGGATGTGTGAAGGGTGCTGTCCTTCCTCTAGTCTATTAATACCTCCTTCCGTTCACTAGCACATTCCTCTCTCGCGCCTGCCCCACTTCCTGCTCCCTTAGGCTACTTCCTGATCCAACATGGGGTATGATTTTGCTGGGTCAACAAATATAGCCTACACATGGCTCACATGCAGATTTATCTATCTTGTACACCTATATACACCTATTTAGCCTATCATAATCTATTACACAAATAAGCCTATTTAATTCAGTGTTTGTTAATATAACGTGGCCACAAAGTGAATCAGGTTTTGAAACAAATACAAGATTGTAGTGTTGACGATCTGTTATAAACTACTATTATATTGATTCAAATAAGTGTATAGGTAGCCTATAACGTTTCATCAAGTCGGCGAGTGCTAAAAAAACAATAGAAATCGTGTGTTTGCGAAGGTAACCATAGAAACAATGTCGCTCGAGAGCTGTAGCAAAAATTGTCATTATTACTCTAACATATAAATAATAGGCGATTTATGAGTTGGCAGACTGTAGTACTACTAAAGGCACCAAAGAACAAATTTAGGTGCGCGCAAACTAGACCGTCAACAGATTGCCGCCGAAAAATATTCCTTGAAGTCTTGTTCACACATTAGAGTTTGGATAGTAGCCTTGTGATCCAATAAGGTATGTGTGAATGTATGTGCTCAAACAACTAGTATAGCTTTAACGTAGACTTTTAAATATAGAATTCAGAATAAGGGAAATGACTAATAAAAATGGGTTAAGTTTGTGTTTAACAACACTTAAACACAATAATAGTAATGGGCCATTAATTATCAGTCAAACGACTTAAACGTTTTACAGCTTCGTCTTTTGTTACCCATATCCTGAGCCGGTTATGGGGGTTTAAAAGAAGTGGGAGTGTGAAAAGAGACGACAGCAGCGATTATCCGGCCTGATGTGCTCACGGCCTCACCGCTTCCTGCCTTCCGCGAACATACAGATCCTGCCCCCTAGCCATCCGCACCTCCGGTCACGTGACCGCGGAATACTTTCAGCATAGCGCATACAACTACATACAAGCCTAGCTGACTCCGTCAGATCATTTCCTGGATTAATCGGTCTCAAGATAATGCGTCACACACAAAAATTAGATGTCAGAGAATATTTTATTGTACAAAACTGAGGTAGATAGTTCATATCATCACAATGTCTGTTTGTAGTAGCATTATGTCATGTTGACCAGCTGGAAAATCCCTGGCTACAATGTTTCAACTGGTTTAGGTACTGATTGGACCAGGAAGAAACCAGCTACAATGTTCCGAAACAGCTTAATATGGGTTTTCCAGCAAGGAGACCACAAAAATCCCAGTCAGTGTCATAACTGGACAATCCCGACGGCATGAGCACCATAGACAAATACAGTCTGAACACCACATGGTATAACCAGATGGCCAATAAATAAATAAATAAACAGATAAAGTTCATGTGAATGTCCGTGGAAGTTCTCTAACACTTCTCGCTGAAGTAATGACACCGCCGCGACATGTCTTGATTCCTGAATCAGAGAAACGCGACAGTTTGAACAAGAACCATCACACCTTTTTCCCAAATCAACCCGCTCTCCGATGTGCTGTCACTTGTTCCACTGTGAGTAATCAGCAGTTATGCGTCACATAATACGCTTCCGTCTGTAGTGCGCAAAGTTCACTTCACTATCACTGTGTTGTTGTGCCATTGCTGTTTGTCTTTTCAAAATGTCACAATTGTTCTTGGCATAGGTAGAAGTGACAGTGAGTCTAGCGCTCTACCGCAGTTGGTGGAATTATTCAGAAGAATTCCTCTGGCCTCTACAAACTCCAGTTTGGCTTTTTTGCACGGTAGGAAGTCAGGATCTGTGGCTGTTTTGCTCCGTCGCTTTCTGGAGTGACGGTCCGGTCTGGTTGGGTTGCAGTTTTCTTTGTCCACCGTGAGTCCTGCGGGGTTGTGTAGATGTGCATGACCCTCGAGTCCGGACCTTTGCTCATCCTCGGTGGACTGTGTCGCTATCGCGCGCAGAGGTGTTGTCGTTGAGCTCGTTGTGTCCATGGGCTCTTCTGTTTGCGATGTGTTCTCTGTGACACTGAGTGTGTCGGATTGCTCCATTTTCTCGCTTGTCAGTCGAGCAGAGTGGTAAATGTCCCTTGCAGATTTCATGACGAGCGTCAGCAACAGGCTCCGGTGGAGTCGGAGTCCACCACGCTGGGTGCGAGAGCTGTAGATTTTGCTTAACGCGTGGACCATAATCTGCTTGGCCTCTGCTGTGACATCCATCGTTCTTAGTTATTCAATTAACTTATATCCTCTTTTTAATTATACAAACAATATTTAGGCAATTTCCTCTGAGCTCAGTTTACTTTTACGGTCGTTTCATTCACCGAAGTAAACCTCAGCGTTAAGACAGCGGGCTTTATATAGTTTTAGTGACGTGTTCGTTTGTGATTGACACTCGGGCTCCTCCCATGAATTGCAGCTCTGTTCGAGGAAATAAGTCAGAACGTGTATCATTCTGCTTCTGATGTAATCAGTCAGAAATTTTTTTTGATTAAAAAATTAATGATCAATACCTCTAGACTATCAATGACCTTTATATATATATATATATATATATATATATATATATATATATATATATATATATATATATGAGATTGTTTTATTGTAGCCTGTATTTTATTTTAAATTATTGCATTTTTAACTAAAATGATATATTATATAATTACTGGAAAATACTACATAATGACAAACGCATAAGAAGTCCATGCAATTTTTCTAGCCTGGGATAGATGTGCTACTTTTATTTCCATGGATATATGGTTAGCTTCCGCATTCTCTTATGCCCATAAAAGGAACATCCGCTTGTCGGTCCGCTCTATGGAAAACCCATGATGCGTGGGCTCGTTCCGGCTACTTCCTATTGCCTTATTTGCTTCAAGAGAATTCGTCATAGCCAATAACCTCACACGACACGAGCGCGTCAAGCTTCCTCTGCCCATTTACGGGTGGATCCAGCTGTTTTCGCGTAAAACGTATAACAGCACCATTTTATCAAACGTTATGATGTTTGTTTGATGTCGTTTAGCCAAATATTAAGTTTCTAAATTCAGTCCACATTCAATTTAGTTTTTGGACGAAAGAACTGTAAAATTACAGAGGTGACACACGTGAGACGAGATATGCTATCAGACTTCCTTTGTTCATACATGGTAAAATCTGCTAAAATACTTTTTTGGTTATCAAAAAGGCAGTTGATCTATTCAATGGGATATACTAATAATAATAATGAAATGTTAAAGTGCACTATCAAACATCAATCTCTGGATTGCAGACATGATCAGGTTGTTAAGGAGTTGCACAAAGTCAAAGTGTTTCTCTGTGATCAGGTAAAGCTACAGTTTACGGATTAATAAACTCTCAATAACCTCCCAAGGTCTACATGACACTCTTGTATAGCCTGATAGAGGAAAATAGTACATTGAGTTAGTTCGAAGTAAGACTTAATTGATATCTATACATCCTTATAGGCGCTGAAATCTATACATCCATAGTCCGTCCTCACCTGACTTCCAGAGGGGCTGCAAGATTCCTTTTTGCAAATAATTAAAACACTTTCTAGCTCAGTACATTTATCTTTTTCCAATATAAATATCTATAATTCTTAAATCAAATTACATTTATTTGTGAAGCAATATATTAAGATAAGAAAATAAGACCTAATATCACTTTTTAAAAAGAAAAGAAAAATAAGAGGTCTTCTTTAAAACTGGAAAAGAGATCTGCCAATGGGTATTTTTTTTACATATATTTCATATTTTTCTCTTTTGAATAATAAATCAAATAAGGTGCCAAAAACACAAAAATCTTTGTTACAAACTTTTATTAAGATATTCAGCTGTATCCTTTGACTTTTCTCTTACTCTTTTTTTACAGTAGTTAATGTGCAATTACTTTTGATAATATTGGGTCACAGTTAGGGATTCACAAAGTTATTGGCACTTTGAACACAGACAGAATGGAGTGGATGAGCACTGGCGTTACAGGGTCAGTGCATGAGCACAGCTGGGTATGGGTTACAACTCATGCTGAGAGTGCACGACTAACAATCAAACTTCATTAGTGCTTCTATGTAATATACAGTATATAGATTTGTATAGGGATGTAGTCATAGAAAGTGAGACACTGCATTGTAAAAAAAAAAAAAGTTCACAACCTGTTTGTTGTTTTGAGTGTTCAAGCGAGCTGATGTCATCACCCATCCTGTCTGTATTTCTCTGTAATTCGTGATACCATATCCGGACTTCAATTTGTCGAGCTGTCACTCGTTACTTTACCAAAACATTTGCAATGTTGGGTTATAATCCATCTCATTTCAGGGAAAAGACTGAAAGCAAAGTGTTGGGGTGTGCTGGAAGAGAACGCTACACGCAGAGAAGAGGTGAGAGTATCTTTTTATGCTATTTAGAGTGGAATAGCAATGCTGCATTCTGGGTAAAGAGGCTTAGACTGACAAAAAAAAAAAAAAAACCTGCAAGCTAAAGGAAAACCTGTAAAATGCAGCGAGTCCGTTGCTTCAAAACAGACGGGTCCGGTTTCTGCCTTTGCAGAGAGGAGAGACAGTCACTATTTATAAAAGAGTTACATTTTTAATACACAGCTCCATACTCTCTCTTGCAAGCTGTCAGCAATCCACCAGGTTACTAATTCACAATGATCTACAATGCACAGTACCCCCAACAAACTGTTACAAGGAAGAATGACAAGACTTATGGGCAGTTAAACTCTCACGCTCTTTCTAGACCCTCACAGGCGTCTGCCTTCTAACTGCTCTGTGCTCCGTGACACAGTCAGACTGAATTGCAAGGTGCCGAGGAGCACGTCTATGAACGCGAACCCCAGAAAAAGGTGCTTTACTCGGGCACAGAGAGCAGACAGATAAGCAACGTGATATGGACATCCTGGCCTTTTTTGATTAACACTGGTCCCTTCATTCCCACTATATACTTGCCTTAATAAACCTATCATACCAGGCGAGACATACGTTTTTTCCTAAATAAAAATAATCCTTTAAAGGTGAAGTGTGTAACTTGAAACTAATTCACAAAAACAATGATTGCAGCGTCTTTCGGGCTGGTTGTGATGCTCAAACAAACAGAGCAACCTTTTGATAGCGCCACAGTGTTACACCTTTCGGGAAAAATCAACCATCAAATGGCTTACTTTTAGCATTTTAACATTGAAAAAAATTACACACGTCACCTTCAACTTCCCAGAAGGAGAAAAGCCATCTTTTTTGGCCACTAAAAGTCATCTTTCTCAGTTATGACACCCCCTGGTGTTGAATAAGTAGTACATTTAAACCGCAGTAACAACACACAGACAGCAGGTGGCGCATGGACACAGCGGTTCCTCTCCAGCGACGCATGCAGCATATGTGATCTGTGCCATCAAAATGGAGGACACATAAACACTGGCACAGTCATAGCCAGAGAGAGGAGCGCAGCCACTCCATGCCCAGATACACACGGAGTCCGTCTCCCGCAGTCCTCCTGAAAAGGCACCAGTGACCCAGCAGGCCTTTAACATCTAAAGAATAGCACACATAGCACCAGTTCATCCCTCACCGTGCCCCTACCCTCCCAGCACTTTAGTCGATAAAAAGAAATTAAAAAATACTCAGTACTCTATCATCAGTCAAACAACTCTATTTTGTATCCTTAAAAAACTTGGCAAGTCAACTCTTCACCTTGAATTAGTAGTAGTTGAAAAGTAAATACAGTACACGTGGTCTGCTAAAAGAATGGAGAAATGAAACAGAGAATGAAATGAACGCATGCAAAATTCCCAGATGTTGATTTCGTAGGATGTTATACATTTCTACACTAGAGGCATTATTGTATTCTGGTCCAAAAAAAAAAAAAAAAAAAAGGAATAGGTCACCGGTCAGACCAGAACCAGACTGCATTTAAGACGTAAACTTGCCAGGAGTTCACTTTATTTGCTACAACTCTAAAGCCTGAAAACAAAACAAAAGAAAACTACAATTTTCAGATATACAAACAGCAGGTAAGCCAGACTTGGTTATGAAAATAAAAGAAAAACAAATTGAGCTAAAACAAGAGGGGTGAAAGACCTAATGTAAGCCATTAATTAAAAAGACGAACGACCTGTTAAAAACGTGGTCAAAATCTGTTCAACAGTCTCTTCGATATTTACATCAGTATTCAACATGGTTGGCCGCAGACACAGGGGTGCATCCTGTTATGGGCCAGATACCGACACATACACATCCACGAAGTTTAGTCCAAAAACCATCGATTACGCTCTACAAAAAAAGGTGCACAATCCACCACTCTCCTCTACAAAAAGGTGCAAAAGGCTCTAGTTCAGTCTACGAAAAGGTGCAAAGAGTTCCATTTCTTCAGAAAGGGGGCGGCTACTGTATGTGTCCCAGGAGATCAGATGCAAAAAAAAACATCACTTATACAAACACGCGCGGCCTACCAATTTGGGCATGAAATATTAAAATCGCCTTAAGTATCGTATTTCTGTTTTTGTGAGGCATGTGCATATAAAACCCATGCCTGAGTGCACATTAAGACATCACATGCAATCCCATTCAAATTCTGATGGAAATCTGGATTATGCAAAAGTTCTCGGTTATGGCAAACCTTTAGACAGCCGAAGAAGCATCCGTATGAGAAGCCTCCGATGAATAAACACAGAAACAAACACCCTAAATCCCAGAATCAACACATCACCCACATGCAAATACACAGTGCCAACTATGTGCAAGGAATGTATACAGATGGTGACTTGTGCGGACACACACATGCTTGCCTAAGCGAGCACAGACACACACGCACGCACACATGCACACACAGCTGCCCAAACAGGGACATGAGCAACATGGAGAGACTTAATCATTCTGCTCCTCCTCTCCTGGGACACAGGCAATGTAAACCCTCCTCCACTCCCAAACACACACAAAATCAGGCCCAAACCTTAAGACAGTAAAGTGACTAACAATAAGAAGCACAACCTCCTTTCCCCCTGGGCTGTAAAAGTCTGTTTGTGTGCGATAATGGGGGAAGAAAGCTAAAAGGTTTACACGCTAAAAACATTTCGTTTTTATGTCCTACACAATTTTTCTTTTCAGGGGATAGTTTATCCAATTCTGTCATAATTTACTCACCCTCATGTTGTTCTTAAACTGTATGGAACACAAAAGAAGATATTTTAAAGAATGCTTCAACTGTTGTTGTGCAAACTGAAAGTCAGTGGGGTTGAAATTATCGTATTAATTGCGTCACTGGTCAAAACGGCCAATCGAATTCTGCTACGGGAACGATGGTAATCCAGATACAAGCCAAGCACCATTCTTTGAAATGTAAGATAATCCTTATGCAAAAATATTCCTCATTATTCTCACTATTTCCATTTAAAGCCCAATAACAAGGTGTCTCTTGAGGGGAAAATAAAAAACAAAAATAGAGATTTTAAAACAATCCCTCTCTCTCAAGCTCAAAAGGTGTGAGCAGATAAATATATTTTTATCCTTTACAGTCCTTAATCTTCTTTCATCAACTCTGAATTCATATAAAATCACGAACAGTGGAACAAGTAGAAGGGGAAAGGAGAAAATGGTGACATAAAAAACAAAGAACGTGGCAGACTAAGATCCCACATATATTTTGGGAGGAATGGAAGGAGAGGAGGATATCAGATTCTTTCCATTTTAGACAGAACGAGAGACAGAATATGCCACCTTCTTCTCCTCTCCTCCCTCACTACTTTCTCCATCTGCTGTTCCTTTAGATCTTATGACAAGCATTTTTCCTGTCTCTCTCCTGGGCCAAATACAATCGGCTAGTCTGACATAGCCAGGTAGCTACAAACTAATACATTCAAATTCAGTAGAGTGAGATCAGGGAACATCGGGCCTCCCGTCGCAATAACTTTTCCTGGTCCTAATTATGTATTCCTATAGCATCGGTGACTAGATTTACTTGCCGAGCATGGAGGCAAAGGGGATCTTCTGTGCAAAAGAGGGTTATTCAGCAAAAACAAAAATGATTGAAAAGAAAATAGCGCCCCTGGTATAAACCCCCCGTGTTCCTCCCGACACTAGACCGTGCTATCTCCTCCAATCTCCTACCCGACTCTCCCTTTCCCATCCCAGGCAAAAGCAGCAGAGCCCAGAGTCACGCAGCGGGGTGGGAGGCAGGAAGGAGGTGGGGCGGCAGAGAGGATGGGGCAGGGCTTTCCTCGCCAGGTCGCTCACTGAAACAAAGTGCCGTTGTCTCCGCCCACACCCTGCAGAGACTCGCTCGAGGATCCTCCGGTCTCCACCGAAGCGCCACCCTCCAGGCTTGCAGTCTCAAAGGTAGGCTCGCCGCTGAGGCCGTCCGCTTCCATTTTGATGCTGTCAGGAAGGAAATTGGCATAGGCGTCGCCCTCTGCCATCAGTAGCTTCAGCTTGGGGATCCAGCTCTTCCTCACCACGCGCCGAGCGTTAGTGCACATGTCTGCCGCAATGGCGTTCATCTCGCTCTCTTTAAAGCTGGTGGCGAAGTTCTGGCAGTAAACTGTTGACATACGGGAGAGAGTCATTTAGGGCTGCAGCTATCGATTCTTTTTGTAATCGATTAATCTAGCACTTAATCCATCGAGTAATCGGATATTTTTTTGTGTGTGTGTTTTATTAACAGAATAGTTATATTAAACTTGTGTCTATTTCAGTTAAATCTGTTATAAGTTATATACTATAAGTTATATAGAATGCAAGTTATAAAGCTATCTCATATGTGAATTTTCCTTTAAGATGTTATAATATAACCACTCTAAGCATCTAAGCATATTTGTGTATTCTGGTAGTTTAACGCTGAAGAAGAGCTGTAACGTGACTTGTTGTTGAACACGCAGTAAAAGCTGACGCACTTTTTGTTCCGTGCGTTTTAACTGAAAAATGAGTACTGCGAATCTTTATTAAAAACCAACAGGCTGGGGACTTTAATTTTTTTGTTGTTGTCTGTAACTATTTGGGAGACGTGAAATACAAACAAGGTCTCGCAAAGACTGCAATACAATATTTGTTCCTCCATCACGTCCCGGTGTGTACAGTGAATGCATGCTGAAATTATTGTTGCGTGGCTACATAAAACTTTAAGCATATGTGATGCATTGCTGCAATTGGTCTGACTGGTGTGTGTGTGTGTGTGTGTGTATGTGTGTGTGTGTGTGTGTGTGTGTGTGTGTGTGTGTGTGTGTGTGTGTGTGTGTGTGTGAAGGGGTTCTTTTTTTAGGCTATACTCTCTTGCAATTGAACGTGATAGTTACGTTTACTACTTAAAAATGTCATCAAAGCTAAAAATCATATCTAGTCAAACCGCATCACGACATCGCTACAAATACAGTATGGGATTAAAATCAGCGAACATCAATAGGCTTAGACTATGTTACCTTGTTTCAGCGAGTTAAGTGTATTAAGTGTGTAATGATCCATCACTTTAGACAATTTCTGCCGTTTATTTAAATATTTATTCTCCTCCATCGCGCCAACTAAATTCAAAATATATGCTTCCTGAACAGGTCCGTGTGAATAAACGGTCTGTGTGAAACAACAAATCCCTGCGCCACACGTATAGGAATTTAACGAGGCTTCAAGGCAGATATTTGGCCTCGAGGAATTTTTGTAATCGAGTAACTCGAGGAATCGTTTCAGCCCTAGAGTCATTTCTAAAGGCACGTTCACACCAAGAATAACTAAAACGACAATTACATCAGCATCCACACCCATAGATGATAATGTTCTAGTGGTATCGTGATTCGGTTCAATACACAATACTGATCTCACAATATTTTAAACAAAGCCAAAATAAAGTTTACATGTTTTTTTGTTTTTTTTTAAGTTTACTTCTAAGACATGATGTACAGTAAACAAAAAGTACTGTGGCTGGTTACATAAACTGCTAAAACTAGTCTTACAACTTAGTCATTTTAATTTTGTTTCTTCAAGAAAACTTTTTTTTAAGTCAGTTACATAAAAAGGTAGATTGGTCTCATTTGAATCCAAAAAGTAAGACTGATTAGCCCTAACTGCTAGTAGGTCAGAATAGTTCAGGGGTCGGCAACCTATGGGGTAACCTCTGGCACATGAGAAAGAGATAAAGCACCTCACACCTGCATTTCTGATCTACATTGTGAGGTAATTTTTCATTTTAACATAGCTTGTTTTAGGAGCTAAAATACTAACAAAGTGTGAGAATTAAACTGCACAAATCAGCGAAAGTCCACAACTCTGACAAATCACTAGCGTGACCGCTTCGCATCACATCCTGATAAGCATTCCACAATGACGGTGATGTGCAAACTCTGTTCACACGTAGTGGGGTTTAGTAGGGTCACATTGAAAATCTGTTATTCAAAGTCTAATCCAAACCTGAAAACAAACTTGTTGGATTTTGAAAAATTTTATGGAAAATTGCTTCATATATATTTAAAGTTCTGTACTATTTCTGTTACTTATCAAATAAGCAAGTTTGTGATTGATCAAGTAATTTTTGTTCATCAGGTTTCAAAATGTGTTCATATTTAAATTAATCTGTTGTGAACGTTATAGTTATCGTACTTTGTGTAACAGGCCTTCATAGGTACCCAAATGAGGTGCTCTGAGTATCTGAGGTGTACAAGTTCAAGAACTCACACTTAACAGCGTGCAACACGCGGCTGTCCAGCGGCTTACGGCTGGGGTCATTGGTGGAGGAACGGATGCCAGTTCCACAACTGTTGGCCAGAGTGCTCCTATGTGTCAAACAGAAACAGGAAAGTTAGAGGCCTTACACTTTCACTATTATGGAAGACATCTTTAATGTTTCTCAGACTTACCTATCGAAGAAAGCAGCCAGAAGCCTCCTTAGAAGGACTTTGTGCCTGGTCCCTGCACTGACGTGACAGTTCATCAGCTGAGCTCGTGAAATGTACACGCTGGTGCCTGTGGACCACATACATGAATCTCGCTTAAAAGGTGGGAAACTTAATTCATATGAATGTACTCAAGATATACAAGCAGATACATATTGAAAGACTGACAAATGCTTTATGACTCATCGATTTGCATGAATGCATTCAAATCCCAAAAATGAATACTAAACGAATGAATACTAAATCACACAAAGCTCAGAAAGAAATTCAGCTCTCCTTATAGCGCTAAAGATCATTCATGCGTTAGTACTGACTGTGACTTGTGAAGTTTAAGCTCTGACTTTACTGCAGTTTCTAATGCAATAACTTTTCAAACACAGAATACTATATAAATAAATCATATCTAGCTGCATTTGATTTATTAATCTCTTCATTTTTTTAATTCTTATTTAAAATAAGAATTTACTCATTTTACTCAAATTGACTCAGCCAGTCACCAGCTACTAGTTTTCAATCTATCATGGATTGAACAGCATTTTTTTTTATATATAGATTCTACAGTGACTGTCAAACAATAGCAGCACTTTAACACAAATAACTCAAGAACTAAATCGATTGGCTCTAAATAAAGAGTAAATTGGCAATATCAAACGTGTATGAAAGAATTTCTTTCATACTATAATATACACATGCTGCTGTTTTGGAGAATTTTTGTTTTTGAAACAAAATGCTCACCAAGGCTGCATTAATTTGATCAAAACTACAATTGTAAAATATAATTTATTTTATTTTTTAAATAACTTATCTATTTAAATATATTTTTAAATGTAATTTATTATTTAATGTTTTTCTAATTTATTGTGTAATTTCTGTCTTTCGTCACTTTTGGTCAATTCAAAGTGTCCTTGCTGAAAATAAGAATTCATTTCTTACATAAAAAAAATCTCATTGACCCAAACTTTTGAATGGTTATATATATATACATACACACACGGTGGGTTCTAAAGGTCTAATAAATACCATTCACATTTAAAACCTGGAATTGAGTTCATTAGAGTAAATGCATTTACATTATACTGAATCATGTTTTCTAGATGTTACACTGTATATACACCACTTATAAGATTGACTGGCTGTTTGTGTCTGATCTTCAAGTTGTACAGGACTATAGATGAAAAGTCAAAACAGTCGTCAATCATTATAATTCAAAAAACAAAACCTGCCTCCATTGGATGGGCGGGGGCGGGGTTACTAAAACAACATTTGAAAATCATTCAAAAGCTCATTTTCCATCATGCTCTTAATTAAACATTTGTCTCATTTCCATTTTTCCTGTTCACTCCTCCAGCGCTCCGTATTTGTTCATCATTTAATGACTTTCTGATGACATTTTTCCCAAAGACCTTTTTAGAGTTTGTCCTCTCGTCTTGTTTCAATTCCTCATTTCATTTTCCACTTTATGTTGCTTCATGTCTGGTCTTGTTCGAACGCTTTCTTTTATCGTATTTGTAAAGCACTTTGAGCTGCATGTTTATAAATGCGATTGCTGTTTAAATAATGTTTCAGTGATTAGTGGAATTCCTCTATTATGTGTACTGAACAGTTCCAGTCGGACAGCTCAGAGTCACTTAAGGCCACGCTTTACAGCTCATAAAAGCCTCCATTACCTTAGTCACTCAACAAAACCAGTTCTACACCACAATACCAAAACATGGCTTCTCCAAACACGGATTGACCTATCAATCACCACCAGAGATCATTTGCTTTTCATTGGCTATTGAACATGACTCAAGTTGTATGATGCTGGTTTTACTCCCTATTTGTCTCTTCTATAGATTAATATTATTTTCTCAGCAGATGTTTTCTTACAGTGCATACAGGGTGATATGACGACTGCTTGAGCAACAAAAGAATGATTTATCCCACTATAATACACCTCTCACTCAAGATGTTTTGGTTCATCGGTTGCGTTTTCTTAAGGAACAGGTACAATAATCAGACTCAGACCTGAAACTAGCTCCAGTTTCTCTGCAGGGTCACCTTCCTCGTAAAGTTTGGGATGACAGCGGTTGCCGATCTGAGCGATGAGCTCTGCAGGGAGAGAGGCGAGATCCTGTCGGCCGCGCATCCTAGGCCGCGTCTCTGAGTGGTCCGGGAGGGCCTCCACACGCTCACCTGCTGAAGACGAGAAAAAAAGAAGAAGAGAAAGGAAGTTTATGGAGAGTAGAGAAAGTGTGAAGACAAAAACGTGATCTCAACACACGCTGTCTAGACAGTTGTGAAGATTAAAGCAGCACTCATGTCTTTTGACTGAAAAACAGACAGATAATACAGACCTCTTGGGACTGAGACTAATAAAAGACCTGTGAAATCCAAAGGCATCAGAACACATTCAGTGTTCATGCCGTCTGAGAGAAGATAAGACTTTCTGATAAAATATTCATGAGCTCCAAACAGTTGAAGCATTTTAACAAAAAGTGTGAATTTAGCTATGATGATATTCCTACTTAAGAAACACAATAGAGAGTAGACAATAGTTAACTTGTTAAAATGGAAGCCAAAAAAAGCAGGAGCCTGTATACATTACAACACATACAGGATCAAAGCAAGTGCTGGTGTGGGAAGTGCTATTTTAAAACTTAAATGAAAATTCTGTCATCATCAAACCTCCATGACTTCTTTTTTTCTTCAGTGGAACACAGAAAACAACATTTTAACCATGTTCTGGTCGTTTTCTTTCCATGCAATCATGAACAGGGACTGGAGCTGGCTTTTTGTGTCATTATTCAGTGAAAATGAGTTGATGAGAGAAGTAGTGATGTTAGTCACATCTTTTCAAAGAATCAGTTGATACAGTTCACAAAACTGGCTTAAAATTAAAGTGAACAAAAGTGAAAGTGACATGGGAAGGCCAAATATGGTAACCCATTCTTAGAATTTGTCTGCATTTAACCAATCCAAGTTAGTATTCATTCATGAATCCGACTGACCCAATGAGCTCAACTGTAAACAGCTCACGAGAGGGAAAGTCTGAATAAATAATAGTTGCGGAAAAAACAACTTATTGTGATGTACATCGGAATGTAACAGATTAGCGAAAAAAGGAAATGTATGGCAAGAACTTGATTCTATCCATTGGTTGTTGATTGAATTGAACTCAGATGTGGGATTTGCAATCAACTACATATGTCACCAGATAACTTTTGAGTAGTACAGTATATAGACTACACAGTATACATAAATAGAATATATATAATCACATGTTTTGCAATGATCACTCAAATGTGGTGATCAAACACTTGTGTGACAAAGATATGTAATTGAGGGAGGGTGAATGATAGAATGAGAATGATACATTTGAGCTGTAACCAAACTAGTTTGCATTGCATGTTCTATTCTATATTATATTCTAAATACTGTTGCATACTCTTCACTTTTCATAATCTTCACTAATGACTTGTCTTTTAATTTAGTCACGTTAAATAAAATAACTTCTATCAATAAATATATAAAAAGTGTCACTGGCAAAACCTTATCATCTTCTATTATTAGTCTTACTTCCTCTAGTCTCTACCAGTGGAGGAAGAACTCAGATATTTTTATTAAAGTACAAGTAATATTACCATAATGAAACTGTGTTTAATTACATATTTAAAATAGTATAAAAGTACTTGTACATAAGTAGTCAGCAAAATGTACTAAATGTGAAACAAGGCTACTCTTTATGCAAAATTTCCCTATAACGTAGCATTATATGTTATGAGCTTTAACACTGTCTCTACACCGGACGTGGCCGCTGTTTCACACGAAAAAGCGCCCGTTACAAAGCAGAACGAGGCATCGGTTTACTGTCTGAGATTTTTTTTTACGCCCCATCCAGTGTAGACCACATCACTGATTATAATGGGTTCAACTGCATTTTGTCGCGTCCGGTGTCTTGTTCAGGCAGCAGCAGACGATGTTCGTTAAGGTGTCTTAACGATAAGTTGCTTACTAGTACCAGTTCGGTGGTGGCATGAGTCTGTTTAATGGTGATCTAACGCTACGTTCTCACCTGGTGAGACGCAATGCTATAAAGTAAATAAACAATGTCCCCGTCTACTCTCACAACGAGCTTATCATACTTGATTGCTACATTATATAGCTAGCCATGTTTCATACCTTACCAGTGGAGTGGAAGCTAATGTGTGCGCGTATCTTACACCATGTCTGAAGTAGAGACCCCCTTTTACTGAAGTGACTGGTGTCACTACATTGACATGGATCACCATTAGCAAACAATGGAGCTGGACAAACTACGTAGTTACACAATTTACAAGCATTTTATCCGCGTTAAATGTTCTGTAAAAAAAAATCATATCGCAGCATATACGCCGATATCGATATACCTGCGACAGGCTCATACCGGCCGATAAAATCGGCAGACCGATAAATCGGTCGGGCTCTAATTTTTAATTCTGAAAGCTCCATTTCACATTCATTGTAATTGCATGGAAAAGACTACGAGTACATTATTAAAATTTCACCTGTTCTTTTCCATGGAAGAAAAAGTCATCATACAGGTTTGGAACAACATGAGGTAGAGCAAATGATTATAAATAATGACTGAGTCAATTATATAAATAATTTTAAGAGTTTAATTTCATGCAGCAGAGCTGTGGACTCACCTGTAGCTCCCACGTTTAACATGCTGTACATGGTGTACATGTTGCAGATCTGCCTGTACTGCTCTTCAGTGCCATCGTCCACTGCCTCTTCCTCTTCCTCATCATCATGGTAAGAGATGGGGGAATCGCTGGCATAGGCACTCAATGTACCGGGGCTGGTGCCTTCAGGAGTGGCACTGCTCGTGCCGTTGCCATTGGTGCTGCCGCCGCCACTGTGACCCCCCTGGCCCATTCCTAGACCCATACCAAGTCCCATGCTACTTTGCTGCTGGATGGCGCTACCACGTGCCATCTCTTGGGAAAAGCGGGCCGCCTTCCTCATCCCTCCTCCTCCGGCTGTGCCCGAGCTTCCGCCGCCTTCCCGATTGCTTCCTTCCCAGAGCCGCTTGGCCACCGGCGCACACACCACAGAATAGGGCGAAGCCTCCGGTTGCTCTGTCTTCACCCGAGACACCAGGGGCAACGGAGTCAAGCAGGAAGTGGGCCGACTGGCTGCGCCGCCTCCATTTGCCGAGGCCCCTGCCGCCGTCTGGGTGACGGGACTCTGAGGCTCCGATGGAGGAGTTTCTTCGGTATGGAGGCCCTGTGAGTCGCAGCTGGGCGAGCTGACCTTCAAGAAGAACTCTGTGCCCTTCTCCATGATCTGCTGGATCTGGAGAAAGCCAGCCGTGTACATGAGCAGAAACTGGTCTCCGACGTTCATGCTGAGGCGGCCGGTGTAGCAGAAAGCCAGGATCTGCTGAAAGCTCTGCGGCTGTACGGCCGGGGGCAACTCCACCACCGTAGGGGTTTTGCTGCCCGCGCTGCTGTTGAAAAGGTCACGGAAGTAGGAGCTGCTGGCTGCCAGCACGGCGCGGTGAGCTTTAAAGGTGTGTCCTTTCACCACCACAGACACGTCGCAGTACAGGCCCTGTAGCCGCTGCTCGTTTAAACACTCCAGGACATTGTTGCCGAAGTTTGGGATCGCCATCTGAAGGGTCTGAGCCATGGCGCTATGGCCAGCTCCACCAGAGAAATCTGAGCGGCACCAGAGGAACAGAAGGAGGGAAAGACAGATGGAAGAGAAAGAAAGAGATCTTTGTCAGCAGCATTCTCTCAGCAGCACAGTAGTTCATCCCTTAAGACTAATTGCAACCGTCATTTGCTTTTGAAGCAGTAAAATCCACTAAATCTAACATAATTTATTGCAGAGAAACAAATGGTTATTGGCAAAAGACTGATACATTAAAAAGGTGGTGAAATGTATAAGACCCCAGGGATGAGCCTGTAGGCACGTTTAGCAGACTGGCCTAAAACATGCGAACTCTGAAAAATAATATGGGGGTTGGCGAGCCGCCTCTAAAATCCAGTGAGCAGGATGTGACTGCTAATCTGAATGAGATGGTGATTCAGCTGAGACAGAGATAAAATGGCACTCTTTACAGTACTACATCAGGGGAGGGAGAGAGTGCGAGAGAGATACTAAACCAGTGATTGAGGTCATAGTTGAGGAAGAGGGTGGAAAACAATGGGCTTTGACTGACACTGCAGTCAGTCTTATTACTGCTAAATGTGACACCATGAGCAAAGCCATCATTACAGCTCACAGCCGTGCTGCTGGGGAAATTCAATATATCCTGAACTTTCTACTTTAAAATTATAAACTGTGGTCTGTTACATTTTGAAGCAACAAATACACTTATATTTGTTTGTGTGTGTTTGGGGGGGGGGGGGGGGTGTTACTTTTTGATACTTTTTGCGAGTCAGCAGAAAGAGAAGCAGAACTTTCTGCTAAGGTACAGATTGACATTTTTCCATCAAAAGAAAAATGGTGGCTTATTGTTCAGCAATCATTTGGTGAAGTAAAAAACAGCCCTCAAATAATGTCAGCTAAACAAACACGGCAGAATAACACTGTGATGTGATATACTTCACACATTAAGATTAAACAGTGGTAGGCAAAACATCTGGGCACATGTTTCCCACACAAGCCATCCCATTAAAAATCACTGAATCTGATCTGATCACACAGAACTAACAGGACGTTCGTGGTAAAAGAAGTACCCTCTTTGTCTGACTTCAGGCTTGCTCCCCCCTCCCTTGCATGCACACACACAAGCCATAGACATCAGACAAAACGGCTTGTTTACAGTTGGCCAGAGAGCTGTGGCACACATACACACTGAGAGGCCCAGGGTTTATTTAAGAAGCTTTCCCTTGGGGTGGGGGAGGAGAGGGACACCTTAGGTATAGTTATCATGGTGTGTGAGAGAGGGGGGCACAACATTTTAAAGACTGTCCTCACAACTCAAACTGCCTGAATGAAACTTTCAACATGCAACCAATTGAGTTTTGGAGTCTAAAAACTCCTAGGCCTAAATAAAATAATCTTAGAACTTCAATCTTAATTTAGTAATGAATAATGAAGTATACTCATGAAATTCAAATTTCATAAACGTATTCTCAATGACAGATTCTATACCTTAACTAGTATGTACATCCAGGTCAACTGGGACCCTTTTAGGCAGTTTTTGTTTTTTTTTGGAAAAAGTGATTTCGAACTGAATGTCAGTGGTTCTCAACCCTTGTAACTTCAAGATCTCTTAAAATCAAAGGTGCTTGTAACCTTTTTGTTAACAGAAACTGTGGCTGTAAATATATTAAAATAATTAACTGTCATTATTATTATTATTATATTTACTTAACCAGTAAAAAAAAAAAAACTTGATCTACAAAAAAGATTTTGGAGATAACATGTTTTAACACATTGTACCTTCTTTAAGCAAATATTTGTTTCTTTGGTGCTGAAGAATTTCTCTGCTCAACTAGCCTACAACTTTTTGAAATGAAACATAGCAGACAAACATCACCAAAGAATTAAACAAATGCCACCACAGACATTTTAAATACAATTGTTGAAAAGGGCCAAATAATGAAAGTATATTTTGTTGTTCAAGGTTGTATGCTGCACACACACAAAACATGACTGAGTGAAAGCTCAGCAAAATGTGAAGTCCCTGATTTTCCATTACAGTAATTTGATGCATGTTACACTATTTATACATTTAGATGTATATTAGATTACATGTTATTAGTAGATTTGGCATTTTTATTGTTAAAATAACACTCAAATTTAATATGATTGTGGGCCCCTTAGCAAGTTTACCAAGTGCCCTAGTGGGACTTGGGACCCCAGTCGAGAACCACTGATACACTACGAAGAAAACAGCACAGCTTTAGAATCCTATCTAATACTGTGATGTCAAGCTTGTGTGATGGAAGTGCAGACGCAGCCACTGAACATACGACGGTGCATAAACTAACACTAATTCAGCAATGCTGAACAGTTCAGTAGAATATAAGTAAATAATGAGCAAACCTTTGGCCGCCAGCCCTGCCAGTACAGCAGTGTTATGAGGCTGTGTCGGCGGCAGGCTAACCGTGTGTCAGTCAATCTGCCCGTCCGTCCGCAGTTCTCCACTGGCACGGGCCGTGAAGGGGGGTGAAGAACGATGGCAAAAGCGCCCACTATGAGCCACTCTGTGAGAAATGCAGCACCTACTTGCGAGCGAGCAATAACGCAGGGGAGGGAAACGCAACGACGCACAGAGGGCCGCGCGAAACGAGCAAGTTTGCCGCTCTTGTCCCGTCTTTGCCAATGTACCGCACCGAGAGCGAGCGTGCCTACATTCTCGGGCCTAGACGGGTCCGTCTCGTGCGCGGCACCGCTGAAATGAGTGTTCGCCCCGTTCTCCACCCCACTCAATTACGACGGCAACATTCAACAATCTCGAACGACTGAATGAGCAGCCGGTTTTTAGCATCCTTAATACCCAAGTGCATACTTTTCAGTCCATAGCATTTCAAAGTTAATGTTCCATGGCGATTTGCGCGCTAGTTCGGATACCCCACCTTATATCTTATTTCACAGACATCAACAGGTCATCCCGGGACAAATGCACGAACTGGGGGCGAGCCAGACTGAACCAGCGCTGACAGCAGAGGGGGTCAGCTAGACTCCGCCAATAAGAAAATGATTGAACAACTCGTCGTCGCCACAACAACATCAATCACGCTCAAAGTGGTATCTTCAAACTAAATTCACAAATAGGAGCCTTTCGGTTAACAGATTAAAGAGATCCCGGAAATCGGGTTTTTAAATTAGCCAGATCTGACTCCGGAACATCTGCCAGCACGCGCGTTCAGCCATGTCAGTGAGGTCGGTGAAGTGGTTAAACTTTTTGTTGGTACCAATAGTCTGCGCCCATCCCCCACCGCACACCTTCCCCAAAACAATGCCCCCCAAACATCTCAGCGCCATCCTATTTCAACCAAAATGCCAGGACAGCCGCTCGCGCGCCGTCCTCGCGTGTCACGCAACCTCACATGACCTGCTGCGGGGATTTGAAGGCAGGATACTCACCCCTAGCTGGAGGCCGTTTCAAAGTGTTTCAATGGAGTCCGACGCGCTCGCTCTCCTTCACTCTCTCGCCTCGTCTGTCTCGCGCTGGAAACAGCCATTCATTGTGGGCATAGGCGCGAAGTCGATCGCAGAGCCATCGAGCCCGAACTCTTTTTCCAGCGGGATCCGGAGCGCAGAGCCACTGATCATGCATAGACTAGACATGACTCCCCATCGTCACTCAATCGCATGATCATCACAGGCGCAGCCTCAATGCCAGGAGACCTATCCAGCGTCGAGATGTATTTGCGCATAGGCTGGGCACAGCAACAGCGAAAAGAGCCACCGCCTCGTTTCCATACGTGTGCGCAAAAAGTAGGCCATGCCTCTACGTCTCGCCACACAGATCTCCAATGTAGAGCTCGCGGAGAACGCCATGAACTGAGAACAGCACACTGCGAGGAAACGTTAACATCAAATAAAGTGTGCTTATATTGAAGCAACGTTTAGTGTTGGGGTGTTTGACTGCGTCCTGAAATGGGTAACTTAGCCTTTAAGTTCGGTTCATTTGCTTTTAATATTTCTTCGCATATTTCTTAATTATAATAAGATCCGAAAATCCTCTATGTTTCATTTTAACAGCTCGATATAAAATAATCCCTACAAATATTCAAATGAGGCTTGTGGGCGATTCTTGATTGCAAATGCTCATCAAGAAATTGTATATGGGAAGCATGACATACTCACTGTTGTCTCGAATAGTCCATGTAAAATTGCCCGCACCATCTGCAGGTCATATAGCCAACAT
The DNA here is from genome assembly GCF_051911475.1 of Siphateles boraxobius. Classification (NCBI taxonomy): domain Eukaryota; kingdom Metazoa; phylum Chordata; class Actinopteri; order Cypriniformes; family Leuciscidae; genus Siphateles; species Siphateles boraxobius. The sequence goes on along the minus strand of NW_027509193.1, from coordinate 20,526,861 downwards.
CTATGTGTTGTAAACTACAGGGAAAACTATACGAACGCGTGACGTCACATGGTGACCCTATAGATGTCCTTACATTACCCCGGTGAGCTACATTTCCAATTGCATTTTTGTGTCTGGAAACGTGCGCACGGGCTTCCGTAGTCACGAATTATTGAAAGTGAAAACACTGGGTTGCCAGATTGGTGTATGTTTATTATTATTACGCTGTAAACAGGAGCACTAAACCAGACCCAGAATGATGTGTGTGTGTGTATATATATATATATATATATATATATATATATATAGAGAGAGAGAGAGAGAGAGAGAGAACTTGAACTTATGTAATTTTTCCTATGTATTTTTATTAGGCTACGTTAATTTTTGTGTGTGTGTGATTTATATTTCAAATATTTACGCATTATCCATAGTCTAAATTTCACATTACTGGTAGCCTACATAAAAAAATAAAATAAAAAAAACTTTACTGGCTGGCACATAAACAGAATTGATATTAAATTCATTGTATTAAGAACTAATTTAAAATATGAACACATTTTTATTGCCAATTAAATACATAATAATGTTAATTTTTTATGAGTTGTTGAATGTATCAACATTTGGTCGCAAATAGCTAGCTCATCTTAATTTAGATTAAAACAACAATTTGTAAACATTTTATTATTTATAGGCCTATGTACTGTCGTTCTATTTAACTAAACTGGCCTGGCCTTTTTTTGGACATAGCCATGTCCAAAATGTATCTGACAAATATATATATATATATATATATATATATATATATATATATATATATATATATATATATATATTTTTTTTTTTTTTTTTTTTTTTTTTTTTTTTTTAAGAGTTTCAGGCCCCATGTTGTAGGCTACCTTTTGTGGAAAGTACCGTTGTGAAACGTATGCATTGGAATATTCAAACAAAAAGGAGTAATGCCCTCTAGTGGCATTATTACAGTATCTCAGGGTGCAGAACTTTTTATTTTCTTCTTTGAGAAGCTCATGTAACCACTTTTATATTAGTCTCTGAATCTTCTGCATTCCAAATATTTGACCATTTAAGTGTCTAATGTTTACTCTTCATTTACTAGATATTGTGTAGGCTATCTAAAGCCTGTTACAGAGTTAGTTACATTGAGCATCATAGGCCATATGTGTCTAACTCAAGTTGTTCTTTATTTCAGACTGCATCCTGCACATCATAGAACTGTTGCACGTTATGTACTACAATAAATACTTGCTGAGCAACATAGGCGTTTTTGTTGCATAACATGTGTTAATGTATGATAGCACACCTGATTCTGCTACTCACTATTTTAGTTTTGTGTATTTATGTTACTATTAATATTTCACCAATTAATTACTTAAGTAGTTTGGTCATATGTTATGCGTCTGCTACATTTGCATATGAGAAGCAAGCAACCTACAACATTTCGATGTGTTCAGCATCTGCAGAAAACACTTAGGCCTACAGGAAATGTGTCACCACTGACGGCAGGTGCCGCGTGGCTGTGTTTGCCTGCTGAAAATTACATCCATAGTTAATTCACAGCTTGAACACGGATTGTCTGGAGAAAAGAGTCGTCAACTGACAGATGGCAGGGGCAAAGATGGAAATCGTTTCAGTTTAGGGAAACCATATCATACTGTAAGACTGATTGATTGATTACTTCTGCTCACCACTTGATGGCAGCACTTGTACATTGAAACTTGGTGATGCTAAAGCTGCTTGAAGAAGCATGAAGTGGAATGAGGAACAAATTAACCTTATGGGTCAGGGTCACACACGTTACGTAAAGACCCTGATAACCTCCAGACATCTGCTAACTATATATCCATTTGTAGAATGAATGCTGTTTTGACATGGTAGCCTATTTCAACAATTACACTGTGATATACGTTCTCTAGAACGGGTTTCAATCCATGATGCCACGGACCTCCAAATATGATCACCCTGATGCGAGGGCCCTCGACCTTAAAATCAAAAGTGTTTTGTTTGTTTTCTTTACCATTTTTCTCTTTTACACAGACCCTGCACACTCCCATGTGGTCCTCTAGAAACAAACGCATTCAGCTTCTGCTTACTTTTTAATATAATCAAAAACATCTGAACCAATTTTTCTGATTCTCCCGTTCTCAGATGATGATATTCACACATCAGACGTCTTAGCTTGTTCCCTTAATTTTTCAGATGCACTAGCTTGTCTTGTGTGTCTTTGCTCATTGCTAATTATGTCTTCCCATTCTTCTGACAACTAACAGCATTCATTAAAGACCAAACTTAGCATAGCTATTAAGTTTTATGATGAAACATTGGTGTGAATTTAACAGTGCCAGATGGAATGTGCTACTGATCATCCTGCAATAAGCAATGAGCAAGTAGAGCTAGCTAAATCCTTTTCATCCCCTCCTATGACTCTCGTCTTGGGTAATGGATGTGAGTTTCTTGTCTACTTATGTAGTTGTCAGGTTTTCTGTACACCAGAACCGGTCCTCAGTACCATGTTTCTTAAAGAGAAAAACAAGCACTCAGCGCAAATTCAGACAGATGGGGAGCGAGTGGTGTGAAATGGACTTGATACTTAAAATTTGCAAGTGTACTGAATCTGAGAAGGACATGCTTGTTGAATGGATGATAACAGAATGAACAAGTGATCGAGTGAGTTTTTGACCACAGCTGAAGCATGTAGTCTACAGCCTCTGCTACTCATCCCAGCATGTGTTCATTTATTCACGCCATAATTTATTCATCTTTTCTCCTCTACCATGGTCTCTATTTTCAAAGTGAATTTCAAAGTTCCTCTGTGAGAGACAGAAACATGATGTTCTTTCTCCAAGAGAGTCTTCTCATCACTTCTCGCTCAACACAAATAAAACCTCCATACATAACATCAGTATCGTACGTTTTTTAGTAGCTACTTTGTGGGCCCGTTTTACACATAGTTTGACCGCCAGTTACGAAAACACTGTGTCTGAGCCTCCGTTGCTCCGACTGATGGACGTGAGAGACTAGAGAGTGACAGTAATGGAGGGATGGAACGGGAGCGTGAGATAAGAAAGATCTGCCTTTTTTAAGCAGTGTCACACAATGTATCTTTTTGCTCTACCTTGGCTCATTGCTTGTCTCACTTCTGCGGCACGTTGCCATGGGAACACAGCTGCAGCACTTGAGTCATGAGTTGGGGAGGCTGGGGGTTGCTATTTAGTAAACACGTTCACATTTCTTCATTGGATTTAGCGAGTTGGATAAGAAAAAATGTGGCTTATACAGAACCTAAAGTCATAACTCTGCCAACGGTTTAAGCAAATGTGTTATTTTATACTTAGAAGCTTGAAATGTTCTCATCTTGGATGGTTTTACAAGTCAGCTCTCACAAGGGTCACTTTATAGTCATCCAACTCTCTGTATCTTTTTCTATTCATCTTATCCACCAACATGTTATTGGCAGGGTGGGCGGTTTGTTCCACTTTTTTGTTGTTGTTGTTGTTGTTATGCTGGTTAAAAGTCTCTTCACGTCTTGATAGCAATCACTAAGTTAAGTGGTCTAAATGCATTTATATGTATATGTCAATGGAAGGTGTAGGACCATAAAATGTTTGTCCAATCATTGCATTCGGTCCGAATATGTGCTTTGAGAAATGAGGTAGTTTAAAGCTGTCTCTCGTGGTGATTCGGATTGCTCCCTGCTGCGCACGTTCATGTGTTTGAAGGAGACGTGGCTTTGAAGACACTCTGAAGGGAGGGTGGGATCTCATGCTTTCAAAGCTAGCTCGATATTGCTAGCCACTCTTATCCTACCTTTTAGGGCTGGGCGGTATATCGAGTTTGTACAATATATTGATATTTTTTTAAACGATATGGAATGAGGTAATACCGTTTATATCCATACAGTAGTTTGATAGGTGCACATCTGAAAAATAGCAGATGACGCAGTGTGAGCTGCTGCAGTGAAAGTGCATAGTACAATTTGTCCTAAACATAAGTAACACAAACTTTGATGTCATCAACCGATCGGTCTGTGCAGCACCGGTTCAAGTCGAACAAGCCTATTTTTTCCGAAATAAGGTCCCATGAGCCAGAAGCGGAGGGGAGGGACTTAGGCTCTCTATAATCCTGAAATATACATATTGCTAAAATATTTGTTGTTGGAGACAATAAATGTGCCATATGTGGAATTTTAAACCGACAAGTATATTATTATGAAAGTGACCATTAGAATGGGGTAATCAAATGCAGGCTAATATAATTAGTTTGTGCTTTTGTTTTTATTTTCATTTTTAGTTTAGCCTTTTGTCATTTTAAAAACTATATTTTTGTTTTTAGATTGTAATGTTACAATGTTAGAATGTAATGTGATTTTAACCACCTTTTTGCACATAATATATTGCTTAGCCTACATTACATTCCCTATATTTGTTTCCATATCCTTCAATATCAACATTGTTTGGATATCATTGAGCAGGATGTGAAATAATTTTTTTTTTAAATAAATAAAGATTTTCTTTATCCAAATAGAAAAACTTAGAAAGTACTGAGATATATATATCATATATCGCCATTTAACCAAAAAATACAGAGATGTGATTTTTTGGCCATATCGCCCAGCCCTACTACCTTTAAGATTTCTTACACAGACTCAAGGCACAGTTTTTAAAGGGATAGTTCACCCAAAAATCATTTCCTCCCCCTTACGTCGGTTAAAACCTGTAAGAGTTTTTTTTTTTGTGATCAGTGTTTTTTTGTGTGTTTTTTTGGTTTGTTTTGTTTTATTGTTTGGACATAATCAGGTTATTTATTCTTCAGAATATATGTTGTGTTTCACAAAAGAAAGTAACTCATACAGGTTGGGAATAAGAAGTGATCACAGAATTTTCCTTATTTAAAAATAAAGGTTGTTTATTGTTGGTTCACAGAAAAACATTTAACATCCATGAAACCCTTCCATCCTGCATTGCAGCAAAAGGTTCTTTAAAGTGAAAAAGAGGTCCTTGAGGTTTTTAAAATGTTTTTTTTAAGGCTGGAACACACTACACAACTTTTAAAATCGGAAAAGATTTTAAAACACTAGGTATCATACACTTGGCGACCTTTTAAATTTACAGAGGAAAACCAGGGCATAATACACTAAATGACTGAGGAACTAACACTGCCAGAGTTTGAAAGTTATTACGGACATAACAAACTCACCTAGAAACAATTGCCTTGTTGCTAGGAGACTCATGACAAATAAAAACAATATGTTCTAAAATCGGCTTAAAATGTCAAACATGTTTGATATCCTCAGAATGGATGGAATTAAACTTTGAAGCTAAATAATTGGATTCTGTGACCATTACACACAACACAATTTTCTGTGAAATCTGTATACTCAAATCTGCAGACTGGCTCTGACTTTTGGCAACTATAGCGTCACCTTGTCCAGACTGTAAATTGGGGCAAAACTCTGGTTATCTAAAATGGTTATAAAATGGTTATCTGTGTTCACTAAAAGGTTCTTTAGGGAACCCGAAATAGTTATTCTATGGCAAAAACAAAAAACAAAACAAAAAAACATGGTACCTTTTTTTGAGGGTGTGGGTGAACTATACTACAACAACTGTGATCTTCTCCGTATCCTTCATGCTTTGATTAAGAGTCCAGAGTCCAGCCCTCAGCAGACCTGTTACACATTGCACATGGCATAATGCCTATTTTTAAACCAGAATATTTTGTCAACATATATATATATATATATATATATATAAACGGAAGCTTGAGCATGTTCACTTGACATGCAAGAATCAATGAGGTTCATTCTCTTGTTACGCAGCATGTTTGAGCTTCCGCAAAAACCAATGAGATTTGTTATTTTGCATCAAGCATATGGTTCAGCTTTTTATATTTGAATAAGAGGCTAAATTTAAACTGTTAATCATTGTAAAAAGCTATCAAATTTCTTCAGAACATTTTGACTAAACCGCTCGATTCATATGGATCTCTTTGTGAACTTGAAGCAACAAATTGGTAGTTGCTTGGACTGTCAATTGAGGGACAGAAATCTGTCAGATTTCATCTAAAAGATCTTTATTTGAGTTTTCAAGATAAACGAAAGTCTTACGGTTTGGAACGACGTGATGGTGAGTAGGCCTAGCCTATTTGAAAACAGTTTTTTTTTCTTTTTTGGATGAACTAACCCTTTAAGCGATCCATTTTGTAGTTTCCTGCGAGAACTGACCATTCGTGGAATTTGAGGATCCTCAAATGGTGCCTCAAGCTATTAAAAAAACAAACAAACAATATTAGCACATATCAACAGACAAGAATTTAAAACGGAAAATAATTTAGAGCAGCTTCTACCAGATGATAGTACTGTATACATGCAACACATTAGGTGAGAGGGTGGCTAGTTGGGAGGTGAGGGCAGATGATCTTTAAATTAAAAAGTGCTGGAATCTTCGTCTAACATAACAGGTGGCTGCATATTGCGGTTGGGATCACGCAGGAGTGGCATCATCCCAGTGTAGAGAGGTCTACCCCGATCTTCACTCTCTCACTCCCCCTCCCATCCTCATTCTGTATCTCTCACTGATCCCACAGTGTAGTAAAGCGGATAGGCAGCTAAACAAACAGCGAAATATTTTCAGAGAAGAAGACACTGACAGAGGTAAGAAACTTTTCTGTATTTATATCACCCAGATTTGCAATAGTCGATGTCAGACATGCCTGGGCGGAAAATATGGACCACCTCTTCACACTGTATCGGAGAGCAGGCATCGTAGTTGCCCAGACTGCGCATTGCTCTGAAGAGAAGCCACCTGCACCTGCCGCGACTCACACGCTTTATTTAGAAACCATGTAGAACCCGTCAACGCATTCACGCGTTTCTGGCGCAGCGCGTTTTCTGTCAGAATTTATGCGCCTCAAAGCGTGTATTTCAAGGCAGTCGTTGAAGCGCAAATATGTAGGTTTGAGAAGATTTTTCTCGTGAGTGTAAATCGTGTGGTGCCATATGAATGATCCTGCGTCTCCTCACATAGAATGTAGTTCACTGGGAGCTGGTCTTAATATACAGCCATGTAAAAAACATGGAGAGCTACTGCAGGAGGTGCACTTAGGGCGCACCGTTAGATCGCCACTAACAGATGTGCGGAGGGGATTTGGTATTAACATAGGCTACCATGGCGGGGTTTTGTTGGCGACGCGGGTGACACGGTTTCTGTTCACAGCAGCATTAAGACGATGGAAGGGCATGCTCCTTTAGTATTTCATAACTTTGGCATGATTATTTTCATCTCATGTATTATTCATTAGTATGTATGAAAGAATGTCAGAAAGCTTTGCATCTCAATGAACTGTGTGTTGTGGAATTACATTCACAGAGGATGTGCGTGTTTGTAAGGTTGAGAGATTGAAAAATAGCTATTGAACAATGATTAAGGTTTATTTTAATATGCATCGACAAGTAACGGTGTGGCACTGCCTTTGATTTGTCTCTATGAAGTTTCAGTAGCCTAAATTCCCTGAAAAAACCTGTTGGACATTTTTTTCACGTTTATATTTTTTCCCTATTGTTTCGTTTTATAAATGTATTATATTATAAATACAGGCTACATAACATTCAACATAAATGCACTTACATTTTATATAGTCATGCAGTGCGTTTTTATAATGCGCGCGCGCTCGCGCACTTATGTGTGTGTGGCCTGGTAAAGACACTAAGATGGCAAAATCCGAAATCCTTGTCCTTTTGGGGATTTTTTTTTTTTGGTCCCCGTGAGGAAAACAGCTTATACATCATAATAAGTGATGATTTTTGAAAATGTAAAAATGCAGAAAGTTTTTTGTGATGGATAGGTTTAGGATGGGATAGAATATACAGTTTGTACACTACAGTATAAAATTATTATGTCTCTGGAAAGTCCCCATAAATCATGAAAACACAAAGTGTGTGTGTGTGTGTGTGTGTGTGTATGTGTGTGTGTGCGTGTGCGTGCTTGCGCGTGCATTAGATACAAACCATATTTGTGCAATAAAGATACGGGTCACTAAGCAATCAGCTCGAATTGTCATCCGGTCTGGAGCAGCAGGTGTAATAATTTTTACAGTGTATCAGTCAGTTCATATCACAGTGTCTTCCGTCTCAATAGTGAAAAAAGTTTTAAAATTGCTAATCAATGGCAATAAATGGCTTGTGGAAGTGTTTATAGCAGAGTTTAGCAGGATTACAATCCCATTGGTTTGCACAGGTGGGTGCCACAGTGTTCGATCTCACTCTATCAATCATAGATTCTCTGAGTAATTAACTCAGTTCCTCAGTCACAGGAGCGCTATGTTTTCACAGACTGTCCAACAGCTATGGCTACAAAGGTCAAGCCACCAGCGTAGTGAAGTGGAGGACATTTTCAACATCACCCTGCAAGCTTCATGATGATCTGGTCTTTAAATGTTTAAATGGGGTTGATGCTGCTTGTTGTGTGGTGAAACCAGCGAAAGGAAGGAAATAGGCACTAGATGATGTTGTTCTTCTACACTTAATGCATCTTTCTCCTCACTGCACGGGAAAGGCAGTAATTATGATGCCAAGCTCAACTGTCCCTTTGTTCCAAATACGTCCCTAAAGATCGAATCCCTGCAGGCTTTCAATGTGCCTTTTAATTAGAGCCTTATAATGATATAAGAGAGACAGAGACTGAGGGAGAAAGTATGTGTGTTAAGGGGGAGGGGTGTTTTATATTCTGCTTCCCATTAATGACAATCACTTTGATTTAGTAATGAAGACTGTGGCTATTGGACCACAGGAATGGTGTGTGTGAAGTCAGAACTGTGCCTGTTTTGTAATAGATAATTTTAATCACATCTATCACACATTTTTCATCATGTTGTTAGTGTGAAAGTAGAGAAGTGCTGATCTGTGCTAATAAGTAATCATATGTCATGCTGCCTAAGCAAGCCACATAATCAATAAAACATAAGAGTTGAGATGTGATCACTTATTATTACGGTAAAAGAATCGATGAGAGATAATAATCAGTGCAACTCTGCGTCTAAACATTTTTGAAATTGTTTTGGTTATATTGTAACTCCTCGGAAAGAAAGAAGTGTGTTTGCCCTTTGGGAAATGAGGAACCTGTTTCATCTAGTCAGTCTGTCTTGCATTTAAGCAAATGTTGTTGTAGTAATGAGGCTCTGGGTAATTAATAAGTAATTTGGTTCATGTAATATGTGATGGATTTTTATAAGATAAGATAGTAAACTATCTTTTAAAAACTAAACATGTTGGTAACACCAAATCTGACTGACTTCCCCTTCTAGGTGTAACATTCTAACATTTGAACAAAATGTACTGTTCGAAACTGGTGAAAACTCATGACTTGTGAGTGCAGTGGTGTAATTATGTTTTAAAAAGTGGGTGGTATGTGTGTGTGTGTGTGTGTGTGTGTGTGTGTGTGTGTGTGTGTGTGTGTGTGTGTGTGTGTGTGTGTGTGTGTGTGTGTGTGTGTGTGTGTGTGTGTGTGTGTGTGTGTGTGTGTGTGTGTTGTGTGTGTGTTGTGTGTGTGTGTGTGTGTGTGTGTGGGTGTGTGGGTGTGTAGGTGTGTGGGTGTGTGTGTGGGCATCGTAGTGTAAAATAACATTACAATGTCCATTCAATTTAAATAATGGGTTTAATCTGTTGTTAAATGAGAGCTACTAATATCGTTAGTGCCGAGAATTTTGACGTGAATAAATCCATAGATCCATAGATCCGCAAAGTTTTGCTTATGCACTTTCACAGTCACGTGGTAGCCTAGTACTTTCGCTAAGCGTTTCAGAGGTTCCGGGATCTAATCCGCACACGTATAGTTTTTTTCTTTCTCATCAAATGCGAATATGTTCATCAGTGGTTGTATATTAAGCAGGGACACGTTTATGTGCATTTTGTTTTGTGATTTCACTGGAACGAATTGTCTTCGCAACGACGTTACTGTACGTTCACACCGCCGCCGACTTGAGCTTCCAAAGCTACCAGAAGTAATTCATTTTCAATGGAAGCCGGCTTCTCTCAGCTGCAAGGAGCATCAAATCCATCGGCGTCGCGTTTTGGGCGTTTTGAGCATTTTGAGCGTCAATCAGAAAGTTGAAAGTTGCTCAACTTTATGGTAATGAGGTCTGACGCGGTTCAGCGGCAAGCAGAGGCAAGATGGCAGCAACCAATCGGAATATACGTCCTTCGCGCTGGCTGATTCCGGAGAAACATACGATGTAAACTTTCGTTCCTACCAAAACATTAGTTCCGAGAAAATAAAGGAGAAGCTAATAATCGCAGTTGCTGGGTTTCCTATCATTTATGATATTACGTTGTTTGCTTATAGGGACCAGTTCCAAAAGAACGAGGCATGGGATAAAATAGCTGTGATATTTTAAATTTTTGTTCTTAAAGTTGAACTTATTTTAACTTGAATGACATGTTTTTTAAAACGCTGTGACATGCGCAAGACGCGGCAAAAGACACGAAGCTCAAGCACACAGTCTAGCGTGTTTACATAGTTAAATAGAAAAGCAGCGAAGTGGAATGCAAAAACACCAATCTCATGTGACATTTCATGTTGTGACACTTCTCTTCTCCCTGCTACGTCAACGTACGTATGTTCACACCGCCGCCGACTTAAGCGGCAAAGAAGCTCTGGCCGCCCTGTCAAAGACCCTTGTCAAAAAGTACGGGGAAGCTTGTTGACGCTTTGGTCGCTCTGACGTAGCAGGGAGAAGAGAAGTGTCACAGCATGAAATGTAATAAAAAGAAAAAACGAGCAATACATTGAAGAAACCTTTTATAATGACAGCATTTTTATAACCGTTTTGGTCACATTTGGTCGGGGGTAAAAAAGAATTAGCAGCTATTATTATTATTATTATTTGCAATCTGTGTTACCGTGAGCAAATGAATTGCATTCCCGCGTAAAACAAGCGTTCGTAAATATTTCAAATAAAAGTTGCGCTCATTCACAAATGTGTATCACTGGATCATTATGGATAATCGCAAAGTTGTTGTGATTGGTGCTGCTTTATTGTATTTGCGGAGAAGACGTCGGAAGACGTTTTGGTAGGAACGAAAGTTTACATCGTATGTTTCTCCGGAATCAGCCAGCACGAAGGACGTATATTCCGATTGGTTGCTGGCGTTTTGCCGCTGCTTGCCACTGAACCGCGTCATAGCTCATTACCATAAAGTTGACCTACTTTCAACTTTCTGATTGACACTCAAAACGCTCAAAACGCCCAAAACGCGACGCCGAGGGATTTGACGCTCCTTGCAGCTAAGAGAAGCCGGCTTCCATTGAAAATGAATGACTTCCTGTAGCTTTGGAAGCTCAAGTCGGAGGCGGAGTGAACGTATAACGGTGCCGATCCACTTGTCTGTGCGATACTTCTGTCGCGCCGCACTTCACTTAATTCCAATGGATGAAGTCAAACGACTTTGTCGCGCCCGCAAAGCATTCTGGGAAGGCGCCGCTTCATTTTGAAAATTGTCGCGCGCCAAAAAGCTGGCCGATGCCCATCTTTATGCAAATGAATTCCGTTGAACGCGACGCGACTATCCAATACAAGTAGAGCATAAAGAGACGGGGGGAGGTTTCTCGCAGATCCTCTGTTCTGATACGCAACATTTCCCGCTCGGTCAAAACCACGCCCATAGCGGTAAACAGAGGAACGCCCATCAACGTACAAATGTGGGGGAGGTGTCGCGACAGTCGTGTCGGACAACTGGATCAGCACCGTGAGCGATAGATTGAAGCGCGCGAGCCACAAGAAAACACTGATAGCAGCTGCAAGGAGCACTGAGCTCGATTAAAAAACAACACATTTCTGCGCTAGAACGCCTCTTGTTTAAAAAATGAATTAAATTAATGCTCTGCTAGTTAAAGGGTAACTAAACACTAAAACAACTTTTTTTAGTTAATGATCTGTAAGAGTGGAGCTTCATAAATGCTGTTCATTGATTCCAGTAAATGTTTTGACATTTGGGTTTAAAGTGTTTTGATTCTACAATATATGGTTTAAAAACGTCTGAGTGCTGCCCTCTTCAGGTTGAACGGTGGCAATTGCAGTTGAATTTTCCTATTGGTGGTTGCGGTGGTTCGTGACGTAGCGGTTGTTGGTGACGTAGGCAGGTTCCCTTACAAAGACATGCATCTCAGGTGCGTGCCCCCCTCCGCTGGGCTCTGCCCTCTTTTCCAGCATTTTTCAAATATTGCCAGTGGGCAGAGTCAGGCTCTGACCAGGGGTTTAGTTACCCTTTAACTAAAGATGTTTTATTTATTTGTATTGGTACATCCGTGCCGCGAGATGTTTTAAAAAGTGGTGGGGACAATATCCACCCTGGCAAAAGGTGGTAGGGACATTTCCGACCCGCAAATTACGCTTATGTGTGAGTGTACAAATAACAAATATGGGAAATGAAACTAGACAGATGTCTAAACTTGAAAACTTGTGGTTATTATGAAGTAATCACAAAAACAGAATTTGCTCCTATCTAGTAGCCTAACAGAAGGGTTTGTCTATGAAGAACAAATTGTAGGGAAATCATGTAATGTATCGAGTCATTTTTGCCATGCTCCTTTTCTATAAAAACTGTTGTATTCGTGTTAACTGGTGGGATTCTCTCTGAAATTTGTCTCAGATCCGCCGGCCGTGCTTAAAGCTTCTTCTTGATTCTCTGGAGAACTGCTCGGGATGATCTCCCGGCCGTGATTAAAGTACTTAAAGGACATTTGCTGAAGTCTGTCTGTTTATTATTGCTGCGCAGAGCAAGTTAGTTAGGGGAACAAGTGAGAGATAGGGGAGGTCGATTGTAGACGAGACCCGGAAATACTAAATGTCTACTGTAGACGAGACCCAGATAGACAAAAAATCTACCACAAATACTAGACTCTTTTTATTTTTTTTTATTTTTTTATTTTTAGATTAAACTGAATGAGTGACCATGCTTATGTCTATGGTGACTGCACAACATTCTGTCATCATTTTAGCTTAGCAGATACTTCACATATTCTTACATCTTTAAATAGTATTTTAGACTCTATAATTGTCTGTAACAAATATATAATTTTGAATTACACATCGCATTGCTATGTGTTTTAGGGTTGAAGTAAATGTATGTAAATTTAATGGAAAATTACATTATCCATTTGTTGGGTTTGGGAAATATTAAGATTAAAAATAACTCTTTTCTATTTCAGTATTTTAAAATGTAATTTGAATTTGAATTTTCAGCATCATTACTCCAGTCTTCAGAGTCACATGATCCTTCAGAAATCATTATGCTTATTTAATGCTCAAGAAACAATTATTATTATCAATGTTGAAAACCAGTTGTGCTGCTTAATATTTTTGTTAAACTTTTTTTCTAGGATTTTTTGATAAATACATAGTTCAAAATAACAGCATTTGAAGTAGAATTGAAATAGAATATTTGAAATATATTTGTTTGTAACAACGTAATAGTCTTTACTGTCACTTTTGATCAATATAATGCATCTTGCAATAAAATAATATCTTAAAAGGAAACTTATTGACCTCGAACTTTTGAATAATAGTGTATACAAATTATAAAATAAAATCCTTAAAACATAATGGACAGTGTGAGCGTGGTTTGGGACTTAATTTTGTCATGATATTGCTACTGCTTTTAACATAAAATGCTTATATGGATGTTATTTGTATACTTTTACAATAAGAATTTTAATTTGAATGATTAAAGTTTTGTCATTTAACATGACCAAATCAAAGTATAAACCAGACATGAAGATGTAAATCCTTGATATATTAAATGTAATACAACTTCTACTGACACCTCAGGAGGATGTGCCTCATCATTTCATTCCTGTCGTTCATTTGTAATGGGCTTAACTGCTGTGTTACAACTCAAATCATGTGACATCACTCCTCATGCAGTAAATGTAGTTAGATGTTAAGAGACAGAAATGCTTAAATGCTTTTTGGGCACACTACACTGATACACTGAAACACATGGAGCTGTCTCACAGGTATTGTCTATGTGTCAATCTAGACATTAGACTCACACAGATTCACACATAGTATGCATTCATGTGTATGAATTTGCACTTGAGTGTGTGAAAGCAGATATTTTTCTAGTGAATGTGTTGCCTACCTAAACATGCTCATCATGTCACATTTGCCCAGCAAACAGCAATCTCGTCTCTCCAGATGATATACAACTTCCTGCCAGTGTGTGTTATGATGATGTGCTGATTGTAATTGTGGTGTGTGTCTCCTCATTACGAGTCTCATGATGATGGGTTAATGAGGCTTGCCTGTTTACCTTACTGTCACTTCCTATTGGCTGGCTCAGGAGGCTAATTACACTCCCAGTACTATGGGAGGGGGGCCCTAAATTACCTTAAGCACTGCTATTACAATGTGGATTTGTTAGACCGTGTATGCTTACAGTCTGCGTACATGTTTGTTGTGTAAGTTCATTTATTCAAATTAATACAAACAGTAGGCCTACTACATATGAAATGTTGCCTAAAGTTGTCATGTGAAAGTGATAGCATTCATTTTTTATATTTTCAAGTGTGGCGCTAACCTGTGTAAAACTCTCCAGTATGATGGTTGGTTGCCAGGTTTTTGCTATGCAGTTGGTTGTTTGTTTGTTGCTGTGTGGTTACTAGGGTGTTGTGAGTGGTTGTTAGATTGTTGTTTACAAGACCAAGACAAAAAAAGAGCCCAACCTCAAGCCTCCGTGATATGTGTGAGTCCTCTTTTCAGTGTAAGTCTGCAACATGTGAAATGTAAGTCTGTTTGGTGGGAAAATAAGTACTTTTAAAAGTAATAGCACACCTCTCTTTTATCATGTGTTTCATGTTCAAACCACAAACAGTGTGAGTTAGAGTGTGGAGAAAAAAAATGATTAACATTCTCTCTGCATTTAAGTAAACTCATATCCTCAGACCAGACCTGTCATTTTCTTTCTCTGTCTTATTCCTTCACCAATACATTAGCACATCACATTAAAAGAGTGATGTTTACAATGTCCATCTTTGTACTTTACCATCTCCGAGAAAATGACATTTCTTTCAGCCAGAACGACACTTAAAAGCAGACATTTAGCAAAGATTTGACATTATTTTATTACAGAGCGCTCTGGAATACTTGATTCTGATTGGTCAATTGTGATTGGTCGACCACGACTATGGTATCTGAGGATTCTGATCGGCTGTCAAGGTTTTCATCATTCATCAGCTAAAAAAAAAGAATAGTTCTGAATAGTTTTGAATGATAGTATCATTCCTCTGTGCCGTTATCTGTAGGTGTGGTGGCGACTCTGCCAATGTTTTACAATTAGAATGATTTTTTTTATCGTTATCGACATCTTTATCGTTATCATTATAATTATCGTCCCTGTTGTGGGTGGGCTTTTAAGATACCGATAACGCTAAAATCGTTCTAATTGTAAAAGAATAGCAGTCGCCACCACGACTATAGCGATAATGGCACAGAGAAACGATATCATTGGAATAACTTTCAGAACGATTTTATCCAGCTGACGAACAATAAAAACATTGACAGCAGAATCAGAATCCATCCTGCTGTAATGACCTTGAGCATTTAAAGCGGCAGACAAGCACTTTTTTATGTGGCAGGATGGGTTAGCACCCCTCCCACTTGTTTTAGGTTTGACCAATGGCCAGAGTTCCGGTGCGTATAAGAGCATGAGCTACCAGTTCCTTGGCATGCGTCATTATCCGGGGTCGTGACGTCATCTATGCGCCCTGCTGCTTTCTGCTGGGTTCAGCGTAACGTGTTGCTCGAAAAATTTGCCGAAGCTGTTTATCCACTGGCGGTGCTGTTGGCGGATCTATGGGCTTGGTTGGAGGGTTGAATGTGGACATTTGAGACAGTGTACGATTTATCGGTGCTTCATGCCAACGAGCATGTCGGAGACATTCGCCTCCATCTATCGCATAGTCTGGGGATGGTGATTCTGGGACAGCGTGCTTGGTTGCATGCGACAAGGACGATACCTACCTTCTGAATGAGTATTATTTGCCCTGTGTTTCGCTATACGACTTTGTTTGCGCTGTGCCTCATCAACTGCTGTTCTGTTTGGGTTCCGTCTTGTGTGTGCTGTTTTGTTGCGAGTGAGTCGTCTCGAGGGGACCGTTCAAGCGAACCGTTCTAAGTGAGCCATTTCAAGTGAGCGGTTTTCAGCGAAGGATGACTCTGTGTCTGTGATATGTTTTGAGTTTGTGTTTCCTTTTTTTTTTGGGTTATTTCCTTAACTATTCGAGAGCGAGTATTTTTGAAGTTATGTTTTGTTCTGAACCAATTTATTGTACTAGTGAATTTAGATATTTTTTTGTAGTTGAATTGTATTGCTGAATTTATGTGAGTTGTTGTTGTTGTTTTTTGCATAACATTGCTTTTTAATGTCCTTTTTGTTGTTGTTTGTTGGCAGGGCCTGGGCATCCGGGGGCAGATGAGAGGGCAATAAGGTGGTAGGGTCCTCACTGTGTGTCGTGGTCTTCTCTGACATGAGTTGTGGAGTGTGTGCACTGAATAGAGTACTCTTCATAGAGGTGATACCTCGAAACTGCCCTTGGGTATGCCCAGGTTTCCCTGCCGCCCACTCTAGAACCTAGTAAATTGAAGAGTGATTGCTGGTCAACACCTTTTACAGAAAAATAACTGTCTTTTAACAATTAATAAAATATATGTTTTCAATCACCTATGTCTCAGACTCCAACTGTGGTTAGGATCTGTGCGTGCCTTAGCTTAGATGTTATATTAAATTCTTGGGGCGAAATTACCCAAGTGGCGTAGTCGGAAATAATAAACTGAAGTGAGCGTGGGTATAAATTGTTACGCCCAATGTCATATAGAATAGAGCTGCCGCTCCCGCACCACTCTGCCACATTTAGAATAGAACGATATCGTCCAGTGTGGAAGCAAATATAGTAGTCTTTATAGTCACGTTGTATCACCCAAAGGGGGTTATTTTGTGATAATGGCAGTTTTACTGTACATTATCCCTTACATAATACAGTACACATGTTTGTCTAAGATCAGGATTTTATTTTATGAGTGTTCCATCTCAAGAAAGAAAAGAGAGAGAGAAAAAAAATGGTCCATCACTCTCTCAGCCTCAAATTGACGATCATTGTTGAGATAATGTCCGAAGAACAGTTGTTCTACACAGGCAGCAACATTACCACACAACCCTGATAAGAAAACCAGGGACAGAGAGGGAGAGAAAGAGATTATGGGAATTACCATAGATATTCCAATGTGTCAAATATGCATGTGTCAAATGCACATTCAATTTAAGGTCACTGTTTGCCCCTATTTAAGCATTTGGTCGAAATATTTTGTGATGTTGCTGGCTATTTTTTAAATCCTCTTGCCGTAGCAAACTTGTATTTTATGCTTTGTTTATGAGCACTAGAATTTGTTTTAGTAATTTGACCTGAAACTAGCTGAATTGTTTTATTGTGTAAGACCAGAATATCATTTCTGCTTTTGTATACTTCTGAAAGAGATAATTATGTACCTTTTTAGCTTTAGTGATGCAGTGCATTTGCAATAAAGGAAAGATTTCCGTGGAAACCAATATCCCAATTAACATCTGCCACAGCATTTTCATCATGCTTACTGATCTTTAATCACCTAAGCTAAGTTTGCTTTTTGCATTGCATTTGCAATATGACAGATCTGTTTATCGGTGCCTGGATAGGTTCAGCTGTTCAGCTGAATGACTCAGTGTGTGCAGAGACCTTGATCACGTCCATATTTGTGAGAGACAGGCACACAGAAGGGGTTAGCATTCACGTATGTTCATATATGAGCAAGAGAAGGCATACATGGTTAGAGACTTGTATGTGTGTGTGTGTGTGTGTGTGTGTGTGTGTGTGTGTGTGTGTGTGTGTGTGTGTGTGTGTGTGTGTGTGTGTGTGTGTGTGTGTGTGGTACCATCTGCCATCTGCAGCACTCCAGACCCGTTACCCCCTATCATCCACTACTAGTGAGAGTGGAGCATACAAACCTGGGAGACAGAGAAAGAGACAGAGAAGCTGAGAAAAAGGAGGATTTGTAGCAATAAGTAACCAAGAATATCTTGATGATCCTTTTTTCTCTCTTCCCTGCTTTAGATAGAAGAACCGCTATTCAGAGAGGAGCTCCGTATCACAGATACTAGTGTTTTCTTCTGCCTGTCCCAATTCAGTGTTTTGGCAATAACATTCTTCTGACTCTCTGCCCACTTCTCTACTCCCACCATCTCCCCCCCTCCCCCCCTCCTCTCTCTCTCTCTCTCTCTCTCTCTCTCTCTCTCTCTCTCTCTCTCTCTCTCTCAGTATTGTGAATGCCAAGCTCTCTGTGTTTTGCTGGTTAATCTGATATATAGTTGTACTCTTATTTTCATTTAATGGTGTTCGAGGTAAGAGCAGGACAGAATCTGAAAGAACAGGTTTCAGCAGAAAACCCAGTCTTCCAGGGGACGATACCATCAGCTGTGCATAAGTTGCAACTTTGCCTGGTTGGAAATTAAATGAGCGCTAAGCTACAGCTTGTGCAGTCGTAAATATCTAAGCGTTGCACTATTAAACTCGATTAAATCGCAACACTACATAATTTAAATACAGAAGCCTCCTACCTTGAGTGATGGCTGGAACAAAATGGCAAGGCGATTGGATTACATGAATGAGATCACATTCTGTGTGACAGACTTAAATCCTTTAGACATATACAACAACATTTACACTCGTTTATCTTTTGAAGTGATTAAACATTAAATTAATAAATTAATTCTTTCTAAGTGGCTCTTCACTAAACTAAACATTTTCCATGTGTGTCACCTTTCGGTGTATTAGTCACTTTTTATTAGGCTATGTATAAAACAATAAATTATTTATAAATTACATAACTATAACAAATTTCATGATTATTTATGTATCATATTTTGATGAAAAATGAATTTATTACTTTTGTTAGTTATGTGAGACAAAAGACAAACTAATGTGTACAGCTGATATTGTAATGGTCTGAGTGTTTGTTACTTTAAGACCTTGCATTCGTTGGGAGAATGATGGAGGCAAATATGTGCTGAGCCACTCTGTTGTGGTTTGAGCATTTCTTTAAACAAAATGCAATAGATAACAATAACATGTGTCATGTGAATCATTTGCAATGCACTATAGGTTACAATACGTCATATTCTGCTATTACATATTACTTTATGACCTACTAGCTAAGTTCTGCCTTAAAGGGATAGTTAATCCAGAAATGAAAATTCTGTCATCATTTACACACCCTTATGTAAATCCTAGCTTTTATGACTTTCTTTTGATTTACATTTTTTTGGGTTTGAAGACTAAAAATTTACTGTTTAATGTTATTTTTTTGTTTTATTTTTCTTTATTCATTTTCAAAATAATTTCAGAATATATTTTGTGAAGTCGGACTATGTTTGTGCATGTGTGCTGAGCAGAGAGCTGGTAGAGTTACATTTTGCTTAGAGGTAATGTTCACTTAGCAGAGATGTTCCAATGATGATGATACTTCAAATGTGTTCAGTTGGTATGCTCTTTAATAGAAAAGGAATGTTTCAACTGATGCAAATGTACCATTTGTATACCACTAATGTATACACTGAGAAATAGTTTCTTAATGTGGAAAGTGGATTTTACCATGTGCATTAGGTATACATTTCATTCTGTACAACCTCAGAGAAACATTAAGGCATGATGGGGTGAGAGGAAGGAGAAACATAGAGATGACGGGGGAAGGAAGGAGAAACCCAGAGAAACCATTTACAGCTAGCATGATGGGATAGGAAGATAGAGAAATGGGGAATAGAGAAATCTGGAATGAAGACCTCCTCTCATATAGCCTTATTCTCAAATGCTTGTTTCTCTCTGTCTGACACATGATACATAATAAATAGAAATCTCTTGGCAAAAGTAACTGGTGTAGCTTCCGTGATTCAACAATAATAGGGGGAAGCAGGATTTTCAAATTTACAGGGTAACTATTTCTTTAAGAACAAATTAGTGGAAAACCCTAGTGAAAAAACCTATAACAAAATCTATTTAAAATACATTAATTTCAAGCTTAGTACAAACCCATTGACATATTTATTGACAGACTTTCTGATATAAACATTATAATTAAACTTAATTTGGAGTAGTTCTTTATTGCACAATACTAACTTCTTTAAAGAATGCACTGTATTTCCGCTTTATACGAATTCAGAACATAGCGGCAACACAGTCGAATCTCACTGAATTATATGCATAGGGCAAAGTCAACGGTACATAGAACTGTACTGTCGAACTTGAAATGTAGATACTTGCCACTTGTTGAACCACTCGGTTCAGAAGGAAAGTTATGTTGTTTGCCTGCCATTCTTGCTCTGTCTGCACACAGTATGTGAACACGCTCATGACGTACGATGTCTGCGTGAACAGTAGTATGCAAACACACGCTGGGAACACATTCTATCATTTCATTCGGACCGAACAAACATTTTATGGTCCTGTGCCTTCCACAGATTATATATATATATATTTAAGAATACATTTAGACCACTTAACATAGTGATTGCTATCAGGATATGAGAAGACTTCCAACCAGCATAACAAAAAATGTTTCTGTAGAAATTCACCTATTGCACCTTTAAGTGCAAAATTAGTTCCAATTTAGCAGACTTTAAGCATATCAATTTAGTGTACCAAGTTGCAGGGTATTTTTATTAAGTACACAAATATGTAAATGTATTTGTAGTATACTTATATTACTTATATTTCAAATATATTTATTTTTCCCTGGGGAATCCAATTCAATTAATTGAGTTAGTGACAGATTCATTTTTAGATTGTAGCCCCCTAGTGTGAATTCTGTCTCGCTAAGACCTTACATATGGCTCATGCAACCCTTCCCAGGTCATTTGAATTCATTCTCTGACAAGGGGCACTTTCATTGAACTAACTGGACATTTTCTGTCTTAAAAATGTAATAATGCTTTAATAAGGTAGAAGCAAGAAACAGACAAAAAAATAGGATATGCAGCTTCCTGATCTGCCCAGTAGTGTTTTCATTACCACAATGAATTTCCCAGCCCAGCCCTGGATTTGTGGACAGGATGGCCCTGAATTGGTAATGGACCCTTTAATAAGCCGAGAATCGTGAAGTGAGAATTAATTCGCCACCCAATTCACTGCCCTTTTTTGGCTGAGGAATCATTGAGCTTGTTTTGTGCTTTCTGTTTTGATGTGATTCTCCCCCATACATACTGTTTGTACATGTCAAGGCGTGCTGGAGTAACGTGTTTAGTGTTGGAGTAACTGGTTTTGATTGAATTTGACTGTTGTTGAAAATGGTAATGAGATTCATGTCCTTTATTTTTTAATAATGTGAACAATAACTGAAAACACACCTAGGAAAGGTCTCATTTTTAGAATAGTCCTCCAGAGAGCAACTTCAAACTTGATAACCTTCTAAAGCACATAATCCGTGAAACTGTGAGGATTGCACAACTCCCACTGGATTTGTTGCTTCTTTTCAGCCTTTCGTTAGCGCAACAACTCTACATGAATGGTTTTCGCTATGTGTGTACTTTTTCCACAGAATTCCTCTGATACCCCTTTTCCACCAAAAAAGAACGGGTTCGGAACTGGTGCTGGTTCAAAGTTAGTTCGGAGTTGGTTCAACTTGCGAACCTTCTCAGAACCGGTTTGTTTTCCCACTGACTAGAGCGCCCAGCGAACGACGTCGTTACGTCACTGTGTACGTCGCCATACAGAAACGCTAGCAAGTACATTATTTTGGGATTATCTCTAACTTGTGTTCCATGAAGGCTTTAAAAACAATTGAAATAAGTAAGTCTTTTAATCTTTTCCTTTGATATGTAATCATTTCTGATTAGTTATGTACCTCTGTCTTGTGTCTTTTTTTCTTTCCGTTTATTTGTTCTATATTTTGACTGTTTTCTTCTTTGCTTACATAATGTTTTCAATAAAAAAATAAAATTTAAAAAAAGCTAGAAACGCTTGCGCCAACTTCAAGCATAATAATTACAATGGTGGACTACATCGTGTTTCTGCAAATGTTTCTCCTGGCTTTGCGGTCATAAAATATGTTTAGGACACATCTAAACCCGCCTCCAGCCCCGCCGTAAGCATGACACGGTGGTAAAAGAACGGTTCTCTGGTTCTAGTCCAGCAAAGAGTTGGTGCCGCTTTGGAACCAGTTTTCCTGGCCGAGAACCGGTTCTTTGGCTGTCGAAACACAAAGAACCGGTTCGCGAGTAGGCACCGGCTCCGAACCGGCTCTCAAAATGCTTTGGTGGAAAAGGGGTATGTCAGGGTTTGAAAAGTTGAGACAAACCAGATCCAGACTCTCTTCATAGTCCTGTTCAGAGCTGAAGCCAGTAAAAGACAATTGACATGTGTGCTGCAAAAAAAGATCAGATTCTGTGTTACGAGTCTGGCTTAGACTAGTTGGATCAAACTGGCTTTTTATTATAATCTTCTCTAAATTAATACACTTCAGCAGTGACAGAGGTGAACATGGTGCAAGCAACGCCACGGTCAAGCGTTTGATTCCATGGAATGCATGAACTGAAAAGGTGTATGTCTTGAATGCAATCCAAGTTGCTTTGGATAAAAGGATGTGCTTTTATTCAAACACTCAATTTCAAGTTCATGTAATCATGTTTCGAACATGTGACCACAAGTTGAGCTACAGTACACTGAGAAGTCTACTCAAGGACTCATTCATTTGGCTTCACTTAAGAGTGAATAACTGTTCGATTTGTTATTCCCACTGTTGCTCAGCAAATTCAGTTTTTTTAAATTAAGAAGTTGATTGTGTACAGTAATTATAATAAACTGAATACAACTATATTAGTTAAATTACGTAGTGATTTATAAAACCTTCATTCCTATTTTGGGACACTTCTTATGAAAGTTAAATTGCGCCAATATTTTCAAGAACAATTACAGTGTGTAAATGTGCATTTACCTGATGTGATGCTCAATAAATATTTTTTATTTATTTATATAATGTATCGTAATCTTAATTAATGTTGTTTTGTGAATATAACTTATACATTTTCTAGTTAGTTAGCTAGTTATACATTTTGTACTAGTTGATTGAAAAATGTGTTGTTGTTTTTTTACAAGTACCCTTATATATCTATAAAAGCTTTATTTTGAAGTGTGACTTCATGAGTGATGGTGTTTAATGGGCAGATGCAGCAGCACACAACACTGAGTGTGTGAATGTGTGTATACAAGAGGTCACTTTACGGGTCTGTACTCAGGCCTTCATCAGACTGACATGTCCACTCAAGCACAACATGTTTGCAAGGTCAGCAGTCACCAATGGGACTTCCATTTCTAACTCTTTCTCCCTGTGGACCCACACTAGTATTATACAGCTACTGAGGCACATAAACCAAGACACAGCCGCTAGACCAGGGCTAAATGTGTCCGCTGAGACTTAACAGGACTCTTCTCTTTTGGCAGTATTATATACTTGTTATATTATACCGTTCAAAAGTTTGGGGTCAGTATGATTCTTTAAAAAAAAAAAAAAAAAAAAAAAACATTTTATTCAGAATGGATGCATTAAATTTGTATATAAAAAATGATAGTAAAGACATTTTCAATGCTCACAGTTTCCACAAAAAATATTATTTTATTTTATTTTAAATTGTATTAATATTTAATTCTTAGTTGTTTATAAATTGGTGCAATGCTCTCACAGATTGAGCTAGAGATTGTAAATGGCTGTAAATAGTATAATGATACAAATCTGACATTTGGGTCACACGTTTGGTCGTTTTCTAAACTGCAAAATCTATGCTCATCTATTAACTCCTATTAATTCTCTGTCACTATTTCTCTGTATGTGAGTCATGACTGACTTCTATTTTCAGAACCATGGACAGCTCAGTTGCTTCTGTGCCCAATTTTGAAAACATCACATGCTTCAGACACTCTCCCATCACGCAGATATTAGCTGCATTCACATTCACAGGGTTCCTAGTGCAGCTTTCACTGCTCACAATGAGCAGGGCATACATGTAGACGTTCACTTCACCTTGCAGAATTCATTCACTTCACACTTGAATTGTGCAGATTACGGGCTTTGAGTATGATGACATACTATGAGTGAATAAATATAACATAAATTACCATACTTACATTTGATACAGTGTATATCATTAAACATACAGATATATCATTAAATATCATTCAAGTACACATATATTGTCAGAATGGGGGGAGAGGTGCAAGAGAAGGGGTTAACAATATGTTTGTGTTAGATTACTGTTACATTGTTTACTGGAGTGGAATTGTACAGATTTCACTAACCATTGAATTTGCTCTGTTTCCACATCTTTGATATGATACATAATTCAAATCAAAATTTATAACAGGACAGGGCTGATATGGTTGGATGAATATACTCTATTGCATTTCATATTGCTGATTCAAATGTTGAAAAACAAATTGACTAAAATTCATTGATGCTTTGTGCTTGAGTTCTTATTTTAAATAAAATCTAGGTAACTAGAAAACCAAAGACATGCATTTTAAAATATAGAGGTGAACATGTATTCTAGTGCCAGAAGAGTTCACTTTACTTACTATTTTACTGCAGAATGTAGCATTTAGGCTTCCCGTTGAGCCAAATATCTTACAAGATATAGCCTATAATGAAGTAGCAGACTTTATTTCCTTTCGAACCCTAATGTTCCCTTTACATTTTTATTAAATAATCTTGGTAATGGAAAGGGCCGGATTAATTAGAATCCTATTGAAGATTTTTTAGTCACAGTAAGGGGTGATCAATGTGATTTCGTTATGATTCGCTTTCCATATCGCTTTACTGTGCACTCCATGCAAAACTGTTAACCAGGATTAGCACAAACCTTAAGTGTTTTACTGATTTTGCACAGTTTCTCTGTCAGTAGCCAGCCCCTCAATAAGCTGCTCTTTGAGCGATCTCTAAATCTGATCTATTCCATGATTCAGCATTAGTGGATTAGTAATGATGCATTGCCCAATGGGATTCCCTCTCGCATGTGATTGGGTCAGAGGATAAGGAATCAGGTCAACTCGTGTCTGTTTTCTTTACTTAAGCATTTCCCACAAATCTCAACAGCGTTTGTATTTCAGGGTAAATGTTGATTTCCATGCCAAAGCAGGGGGACTTGATTCCCTCTCTCACACACACACATTTCATATCTCTGCCTGACAACCAATCATAATGCTTTATGCTACTTGTGCAACATGCATGCCTAATGTGTTCTGAGTGAGTCATGTCACCCTGACACGTTTGTTGACTTGAATTACTGCTTTTTTTGTGTATGTTTCCATGCACACATCAGTAATGTTTAACCTTCATCCTTTTGATGCTGAAGGTCCAACACAAATGCTCATGACTAAAACTCCAGTCCCAATGACTATTATAAAGCAGTATCAGTAGTTTTTCTTTTGAATACAGTGCGGCTAAGGCCTAAGTGTTTCTGTACGAATTGCTTGTGTGATTCAATGACTCACTCTTAAAGAGAGCCACTTGTTGAGTTCCAAAAATGAATCAGTGCATTTGAACGTATCAGCTGAATGAATCATTTATTGATTCACTCATGAAGACACTCACTTTTTGCCTCCTACTGGCGTAACAATGCAACTGCAGAAAGAGTCACTGAAAAATTCCTACTAGTTACAAACAGACTGACAAGCGAAACAAGCAGTGCAAATGTTGTGAGTCTGTGTGGGACAATGCATAATTAATATTAAATAACTTTGCCCAAACTAAATTGGACCAGTTTGTTTATATATTTTTTTTCACTACCAAAAACATTTGCCAAAACACCAAACTTTATGTTGGCTATTGCCAAGCTGTAAATTAAATTTTCAAGGAAAAGACTGATTTCCTTTTTAATAGCTACATAGAGCCACACACCTCACTCTCTTCTCACCCCGTTCACAGTCTGGTCATTCTTCCTCCCTCCCACATGACCTCCCTGCACCGCTTGATTAGGGCAGGCGAGTCGGCTCTTGGCCCGCATTCAGGCCGGTAGAGGGAGATTGAGTGTTGAACGGTGTTTATAAGCGCATGCTGTCATGCTCTGCTGCTCACGGGGGTTAGAATGGCAACAGTTGTGATGACTGTGCAAAATGAAATTATTGCAGTGTTGAGATTGTAACACACTGTGGTCCTAAACAATACAAATGCAGAAGGAGGGAGTAGGAGGAGGCAGTGCACTGATATGCTCGGTGCTGCTGTTCAATGTGCACCCTATGATACATCGATCTGGCTTACCTTTTTTGAGGTTTATGAAGCATGCAAATACAGCATGGTTTTTAGTAATGTTTCTAGATTGAAAGTATTTTCTGAAAGGCTAGCATACAAAGCTGGTAAGTCAAGAAGCTTTGGATTGAAATGATGGTTTGTAAATGTTACAACTGGTGTACAGTAGTCTAATTAGCAAGTATGGCCTGGTTATGTAAAGCTCATTAATTCCTAATGGATGGTTAGCGTGAGGCTTTAAAACAGATGGCAGAAATGGACAAGGAAGGGAGAGAAAGAGATTAACTGAGATGGAGGGAGATGCGCACAGTTTCAGAGTTGAGTGAAATCATCAGGAAAGAGGGATGAAGGGCGGGAGGGAGAGATGCAGCCTGTTCAAAGCAGTTCACGCCCTACTGACTCACTAACACTCCAGAGTGCCACATGACCACATGCATGGAGGCGTCAGAGCGCCTGGGGACAATGAAAGTGAGGGAAAGACAGAGTAGAGATAGGACAAGAAAAGAATGAAGTTTAGTTTCCTTTGCATATTAAAATGAACAAATCAGCATGAAAACCAGCAGGGAATCCAACCAATCACTTTAAAAAATGGACCAAGGTATATGTTTATTGAAGAAATCTATCCATTAGCATTCCCATTCATCTCTAAAGCGACTGCCACCTTGACCTGTTGATTTTAACCGACTAAAACTTGCACGTCACTCCACTGCTGTCGACATGAGTTTGAAAACAGGATGGCAGTTTCCCCACTCTGCCCATGAGACATGTGGTGCAGCAAAACCAGCACAGGGAGTGACTCGCCTCACCTTTGTTTGAAGATCTGTGCAGATATTTTGAAAGTGACATGTGAAGGCCAATATGTTACTCCATACTCGGAATTAATGCATCCAAGTCAGTGCACACACATTAGGAGTAGTGAGTAGTGAACACACACACCTGGAGCAGTCGACAGACATTTTTGCTGTGGCGCTCGGGGAGCGAATGGGGGTTCGGTGTCTCATTTCCTCCCGGTATTGAGAATCAAACCCACAACCTTCACAACAAATGTCTCTTACCAGTCTGTCTCTGTAACCATTAGGCCACGACTAGAATTTTTTTTTAGGTTATATTTAGGAAATATTTGTTGGGTTTTTTTTTTCTAGTCGTGGCCTAATGGTTACAGAGACAGACTGGTAACCTGAAGGTTGTGGGTTCGATTCTCAATACCGGGAGGAAATATATATATATATATATATATATAGTATTTTGGTTGTGGTTTTTGTTTAGAATTATACATTATCAGAACTACACTTATTTTTCAGTAGTCTCGCTGTTATAAAGGTGTGATTGATTAATACCAAAACAAATAAATGCTATTTTTTTGGAACTTTATATGTATGAAATAATCCTAAAAATGTATCACACTTTCCACAAAAATATGATGCACTGTTTTCAATATTGATAATAAGAAGAAATGTTTCCTGAGCAGCAAATCATCACATTAGAATGATTTCTGAAGGATCATGTGACTCTGAAGACTGGAGTAATGCTGCTAAAAAATTAAGCTTCGACATCGCAGAATAATTTTAAATAAAATTAAACTATTTAGATTATTTTTAATTTTAATAATTATTTTACAATCTTACTTTTTTCCCTGTATTTTTTTATGAAAATAAATGCAGCCTTGGTGAACATAAAAATCTTGTTCCTAAAACATCTTACTAACTTTAAACTTATGAACGATTGTGTATTTTAAACAAGTTACACTTTATACCAGATATCTGCTAGGCTACTTTGCTCTTTAGGGAGTACATTTTATGTATGTGATATATTTAAAATATTTATGTAAATAGAACAATTTGTCATCAAGTTGTAAGACTTCTGAAAACTTTTAAATGCCCTTTAATGATAGAGCATTAAGTTCCACAGCCCCAACGGCACGGAATTGCAGGAAAGACCCAGGTAATAAAACTTCAGGTGACTTTCCTCGTAAAACATTTAAAAAAAATTGGTCTATGCAGTGACACTTTTTAGTTTAAAAGATGAGAGTTTGGTAACACTTTATTTTGATGGTCCCTTTTGAACATTCTGTTGACTAGAAGTAACTGTGCAAACATGTCAACTAACTCTCATTAGAGTATTAGTAGACTCTCTGCTGTGATGCTCCTCCAACAGACATTCTACTGACTATAAGTAACTTTGCATGTACATGTCAAGTTATTCTAACCCTAACCCTACCAGTCTACTAACACTCTACTAACACTAATGAGAGTTAGTTGATATGCAGGTGCAAAGTTACTTATAGTCAACAGGACGTGTTAAAGGGACCATCAAAATAAAGTGAAACCGAGAGTTCTTGCTTGATTAAAACCATAGGACACTCCTTGTCATTGAAAATTTAAGAACAACCAGCATTCAATCACAAGTTTGACTCATCCGTTGGGGGAAGTCTTTTGATGCTCTGTCTGCACTTTGAATGAGGGAATGAGGACATCTACCAATAAACAGTTATGTACATTTGTATTATGGTCTGTTTTAGAGTGTTGAAGAGTCTTGACACTAGTTGGTCACACATCTTCGTGGTGTCATGAATCCTCAACAGAGTTGGGATTCTGGCTTTATCCACTTTAAAAAACAAGTTGGAATTGCTGCTACACATTTCTCCAGCCGATGGGGATGGTGGACCCATCTTCAAGCTTTGTCATGAGCCCTTCACTGCACAGGCCAAAGACTATGAAGAAAGCCAGAAATGTAGACTTTGACACAAATACTGTAAAAAATGCATTATAAATACTCGGCAGTCAGGGTGAAACTCAGATGCTGGACTTCCAGCATATGGTGCATGATCAAACTAATCTGTTTCCTTGTGGTTTACATGATGGAGTGGCGGGGAGATGATTATTGTTCCCAAACCTCCTTGGCAGGGAATCCTGAAAGCTGCCTATGCCCACTGAGTAATTTGAATGGGGTCAAACTGATGGATTCCTGTGCATTTTTTCAATGCCAAAGGGGATGTATGGGATCATGAGGTCCCCGTCAAAGTATTGAGAATATCTAAGTGCCAATTTTCATTTGCGTGCCATGTGCTTCTATTTATTCACTGGCCAGAATGTTGAGTCATCTTCTCAGTGTAATCCACTGCAATGATTTGCAGGGTATGTACCCTGTAATTTTAAAAAAGCCTTTACAGTTTGTCAGATTGTTGTGTCATAATAGTAGAATAAGTACCCCTTAGTTCTATAATACTTACAGCATAAATAATTTTTTATTATCTTGGTTATTACCCCTTAATTCCCCAAACTTTACATATTGTTCCCTTATACTTACATGTCCAAGTACTAGCCTATATTGGTACTAGGGATGCACCGATACCGATACCAGTATCGGTATCGGGCCCGATACCAAGCTCATGTACTTGTACTCGTACTCGTAAAAATACCCCGATACCAAAGACCGATACCTCACGTATATCCTTAGCTTATATTTCTTAATTCTTATGAGCACTCTTCCTGCAGTTATAGTGTTGATAGATTTAATAGTACACTCTAATATTTCACTTTACACTTTCGGCTGTGATTACATTGTTACTCAGTGTTATGTTAAACATTTGTTCTGTGATTTCTTTGGCACTTTATGACAAATTTGATTGTCTTGTTGTCTGTGATTTCTTTAGAACTTTGACAACTTTGTGACAGGCAGGTAAAAATTACATTCATTATGTCCTTGGTTTTGCCCTTTGGAGGTTATTGGACACTGTGAAATTTGGGCTTTGAAAATTTGTGATAAGCACAATAAGAATGATTTATTTTTTTAAGTTTATTTAAGTTGTTGAAAATAAAGATGCTGATTTGTTCATTAGTCTCATTGTGTTGTTCTTAGAAAATTGCCACATAAAACGAGAAAACCCCGATGTACAACAGGCATCGGTATCGGTATCGGCGAGTACCAGGAAAAAAATATCGGTACTCGTACTCGACCCTTAAAAAGTGGTATCGGTGCATCCCTAATTGGTACACTATAAATCCCGAAAGTTACACTGTAAAATCACTTTAATTATGCAGTACTTTCCGGGCTGTAATCTATAACGTTACCCAACATCCTTATGTTGTGGCCACGCGATGTAAAGTCGTGGCCTCGAAATCCTATGCTGAGAGAACTACATATTTTTATGTGGCCACGACATGAGGGAACGAAACGAAATTATCATGGCCAGTTAAATGTTCAGTTGGCCAGATCACATACTATGCTATTTTTACTTAGAAAACCAAAGTTAAGATTAATCGATTGGTTTGAGTACAATTTTGCCAAGAAAAAAAATAAATAAATTGAAGCGGGGCAATTCTTAATCGACTTTTTACTCCTTTCCTCCACTTCTGCAGTTATTTTTCTCTGTTTGCATCTACCGATTTCCCAAAGTCATCTTAAATGTCCAATTGTCAATGCAACTGCAAATTTATAGAGAACATCACAACATAAATAACAACTCTAAAAACAAAAATTATTGAAAGCGCAATGTTTTGACCATCAGGTGTTCACATCTCTCGTCGAAATGTTGCCCAGTTAGAGTGCGTGTGGGATGTGCACACCTTCTTTGTGGTTTATATTGTCCAGTGTGATGTACTTCCTTGTGGTCAAAAAGGAGTACATTTGGGAGTCACTCTGTCGTTCACTTTTTCTCTCACTTACTCTGTTCTCATTGTTTTCGCGTACGTCTCCCCCTGCACCTTGTAATGTGCAGGGCAAATGCAGGGTTAATTCTGCAGGTAGGTAATGAGTCACCCTCAGAGCAGAAGGCTTGAGTCCGGGGTGCGAAACTGGATGAATAAACAATGACTATAAACATTTGGCACATCGGCCTGTATATTGGAACAGTTTCAAATGTGATATGTGTATTTAGTGAGGGATCGTAGCCTATGTGTGTGTTTTTAAGACACCTGATGACTCGGGTGCTCCATGCGCTCACCTAGCAGATGGAAAAATACTGCTTTTCTCTGCAGGCCTCAGTTTGACTGCTGCTAAAAACCGCCCTGCTGCTTTCCCATAAGCATTTCAGCACTTTCACTTTCTCTCTCTTTCTTTTAACTGCAGTCTATCCTCACCTACTGCGAAACAGCCATGAGGCCCATAATGACTATAATAATCAAACAGGCATAAACAAAAATATTTTCAAATTAAACTGTTGTTTTATTACACTTGATTCACATTGGTCTGGACTGAGCAGTCAAATACAATGATATTAAACTGAATAATTGACCGTTGTCCATGGAAACATATAGGCGCAATTTCCATGTATCTTATATCTGTCACAATCCCTACTGTGTCTTGTGTTTTGTTGGACGTTTATGTTGAAGTGTATTCTTATTTTCCATTGCTTCTGTGTTTATTTCCTGTGTTTGGTTCCTTGTTTGTTGCCTTGTTCCTTGTTTGTTGCCATATAGTCACCCTCATTAGTTCTCATGACATCTAATCACTAACACCTGAACCTCGTCAGCCCCTTGTTAAGATGTCTATTTAAACCTCTGTGCTTCAGTTGTTGTTTGCACATTTTACAGTAAATCCTTTTAAAAATATTTTTCAATTTATTATAGTGGTCATGAAATAAGTGTTAAATGTACAATGATGAATAATAAAATAAATGTAAAAGTTCAAATGTAAAAAAAGAAAAAACCCTAAGCACTAAGCTTAATATTGCCAATGTGATACCCCTTGATTAAACAGTGAAAGTTGAGAGGAGGTAAACAGCAAGAACCTGGTCTAATCTGAGATGATTTAAGATGCCAATGTGTTTTAAGAAACATTTGCATTCAGAAATTGAAGCAGCTTGTAATTATTTCAGATTTAACAAACCTTCAGTTGATGCTGCTGTTGGCCATCAGCAATTTGCATCCTGCTAAAATCGTTCTCAATAGAATTTTCACTACAAATTTCTGTTTTATATGATAATCACCCTACATATTTAAATACATTACAATGTTTGTAATGCAAATGAACTGCAAATGAACTTCCTGTGGTCATTTTAACACCAAGACCCTTTAAAGCACAGTGAGGTGTGGTTGAAATATGCAATGTTGCTAAAAATTCAACAATTCACTCTCAAAGAGGACAGAGAGAACAAAATAAAGAACGCAACAGAGACTGAAGGGGGCCGCAGGGTACCAGACAGAAGTCAGAAGCCAAAACAAAGTTCACAACATTGGAAATAATATGCAGCGGTCCGAGATTTGATTTGTCTGGAAATCACAGTGCGACTGAAGTTATTTTGCTTGTGGCAAGCAGAGGGCCAAAATACAGATTAGGACTCAGACAAGAAGTCAAATCCCTGTAATAACAGACACCTTTAGCTTTCCTAGAGCTCTTGCTGGCTGTTATTTTCAACATTTTACCAAGTATATTATTGTTTATCACTGAGACCTTGGCTGAGAGGCATCTTGCACGGTTTATTTACCGTGATACAGTGTCAGCGGCAGTATAGTGGGTGTGCAGGTGGAATACGCGTGTGTATGAGAGAGAGAGAGAGAGAGAGAGAGAGAGAGAGAGAGAGAGAGAGAGAGAGAGAGAGAGAGAGAGAGATGGTATGGTATGCTGTGCCAGTGCACATGTCTGCGCTGATAAATTCTGGGATTAGTGTGTTAGAGATGCACAGACTGACTGACAATCTCTCCTCCCTTCAGTGCCACTGTGAGACAACTGAGAATTCATTAACTCACTGCACTCACAGACCAAGAGAGAGAGAGAGAGAGAGAGAGAGAGAGAGAGAGAGAGAGAGAGAGAGAGAGAGAGAGAGAGAGAGAGAGAGAGAGAGAGAGAGAGAGAGGATGTGAGTGTGAATTGAGACAAAAATGAACATGATGGCGTAGAAATAGAAAAAGCAAATATGCCATATTAGCAGCAAGGCCGTGAGCGATAGAGGCAGAAAGAGTGAGGGAGGTTGAGGGCAAAAACAGAAAAGGCTAACGGTGAACAGCAGAGGCTGGAGGAAGAGGAGGTGTGGAAGAGAAGAATGAAGAAAGGAGCGAGAGAGACAGAGAAAGTGGCTGTTGCCAGGGACAACAGCATAATAGAGAGCAATCCTCCTACACAACCTCTGCCTTATTTTACTCCTCCTCCACTGTGGATTGATTCTCTCTCCCTCCGTTTACCTGCCTCAAGTCATGTCTGCCGTGGACCTTGTCAGAGTCAACAATGCTTTATTGGCGTCATTGTTAAAGGGACAGTTCACCTAAAATATAACTCTGTCAATTACTCATCATAATCTTGTTGTTGTAGACATGATGTTCTCTCTTTTGTTAAACACAAAACATGAATTTAAGTAATGGTGACCAGTGACAGACACGTTCCATAAAAAAGCACTGTAAAGTATTATAAAAGAAATTTATTCCTCCATTCTTGGCATTGTTGTGTATTGATTTACCATATTTGAATATGTACAAATGTGATGAGATTTGAGAGCTGTTCAAACAAAACTAAGAGACCTTGTGAAAAAGATGTACACTTTAGCATACTTTTAGAAAGAGTACTTATCACAGCAATAATATACTTTAAATGAACATGCTTAAGTGTGGACAATGTAATGACACTTAAATGCATGTTAATTGCAAATACATGAAAATGCATTAGTTTAAATTTCTATTAATTATCTCTATCATTTATTTCTATCATTATCAGTTCATCTGAATCACCTGTGTTTAGTTAACCATAACCATCACCATCTGTTTCACCTGTGTTCTGTCAATCTATGTTCATCTGTGTTTGTATTTAGGCCCCATTTACACGTACATGGTTAATTTGAAACACTGAGACATTTCCCTTCGTTTGTGCCTTTCGTTTACACAAAAACGGAGAATTCGCCTCTGAAAACGATTCTTTCTAAAAACTCCGGCCAGAGTGGAGATTTTGGAAAACTTTGTTTGGAAGTTTGCATGTAAAGAAAAAACTGAGTTTTAGGCAGCCAACATCACAGTATGCGACAGAACTTGCACCTGCGTCAAAAGTGCAACCTCTTCGTTCAAAAGAGAAAGAGGAAGTGATTTGTTGATTTTCGGGATTCTGATTGGCTAACGAGGGCTTGAGCTTCTTGTTACACTGCTAGCTACAGGTTTGGCATGCTCTTAATGGCATATATACATGGGTTTGTGTAAACAAAAAGGTGGAGTTGCCGTGGGTGCCAGCCTGCAGCTCCAACCTGGTCGGTGGATTACTGACTATTTACTTGTCTATAATAATGCTTGAAATTTATATTAGTTAGGCTAGTTGTTTTTCTATGTGGTATTTTTGATTTTTATTCATGTTTTTCAGCTACAATTAGATGTTTTACAATACGACTTAGTATGGAATAATACTAAGTATTATTACTAAGAATAAATGTGGACCTCTAAGTTTTTTTATTTTTATTACCTTATTGGAATCGAATTTAGGAATCGATAAGAATCAAAATTGATAAGCAGAATCGGAATCGTTGAAATTCAAATGATAGCCAACCCAAGAGACCATAGGAAATGCATGAGCTCAAGTAAATTAATTATGGGGAAAATAAAAGGACAACGTAAACAAAATTATATATGAGGAATTAATTTAAAAACAAAATATAGCATATAGAACAAAATTAAATGGCTTATCAGAGCATTGAATCTCCTTCAATACTCTGACGTATTTATGTCTAATGTATTTATTTGAATAATTATCTGTCAGTGTGGGTAAATCTGGAAACCATTTTTTGGAAAAGTGATGTATGTTTTGAATTTGTTCACAAAATGAAGTCAATGAACATAAAGAAGTAGTAATATATGTACATGGATAAATATCTGTCTTTCTTTCCTTTCTCATTACACCTCCATCTCCTGTCTCTCTCCTCTGAATCTTTACATCTCCTCTGACTCTGCTCACGGTTGCCTGACTCATTGATTTGGGTGTGTGATTGATGGAAAGATCTGCCCCATTATTCCTCTCTCTCCCACCTTCCCTCTCCAATACCAATACCAGAACCTTTGCTTGTTAAATTACAGCATCTACCAGTCAGCCAATAAACTGATCTCCTCAGGCTCATTCCACCACACTTATCCCTCATTCTGTCTCTACAAAATATTCAGATGCTCCTCTGTCTCTTATCGCTCTCGCCTTTCTGGAATGAGTCTGGAGATCTGATTTGTAACTGATGATGTTGATTGTGTTACTTGGTTCTGTTTTGTCAACACATTCTAAATCTCAACTCGTCATATGTTGGCGCTTTTTAAAGCCCAGGGTACTACTTTATTGTCATTTTTCGACGTGCAGGGTACATCACACATCGTACATACGACGGGCAAGGGAATTTTATTTTCAAAATGAAATAAGATATATTGCGGTGAAATTATTGCCATTATGACCATTTGCCATTTTGCCACCAATTTGCCATGTTTGAGCATATAACCCAACCTCTACCCCTAAACCCATTTGTCTATAAAATAAAATAAACACAAGATAGGCAAATATCACTACAGTCACAATTTATTCAAAAAATACAAATATTCTGTGTTCCAAGGCAAAACGATTGATTTGTGTGAGGAAAAGACCCAAAAGTGATCACGTCTCCATCCGTCATAACATTAAAAAATTGCTGCCCGAAGAAGCGAGAAGTGAGAAGTTTGAGAAATAGCATTGGCTCTCGTGTTGTCTCGTGACCTATTGTGTCATTCTAATGTTCGGGTGTATCTTTTTGTATCTGCTCTAAGACACAAAGGTTGAGGATCCAAATGCAGTATTTATTGGAAAGGGTAATCCAAAGACGAAATCCAAATCCAGGCAAGGGTCTTACACAAACAAGCAATCCAAACAATAACAGAAAAGGGCTGAGGCAGGGAGAGAAATCCGAGGGAACAGGCAGAGAATCAAGGTAACCAGGACACTGGAGAAACATGATACAAACACGCTCAGAATTGCAGTATAAACACTAAACAAGACTTTGCAGGGAATGAATGTGAAAACCAGGCTTCCCTATCACTCATGTTCGACGTAACATCAACGTGACGACGTAATTAGGATCAATTCAGTGAACGCTATCATCTTCGAGTG
The DNA here is from genome assembly GCF_051911475.1 of Siphateles boraxobius. Lineage (NCBI taxonomy): Eukaryota > Metazoa > Chordata > Actinopteri > Cypriniformes > Leuciscidae > Siphateles > Siphateles boraxobius. The sequence continues at coordinate 20,490,534 of NW_027509193.1, read as the reverse complement.
TCTACAGAACGAGCCAATGAACATTGCCATGCGTGAATTGCGTCACGCGCCCCGACCCACAGCGCGAATATAAACAGGAAGCCGGCGCATGCACACATTGTCTTTCACTTCGGAGCTGAGTTTCCTGTAGGTTTTCTGAGATACAGAGTCCAGTTGCATTGAAGAAATCTCTCTTCTCCTCTTCTGTTCCAGTGTTGGTGTGACGGTGCGAACAGCGAGTGGCCACGAGCTCAAATCTCAAACAAACTGCTGTTATAACAGCACTAAAAGTGTTGTGCCGGTTCGGTAGGCGTTTCCCTCAAGTGTACTATTACACAGCGGCCATTCCCTGGGTGCCTCAGCACTGTGAGAGGGTACTAAGAGAGCATTTTTAGTTTTTTGTTTTTTCACAAAAAAGAGAAACACAAGCATAACACTGCATCCTTTTCAGGATGTCATTCCACTTGTGCATTTCTGGATGCGGTCATTCCCTGGTGCCAGCAGACGGCCACAATAGTTGCCTCTCGTGTTTGGGCATTCAGCACGGTTTGGCAGCTTTTGTTAATTGTTCCCATTGCGGGAATATGACTATGGCAGCGTTGAGATCGAGACCCGCTTACCTCTAAGGAAGGTGCTGTCCCCTCGCCTATACCCCGATCTAGTGCTTATTCTGGACCTCAGAATAGGCCTACTTCGGTGCTTAGCCAGGGTGATCTAAGAGTTACCGTGAGGGCTTCCTCGTCAAGGCATCTCCGTGGGCCCCTCACGCCTCACTAACTCTACCGCCGACGGAGCCTCCAAAAGAGCGTGCTGGTCCTTCTCATGGACAACCAGTCATGTCTTTTGGAGCTCCTCCTGATGACCAGATGTCGGTTGCAGCATCGGAGGTGGAGCTTCAATCCTCTGGAGATGAGGATTCGGCTGCGTTGCCCCCTTTGGGCAGTCTAGCGTTACCTGAGTCTGATCCAGAATGGGCGGTTACGCTTTCCCGGGCCGCCGAGAAGGTCGGGCTTGTATGGAATCCTCCACCACGTCCCGAACATTCTCAGTTTGATGATTGGTTTCTCCATTCTGGGACCATGCTGGTTCTCAGCGTGCCGCCCTGGTGCCATTCTTTCTGGAGGTGCACGAGGAGCTCACTAGGACGTGGTCGGCACTGTATAGTGCCAGAAGCCGTCCTAGTGGCTCCTTCCTCCTGACCGCCCTCGATGGCGGAGCGGCTAAGGGATATGTAGATGTCCCACTGGTGGAGTGTGCCGTTGCGATGCAACTGTGTCCAGCGTCTGCTTCCTCCTGGCAGGGCAATCCACGCCTCCCATCCAAGGCATGCAAGTTTTTGGCCGCTCTTACGGCGACGGCTTAAAGGGCCTGTGGACAGGCTGCTTCCGCCCTCCGTTCCTGTCCTGCAGGTCCACCAGGCCCAGGAGCTAATGGACATGCACGAGGGTGGTTCTGACCCAGAGCTCCTCCGGGTGCTCCTCCGGGAGCTCTGTGCAGCAACTGACCTCATCCTCTAGGCGACGAAAGAAACCACACGTTCTGTCGGTCAGGCGATGTCCACCTTGGTGGTCCAGGAACGCCACCTTTGGCTCAACCTGGCAGATATGAGGGACACCGATAAATATCGGTTCCTGGATGCCCCTCTTTCCCAGGTTGGGCTATTCGGCGATGTGGTTGAGAGCTTTGACTAGCAGTTCTCGGTCGCCCAGCAGCAGACGGAGGCCATCCGACACATCCGACACAAAACCAAACAATCCACTATACACGACCCCATTCCCGCGTTTCTGTCGCGTTTCTGTAGTTCTAATGAGACATAAGAAAACTACTAATTTGACTTGCTTTACGGCAAGCGCTACAATTGCTACAATTGCTCGTTTGTGATGTCGCAATACATCGTACTTTCAAAAAATCATGCATCATACTCTACCTTGTCTGTGGCCATTGTTGATTCCAAAGCCGGTGCTGGATAAACAGAGAGCATGTGCGTGCGCATGTGATAGTAGGCTGTGGTAGGCTAAATTATTTAAGACAGCGGTAATGGACAATTCCGCTTCCAACCTGTAGGGCGACCACGGAGGAAAAATCACTTGGTGTTGCTTTAAAGTTAACTTCATTAATTTATTATTTTTAACAGAAATTTGTTTGCGATCAAACAATTGTTGGACCCCCTGTTGAAGACCCTTAGTCTAGTTCAAAGCACAAAATAAACGAGTGATAAAGTCTGTGTTCAGTTTCTCCCTTTAACTTCATACTCCCTACACTCTTTCATCATTCTGGCTTTGCCTGTCAGCAGCTCCTTAATGCCAAGTCTGCCACCTTATTTAGATTCAGGCTAATTAAGAAAACCAAGTGGGTTTTGCAGCACTACAAACAACATTATTCAGAAGTTGTGCCAGCTCTTTAACTGTCTCCCTTTCTCCCATCATCTTTTATCTACAGCTCAGAGCTCATCGTTTCCCAGCCCCTGTTCCCTACGACAAGTGGATTTCAACCAAGGCTTAAATACTGCAGCATCAAGACCGCTTATACTTGACGTCTGCAGCCACAGACCTGGTACGGCGATCACACCTGATCTGCTGCACAAGAGGAAGACACTGCCACAGTCTCATTTTACAAAAGATAAACTGTGTAGCAGAGAAAGCAGGTGAGTGCTAACTGGCATAATGACACTATATTGGTACTGTTTAAGGCACTTTTTGTGTATTGATTGTTTAACAGGCTCCAGATAACCTTGTGAAATGGTGCATATGACTATCTATGTACAAATTCCCTGCAAAAGCATTTGTTCCATCCGTTTGCGTTTTTTTTCAACAAGCATCAGACCTGCCCCAGGCTGGCAAGCACTGTGGTTTGTGTTTTTGTAAATGATGATGGACCTGTCATGTCATTTCCACTCTCTTACACACATACACACTATGCACACTCAGTATTTAGAAAGATATCTGCCCTCTTCTGTTTTAAAATACAGGCACACAAGAAAGATAAGTATTTTCATTTGACTTGGTCGAGTAAGTATACAGTTGCTTTAAGAGTCCCACATATGATTTCTGCTCTCTTTAAAGGGGTTATGAATTGAGAAATTAAATTTCCCTTGATCATTTGACATATAATAAGTTATGGTACTATAAAAATATCCTGTAAGTTTCATAACTTCAAACTTGTTAGTCCAAAAACAGCTTTTATTGAAACCAAGCTCAGAAAACAAAAAATTTTGGATTTTGTTACATTATTACGTCATAGTGTGATGAAAGATCGCCTCTGCAGAAGAAGATCAACGTCTACTTCTACATCATTACCTCTTTAGCTCCCACCCACCGATTCGTTCATGTCATGTAGTAGTAAATACGAGAGAGACGCAAACACAGGATTTCTCCAGCAACAAAACAATAGAGATGCCTCTGGATTACAAGAAGTTTTGAAGTGCCAAGTTGTGGAAAAAAACAGTCTTTAAATTGCCATATGATTGCCTAATGATACTAACAGGAAAGCTTGGATGAACTTTATTTTTAACAAAGTTCCAGTCGGATCGCATAAGTTAAACTGTTCACTTGTTCACTTTTTTTTTAATACGGCAGATTAGTTTTTAAACAAGACACAGTTTGACGCAGGCTTTTCAGAGAGACTGAAAATAAAAGATGATGCATTGATAACCCGGCTTCTCTTGACACTCCACTGCTTCAGAGAATAGTTAATGATATGCTAAAGCCCGCCCGCAGGTTGATGTGATTGGTTACAAGGTAGTTTGTGACGTAAGAAAAAACTGTGATTTTTTTTCACTGCAGTTTTAAGGAAAAAATCTCAGCAATGGAGTTGACATAAATTTGCTCATGATTTGTCTTAAAGAATTTAACAAACACCGCATTGACATAAACAACATTAAAAATGAGATTTTAGATCACAGGGGGTCTCAACTTCAAAATGTTGTCGATTTTATTACAAAATTCAAACAATAGATGTTGTTTTGGTGCACTTTATTATGGCGTGATTGACAGTTCAAGCTATCAAGCACGTCAACAGATCTTCTCATCTCCTCTTTACTACAGCACTCTTTACTAGAGAAGAAATGTTGAAAGATTAGTAGAAACCATTCTGTTATTAAAAAGTTTATATAAAAACTGCCTTGTGTGCACTTTAATTTGTTTGTACAACTCAGTTTTAGTTATTTGAATGTTGATTATTAAATAAGTTTGGATAATTAATTGATTATTAATTTACTATTTAGTTTTGGTTTTATGTCAAGTGCATCCTGAATTTCAGCCCAGAATTTTCATTTCAGTGCATCCCTACAGAGAGCACAAGGCAATCAATGAAAGAGAGACAGAGAGAGGGGTTGTGTGGTTAGTGTGTAGATGGTGTATGTTTAGAGACACAGGTGACCTTTTTATGTTTTTTAAGGGGCTGTGAGGGCTCATCTGCTGATCTTCCCTCTAGCTGGATCACTGCAGGGGGAAAACTCATATTGTGTGATGTGTCTCTCCTTGCTTGGCACATGAGAGGTGAATGTGTGTATGTATGTGTAAAATGGCTATTCTGTAATAGCTGCTGTGGCACTCTGTTGACAGTAAAGGTCGGTCATGTAGAGCACATTAAGCCAGGACCTTTAGGAAAGGCACAGAAACACACAGTGAGTGAGAAGGAGTGTGTGTGTGGTTCTGTGTGTCATGTGAGTAGCGACTGTACTGTTGAGAAGAACATAATGGCTGCCTCTCCAACCATAGCGATTAACAGGAACTCTGTTATTACTGCCTGACAACAGTGCTTAAGTGTGCTGTTTCCACCCCTGCCCTGCCTCACTCTTCTCACAAGGACAAGAGTTACCATTACATCCCTCTATCCATCCCTCCCTACTGGAACACAGCTGGAGACAGGTTCCCGTCAGGAGGGAATTCAGACGGCAAGCTTTATTTGCATATACCATTTAGAGTCAGTAAGGTGTTTATGAAACAAGTATAGGATAATGTAGTTGAACAATGTTTGATTAGAAGTCCGTCACTAGTTGTTTTGGGATGATTTTGTGTATTTTTAAAGTCTCAGTCTCTGTGGTTTTAAGAGATTTCAACCATGGGGTCATTAAGAGGAGGAGGTCTGTTTTGTCTTGGGATCAAACAACCTCTGCCGTTATCTTGGTGGTTTCTGAGCCGTGCCATCTCTGAACCAATCAGTCTTTTCCAAACTATCTAACATTGACAACGTTCTCCTTTAGTTGAGCACATCTCTAAGAAGCTTTAGAACTGGCTTGAGCCCACTCCATTTATGGCCCGAGATTAGACTGGTGTTTTGGGGGTCTGGAATGTTGAGTTTTGTGTGGAATTATGTTTGAACGAATAACCTGGAGGCTGGAGGATTCATTTGTGTTTGGTTGGCCCTCAATTCCTACAGAAGTCTCTTATGCTCAAATAGGCTGCATTTGATCAAAAATACAGTAAAACAGTAACGTTGTGAAATATTATTACAATTTAGAATAACTGTGACAAAACTGAAATTTCAGCATCGTTTCTCCAGCCTTCAGTGTCAACTGATCACTCTAATTTGCTGATTTGCTGCTCAAGAATTGTTTATTATTATTATCAATGTTGAAGACAGCTCCTTTAGATTTTTGTGAAAACTATAACACTTCTATAACTTTTTTTCAAGATTCGTTGGTGAATAGAAAGTTCGGAAGAACCGCATTTATTTAGATAGATATCTGTTGTGACGTTATAAATGTCTTTTTGTCACTTTGCATTAATGTAATGCTTGCTGAATAAAATGATTAATACAAATAACAAAAAACTTTCTGACCCCAAATATTTAAACAGTAGTGTGTGTATACTGTATCTTTCATCATCATTTAAAGTATTAGTGCTGTTTTACACAAACCTCTCTTTATTTTTAATAAAATTGTAAAATAGAATTCTATCTGTGAATGGATATTTCTTTTATTCAACAGCTTAATAAACAAAATCTTGTATGTTACTTTTTAGACACAATGTTTTAGAGACTAACCTGTTTACACGTTATTAAGATGCGTTTTGATTTATCCGATCACAAGTGGACGACGCTAAATACGGGTTTAAACAGGGTCTAAAACGTTTTAACTTGTCCACTTTAGACCACTTTCAGAGGTAGTCAAAATTCATTTCACCGGATTGCTTTCATGTGGTCGAATGTGTTTGAACAGCCACAAAAGATCACATACTCTCTGCCTACATTATGGGAAGCGCACTAGCCAGACGGGATTTAAACTTTGTCGGCTGGAGACCCAAGTTTGGTTTGGAGACAAAAACCTACCAAGCACAATGTTCTCTCGCCATTTCTGATTTTCAACACACACATGCCACTTTCGGCGTCGTCTTGAGGCTATCAGAGCAGAAAGGCGTTTTTCCGTTGTCTCCTGTTGCGTTCATATGTAAATTGCACGAGCTTATTTTGTCCATTAGATCAAAAAAGCCCATACATTTACTTGCCCATAGACCATCTCCTCAAAGAAATAAGGACAGAAGTGGTTGAAAGTGGACAAAAGAAACGGATTAAAAGTGGTGAATTTCATTCCTGAATGAATCAGTGTTTTTGAATGAATTGTTTGAAAAAATGATTCACTAGATCACTTGATTTGTTCCTGAATGAATCAGTGTTTTTGAATGAATTGATTTAATGATTCACTGACTCAGTAATTCCGTGACATAAGAGTCATTTGCATAATGATGTAACCTGCAGAAGAGTCCCAGTGCTTTTTGGATCAGAACTGACAGTTGTATAAAATACATCATAATAATTTGTATAGAGATAAGGAGGCCTGTTTGTGTTGAAAATAATAATTATTTAATTTAAATACTCAGAGGGCAGCACTATTTCAGAACAAGTAGCACCCTAATAAACTGGTTAATGGTTGGTTAGTGAAAAAAACAGGTTATTTGCACTGAACTGAATCAGTGAGGCAGCTGTTGAATGACTCTATCTCTGTGTTTCTCTTTGTCTTTTGTTTCTCTATGGACTTCAAATCGGTCGCCTGAGCACAATGAGTCTTTAAGAGGATTTTGATGTCTGACAGCATGACTTTTTATTTATCCAAGAGGCTTTATGCATGTGTGTAGATGAGTCATTTTGATGTGGACATGAGCAACATTTGAGATATTGTCTCTCAGTGGGGGTTAATGAGTAACACTGCGTGTGGTGAAATTATGTCTGCTAAATCATATTATGTCTCTACCTGCGACCTGATCTGGTAGGCTCTATTATAGCAGAACGGAACATTATGGTGCACTTTGACCATCTCAAATATTTGTTTGATCCTTCTCTACATGATGTTCTCTGTAAAGTGTACGTGCGTGCGTGCTTGCGCGTACGTGCGGGTCACCGTGATTTTGCTAAGTAAGACATGTTCCTGGATCAACATATTTTGTTGATCCTGGAACAACATTCCTGTCCCAAAATGTAGTCCTTACTCTATCCCTACCCCTAAACCTAACCCTACCCATAACTTTTCCCTAAAATCAGAGGGAAATGATAGGTGAATAGCACTGATGTTGAAGCACCTTACCCTGGTTCTAAGCCTAAACTTGACATAAACTGTAAACTTGTCCCTCAAATCTGATTGGTTGATCTGAAAGTTGTTCCATGATCAACAAAGATGTTGATCCAGGAACATGTGGTACTTGGTGAAATCACGTTCACCATGCGTGCGTGCGTGTGTGTGTGTGTGTGTGTGTGTGTGTGTGTGTGTGTGTGTGTGTGTGTGTGTGTGTGTGTGTGTGTGTGTGTGTGTGTGTGTGTGTGTGTGTGTGTGTGTGTGTGTGTGTGTGTGTGTGTGTGTTTGTGTTTGTTTGTGTATGTCCAACCTGCTCTAAAATAATTGAGAAGTCAATCAGCTCTATCACAACGAAACAGAACAATCTATTGTGTTGCACGACTCTCCCTATTTGCACTGTATTAGTATTATCTTGGAACCTCGTGTGATTTAGAAACTACCCACCCACATCTGAATTTCATGTGGCGCATTCGCACTGGATAAGCGAAGCCTGTGATTTTACTCAAACTTACTGACTTATCTCCCGGATATGATGTCAATAGGCTATTGCTTGGAAATGTCTTGTAGTTTAGGTCTAGCTGTATGATATATCTTAAACAGAATAAAGTTATTTACCGCATGCTGCTATACATGTCATCCATCTCCATCTAATCATTCTTTTTGTTTTTGCTCTTCTGATGATTTTCAGCTTTCTCATTCTGCAAATTGTATAGTTGTATGGTGTAAGTATAGAGATATGACCCAGCACCCAAAATACTATCAAAACACTCCAGCCTCCATTCTCGAAAGATGGATAAAAAGGAAAGGAAACAAAAATCTTGAAAAAATTATATACAATCCCGCCAAATCACAGAGATGCCAATTTGCACAGGACTAATATTATTACAGGACCTCGGTGTTCGGCGAAAAATGGTAGGTCATTTGCGGTGGAATTTTTACTTTAATAATTACAGACATGGCTGAGTCATGGTTGACTCAAAGACACATTTTCAATTAATCTTTCTCGTTCACGATTGACAGTTAATTCTTTAATTACACAATGCTTTAGAAACAACATTTAACCTCATTCTGGTAAGTTGCTTTGGTTGGAAGATGCCTGACAATAAAATAAATGAAATGCAAGTGCAACTTGTATTGTATTGGTTTTTAGTCAAATTGCGTTCTGTTTTTATAAGATGTAATTAAAGATTTCTAGAGGAAGGATGAACCAATCTGAGCCATTCTGTGTTCTCTTTTAAAAGACAAAAGACAGAAATAGAGAGTTCTAATGAAATAATTGATCAGAGGCCCATCTCAAGCCATTGAGGTAGATGGAGTTTGTTTGGTAGTTGCAGCTCTTGGTTTTTTGTTTCAGACTGTCTTAATGGCTCCACATTCTGTAGTCATGTTCAAAACAGACCCATTGTTCTCGGCTGATATCGGTACTCGGTCTATATCTGGCAACTTTCAAGTTACATCAGTCTATGCATCTGTCTGCTGTCAGTTAATTTCAGGCTAGTTCATATTAATCTACTTTCAATCTTTCTGTTCATTTCCCTTGCCTGCTGTTAATTAACTGTAAAAAAAAAATTATTGGTGAGAAATAAAACGAGGCAAACGTAAACAAAATTCAGACTGCTCTGTTAGATTTGTTGGGACAGCATTGTGCTTTAAAGCACAAATGTTGCTTTAAAATTGTGTATTAAGGTCCAATTCTCACTATTGACTATGACTATTAACTACGACTTTTGGCTAAATAAATTCCTAATTTCTGTTGTTGTTTTTTTTCTACGGGCAAAAGGTAGTTGTTAAGTTTAGGAATTGGCTAGGATTAAGGGATGTCTAATATGATCATGCAGAATAAGGCATTAATATGTGCTTTATAAGTACTAATAAACAGCCAATATCCTATGCATGCTAATCACAAGCAACTTTAATCTTGAGAATTGGACGTTAAACTAAAGTGTTACCCATTTAGCTAAAAAATATATTTTTTATAAAAAATATATAAAATAGTTTTTACTTTGTGCTTGTCTGGAAAGTGGACATATATGAAAGTGGACTGGAAATTGGATTTGAAAATAATTGGATTTTTGTGTTTACACTGCTCAAATATATTCAGGTTTATGTTGCATACAAACAAAAAATTTAATTTGGGTCACCAGTCGAATGAAAGCAATTTATGTAATAAAGAAGATACAGACCATTTTGCTAGCTAGCAGGAGGCAGTTGGATGTGTGAGAATATAGCTTTCTTACACTCTGTCACAGAATCAGTCACAGTCAGACTGTCGATGTGTGGCCGTCTGTGGCTATTCGACATGTGTGAATGAGATAGCTCATACACAGAGAATCTTTTCCTGGTGCCATAATGGCCAACCGGTCACACGAGCCGTGAGTACTGAAAGCAAGACTTGAGTCACTCTGTTAAGTGTCTCCTCAGAGGAGACTTGGAAATAACTGAAATCATTTGGTGAAGTGATATGGAACTGAAATGCGGTAAAGACCTGCCTGGAACTACTTTAGCCGTGCGTTTCCCTGAAAACAATTAAACATCTCAGAACGTTCGTCAACCAATCAAATTCAAGCATTCAACAGCCCTTAGAATAATGCAACTGAATTTACAGCACGTAACATACAGCCGGACAAGTGTAGTTCAGTTCCTGAATGAATCTAATAAGCTCTTATTAGACACAACTAATAATAATAATAATAATTCATTACATTTACATAGCTCTTTTTTCTGCACTCAAAGCGCTTTACATATGGAAGGTGGGAATTTCCTCAACCACCACCAATGTCCAGCATCCACCTGGATGATACGACAGCAGCCATAGTGCACCAGAACGCCCACCACACACCGGCTTACTGGTGGAGAGGAGACAGAGTGATGAAGCCAATCAGTGTAGTTGTGTACAATTCACTGGCTGTTCATATGGCATTAGTGTAATTAAAAATACACATTATTCATTTTGTTAGCAGTATTTTAGAAATGTTAATGAATAAAATATCTTATCACATTTTTTGGTTAGCTTAACCTCTTGCAGCCGTTTAGTGTGGTAATAGCCCAGGGTGACTGCCAACGTATATGTGTGATACTGCCATTCATATAGAAGTGTGAGTGAGGGGTGGTTTTAGCTGGTGTTGCTGTTGGGGTGATGACACATTTAAGGACAATTATTGATTGCATTTTGTTGCCTATAACAAGACTGTGTAAACACATTATGTAATAGGCTAATTGTTATTTGTTAAAAAAAATTACTTTTTTAAATCATCTCCTGATTTGGCAAAACATTTTTTTTATGTTTGTTAATACATTACAGTTGAGGGGCAGATTTGTTTAGAAAGAAATTAATACTTTTATTCACCAAGGATACATTCAATTGATCAAAAATAACATTTATACAGAGGTGGGCTGTCAGGGCCATCAGGGCCTTCTCTGCTGGCCCTGTCAGAATCTAAAATATAAATATAATATAATATGATATGATATAATATAATATAATATAATATAATATAATATAATATAATATAATATAATATAATATAATATAATATAATATAATATAATATAATATATGTAAAATATATATTTTTCATTTTTACGATTATTTTCCATAAAGAATATGGTTATTTTTTGTGAGGCTGAGCTGGATTTTCCATATGGTCATCTAAACGCATCACATCTCCGGGGACCAGCACTAGAAGTATAGCTACCCTTCCGTTGAAGCTGCCATTTCCCATTTGATCATAACTTTGACTGACGTGTATCATTAGCCAATCAAATTTCGATGCGCAGTGACAAAAACGCCCTCAGGGCCCAGCGATGTGTCGGCGCTAGCCCCGCTGATGTCATCAACCGTTTGAAATGTTGGCGGGTTGTGAGCATTTGAGCAATGTCAGTGAACTAAGCTATGGCCGCTGCCTTCACACCTCTTACCGGTCCAGTTGACGATCTCCTTCCTGTGCCTTTTTCAAGGCGTATGTTTGGAGAGAAGAAAGAGATCATTTAAAAAGGAAGATCTACACCTAAGCTGGATGGGCTGACCAAGGCCGGAAAAGGTTTTGTGCGGCACTTCACTGAGGGTAACTATGACCGCTATGACTGGCTAACAGCTAGCACTGAGCGGAACAGGTTATTTATCATTCACACAGGAAGTGCAGCGAGGAACGGGGTGCAGCCTTTCTTTTACTGTCTATGGGTGCAAGTGACAACACTGTGAGGGGTGTTAGTAAGCTTGTTACCCTCGCAGTGCTGTCAGCTGCCCCCTGTTCTCTCTCCCTCCCATGCATGCACGCACGCACACAGACACACACACACACAGTATCATTCACACAGGAAGTGCAGTGAGGAACGGGATGAGGAACCAAAGTGCAGTGAGGAACCACATAGCTGGAGCCAGCAGACTTGTTCAACATGTTGACGTTAAAGGCCCTGTTGGGACCAAGTTTTTGTAAATGTTTTGTAAAAGAGTAAGAGTAAGTTTTGTCACTATGCAAGCATTTTCAGACCATAAATGGCCTGGTACAAAATAGGGATGAGTCACGATATTCGATCAGTTAGAAGACGCATAAAGCTTGCCACAAAGAACCAGGCAAATGTAGCCTAATCATTATGAATGTGTCAAATATAACAAGGAGACATTTTAATTGTTTATTAATAAATAGTGTTTTCTGTGACGATGCTGACTCGCCACCTTCGCAGTATTGTGAAGGTGCTTATAGAGATAAATGCACACTTCATACGGATTATAAGAGAGTTGTCTGTTTCTTTTTGTTTTGAATTGTTTTGTTTAAAAGTAGACATTTCAAGCTTAGATATATTTCTGAGTTTCTGTTCATTTATGAGACAAGCTCCAGTTCACGTGCGATGCAAGTTATATCGCGTCGGCGCCTCCATGTCCTGATTATAGGCTGCTATATTTGCTTCTTATTTAGCCTATTAAATCCAGGCAATTGGTTAAAACATTGATTAAAATTAAGATACAATTTATACAAAAACGAAATTCACTTTAAAGAAAGGCTTTATACAAAACAAAACTTAATAAAGCGGTCAAAATGATGTCTCTCGATATAGGCTGATCACTTTTCATATAATCAACATAGATGAAATGGAAAAAATAACATATTATTTAAACATAAATATGAAACTAACTTTACTTTAATGGCTACAACACGTAGGCCTACAGAACAGAGAAATGAAATGAAATGTTAAGGGGGGCGGGGTTTTGAATAATAATCAAATTATTGCCAGCGATCGTCGAATATTATTTTTGCTTGAAATGCCCATCCTTACAAAAAACGAAATGTCTTAATCAGACAAAATACAAGCATCATAGCATAAGAAAGAAATGTAAATAAAGAAGTAAATTAAAAATACATTAAAGTAGGCCTAAATAATAAATAAAGAAATAAAAGAGGCTCAGTAGCTTCTGAAGCAGGAACACAAGCATGTAGTCGCAGTTGTTGTTGATGTTAGGCTACTGATTTAGCGTGTCTGACTAGTCGACACGTGGGGTGATGACATCATCGTTTCATAAAATATGTTGGGGGGGGGGGGGGGGGGGGGGGGGTGACGCGTTACTGAAGGCCCTGACTGAAACCCCAGGGTACGCTACCTCATTTATAACATTAAAAAAGATTTATATTTTAAATAAATGCCCTTCTTTTGAAATTTGCATTTATCAAAGAAATGTATCACAGTTTCAACAAGAATATCAAGCAGCACAACTGTTTTCAACGTTGATTTTAATAAGAAATGTTTCTTGAGCAGAAAATCATCATATCAGAATGATTTTTCAAGGATCATGTGACACTGGAGACTGGAGTAATGATCCTGAATATTCAGCTTTGATCACAGGAATAAATTACATTTCAAAATGTATTAAAATAGGAAATAGTTACTTTTAATTGGAATAATATTTCACAACATTACTGTTTTTACTGTATTTTATCAAAAATATGCAGCTTGTATAAATTACTTTTTTTTTTAATCTAACCTTCCCCAAACTTTTGATTAGTAGTGCATATATTTATTAAAAGTACTAAAAAATAATTTTGTTAAATTCTGATGTGTGTGCATGTGTGTTGCTTTGATGTGTGTTCATCTCCATCCACTGCTGTGAAGTGTTGCAACATGTGCTGTCTCTCTGTGTCGAGACTCATAAGATTAATCCAAGGCTATGGTTTGAGCTACAAAGAACTGTCAGAAGAATAACATTAATTCTTTATCCTTCACATGTGTACCCGTGTTCCTATATTGAATCCACAAGCAGATGGCCTTACATTTAAGAAAGATTTTGATGGTGGGGGGAGGACGTTATTATACACATAGCTCAGTGACGGAAATACTAGTGTAAAAGCTCTCCCAGGCCGAGAGTAGGGAATAGATCACGAATCTGTGTGACAGACCAATAAACAGCAGTTTCCACTGTGATTGACGCTGTTGTGAAAGATGTTAGACACACTGATACACATGTTGTAGATTGTAGGGCCAAAAGCCACTGAACATGTGCTTATAGACACTTATTTTGTAAATCAACAAGTCCTTAGAGACTGTATGACAAATAAAATGTGCTAACACACACATACCTTTTGAGGCGCATCTAAACTGAGCTGTTCACACTCTCAGCTGTTCCTCATGGTAGGTGACAGGCTGCCAAAGAGGGAGGGTTTTGTAATTGAATCGAAATGACAGATTGCTGAAAAAGAGAAGGTCGAAAGGACCCAAAGGCCTGTATAAGGTTCTGGAGTAAATGATTGTGAGAGAAGAGTTTTGAAAGGATGTGTCAGTGTTTGAGATTGACGGTTGTATTTACTAACAGGTGTGTCTCTGGAATTGCCCTGCACATATACAATAGCACTGGCGCAGATCGAACGCAGTCTGTATGAGTGAGTAACCAAAGTCAATTTTCATCTCTCGATAGCCTCCAGTAATGGTTGTAACCATAGTCACAGGTAATGATAGTAAATATCAAGACTCCGAATTGCGTCTTTAAGGTTTTTTTCTTTCTTTTCTAAACTGTCTAGCATTTGAACCACTCATGAACAGTTTGTGGTAAAAAAAAAAAAACTCATTTTTTTTCTGCCATGTTGTAAATGGTATATAATGATAGTGTGAATGTATGAAAATTGTTGGGCTTTTGTCATTTGTACATAGTTGTTATATTCGTACGGCACACATTTAACTAAATTCACTCTTAAAATGCTGTTTTGATTGATCACAAGGTAAGTAACTTCTGTTATAGAATGTGTTTGTCATTTTTACTTAACTCAACTGTGTATGTTTATATTTCAAATTGAACTAACAACCATATTTTATAGCTACTGCGCTTTCTTGTAACAGAGCACATAATGAACAATGTGTATTTTATGCAGCGTTATGAGGAGTTGTCTGCTGGATAGTTGCTGATCCAGAGCCTGTGTTTTAAAAATAGGCATGTTTAATAAGCCCTACAGTCTAACATTCTCCATCAGTGCTGTATAGCTCATTTTACAGCGGCTGATTTACACACACACACACACACACACACACACACACACACACACACACACACACACACACACACACACACACACACACACACACACACACACAAACACGCACGCACACATGTAGTGTTTCCATGTTTTATGGGGACTTTCCATAGACATAATGATTTTTATACTGTACAAACTGTATATTCTATTCCCTTACACTAACCTTTCCCCTAAACCTACCCATCACAGAAAACTTTCTGCATTTTTACATTTTCAAAAAACATCACTTAGTATGATTTATAAGCTGTTTTCCTCATGGGGACCAAAAAATGTCCCCACACGAACAAGGATTTCAGATATTGCCATCCTTATGGGGACATTTTCACACACACACACACACACACACACACACACACACACACACACACACACACACACACACAGCTTATTCTCTCCAGACATATTGAATGAGTACAGCACCCCAAGCTAGATAAGCAGAGTGGGAGCCAGCCATTTTAACTACTTGGTTCCACATTAAAGGCCTAAAATTATATTTTAGGCAATAAAGGGTTTTAAAGGTGCACTCAGTAGTTTTTTCTTTCTTTCTCTGTAACCCTCTTGTCACCGGACCCTTTCACCTACTAAATAAATTAAAATACATTCATTGAACTAAAATGTGAGATCAACATAATCAATAATCATGTTCTGTTTTCCAGGGACAAAATGAATGTATTACAGTTTTTTTTCTTTCGATTTTTCAATTCTTTAAGGTAAATGAAAATTAGCAGTTTGCGTCAATAGTCTGTAGTAATTTACGGGATTACAGTAAAGAGAAAAAAAAATGGTAGAAACTAAAAGTACATACTGTAATTCGAACAAATAACAAACAAGACACCTGCTTAGCCTTTCAGCTGAAATTGCAATTAGCAGTGTTTGAAAGGCACAAGGCTGAAATCTATTATGTTTTGAATGTGTGGTTCAACATTTGACAGCAGTGTGTTAGCATTTGAACAAAGTGCTGTAAATCCACAGTGTTGTGCAGGTTGTGGTTAAAGTCATGGGATAAGTGTGTAGAGTTTTGAAAACTGTGTTCAAGCAATGAAAAACGAACTAGAGTTTGGTCCACATAAACTGCTGCTGTACAGACTGTAGTTAGAGTTTTGCACATGTAGCTCAAGTTGTGCTCACTGTCGTTTAGCAATCGAAAAAAACTGTAAATGCATATATCTGCTAAAAACATAAAATACCATTCAAAAGTTGCATTTTTTTAAAAATGTAATTTATTCCTGTGATGGTAAAGCTGAATTTCCAGCATCATTACTCAAGTCTTCAGTGTCACATGATCCTTCAGAAATCATTCTGATATGATGATTTGCTGCTCAAAAGACATTTCTGATTATTTTCAATGTTGAAAACAGTTGTGCTGCTTAATATTTTTGTGGAAACCAAGTTTGTTTTATTATTCTTTGATTTTCAAAAGAACAGCATTTATTAATACTAAACTTTTTTACATTACAAAAAAAATCTGTCACTTGAATTTAATTTAATATACCCTTACTGAATAAAATAGTAATTTCTTACGTTCACTAGCCAACATTTGATTGCTCTTAATGGGATCTAATGTCAACTTGATCTGTAAATAATATGATGTCTATCAGCATACATTACAATATAATCTACAGCATGTCCTACATGTCAAAAGAAACTACTTTAAAAGTGAAATTTGACAGACTCTGGTCTCTGGATGAGAATATAATCTCTCATGATGAAGCCAGAGTGAGTCAGGTGAGCTGAAATCGTAGTGAGCATTCTGAGTTGGCAGAGCTGTAGCTGCACACTGAGACTGATATTGAGGTGAGAGCACTTGTGAGATGGAGAAACACAGATTGTCTTCCCATAGCTGAGGTGGTAATTAATATCAGGATCTGGGAAGTGTGTTCTGGTGTTTCATTAAGAGCTCCAAACTCTGTCATGATTTCTGGCTGCCCTCTCTGACTTAAGGTCTCTTTATAAAGTGAAGGAGCAGTGAGCTTTTCTGCTTATTAATGGAGAGGATCTGGGGCTTGAGGTTGGTGGCTGTGTTGAGCTGTTGTTTCCGAGAGGACTGCACTACACATGAGACCGTTTCTGTGCTCCCTATAGCTCTCGTGAAACAGGTTCTTTTGCATGACCTCGACGCTAGACAAATGACTGTGCTGACTAATGGCTTCGGTGGACCTGTGAACCCTTGAGTCAAAACACAAGTGCACTGATGAGTCAATAAATGTGAAACTGACTTTACCAAGCATGCTGTGAATAAGAGAATTGGTAAATGAGAGAGAATTTTAGGATACTAAAAATATCAATTGTCATTAATTCACAGATCATTCAATCACTCTAATTCACATGAAATGTTTCTGTTGTTGACCATAATGTACACCAATGACTATCACTTAAAAAGATTTGTGGCTAAGACTCATAATTTGACCTCTGCCCTTTTCACACTCACTTTTACAATGATGTATGACATCATACAGTACGAAACCCTGCCTACTGTGACAACCTCAGGCTGTGACGTTATTATTTGGATAGTATAATCATTATGCCAGTCATTTTTGTTAAATGGAAGGCAAGGGTTGCATAGCTGAATCCTGTGAGATGGTCTATGACAAATAAGTAGGTCACAACATTCAATGTAAAGTCACTTAGCACCCACTGAACACCAGAAGTGTTGTGCCGTGACTAGATCTATAACACTATAATAAATCAACGCCACACATTTAAATGTACACTGACTAGCAGAGTGAAAACATAATTTGCCCTTTTCTTTGCAATAAAAAATTATTTATACGCATAGTTTTGAAAATCAGGGTTGTGCTGCATTCAGAAATGAATCGTGAATGTTTTTTAATTCTAATTGTGATTATGATTCATTCTACACCAAAGGAGTCCATTTTCACAATCTCACCTAGTGGCCCACAGGCTGACCTTGAGCAAGAGAAAGATAACCTAAAAGAACCCTGATGAATCCTACAAAATGTAAACAGGTTTGCCAAGTCATACATTTCATAGGATTTAAATAGGGATCTCATTACTCTGCACCCTCTGATTCATACACACACACACACACACACACACACACACACACACACACACACACACACACACACACACACACACACACACACACACACACGCGCGCACACACGCACACACGCACACACACACACACACACACAGCTTTTTTCTGGTCATGGTACACCTCCACATCCTCTGTCTTTCCTACGTATCTGCAAATTTTCTCAGCTGTCAGCTCATTTTCAGTGCTTTATTCAGAACAATTTAATAGTCAACTAATGTAATTTGTTTGTCACAGAACTTCACAGTTTTGTAGTACTGCTTACATATTTTTGTGTTTTGTGGTTGATATGTTTCTGTAAACTGCGATACAACCAAAGCTAAGATATTTAAATGTACATTTGTCCCTCATGCTTTCATTAAAGAAGAATAAGGAGAATCATGAGAATCGAGAGTGCGGAGAGAGAGAGAGATAAAGACAGAGATGGAAAGAAAAGTGAGCCACAAGCAGCCATAAACAGCTTGACAAAGCATGAAATATTCATCCCAGATGAACATAGACATCCTAAGGCATGAACTTTAGTACCCTCTCATCTTCAGCACATTTCCACGAGCGGGTTTGGTGATTTTCCTGCTTTTTTCCTCCTTCTTTTTGGCTGAGTGAATTCGGCATTGTTTTTCAGTTGTTTCTGGATTATTTTGTACGCGCTCTGATCTGATTATAGCAAAGATAGGTCAGCTTACATAATCTCACAGTTCGCTACATAAAAAAACCTCTCCTCCACGTATCACACACACACATAACAGCTTACACCATACACGTCCATAATAAAGACTGTTAGTATTTCCAGTCTGATGTGACAGACAGCAAATATGGCATTTGATGGGAATAATCCACTAATGTATGATCTTCAAAAATCTCCTTTGAAAACTAGATGTATATGGTCACTCCAGATTCAGAACCACTTAATGCATTAGAAGTCGTAAAGCTGACAGTCTTTCTGACAGATCTCTCACTCCCCCACTCTCTCAGATCTGACTTTTCTCTGGCATATCTGTGCCATGTTCTTGCAGACAGATGTATGCGAGAGACCCCCTGCTGATCTCTCGCTCACACCCTCCAGATCACTCAATTCCTGTTATCCACAACTATTCACTCGATCTGTCGTCGTAGCTTCAGAAGAAATAACTCCGTGTCTCTATCCTGCCATGTCAATAATGGAAACAAGGCTGATATTGGCTCACTTTTGGTTTTGTATTGTTTTATACATCTTCATGTCTTTTACTTTTTCTTACAATGTTTTTCAAGCTTTTTTTCATCCAACGCAGTATTTCCTCTCTTTTTTTAAATTATGTACTCCTGTAAGCCCCATCAGTGAGGTCCATGCTTTAAACAAATAATATACTATATATCATTTAGCATTTTCATTAATAGTGGTTATTATTTTGCTTTCAAACTATCTATATTTTAGGTGAATATTTGTCTCTGTTTAATGAGACACCAGATCTTATTTGTCTGAACGTTCAAGTTTTGACATTTCTTAAGGGGCAACCATGCACAAAACATTTCTCTGAGAAAGACCTAAAGGCGAATTTATTTGTACATCTAATCCAGATGGGACATTTAACAAAAAGTCATTTGCAGTCTTTGTAAATACCATAGAAATATTAAATGTCACCATGTTACGCTGTCATTTGAATTACATTTTAACAAAAACATAAAACTATATGCATGCAGATTTTGAAACATAAAAGCATCTTCTATTTACCCTTGTGTAAAAGAAGTAAAATATTTTCTTTTGAAAAACTGTACTTACAAATAATATAACATTAATGAAATAAAAGGCCACTTAAGTGTACTTTAATAGACATTTTCATGACTGAAAGTTTTATAAATGGTAAATGGTCAAATTTAAAGTCTTACATTAAAGTTAAATTGAAATAATGTTTAAATAAACTTTTGTTGTGCTAAAGAAGTACACTTATCTGTATAGACTTATAATTACAAGTATATTTAAATACATGACACAAGTTTTAATAGAAATTACATTAAAGCAAATTTTAGTTAACGAATAAATTCTTGTCAGTTCATTCAACAGTACACTTTAACCATATTTCAAAGACAATAGTAATTTTGAAATGACATATATAGGATGTATTTAAGTCCTACTTAAGAGTTTCAAAAAGTACTCTCAAGTTCAGCTAATTGCATTGATCTAAATTTTATTTAATAGCTGTTAAAATGCAATTAAATCATAACAGTTTTCACTTAAGTATATGCTTTTAAACTACACTATTCTGCAATAAGTTTTTTAAAGTAGGCTAAAGTGTACATCTTTTTCACAATGGTATAGACTCAAATTTAGCTTGGTCCTCATTTTTTTGTACAACAGGGAGTAAAACACCATCCCGGTCCTCCTCAGTCCAGCTTTTTACAGAGGTGGAGGCCAAATGCAGCCGTAATTGGACAAACATGACCTCATGACCGTCAGCTCAGTCATACAGTCAGATTAGCTTCTCTGGGAACAACAGCACAGCTGCAGGGAGCTCATGCCGTCTCTACGACAACACGAGAGATGTACCTTACGCAAGCTAGGGCCTGACACACAGAGACCTGAAAGCAGGAAATTCATTATGTCACTCTGACCCGTTTGAGCTCGCCACACACTGATTCTCTCTCTCTCTCTCTCTCTCTCTCTCTCTCTCTCTCTCTCTCTCTCTCTCTCTCTCTCTCTCTCTCTCTCTCTCTCTCTCTCTCTCTCTCTCTCTCTCTCTCTCTCTCTCTCTCTCACACACACACACCAACAACATGCAGCAGTCTGGGGACTTCTTAGTTCAAGTTATACATACCTAATTAAAACAAAAAGGCAACCAATTAGGCAAGAGACCTGATGACAGAATTAACATATCAAAGAGCAGAGGAATGAGGGAATGGGGAGAGGGGGAGAAAGAGACATGCGACAATTAAAAGGTCAAAAGAGGTAAGCAAAGAAATATATTGTGAGAGGTATAGATAGAGAAATGCATAAGGGTTTAGGCAGCACAAACGTCTAATATGACTTCTCTTTGCTCTGATCTTGTGCCTCATGCGGTGCAGAACCCAGCAGGGTCTCAGCACCATTATTTAAAGAGGAGTGCTCAACACGCTCCACTTCTGGAGGGCGGAGGACGGCCGCATCTTCAGCCGCATACTAAAACATCAGTTCACAGAGACGCACTTGAGAGGCTGCGGCTGGGACTGTTTGAAATGTAGCGAGAGCTTCGAGAGATTTCTGAGGCAGAAAATTAAACAGATGGCAAAATCACAAACAGAGGGCCTGCTATCCCAGCTGTTTTCTCATTCTTTTCTCAAGTCTTAAGTGGAACTATGTTTTCTCTCTCAAATCATATTATCTTTTTTTTTTTTTGTATCTGTATTATCATTTCTTCCTATTTATAAGTGTCTCTATTTTCTTTCGGCTTTAAATTACTAGTCAGTCCTTTTTGGAGGGCTAATTTCAGAGACGGATTTTGGACGGATCTGTCTAAAGGCCCCCTCGGTAGAAATCGCGTTCCCCCTCCCCCTCCCCCTCCGCAGCTCTTCTGACCCCCAAAAAGCCCACATCTGGAAACTCAGAGAGGGAGATATGAACTGTGTGTATGAAGGTTTTAGATCCTGTTGCTGTCTATCCCCACCAGATTTGTTATCTGAGCATTCATAGCCACTGTCAGTTAATTAAGATTTGACGCATGAACTCTTAACTTGATTGGGCTCGTTTATTAAAAACTGCTGTGTGCGGAATATTGATAAGACTTTCTGGTGTTACGGAGGTTGCCATATTTAATATTTACTTTAGTGACCATCACTATGGTTACTGATGCTATTCTTGGCTATCTCAAGAATTGGATAGGGGGTTACTTGTTCATACAGACAGTTTTTTCGATAAGCTTGGGTTTGCAGTTACATGTACAGAATAATTTGAGTCTGTAGTAACTGTTAACAAATTATGTTTGTAGTCATCATTTCATCCCCCCCCCCCCCCCCCCCCCCCCCCCCACACACACACACACACACAAAAGATATTATTTATATTATTATATATTGTTTTGGTTGATTTGAAAAAAAATTGATATTTGATGCATTTACATTAATGTTCAGGTGTAAGTTTACAGTTTCACAAGTTTGTCATTTTGCTTTGTATTACAAATTGCTTTGTATTATTACAGTTTTTTTCGATTGCTAAACGACAGTGAGCACAACTGGAGCCACAAGTGCAAAACTCTAACTACAGTCTGCATTACCAACAGTCACCTGAGCTAAACAGTTCACATCACCTGCAATACTCATTCCAAGCAACACAACTCTTAACACATGGCTCAAAACAGGCTCAGTGCAGCCAAACACTACACAACCCTCACTGAGATAACACACACTGTCACTCAGAACACACAGAGAGTAAAAACACTAGCATCAAACACCAATATAGAAAATGCTAACTTTTCTTCTTTACAGTTTGAACAATTTCAGGGACTTCATACAAAGTAATATTTCCTAGAATAAAAGAGTGACATTCTTTCACATGATTTATTTAAATTTTTAGAACATAACAATTCTTTACTGTAAGGTAAATGAAAATTAGCAGTTTGCTTCAATAGTCTGTAGTAATTTACGGAATTACAGTAATAAGAAAAAAAAGATAGACACTAAAAGTACATACTGTAATTCGAACAAATAACAAACAAGACACCTGCTTAGCCTTTCAGCTGAAATTGCAATTAGCAGTGTTTGAAAGGCACAAGGCTGAAATCTATTCTGTTTTGAATGTGTGGTTCACAGTTTTGACAGCAGTGTGTTAGCATTTGAACAAAGTGCTGTAAATCCACAGTGTTGTGCAGGTTGTGGTTAAAGTCATGGGATAAGTGTGTAGAGTTTTGAAAACTGTGTTCAAGCAATGAAAAACGAACTAGAGTTTGGTCCACATGAACTGCTGCTGTACAGACTGTAGTTAGAGTTTTGCACATGTAGCTCCAGTTGTGCTCACTGTCGTTTAGCAATCGAAAAAAACTGTAAACGGACTACAATTAGTTAATATGGTGTTATGAAATCTGCACCCCTTACACATGGAGTACACATAAAACTGTGCAGAAGAAAGAAATGAGGGAGAAAGAACAGAGGAGAAGAAAGGGGAAGGGAGGGGGAAGCCAGAAAGAAAGAGTCTCTTGTCCTGTGATCATAGGCAGCTTGTCAAAGTCTCCCTCGCCGACACTTTAATGATTCCTCACACGTCAGAAACAAACTCCGAAGATGATGATCATCTTTTCATCTGCTGTCTCTGGCCTCATTACTGCCACAGCGCTCTTGGTCAGCAGTGAGGATCGGGAGTAAGAGAAAGAAAGAGACCGAGTCACAGAGAAGAGTAAAAAGCAAAACATTTTGATCTATAATTTATTTCCAAAGCAACGCCTTTACTCAGCTCCTGAAACATCTTAGGAACATGAATGGTTTATGATCATTATTTCAGCAAGTCACAATCTTTCAGTCTCCTCCCTCTTGTTCTTATTCTCCTTACATGTTTATATTTTGCGGACCTTGTTCTGTGGAAATCTTATTAGTGATGTTTGCTAAGGCAGCATTTCTCATTATTAGGGTTAGGGATTTGAATTGACATTAATATTGTATGTTGTTATGGATGTCTGCCAGACCATCAGACATTGAAGGAGGGACCTGAGCTATATCTATGGACTAAGCTTCTTTCCGCATATAACCAGTCAATAGAAATGTTTCCATCCAAAGTTTAAAACTAATGCACGAAATTGAAATATCAAATAAAAAGTTTGCGAATAAACCAGCATTTCCATCCCTTGTGTTCAAGAGAACAAAATCGCCACTTCCTGAGAAATTGGCAGAAAATATCTGAAATAAAAATGGAAGTTGCTGCAATCAGGGATGTCACTGTGGCTCTTTTTTCCTACATCATAAATGACTTGAGTCTCAGGACGTGCAGACAAAACGCAATAAATGCTGTCATGTTATCTTGTGTTCGGGTGCCTGTTTAGAAATGCAATCGTGTGGTAGAGAAACTTTAGTAAAACAGTGAAATGCAAATTAATCAAGAATCTGAAAACTACTGAGACTGAACGACAGGGTTATATAGAAATTTGGTAAAAAGAAGGAGTGACCATTGACTTTAAACCTGTTTTCAGTTGGTCAATGGAGCAGTCTATTTCAGTTAGTAAAATAGTAACGCGCCAACATTGCGCCTGAACACACCTCGTTTTCAGACCAGCATGCCCAGGGGCGCACAAATGGGCGTAAATGCATTTGCTATTTAAACAACATGGCGCAAGATGTGAAAATAACTGGGTCAGGCTGAAATTAGCAAAAAACACTTGCGTCGCGCCTAGGGCCGCATTGCACCGGATGTAAGATAGGGCCCTAACAGTTAATTGGCAGTAAGAAATTAAGGAGCCAGTTCCAATAACTACCCTAAAGAGATACAGACTCTGAAAAACACCAGGAGAAAGGTGCTCATGCAGGGTCCCAGATCACTGCTGTGAACATGCCAAGGTCCTGCTGTAGGGAGGCTTGAGGACTACAGATGTGAACAGAGCAATAAACTGCAATGTCTGTAATGTAAGACGCCTAAGACAATGCTACAGGGACACAGGAAGGACAGTTAATTGTCCTTGCAGTGCCAAACCATGTGTAAACATGTTTCCCCCCAGACGTGTGTGAGAACTTAGAACAGAAAGTGGTGGAAGTGTGAGGTAACATCTCACAGCAAGAACCGGGAAATCTGGCTCAGTCCATGAAGATGAGATGCACTGTAGGACCTACAGTAAAACAGCTGGTGCCACACCAGGTACTGATTTAAACTCAGAATGGTGGCAATTCAATGTATTTTCATATCTCAAATAGTAATAATAATGACTGTAGAATAATTAATATTGAGTATCTTGCATGTTAGAAAATATTGCTAATTAAAAGGTTACAATCACAGCCAACACGGAATGAACCATCGCGCATTGCAGAACAGCTCACAGTAGTGCTGTTTCATTATTCGTTCCTGAATGAATCGGTGTTTTGATCGAATGGCTGAATGATTTATTGATTCGCTCAACGTGTTTAGTGACTGAATGAATTAGCGTTGACATAAATGCAATTGTCATCACCTATTGGCATAATGGTGTTATCTGCAAAAAGACTCACTGAAAAATACCCACCTTTTAGCTCAATATAGCATATAGCTCCCTTCCTACAATATGTTCAACTGTATATGTTAGATTTGTGAAGGAGATGTGCTGCTCTAGTGGACATTAGCTCTTTTTTTCCTGTCAGCTGAGGTGTTATGGAGGATGTACTTGGGACAATCAGTCCCAGGTGAGCCTGATGACCCTGTCCCCTGAGGCGCCCCACTCACCCATAATGGTTGCAGCTTGGTAGTAGACAGAGAATAATATCCATTTAAAGCACCCAGGTCACCACACCATCTGGCCCTTTTGGGGAAGCAGAGAAGCCTCTGTCCCAATGATACGAATAATTATTCTTACACAACTCTGCATTTATTCTCTGTTTGAGGTCTACTCTTTGGTCCCCAGTTTGTCATTCACTATCCTTAACCATACATGTATTGGAGATGAACAGCAATATTCTCTTATCCTTGTTAGCATTGTCAACCGCTTGTTAGGTGAAATTAGTTTAGTTCAGTCCGCAACAGACAATTCAGTTTAATTCTACTATAGGTACAATGGTCACAAAGACAACAACTTAAAAACATTCAAAATAATGTATTAATGGAAATGAGGTGATGTGAAGTTAAGATGTCATAATTTACTCATCCTCATAAGTGTTATTTTAGTATTATTCACTATGTATTTATATATTATTTATTAATTAATTATTTTTTACCAATATTATGAATAAACTTTTATTTTATATTTTTAGTTTTAATTTTAATTTAATAATAATTGTTTGTGTAACTTTTATTTTTTTAATATTTCTATTTAGTTCTATCAAGTTTTTGTACCTGATTTTACTTAAACTTATTTATTTCAGTTAGTTGCCAAAGCAACATTTTAATATAAGTTTTCATTTAATAATATGAATGTTTATTTTATTTTAGCTTTATTTTAATTACTGATTCTTAATTTAGTTTTAGGGAACAATAGCAGCACTAATCCTCGTGTTTCAGAACTGTGGGAAACAAATATGTGTTGAAAAATGTCTTTTTTTATTATTTTATTTTAATTAATTAATTAAATATTTTTTTTATTAAATTATTTTAATTAATTTTTTTCATATTATGAAATCCAATGCGCACCAATACTGTTTGGTTACAAGTATTCTTCACAATATCTTCTTTTGTGTTCCACGGAAGAAAGAAATTCATACAGGTTTGGAACAACATGAGGGTGAGTAAATAATGACAGAATTTTAATTTTTGGGTGAACTGTCTCTTTAAGAAATATCATTAGCTTATTATAAAACAATAGAACTCAATGGGGGAAACACAGGGATTGTGTGTGTGTGTGTGTGTGTGTGTGTGTGTGTGTGTGTGTGTGTGTGTGTGTGTGTGTGTGTGTGTGTGTGTGTGTGTGTGTGTGTGTGTGTGTGTGTGTGTGTGCGTGTGCGTGTGCGCGTGTGTGTGTGTGTGTGTGTGTGTGTGTGCGCGCGTTCGTGCATGCTAGAGAGAGAGAGAGAGAGAGAGAGAGAGAGAGAGAGAGAGAGAGAGAGAGAGAGAGAGAGAGAGAGAGAATGTAGAGAGAAATCCGTGCTAAACAAAAAAAAGAGCAGTCAGAGTAGTCAACAAGTAGAGGG
The DNA here is from genome assembly GCF_051911475.1 of Siphateles boraxobius. Taxonomy (NCBI): domain Eukaryota; kingdom Metazoa; phylum Chordata; class Actinopteri; order Cypriniformes; family Leuciscidae; genus Siphateles; species Siphateles boraxobius. The sequence goes on along the minus strand of NW_027509193.1, from coordinate 20,463,737 downwards.
AATATGAGGTCCTGGAGCTGACTGAAAGGGAGAGATAGAATAAGAGAGAAAGAGCACTAGAGTGAGATATGGGGAGTTATTCTCAGTGATAAATCAAATAGATGCTCTTGTGAATGTGACCAGAGGATTGAGTACTCTTTAATATCCAACCCTGCTTATGGAAGCCCTCCAGATAGGTGCTCTGTGCCCTCTCACACTGAGCAGTGCCTCATGAACACACATGTATCCGCAGAGGTGTGCACAGCGCTGTCTGACTCAGCCACCGTATGAGCAAGGGTGTAGGTTTGGTTAACGTCAGTCAACCTGTGCAGATGCATAGGTACAAATCCTGCAATCTTTATTTATGAAAGGTTTTTCCTCGCCATTTGGTACATACTGTACAGTATGTGGGTTGTCACGGTCTCTTTTAGCTACAGGCACAATGTCATTCTAATAAGAGGTATTGGCTACCCTATAATGTCATGAGGCAAATATAATCATAAATTATTTATTTCATAAATTAATTTGATTAGATAAAATGAATTTAAATGTAAAAGTCATCCTTTTGATGCTCTAAAACAGAGGTCTTCAATCCTGCTCCTGGAGGGCCACTGTCCTGCAGAGTTTAGTTCCAACCTGCTTCAGCACACCTGCCTTTGTATATTCAAGCGATCCTGAAGAGCTTGATGAGCTGATTCAGGTGTGTTTGATTAGGGTTGGAACTAAACTCTGCAGGACAGCGGCCCTCCAGGAGCAGGATTGAAGACCTCTGCTCTAAAATGTCATCTGTATAAAAAAGCAACTTAGAACCAGTCACATTAGGCCAGTAATACTTGGAGAAAGCTATCCGTTAACATTTCCATTAATCTTAATGGCAGTTGCTCAGTTTGTGCAAGACTTCCTGGAATATGCATTGTAAAATCTAGATTGAGGTATAATTATTGTTGAGCCAATCACCTTTTGCATTTTAAATGGAGAGTTCTCTGACAAATTAAAATCCTGCCATTTTCTCAACCTTATGTTATTTCAAACCTGTATGAATTTCTTTTTCTGTGGATCATAAAAGAAGACATTTTGAGAAATGTCTCAGTGTTGTCTTTTCTTTTCTTTTTTTCAAACACATTTTTTCCCTTTTTTTCAATCAACCAACATTTGGCATTTTTTAAATTATCACTCATTCATAATTGAAAGGCGTAGTTCAGTAGCATTTATATCAATTAAACAAGTCTTCAAATATCTAATAAACATTAAAAAAGTGTGATTGTAGCAATGTCCGATGTTATGAGAAGGAAGCATGAAATAAATAAATAAATAAATAAACAAATACAAAACGAAAGTAAAGGCAGCAGTCCCTCAATCCAGGCCTGGCCTCTCTCGATCTTCACGATCGTCGCTCCTACTTTTATGCTTCCGCACCTCCATGAGAGATACGAGACCGGTGCGTCGCGCAGGTGTGGCTCATCAGTAATCACGCCCCTGGCCTCGCGCCATTCTCTCACGGCCCTCGGCCTCGTCCTGCTCGCCACAGTGATATAGCATATATTAGTTTTCGGACCACCATGCTCTTTAGGATATTGGCGTTGGAAACTGTATTGTATATTGCATTCAGTAGCTGCAATAAATTACATTTAGTTATAACTGTAATTCCTACTGTTCCTATACCATCTGTACCAAAATCTACATTAATGAATATGAAATATTGAATACAAGCACAAAAGTTCACTTACACAAAATCATCTCTTAAGCTCGCAGCTTTATTTAACTCAGGCCTTTCTATTTTGGGGGGATGCAAATCGTGTCCACGCACCACATTGAAACTTTTCAGAAACTTGCATGCTCAAATCCACAGTGTGTTCTGCTGTTGGACTGTATCCAGTGGAAATAGCCAGTTAGAATAAATCCACACACACAGCTCTCTGCAGGACAATTTGAATGTGGAATAAAATGTTTAATTCATGACCACTATAAACACATATCCTTGTACAAAAATTTACTCCACAGGAGATCGCTATCAAACAATCCTCGGTAGGACGTTCTTAATTGCATTCTGTGTGTGTGTGTGTGTGTGTGTGTGTGTGTGTGTGTGTGTGTGTGTGTGTGTGTGTGTGTGTGTGTGTGTGTGTGTGTGTGTGTGTGTGTGTGTGTGTGTGTGTGTGTGTGTGTGTATTATTTGTTATCCCTGTCTTCGCTCCTGCTGGCACGTTCCCCAGAGTACTGGCACTATGATGGAGACACTAGACTCAACTTAACTCCAGGGTGAATTAAACAACTATGTCTATGTGCAGGACCAACAAATCTCTTTTCCTCATTCACTTCTCCACCGAGTCCCCCCTCTCCCCATGCAGGAGGCCTTAGTTGTTGTTTTTTTCAATATAAAAGCCCAGATATCCTTGTAATCCTCCCTTCTCCTCTCCCCAACCTCCCTGGCTGCAACCTCCTGTAATTGAAAAATGGCAGGCGAGGAGATTAAGCGAGACTTATCCCTCTGAGGTGTATGTTTTATCACGCAGCAGCAAACAGCAATCTCTCCTTCACCCTCATCCACAGGAAACTTTTGCCTTCCTTACTGTTCTCCCTCTTTCCTGCCTCCTTGGTCTCTCTTGCTCTGTTTGGCTCTGTAGTCTTGTAGTCAAGAGCCTCTGTTAGCACTGTTGTCTCTGAATTCAAAATGCCTTAATTTGTCTATCGTACCCCCACCGCCACCATCAGTAGGCTTAAGTTCCTGTTCGTGAACGTCAAATCTGAAATGTGTTTTTTTAAAGTCGGCACGAAAGGGAAATTACAATAGTCTTTTCTTCCCTATTGTGACATATATACGAGTGAAACGTAAATGTAGGGCGGGACTTGATTTTGTCTATTGGAAATAATTTGGATCATTGGATGGTTGTGGTTTGCGATTGCTGTGAGGTCATGTGAGTGACAGGATGTCATTTAGCATTATATACCAGTTAGTTCTAGTCCCCCAATTTGATTGGCTGAGCGGTGTTCCTGGCAGACTGTAAGTGTGTATTAGTGGTATGTCAAAATGGTAATATTGTGTCTAAAATTGTTGCTCATTATTAAAGAAGCAATGGTAGGAGGATGGCCAGTGTGTGCACATCTTGAAACAGCGGGGAACTCTGTAGGCTGTATGAAAAATTCTGCATGTGAAAAGATCAAATCCAGTTTGAATCTTGTGGAATATAAACACATCAACCTGATCATGTTTGGATACATCAATCAAAATGATTTTGTTCAGATTGAAACAATAGCTGTCTAGGTAAACATAGCTAATGAGTAGGATGATTGGGTGGCCATGATGATGGACAGAGGCTAATGGGCAAGTTTGGCCAGAATAATGGGGTTACACCCCTGCTCTTTTCGAAGGAAAATGGACATCTCATCCGAAAGATGGAGCTTTTTGACAGTATAGTGTACCCATCATTATACTGGGGCATTAGGACCCACACAGACCACATTGTGAACCCCCCTGCTGGATTCCCTAACACTTCCTCCAGCAGCAACCTTGTTTTCCCAGGAGTTTTCCCATCAGGTTCTTACCAGGTTCAACACTGTTTAGCTTCAGTGGGTGATCAGGCGAGAGCATTATTTCCTACGCAACAGTTTTTGGCTGACAGATGATAAAAATCCAGGAAATAAGGACAGAGACCAGCTGGCAAACCAGCTAAACAAGCAAAATTGGGCTTGGCAGAGAGACCTGTGAAAACCAGAAAAGACCAGTATACCACCTCAGGCTATTTTTTTTCATGCTATGATTTGGAAGATTCTGACTGCCTCATATTGTGCGTATTTCTTGAAGCATTTGGATCACCACAGTCTGCTGCTCTTCTCCTCAAGCAGCGTGGGAATCAGATGCCACCCCCAAGTATTTTTTTTATTACACTTCAGATGATGCACCAGAAGGCATTGGTTTTGCTACTAAGTGAGAGAAAGAGAAAAGGAGAGATTAACTCTTTCCCCACCATTGACAAGTTATCTCGTCTTTTAAGAGAAAACACTTTCCTGCCATTGACGAGATTTTACGGTTTTGTTATCACTGTTATAAGGTAGGGGCGCTATTACGAATCTCCTGAACGAGTACAGTTCAGATCAAAACACATGCAAAAAAGAAGCAGAAACGAGCAATCTCAAATGTAAGAAGATGTATTTGAAAAATAATGCAATCATTAACAATAAATGATGTTTTATTCAAAAAGTTCGGGAGGAGCACGCGCAGATAATTAACACGAGTGGAGAGCACTCAGCAATCAACGATAAGAGGTATATATACTCGGCAGTCTCACCCCAATTCATTGACAGTTTAGCAACCCTCCACCACCCCTTCTCCACACTACTTGTCCTAACCCAGGAGTAGGCAAGTTTGGTCCTAGAGAGCCACTGTCCTGTAGAATTTAGTTCCAACCAGTGTTGTCAGATATACGATAATTATCGTATTTGTACGATAATTTTGACCTCTGTACGATGTACGATCAATAATGAAAAAAATCCCATAATGTACGATAGTTTTCAGTCGTTCATCCAAACACACATCCTACCGCTTCTCTCTCTGACCCCGAATCATTTCGCAGGCTTGCCTGCACGCAAGGACGTATACACACACAGGCACCACACGGTGTCGCCCGGCCCGCACGTCAACACTACACATTCCCAAGTCTCACGGATAAGACCCCACCCCTCCCACCCCCAACAAAACGGAAAAATCCACCATACAACCCCCCCCCCCCACTCCCCATCAATAGAACAATCCATTCTGTACTCTGGGTTCGGGCCGAATTCCGAGTTCGAAGCCCTCCCCCCGGACAGCACGCCAAATATGCATTAAACTTACTCCCTCTAATTGTATGTAAGTGTGAACTAGTGAAACTGCAGAAAAATCAAAACAGCCTATTGTTACCGAGTGAAACGTCGACACAGGAAGCGGTTAGGACTGTACAAGCTTTGGGGGTGTTGATGGACTCAATCAACTCCATCTGTTTTGATCATTGTACTGAATCCAATCCAGACATACAGTAGTCTTTGACAAATACACGATTTTCTCAGCTTTTTGCTCAAAATGTTGCTTACCCATATTTAAGTGTTGATTAAAAAAAGAATGCATGAAGCTAGAATAAAACATTTTATCAAAATTTTTATTTAAAAGCAGAGGATCTGTTATTTCTTTCTGTTCAGATATTCATACAACAAAATATTCTGGGGGCCATGACATTTTTGTGAAAATTTTCAAAAAGATTTTCAAATTTTCACTTATAGACCTTATGTAGCCACGCCCCTTTTCAGCGCTGAGCTCGTTGTCTTTTGACTTCCGTTCTGTATTTTCACAGCGATCTTGCGTAGTTATGAATGAACGGCTCGTTAAAAAAATGTCCAAGGTCCATTTGTTAAGACATATGCTTTACAATGCTTATGATAAACATTACAGTTTATCATAAGATAACTTTAGATAACTTTCTCATGATAACTTTCGTTAACTCTACAATAAGTAAATCAACTTCACCAGCTAATTACTCCTGGAAAGCGTTGCCATAGAATTATACAGAGCGGCCGCAAAAAAGGAAGTTCAAAGACAATATTCTAAAGATGGCGGCGCCCTCGTTTCTCTGGCGCATAAGGTCTATAGAACATTTCAATGCTACAATTAAGTTTCCAATCATGTTCACACAGTCACCACTGGCTCCTCCCTCCCTCCCTAGATCTGCCTCCAACCTTAAAAATCCTCCTCCTCCAATGACAGGAGCTTACAAAACATAGGCAATGTGTTTACATAGCCATATTGCTGCTTATGTTTGTGCGACATGTAAAACATAAAGGCATGAAGGACTTTGAATGGCTATATCTTATGCAATCTAGCAGATGCACTTGGTCCCTAATTCACTGTTTAAATGATGGTGAATTCCTGCTGTTGGTGGTACTGCTCCAGCGGTTAACTGGCACTGGATGGGTTTGATGGGCAGTTGTGTAGGAGGTGTTTGCAGGAAGGATTTTCACGGTCTGGCATCGTGCTCAAGACTGTTTATTAAGCTGGTTGGTAAGAACATGCTGTTCTGGCTGTCGATTTCACATCAACTGTGCTCATGGTACATTGGAAGCAATATTTTTATTGTTTGTTTGTTAATGTGGAGGAGACTACGAGGTTAAAAAGCAGAAGTAGGAGGGTTTTTTTTAGTGAGCAGTTTGTCTCTGCTGTTACTGGAGAGAGATTATCTAATGACTGAAGATGTAGCATGTGGGTGGTATATTCCCTTGTCACATATAAATGCACACACATACACATTTGATATTCTTTTATAACATGATGGGGACTTTTCATGGACTTGGATTGTTTTTACTGATTTAATTCTATTTTGTATGAACTACCCAATGAAACATTTTTGCTTTTTCATCTGACCCACACACAGACAGTTTAATATGTATTAGTGAGGACCTCTCATATGCAATGATTTTCATACTTTTTGTAGAATTTAATAAAATATCAGCTTGCTGGAAATAAAATATTCTGTTCGAGTGGTATTTAAATGTATTTATTTTTTCTTTATTTTCATCACGAATCACGTCTCATATTTCATGTCAAGCATGCTTTTCATTTACACCGTTGTTTCTTTGGTAACCAAAGAAACAATGGAAGAGCAATAAAAAGAGCAATAAAATCTATACATTTGAAAAGCAGCACAAGTAAACTAAATCATGATCCTCATTTAACACCATCTAACTTTCACAGAAACATATTGACATTAGAAATTAGATTTATGAGCATTACAAATGGTATACTTCAAATGTCTGTTCTTGACATTTCACGCTATTTGCGCGGAATTGCTTTCACAGGTATATCCAGAGGTCAGAAGTGATTAACTGTGCTATAGGTTCATCAGTGCTTACATCAGATCAAAAAGTCTGTGTTATTGGAAGAATAAGAGACTCTGTATTACTAGTGGAATAAAGATGTTTGTGACCGAGTGAGAGTCAGCATGAAATGCATGTGCATGTCTGTTTGCTCAATTTGTTTGTTTATGAGTAACTGCACCCGCAGTGTCAGACCCTGTAGCAAAGCAATCTCAGTATAATACATTACCTCTAAGGCAATATGTTTCGCGACCTGATCCAAGACTAAAAGCATGGAGCCGTTCGCACTCTATGAAAAGGTCTCGCTTCATCCCTCACCTCAATCACGACAAACTCAATGCACATGACCAGCCACGGTCTTCTCACAAAGTCATTTAAACTCTCATGTTGGGCATTAAACCGATTCCTGGGGACTGTAAACTTTAATGTCAGGGTGTGTGTAGCAGTAGCTCTGCAGGTTTTATTGCAGATATTGTTGATTATGGGGGTGTGTGGCTCATGTGGCAGCTCACGATCAGGGCAGACAGAGTAGATGAGTGGGGTTTGGCTGTCTCTCAGGAAAGGCACATTTGCTAAGCTGACCCTGATGTCTAACATGACCCTGCTATTATTTTGCAGCTGCCTGTCTCAGCAGAAGACAAAGCCGCCTTGACCTTTTCACTCAACGTGTAAAATGTCCATGAATGACAAAAGTAAAAATCCCAGCCAATGAACAGGAAGTTAAGTAGGGTATTTGCTCACTCATGCAGTCTTATTTGGAGAAATAGAACTGTACCATCACATGGTTCTATGTCATTTAGGAGGATTTCAATTTTTGTAAACATACACTTGTTATGTACCATCTCTGTTTGAAATCTGCAATTGCAGTTATTCACGGAGTTATCAACTTTACGTGGGTTGTGCCTCGGCACAGCACTGCGTGGATGAATCCAATGTTTTGAGGAGACTGTGCGGGCTGTCAGTTACCGTGCCGGTGTGGAATGTGGATCCTGTCATTCGAAATCACAGATTCTACTTTTTGGAAGTATGACCAACATAAGAGATTTCACTGAAACATTTCATCTGAACAAGTTAGTAACATCCACTTTGGTTCTGACCAACTAAGGGGAAAAAAGCATTGCAGTAAATCGCGCTGATTAAATCTAGCGATCGCTTATCATATCACGTCAAACCATGCAATTTATACGTTGTTCTCAAATTGTTAATATTAACAACATTAGCATTGCGGGACTACATTTAATGCCCTTCAGATATTTATCCTTGTTTTCGCATGGGCCCGGTTGAAGTCTCTTTTTTTCTGTAGCCACTCCAAAGTTTTACAACGGGTGAATCTCTCGTTGTCACTGGTGATTGTCGTTTGAACCTTTCTGGATCCACCATCAAATTAATATGTTTAATTATATCAATTGCTGTAATATATGAAGAGTTCAGATGCAAAAGCTTCTAAGTGCCATTTGAAATTTTCTTCTAGAATGATAGAAAATTTCTAGAATACAAGAAAATTTCAAATGGCACTTAGAGGCTTTTGCATCTGAACTCTTCATATATAAATCTCCACCTCCAACATCCTCACACACAATATAGCCTACTAGCCGAGACACCTTCTTTATGTGTACAGATGGCTGGTTAAGTACTTGCTCAAAAATTAATTTTGGATAATTATCAACCCCAAAAAGTTACGGACTGGAGCTTTAAGTAACTGATATCAAACTTGTCATAATAATGATTATTGATGCAGGATGGGGATCTTTTTCTCCAACCCGATCTCATGAAATGTGTCTTTACAGCACGCATAGTATTTATCGTGCAATTAATACACGAAAATTAGTTTTTACATGCATATGATACACACTGTAAACCTCTTGGTTAGGATTAGTGATGTGTGCTATGAGCGAATTATACGTTTGGGTAGGATTAGTGGAGTGGGGTGCGAGTGCATTACACGCCATAAAGTGTGTATCATATGCACGTTAAAAACTAATTTTCAAGAATAAATTGCACGATAAATACAAAGCGTGCTTTAAAGACGCATTTCATTAGATAAGGCTGTTTTTTCACAAAGAATTATTGTATGACTTCTAAAAACTTGGAATATAGAACACAAATAGAATAGATAGTGCTTCTGTCTTTTAGCAGCAGCTTAAATATTAAGAAAATATTTAGTGTCCCACGGCAAACAAAAAAATTAAATGATTTATGATTAAATGATGACAGAAGATTAATTCATTTTACAATTTTAAAGTTTAGCCTTGGGGGAATGTGGTGAATAGTGATGGAATCCCTTGAAACAACTTGATTAAGGCACCAGAGTGACTTCTAGAATTTGTTACAAAAGTGACAATAGTATCATTCTTATTCGGCTTAATGTACAGTGTTGCATTTCTCAAAGTTATTTTTCTCAATTTTTATTCTCATTCGGAGCTTGACAAGTTTTCATTCTGAAGTTTGGTCTTGTTGGGATGGAGACTCACTTTGGATGTTTCCTTTTAGAGGGAACAAGAGATATTGTAAGATGATTATGATTCAGCATCTGCTGGTCTTTCAGTCCACATCTGTCATATTTATGTCTCGTGATAAATGACAGCTCTGCACACTTTTAGTGTATAGGCACGTCACCATGAAGCATGTGTTGCCTGTCCAGAGGTAGGTGTGTGTGCGTGTGTGTCGTCATCTAATACTAATAGCTCTCATCAGGCCAAATCAGGACAACAGAAAAATTGCTGTTTGCTTTACAGTAGTCATCATTACCTCAGAGAATGATTTTTTTTCTAGTCCAGTCTAGGCATGATCTTCTGTAATTCTGCTCATGACTGTATGTGCACAATGCCAACATCCTGATCAGAGCGGCCTGTCATTGCTTCTGCTGAATGGGATCAGTCGTGTTACTCATTGCTCATCTGCTCTCTTTTCTTCTTATAGCTCCTACTCTCCTACTCTTACAGTCTCCCTTCTTTCCCTTTTTATGTTCCCTTTTTACACTGTCCTCCTTTCCTGTCCTCTTCCTGACACATTCTTCACTGGCCTACTTTGATGAGAGACCAAAATTCAAACTTTTTGTGTACTGTACCTGACCTGGTAATGCATGAAATGAAAATGCATAAACATAGCCATTTTGTTAAGACTCTGTCTTGAGAACTAGTAATATGACCTACTAGCAGTTAGTTAAGGGTAATAATCTGTCTTACTTTTTTGTATTTAATTAGAGCAATATGTGGCTTTAAAATGTTATGAACAGTCTTAAAGAAAAAAATGGATAACTAACTTGTAAGGCTAGTCTTAGTCGTTTATGCAACTGGCCACTGAAGTTTGGACAGTGTCAGGCATTTTGGTTCACAGTCCTGCACACTATCAGAAAAAAAGGGGAAAAAATTTAAAAAAAAAGATATATATGCAAAAATTTTACCTTTAGGGGTGTAACACCTGAAAAAATTGTAGCTCTCAAAGGTACACCTGTGTATCTTATCTATTGCTTTTCTACCTTAATGTACCCTTAAAGGACTACTAAATAATTAATAAGAGTACAGCTTCGTGTGTGTGTATGATGTTAAGTTAAACTGTTCATGTGTGTTTGATTTGAAACATAAATATCTTGTTGGTTGTTAGCGCTCACTTCATGTTTTGATCTTACTTGCCTCTTTCCATCTAGCCACAGACTCCAGACATTCTGAAAACTTCCCACATAGCAATTTTTTTCTGGCCCAGCTCCGGGCCACACAATCACTTTTCCCTCGGCCCAAGTACCTCAAAGAATGACGGCCCTGAAGTGGCCCAGAACTGGATTAAAGACAAAGGTCACACATGGGCCATAACCGGCCCGAATCTCAGCCAGTTAATCACCTTTAACTGGCCCTGAACTGGGCCAAAACAGGTTTTATCATTGGTACCCATTCTCAGCCATAAGTTAACCATATCGACACCACCCTTTAACCAGAAACCTCAAAACTGAGCCATAAGCAAGCCTAATCTTACCCAAACTATGTGAACAAATAAGGCACAAGAAAATTCAATTCTCAAAAATAGTTTATTTAACAATAGGCACAAGACAATAATACATTAATATTATTTCCTATTCTTTTAGTACATTCAAAGCTTAACATCTTAGTTATTACCACCTCAAAGTGGATTTAATTTCAAAATGTTCTGGTCTTTAACTACTGTTAAACAGTAGTTTACTTATTGTAGTAATACACAAGCCAAAAAAAAAAAAGAAGCTAGAATTTGTGAACACTATTTTAGTTGCCTGAACAGCCAACTATGTACAACATTTTTTAATTCTAACTAAATGAATCTATCAATGAATCTAGCACTGACATTTAAACATATTATAATGTAATTTTACTCTCAACAAAAACAGAGCTAGTTTTAAAAAAAATACTTAAAACAAATTTGCACATAAGAATGTTTGTATGTGTGAGGGAGAAAGTGATGCTATTTAGGACTGTCCTCAGGTAGTGAAGTACAGCTCTGCAGCCCCTCTTTTCTCCTCAAGCGCTCTATCTCCTTCCTCCATCTCTATCGGGAGCAAGCTGAAGCCATCTTTCTATTTTTGCTTCTATCTCCTGATCAGTGGCATGTGTCAGACGATTTTTCCTCACAGCAGCTAAAAGACAAAATACTAAATTAACAAATACATATACAAATATTCATCCACCTACTGTAAATAAATTTAGGTAACAAAATAAAATAAGGTTGCTTCGGTTAATTTTTATACAGGAAATGATTGCTTATAATGTGGCACTATTGAATGACCCGCATCACGGTCGGGTCTTCAGTCTGTACTCGCGTTCTCAAGTTCAGGGCAGTGAATCAGCTAACGTTACCATATAGGCAAAAGTTCACTTCAATAAAGAACAAGGTGACATCCGAGTTTGAATTCAGGTATTTAAAAAAGCTCCAAAAAAATAGATGTTCTACTATTTTTTAAAGATTGCCATTACATAACTTGCCAAAATAACCTTCGTAACCGCCACGGTCGATTTTTAATCGAGGTTAAGGGGTGGTGATGTCGCAGTGGATAATACACATGCCTTTGGTGTGAGAGACCGGGGTTCGAATCCACTGCGAGACACCAATGTGTCCCTGAGCAAGACACTTAACCCCTAGTTGCTCCAGAGGCGTGCGAAATATAGCAATTGTAAGTCGCTTTGGATAAAAGCGTCAGATAAATCTTGTATATGGGTGGTGATGGCGCAGTGGATAAGACACATGCCTTTGGTGTGAGAGACCCGGGTTCGAATCCACTGTGAGACACCAATGTGTCCCTGAGCTAGACACTTAACCCCTAGTTGCTCCAGAGGCGTGCGACCGCTGAAATATAGCATTTGTAAGTCGCTTTGGATAAAAGTGTCAGCTAAATGCATAAATGTTAAGGTTAAATAAAAATAGGCTACAAAAAAAAATAAGAGAGCTGTAAACACATCGCTTGATCTGTTTCGGCATGAGTGCAAAAGAGAACCCATGTGGATGCATATCTGCTGTATGCATTACATCTAATGTTAGGTCGTACAGAATATAGACTGTAAAAAAGAATAGGGTCGTGCACAAAATAGCTTCACTTACCTGAGCAGCGGTTGGGTTGTCTGACAGACGTCTTCTACACCCTTCCACTGTTGCCAACTAATTTTCAGGGGAAGTTGCTAAAGGCAGATCGATTTGTTGCTAAAAGTTTCTAAATGACGTTGTGACGTCATTGCGCTATGACGTAATTACATAATCGCAACGCAAAACTATGCCATTATGTTATTTGAAATGCTAATTTAGATTTGCTTGTAAAATCCCCAAGACCTGTTTTCAATTGTGTGGTGATTTGTACAGCCCCAAGCAGCACACGAAGCAGGCATTTTTCTCAATTCCCGTAATGAGAGGTTTTGGAAAGTTGCCCTCTGCAATATGGCGGCGCCGTTGACATACGCTCCAGTGGCCAATAGGGCGTCTTATTATGTCTATGGCCCCGTCCCTGTGCTTGTTGTATTTTGTCTTTCGGTTTTCACAGCGATTTCCACAGTGATCTTAAGGAATTATGAATGAACCGCTCAGTCTATGTAGCTAGCTTGTACAAATGTGGTTTGGAATAGAGTCATTTTCCAAAAGTTGATAAAGTTGCCAAATAAATGTAAAAATTTGCTAAATCTGTTGCTAGGTGCTTTTTGGAAAAAAAGTTGCAAGGGTAGTCAAAAAAGTTGCTAAATCTAGCAACAAAATTGCTAAGTTGGCAACACTGAACCCTTCAGCGGGAGAAATTTCAAATGACGCATCACGTGAACCTCATCCACCAACCAGAAAGCTGCTGTTACCGTGGCGATCGCACCAAAATAAACAATAGTTCACTGCACAGTTAATTGCACATATTTATAAACTGTTATTTAGTATATATATATAGTAAGTTTTAACAATTGTCATGTTAGGAAAATTTATATTTTGTTCAGGTCAAATGGATTTTGGATTATTTAAATTATTATTGAATTTTGTGAACACTGCTGAAAACTAAATGCTATATTTATTAATTATTTATCATTTTTTCTGGCTTTTTTCACTGACTCATAAGTCAATTCATATTATTATTGTTATTAATTATTAAAATCATTTCATCTCTTTCGTAGTTTTGATAACGTCTCGGTTACATATGTAACCCTCGTTCCCTGAGTAGGGAACGGAGACGTTACGTCGGATGACGACGAATGGGGTTTCGCTTAGAAAGCCTATCAACTTCGAGTATTACAAAACGACTCAATGGCAAAGAAATGCCATGGGTCTGCAGAATTTGCATGGCGTAACTCCGCGTCACCTCGTGGGTATAAAAGGAGGACGCCGGCAACAGGCAGATATGTTTCAAGACTGAGCTCAGGCGATCCCCGCGGTACAGCGGAAAGTGGCAGGCAGACGTAACGTCTCCGTTCCCTACTCAGGGAACGAGGGTTACATACGTAACCGAGACGTTCCCTTTCGTTGTCACTCCGAGTTACGTCGGATGACGACGAATGGGGTTACCAGTCTAATCACGCCACCTTCTCAGCTGTCTTCCAGTGCCCTGCGTAAATCTGAGATCCCTGTCGTGAGACTGGCACGGACGAAGGACTCCTATTTAGCACAGGAATACCAAGGTACACTGGGGAGCATATCCCAAGTTCAGGGAAAATATGCAATTACTGCCAACCCAGAGGGGGGGACTTAGAGAATACACATGTGACCCGAAGGAGACATGGAGAACACTGGGGTGTCCAGCCGCAGGTGGAATATTTCAACCCCAGGGGTGGCAAGGTGGCTTGCCAAGGGAAAGACACATGCTCGGGAGGCTTACAGTGGAAATACACATGTGGGGGTCGCTCAGGGGAGGGACCATGCACACGGGAGGCACCTAGCCGACGCACAGGCAATAGACACTGGCGCCAACGTCAGGAGTGCTGGAGGAACTCAGGGCTTTTCGGGGAAGCTCACCTGAGGAGAATATCGCACGTATCCAGTCCGTGGAGTGGAATGGCGAGCAAGCGAAGACACCTGAGCGGGTCCAGTACTAGCTGGTTGAAGCGAGTACATGAGAGGACACTGGCTCCACTCGGAGATTGTAGAATCTGGCGAATGTGTTAGGTGTCGCCCAGCCTGCAGCTCTGCAGATGTCTGTTAGCGAGGCGCCATGCGCTAGAGCCCAAGAGGATGCCACACTCCGGGTGGAGTGGGCAGTCACACCAAGGGGGCACGGTCGACCTTGCTGCTGGTATGCCAAGGCAATGGCGTCCACTATCCAGTGAGACAACCTTTGCTTGGAGAGAGCCTTTCCCTTCAGCTTCCCACCATAACAGACAAAGAGCTGGTCTGAGGTCCTGAAACACTGCGTCCTGTCTACATAGGCGCGGAGGGCGCGTACTGGACAGAGCAGTGCCAAGGCTGGGTCTGCCTCCTCCGGGGGCAGCGCTTGCAGGTTCACCACCTGGTCCCGGAAGGGAGTGGTAGGAACCTTGGGCACATATCCAGGCCGGGGTCTCAGGATCACGAGAGAGTAAGCCGGCCCAAATTCCAGGCACGCTTCGTCAACGGAGAATGCATGCAAGTCCCCCACCCTCTTGATGGAGGCCAATGCAGCCAGGAGCGCTGTCTTCATAGACAGGAACTTAAGCTCCACTGATTGCAAAGGCTCAAAGGGAGCACTCCGCAGGGCAGTTAGAACCACTGAGAGGTCCCAAGAGGGAACGAGAGGAGGGCGAGGAGGATTCAGTCTCCTCGCTCCTCTCAGGAACCTGATGATCAGGTCGTGCCTTCCAACAGACTTACCTTCGACTGGGTCATGGTGTGCGGCAATAGCGGCAACATAGACTTTCAGGGTGGAGGGAGACAGCCTTCGCTCCAGCCTATCTTGAAGGAAGGAAAGCACGACACTAATCGAACATCTCCGGGGGTCTTCTTGAAGAGAAGAGCACCAGTTGACGAAGAGGTTCCACTTCAACGCGTAGACGTGTCTCGTGGACGACGCTCTAGCGGAAGTGATGGTAGCCGCCACCGTAGGTGGAAGGGTACTCAAACCTGCTTCGTCCCGTCCAGGAGCCACACGTGGAGGTTCCAAAGATCGGGACGAGGGTGCCATAGGGTGCCCCGTCCCTGAGAAAGGAGGTCCTTCCTCAGGGGAATCGGCCAGGGAGGTGCTGTCGCGAGGAGTACTAGTTCGGAGAACCAGGTCCGGGTGGGCCAGTATGGCGCGACAAGAATGACCTGCTCCTCGTCCTCCCTGACCTTGCGCAGGGTCTGCGCAAGAAGGCTCACTGGGGGAAACGCATATTTGCGGCCCCGTGGCCAGCTGTGCGCCAGTGCATCCGTGCCGAGCGTGCCCTCGGTCAGGGAATAATACAGGGCGCAATGGGTCGAGTCGTGAGAGGCAAACAGATCTATCTGTGCGTCCCCGAACTGGTCCCAAATCAGCTGAACCGACTGGGGATGGAGTCGCCAATCTCCCGGGAGGGGCTGAAGCCGTGAGAGCTCGTCGGCTGCACAGTTCAGGGCTCCGGGGATGTAAATGGCATGAAGCGACCTCAGATGCTTCTGACTCCATATGAGGAGGTGGCGGGCGAGTTGCGACATACGGCAGGAGCGTAGACCACCTTGATGGTTGATGTACGCTACAGTGGCGGTATTGTCTGAACGGACTAGTACGTGTTGGTTCTTGAGCACGGCCCGGAAGCGGCGCAGAGCAAGACGTACGGCCAGCAACTCGAGGCAATTGATGTGCCAGAGGCGGCGGGGTCCTGTCCAGGAGCCCGCGGCAGCACGTCCATTGCACATGGCACCCCAGCCCGTGGAGGAGGCATCTGTCGTTACAACAACATGCCGCGAAGCTCGTTCCAGGGGCACTCCGGCCCGTAGAAAACTGAGGTCCGACCACGGGGTGAAGGTCTGACGGCAAGACGGAGTAACAGTTACTCGGAAGGTGCCGTGTTGCCATGCCCACCTCGGGACTCGGTCGCGAAGCCAAAGCTGAAGCGGTCTCATATGAAGCAATCCGAGCGGTGTTGCCACGGCTGCAGATGCCATATGCCCCAGGAGCCTCTGAAAGAGTTTCAGTGGAACCGTACTCTTGCCCTCTAACTGTCTCAGGCAAGTCAGCAGTGACTGCGCGCGCTCGCTCGTAAGCTGCGCGGACATGGCGACCGAGTCGATGTCCATACCGAGAAAAGAGATCCTCTGCACGGGGCAAAGTTTGCTCTTTTCCCAGTTGACCCGAAGGCCCAGACGAGCTAGGTGCCGGAGCACTAGGTCCCTGTGTTCGCATACCTGGTCTCGAGAGTGAGCTAGGATCAGCCAGTCGTCGATGTAGTTCAGGATGCGAACGCCGTGTTCCCGAAGGGGAACAAGGGCTGCCTCGACGACCTTCGTGAAGACGCGAGGAGACCGCACACATCCGAGAATGTGTTTGGCAGTGAGCATCTTGAACGGCAGCCTGTGAAGGGAACGGTTCAGCACACGCAGGTCCAGGATTGGCCGTAACCCACCGGTTTTCTTGGGGACAATGAAGTACGGGCTGTAGAAGCTGGTCCTCATCTCGGCCGGAGGGACGGTCTCGATCGCACCCTTCGCCAGCAGGGTGGCGATCTCTGCTCTCATGATAGGGGCGTTGCCACCGACCAAAGTGGAGCGGACTCCCCTGAAGCTGGGAGGAGACCGCGCGAACTGAATCGCGTAGCCGAGCCTGATCGTCCGTGCGACCCAGCGGGACAGGAGGGGGAGCTCTAGCCAGGCTCCCAAAAACTGTACCAGCGGGGTCATACGGACCACAGACTTCCCACCGATGGTGCAGCAGGGCGGAATGACTGGCCCGGACGTGGACGGCATAGCGGCCCGGTGTGGGGACACAGTCATTAACCGCGCCCTGACAGAGGAGACCAGGGAAGGAAGAACGTTCCACGGGGGTCTGCTCTGCCAGGGGGCTGGCGACAGAGGCGGAAGGGAGCGGCACGGTCCGGGGATGGCGCGCACTGCCAACCGGCTCTGGGACAGAGGGGGACGAGGGGTGCACGGCTCGGAGGCGGCGCACCGTGTCGTCCGAGAACTCTGTGTGCTCAGGGATGGGAATGTTACTTCTTTCTTTAACCACATTAGGGTGCTGCCCACCCGTGGGTGAGCAGCGGGGAGTGGAGAACAAAAGATTCTCCCCCGGCCCTCCACCGGGGGAAGGAGTGGTCCTGCTACCATCTCCTGAGAAGTAATTTTCAGCATCCCTGAGCAGCCCGTCTCAGGAGCGCCGCTTGGCCCGGCGTTTAGCGGGGGGCGGGGCTGGAGAGGGCTGGGGCGCCTTCTTACGGCTTCCTCCGCGACCGGGCCTGGGTGGAGGCTGCTGCTTGGGCCGGGCGGGAGGGGCGGGAGCCGCAGGAGGGCGCCCTCGGCGGCGAACAGACTGAGGGATCTGCCCGGTCGGCTGGGTGGAGGCAGCAGCGGGCCGTCGGGGCAGAATGTGCCTAATGGCCTCAGTCTGTTTCTGGGCGGTGGAGAACTGTTGGGCGAAGTCCTCCACCGCACCACCGAATAGGCCGGCCTGGGACATGGGGGAGTCGAGCAGGCGAGAGCGCTCAGCGTCCCGCATGTCAGCCAGGTTCAGCCACAAGTGTCTCTCCTGGACCACAGCTGTGGACATCACCAGACCCAGGGAGCGTGCGGTCACCTTCGTCGCCCGGAGGGCGAGGTCGGTGGCGGCGCGCAGCTCATCGAAGAGCCCTGGGTCCGTCCTACCCTCGTGCATGTCCCTTAGCATCTGCGCCTGATAGACCTGCAGAGTGGCCATGGCATGCAAAGAGGCAGCCGCCTGTCCCGCCGCTCTGTAGGACTTCGCCACTAGGGTAGACGAGAACCTACAGGCCTTGGATGGGTGCTTAGGCTCGCCGCGAGAAGAGGCACTCTGAGGACACAACTGCATCGCAACAGAGCGCTCAACCGGGGGGAGCCCAGTGTACCCACGGGCGGCTGCCCCATCGAGGGGAGGAAAGGCGGATGAAATCAACGAGCGGTCGCGGGAAGACATGGGAGTCTTCCAGGACTTCGAGATTTCATCATGCACGTCCGGGAAGAAAGGTATTGGGGCAGGCTGAGGACGGGAAGCCGCAGCTGCACCCAAAAACCAATCGTCCAGCCGCGAGCGCTCAGGACAGGGTGGAGGGT
Source organism: Siphateles boraxobius (assembly GCF_051911475.1). NCBI lineage: Eukaryota > Metazoa > Chordata > Actinopteri > Cypriniformes > Leuciscidae > Siphateles > Siphateles boraxobius. The sequence goes on along the minus strand of NW_027509193.1, from coordinate 20,445,287 downwards.
TCCACTCCAAACCAATGCTCGCGGCCGCCCGGGAAAGCATGGCCGTCATCTCTGGATCGGACTGAGCCACAGCCGTATTCACACCCGAGGGTGGCAGCTGTGACGAGTCGTCACTTCCAGACGAATCAGACCCGCCTAGTGATGCTGCGATCGACATCGCATCTTCCTCTGGAGCGCCAAAGGACACCCGCGGGACCTCAAAGGACGGTCCCGCGATGATCCCCTGAACGCTCGCGGGTTGCAACACTGGAGAAGGTGCTGCGGGGCACGGACACATAGTCGGCGCTTTGTTCCACACAGTCACCCTCAGATCACCCTGGCCACCAGCCGAAGTAGAGCCTCTCGAGGAGGCGCTAGATCGGGGTGTGGATGAGGGGACTCTCACTCTTGCGAGATCCTTGAGTCTCGATCTAAGTGTTGCGATGGTCATGTTCCCACAGAAAGAACATGACTCATCCACGAGCGCTGCTTTAGCGTGATCAAAGCCCAAACACACCAAGCAGCGCTCGTGCCCATCAGAGTCAGACACCAGTCGACCGCAACCAGAAGTGCACGGCCGAGGCATCTTTAAAAAGACGTGCCGCGTGCAAGCTCTTTTTGTGAGAGAAACTCAGTGCTGAAGCGCCCGCGGAGAACACACTCGCTGGCAAACCACGCTCAGATAAGCAGGAAGTGTGCACTCGCCGGGAGATCGCCGTCACACCAACACTGGAGAGTTGCTCGTCTCGTAAGAAGCTGACAATCAGAGATAGCTTAAGGAGTGAAGAATTACACTTGGCTCCGAAGCGAAAACATATCTGCCTGTTGCCGGCGTCCTCCTTTTATACCCACGAGGTGGGGCGGAGTTACGCCATGCAAATTCTGCAGACCCATTGCATTTCTTTGCCATTGGCTCGTTTTGTAATACTCGAAGTTGATAGGCTTTCTAAGCGAAACCCCATTCGTCGTCATCCGACGTAACTCGGAGTGACAACGAAAGGGAACTGCACCATCCATGGACAACACTTTAAACTCTTTTATTCCTCCCGTGAAAAATTGTGGTGGTGGGGGGACAATCCTTGAATATATAGTAGCGGCCTAAATACTTATAATTTAGTACACAAAGTATGGCCCATAATCGCTACACTGATCTGGTCTGATCTGGGCCACTTGTTATCATTAGCACAGGGGCTTGCTTGGGTTTGCTGGTACCATTTCAGGTTCGCATGTCAATAAGGATTGCATACAAACATGACACCAATTTTGATGTAAAACGCCCAAAAGTGTGTCAATCATGAAGTCACAAGATATACAACAACAACATTTATTTATAAAGCACATTTAAAGGATTAGTTCACTTTTTAAAAAAAATTTTCCTGATAATTTACTCACCCCCATGTCATCCAAGATGTCCATGTCTTTCTTTCTTCAGTCGAAAAGAAATTAAGGTTTCTGATGAAAACATTCTAGGATTTTTCTCCATATAATGGACTTCATTGGGTACCAAACGGTCCGAGGTCCAAATAACAGTTTCAGTGCAGCTTCAAATGGCTTTAAACCACACCAGACGATGCATAAGGGTCTTATCTTGTGAAACGATCGGTCATTTCAAAAATAAATAAAAAAGTTTAAGTTGTATAAGCACAAATGCTCGCCTTGCTCTGTTCTGTGATGCACGTTTGTGACTCTCCTGTTCGAGCTCGTTCATCAAAATGAACAAATCTTTTTTCGAGTCATTTCGTTCATTTTGTTCGTTGAATGAACGAAATGACTCGAAAAAAGGTTTGTTCATTTTGATGAACGATTTCGAACAGGAGAGTCACGAACGTGCACACCGTTTGGTACCCAGTGAAGTCCATTATATGGAAACAAATCCTAGAATGTTTTCATCAAAAACCTTAATTTCTTTTCGACTGAAGAAAGAAAGACATAGACATCTTGGAAGACATGGGGGTGAGTAAATTATCAGCAAAAGTTTTTCAAAAGTGAACTACTCCTTTAAACAAAATGTAGATTGATCCAAAGTGCTGTACATAGTACAAGGCAGGTCTACACTATAAAAAACCTACAATTACAGGTTTCCAAAAGCTAAAGAATAAAAATGTGTTTCAAGAGTAGATTTAAAAATGTCCAATGAAGGAGCAGACCTCACATGATAAGGGAGACCATTCCAAAGCTTGGGCCCAGCCACAGAAAAGGCCCTATCAGCCTTTGATTTGTAGCGACGCTGTGACACATTTAAGAGCAAGTGATTGGAAGATCTAAGTGCCCTAGCAGGACAGTATGGCACTATAAGATCACTAATATACATCTTACAACCTTATGCAATTTTAAATGCACTTATTTGAACTAAAGTCTGCCTTTTTGACCCATTTAAGTTGGACTTGTAATTTGACTTGATATGTAATTTCATAATTCTATTGTTTTTAAAATATGGTTAAAGTGAACTGCAAAATGTACTGACATGCATTTATGGTAAACTAAAATATATTTTAATGTCAGTTCTATTGAAACTTGTTCATTATGTATTTAAATATATTTGTAATAACACCTTTGTGACCCTGGATCACAAAACCAGTCACAAGTAGCACGGGTATTTTTGTGGCAATAGCTAACAATGCATTGTATGGGTCAAAATTATCGATTTTTCTTTTATGCCAAAAATCATTAGGATATTGAGTGAAGATCATGTTCCATGAAGATATTTTGGCAAATTATTATCTATCCCAAAATAACGCAGATCGATATAATTATTTTTTATTAAATGCATTGTTTTCTTTTCTTTTTTTTCTTTTAAATACACATATTTAAAATACACAAACTATTCTGATCAGAGGGTCCCTGTTATGGTCCATGGGGGTACCTGGCCTGACAAACTTAAGTCTGAGTCAGTCACAAACCCTATATATTTGTTGCTGTCTTCTGCTGAAGTTGTTCTCTTTCCTATATCAATGTTCAGGTTTCCCACTGTGCATTAATCCGATATAGCTGGCAATAAGTTTGACCTCGGCTGTGTCGCTCTGGTTGGTGAGTGTGGCCTCAGGGTAGTGAGGAGCATTTCCCTTTCTGTCATCTCCAGTCAGACAGAAAATACAGTTTACAGACTTCTCATCTCCCACCCACACACGTTCACAAATCTCAACCTCTCTCTCTTTTAATCATTCTTTTCCTCGTTCTCACTCACTCTGTCTGTTTTAATCAACCTCCCTCATTCTCTCTCATTCTCTTCAGAGGCCAATCGACCCCAAAAAGATTTATTTCTTCTTTAAATCTTATCTTCGTTCTGTCTTTTACTTTAATTTTACTTAGGTCAATCACATCATTTTGTTGTCAGTTTTTGGGGCAGATGTGGCCTAATGGTTTGAGAATCAGACTGGTAACCCAGAGGTTGTGGGTTTGATTCTCAATACCGGCAGGAAATGACTGAGTTACCCTTGAGCAAGGCACCAAACCCTCAAGCGCTCCCTGGGTGCCACAAAAAAATGGCTGCCTAATGTGTGTGCATTACTGTTAATGTACAGTAATTAACATTGGATTTTTTTCAGGATTCTTTGATTGAATAGAATATATTCTATTATTATAAATATATTTTTTTGTTTTATTTGTTTTTTGTAAAATTGCAAGTGTCTTTGCAGTCATGTTAGATCTATTTAATGGGTTTTTACTGAATAAAAAAAAAAAAATTCACTGACCCCAAACATTTTAATGGTATGTATAGGGGAAAATGTACAGACTGAAATAAACCCTGTCAAATCAGATTGATCAAACAGAATCAAGTATTCTGGAAAGCCTAAACAATTGGTCTAAATTGTTTGTATACCCCTACTACTCCACTGGCCATTAATAAAAATCCTCTTTGGGATGATATCTGAGTCCTGAGCCTATCTACCACCTCCCCTTGATCTCTATGGGACACGTTATGACAAATGGTTGAGATTTTGTTTTGTTTTGTTTTATTTTATTTTATTTTATTTTGTGTACTCTTTGTAATACTTGTTTCACAATTTTGGCCTTCAGATATTTTCTAAAATTCATTGCCATTCCTAGCAATGATGTACTGCCACTATACTTTCATGTCTTTCCGCAGACCCCCTTGTTTCATAAAAATGCAATTGCCATCCTCTTCTGTCTCAGTTATTGGCTGTAGTAAAATTTACCTCAGAGGACTGTAATATTAATGGAGTGTTCTTCTTGTTGCTAAGCTGACTGTTTTTTATTCATTGTGGTGTAATTTAAAATCAAATAAAGGTAACATTATAAAATAATTTCAACTCAAATCAATATTTCCTGTCTGAAAAATCATACATTTGGTGAGTATTCTGCATCAGTAGTGACCAACAGACTGTACATTATCTCTTGCATAATGACTGTATTGCTGACCGTCATCCCAAGTAATTGATTTCCTGTGTTTCTTGTCTCTCCTGTCACTCTGTGTTTCTTCTCATGATAAAATGTCATAAGATAATAATACATCATAAGATAATAATTTCAACTCATATCCATTTGGAAGTTAATAAAGTTCACGTAAGGGTCCAGATAATTATTATTATTATTTATTAATTTTTTTGCAGTAATGTTGTCTGTGTATAATCCCTTAAATATTTAATTTAAAGGACCAAAATAATAAATCAGTAAAAACATTATTGTTCACTTGGCATAGCAAAGTGAGTGTTTGGTTCCAGTTATGGCATGCTCTTTTTCCATCAGTGAATGTCATCATACATTTTCAATAGGCCGTTAGTCATTGTGCTTTGCTATCAGTCTGTGCAAACCCTCAGTATATTCACTCAGTGCACACTCAGTTGGATGGATGCGTGGCAGACAGATTAGTGAGGTATTCCCCCACTGTGCTTGTGTGCTGTTGGCTTGGTCCTCCATGGCAGGTAGCTGTGTGTGTGTGTGTGTGTGTGTGTGTGTGTGTGTGTGTGTGTGTGTGTGTGTGTGTGTGTGTGTGTGTGTGTGTGTGTGTGTGTGTGTGTGTGTGTGTGTGTGTGTGTGTGTGTGTGTGTGTGTGTGTGTGTGTGTGTGTGTGTGTGTGTGTGTGTGTGTGTGTGTGTGTGTGTGTGTGTGTGTGTGTGTGTGTGTGTGTGTGTGTCAGTCATGGAGGCGGATAGCATGCTGGGACCCACCCACTAATAGCCGACAATCTATCAAAGTCAGAGGACATCTCTCAGCTCTCCCTCTGGAACAGTGCCTTTCTGATGCACCACGGAACAGAGAATTAAGAAGAGGCATCATTATAAGAGAATGCCGTGTGCCTCAAGGGGTAAGGAGGAGAGAAAGAATGGAAGAGGGGAAATGGATGAAGACATGGGAAGAATAGAAAGGGGGGTTTTAAGATACCGACGCAGAGAGAAAGAAATGGGGGTGTTAAAAATTGGGTTTTACACCTAGATTATGTTCCAGAGACAAATAATTTGATTATGCTTCATTTCTATGGCAGATTAATGATAAACAATAAATTCAAGTTCAAAATAAACTTATAAAATGCATAAAATACGGTGGACATAGTATAGTATTAGTGCATAATGCTTTTGGGACACAAATACGAACAAGCAAGGTATACTTTGGTCTTGAGGTGTGTGCCTGAATACTTCACTGTTATAGACTTTCATGAAAAACTTAAAGCATTGTAACTTTTTTCTATATTTGTTCTATTTGATTTGTTTTATTGAATTTTTTAGTCTTTTGTTTTCTTCAATAATTGTTGGAGGACTTTTTTTTTACTTACATTAGTATTAGCTGTGGTGTTGAAATTGTAATCAAGAACTGTAAATTTCACTGGTATTTAAAATTGTAATATTATAGCAAACTTATTTCCAGCAAAATGTAATTTATATATAGGCCCATAGCGCTATTGTGGAATTTTAAAACAAAAACAAAAATATTCATATCGCCCACTCCTAATTATGTTAAATAATTGTGTACAATATTGACCAAAATAATCAAGATTATGATTTTTGCCATAATCTAGCAGCCCTGAAAGAAATCATTACTTTTATTCAGCAAGGATATTTTACATTAATAAAAAATGACAATGAGGAGGTTTACATTGTTACAAAACATTTATCAAATAAATGCAGTTCTTTTAAACTTTATATTCATCAAAGAATGCTGAGAAAAATATTAAGCAGCACAACTGTTTTCAACCTTGATAATAATAAATGTTACTTGAGCAGCAAATCATCTTATCAGAATGATTTTTGAAGGATCATGTGACACTAAAACTGGAGAAATGATGCTGAAAATTCAGCTTTGCCATCACATAAATATATATATTTTTTTAAATTGAAAATAGTAATATTGTGAAATATTATTACAATTTAAAATAACCCCCCGAACCTTTGAATGGTAATATTACTCTAATCGCAAATCACATACTGTATATATTGGTATGTTTGGCCGCACTGCAGTACAAGCGACCAAACAGACTCGAATCGTGACAAATGACTGTACTTCCTCATTGTTTTCCCAATGTTTCAGCAGTGTAGGGGGACCTGTCAGCAATCCCAGTGTGTGAGTGTATTAGTGAGTGTGCATGCGGTCTCATATTTGTGTGCTTCAGTAGACAAGTGCGGTGACTCACCACTTCATTCCTCATTAGCATTCTTGGTCAGTAATCACTTAGTGAAGCAAAGGGTGATGGGGGGGGGGATTCTATCTTCTTTCTCTATCATTCAAAGTCTCTCTCTCTCTCTCTCTCTCTCTCTCTCTCTCTCTCTCTCTCTCTCTCTCTCTCTCTCTCTCTCTCTCTCTCTCTCTCTCTCTCTCTCTCTCTCTCTCTCCCTCTCCCTCCCTGCCTCCCTCTCTCCCTCCCTCCTGCAACTTCTCAGCTTCTTTCCATTAATTCTCTTGAACATTATGACTTTTAAAAGATATTGCTTTTTTAACCTGTCTGTCTAAATGGCCCTTTCTGCAGGGACTATAAGTCCACTTTGAGCATGTGTAACAGTGCACCAGGAGAGAGAGAGCTGTTATTAAAATAATAGATTTTCACAGCAATTTTCTGTGAATTTAATCAGCTATGAGCCTTTGGGCTCTTTTAGGAATCAATATGACCCAAATGGATGAAGCCACACAGAAATCCTTATCATCAGTGCCTTTTTATTATTTCTCAATCTGTAAACGATCTCCTCTGTTCAAATAGTATCACCAACTGAGCTCTGATGACACTTTAAAAATGATTTATATGCAAACAGTGTTTTATTTACTAAAACCAAATATATAAACATTTTTGATAATGTTGAAATAAAATAAATAATATTAGATAGAAAAACTTGAAAATTAGAAATGTTGCCTTGGCAGCTAAATGAAATACATTTAAGTTTAAATTTAAATGAAACTGAAATAAAATTAAAACTAAATAGAAAAAGAAACAAATCACAAAAATAGAAATGACAAAAAAATGACTCATACCAAAATGAAAACGCCTCAGGTTACGTATGTAACCCTGGTTCTCTTTCAGTCGATAACGTCAGACGTAGTCGACGGTCGACTGAATTGGGATCTCGCTAGAGAGCCTGTCTTCTTCGAGTACTATTGAATGAGCCAATGTAATTGGCGTGCGTGATTCGCATCGCACACTCCGCCCCCGCGGCGTGGGTATAAATACGGAAGTGGATGCACGCACTAGTTGCCTTTCGCTTCGGAGCCGATCGTTTGATGTCTCTGAGAGTGCTGTTGTCTACAACGAGCGAGTGTGTCGGTGTTCTTCAGGAAGACTCTCCCAGTGCTGGTGTTCTACAGCGCGAGTGCAGCGGTGATCGCGAGCTTTGAGCTCTCAACTGCTGTTTTAACAGCAACAAATTTCTAAATGTTTGTGTGTGTTGATGGCTGGTTAGAGGGCGGAAAAGTGAGTGCTTCACTGTTTCAGTTCTCTGTTCAGTGTTGCCGCGGTCATTCCCCTGTGAGCTCCGGCACTGGTGACGGTCCTATTTTCTGAAAGAGCAACACGGGTGCGTTTGCGTCTTTTTCAAGATGTCATTCCACCCGTGCGTTTCTGGGTGCGGTCGTTCCCTGTCTCTCTCTGATGGTCACAACTGTTGTGTCACGTGTTTGGGCTTACAGCACGCTGAGACAGCTTTTGTGGACAGCTCATGTTTTCACTGTGGGAACATGACTGTCGCAGTGTTGAGGGCGAGACTCACCTTCGTTCGCGGAGAGCGAGTCCCCATTACCATGCCCCACCCTCGGGTGCTGTGCGGGATGGGTGACCGGAGGATAGTGTTGGATGTCCCCCCCGGTAACCATTCCCTGTGGGCTCCTCACTCCTCCCTTCCACTGCAACCACTGGAGCCTCCTGTGTTGTCTGCTGGTCCATCTGTAATGGGTGGGCCAGCGGTTTCACTTGGGGCTCCCCTGGAGGACAGGACGCCGATTGCAGCATCGGAGGGTGAGCTGACTTCTAGAGATGATGACTCGGCTGCATTGTCTCCCTCCGGGAGTTCAATGTTGCCCGAGCCGGATCCAGAATTATCAGCTATGCTGAAACGGGCCGCCGAGGCTGCCGGGCTCGAGTGGAACCTCCACCGTGTCCCGTTCAGTCTCGGTTGGAATCTGGAGTTTGGTATCTTGGGGCGGGCCGTGCTGGTTCTCAGCTCGCTGCCCCAGTGCCTTTCTTTCCCGAAATGCATGGAGAGCTTATCAGGTGGTGAACAGCATCTTTCTCTGCCAGAAACGGCCTGAATAGCTTTTCCCCCTCATTACCCTTGATGGAGGAACGGTGAAGGGTTGCGAGGTGTCCCTCCATTGGAGCGGTCTGTCGACACAGGTGCACCTGTGTCCGAAGGCCGCTGCCTTTTGGGGGGATCCTCGTCTCCCCCCTAAGGCCTGTGAGTTTTCGTCTGTTCCGACGGGCAGAGCTTACAAAGCCTCTGGGCAAGCCACTTCCTCTTGCGTGCCATGGCGTTGCTGCAGGCTAGGGCACCCATGGCATGCACGAGGGTAATCCAGACCGTGCGCTCATAGGTGAGCACCGCACTGCATCCGACCTCACCCTCCGGGGTACTGGTGTCGTAGCGTGCGTGATCGGTCTGGCGATGTCCACCTTGGTGGTCCAGTAGCGCCTTCGTTGGCTCAGCCTGGTTGGTATGGCGGATGCAGACAAGGTTCGGTTCCTGGTCTCCCCAATTTCCCAGGTTGGGCTGGTCGGCGACGTGGTGGAGAACTGCATCCAACAGTTCTCTGCCGCTCAAGCGCAGACGGAGGTCATCCGGCACATCCTGCCCCGGTGGCCAGCTGCTGCCTCCACCCGCCGCCGGTGGCAGCTCCTCCGCCTGCTCGTCGCCGTGGGCGTTCCCCGGCCGCCGCTCCTGTTGGCCCTCCGCAGCAGCCTCCAACCAGGCCTCAGCATGGAGCCGGCCGCAGTAGAGACGCCCAGCCCGCTCCAGGCGCTGCCGAGCCAGGTGGCAAGCGACAGCGAAAGCATTCCGGAGCGGGCCGCCCAGGAATGGATGAGATGCTCTGGGAGTGGCACGATCACTCCCTCCCCCCGGGTGAGGGCCGGGTGGAGCCTTTGTTTGTGTGTGTGTCTGTTCCGCCGCTGGCTCCCTAAAAAAAAAAAAAAAAACGGAGCAAGCGGTACCCACACTTCAAAGAGAGAGCAATTTCATCTGTTCCTGGGTCCCAAGAGGGCCAGTCTGGCGGGTGTGACCCTGTATAGCCTAACACCCCTCAGCTCCCCCTTGGTCCCCAGCAGGCAGCTTGGTGCGTTCGAGGACCCGGTCATCCGCCTTCTCACGCGCCCCCTGCCGCTTGTGGAGACAGGTAAGTGTTGCACAGCACACTAACACCTCTCTCTCTACTTTTCTTCCCCCACCTCAGGCTCGGCTACCCCGCTCAAGTCAGTGATAGTCATCACATTAGGTGTTGAGCAGACGTGCTCCTGAAAATTCAGTGATATTCATCACACCGAGTGTTGAGCAGTGCTCCTGACTTGTGCGTGCTTATCTTATCCTGCTGGCGAAGGATTTGATATAGCCGCTCCTCCAGCCGGTACGAAGGCCAGTTGTAAACTCGTTCTTCGTGCTACTAGGTGATGGGTCGTGACCATCTTGGCCCAAGATTGGTCTGCAGCTCCGACCTGAAAGACATGTGCTTAAAAACAGATCTCTACCTTCCGCACCGCAGGCCATCCTGTGGGTTGCGTGTAAGGGTGGAGTATCAGTACAGTGTCCTTCCCTTCGAGTGCTCCAGAGCCTGTTGGGTCTTCAGGTCAACTGGAAGAGAGTAATCTCGCCCACGGGCTTAGTATCTCTTTTTCAGTTTTGGAGATGGACTCGGTCTAACACGTTTCTCCAATGAGAATGTGTTCAGCTGGTGTTGAAGTGAGAAAGGGTCCCACTGGAAGAACTTTCAGAGGCTCCTGGGGTATATGGTAGTTAGAGCCATTGGCTTCCTCCATATGTGACCGCTTCAGCGCTAGCTTCATGATCGAATCCCGAGGTGACCGTGGCAGAGCAGCTCACCCTGTGTGACTATAGTTCATCCCGGTCTGCTGCCAAACCCTCTTCAACAGAGGGGCCATGTACAAAGGGCGTGTTTTAACGGGGCCCTGGGCGACCCTCGACTACACGGGCATTCGTGCCTCGAGTTGTTGGACATTGCGACCATTGTTCAAGCTTCCCTTGCATGTCACAACTCACCCGTCACCTCCTCCTTGGAGTCAGAAGGATCTGAGGACGCTTTGTTCCTCTCTTCCCGCTTTACTCAATCGTGCCGCCATCGAGCCTCACGACAGTTATAGCCAGGGCAGGTGGAGACTCCATCCCCTAGGTCCAGCTGGGTCATGACCACTCCGGGGCCGCTCAGTTGCCCCCCCGGTTTCATCTTCCCGCCAGTGTTTGTGTAAACCGAGCGGACTACCCTTGGACAAACACTGGGTCTCAGCTGCCCCAGGGGCCCGCAGGAATGCGTTTAACCCCAGTGAGCCTTCTAAAAGTGACTGCGACTCATGGTCGCCTTGCGCCTGCTCAAGTCAGTGAAATCATCACACTTCATGTTGAGCAGAACTGCTCCTGAAACTCAGTGAAGTTCATCGCACTCAGGTGTTGAGCAGCAATGCTCCTGTAGCTCAGTGAGTTCATCACACTCAGGTGTTGAGCAGAAATGCTCCTGTAGCTCAGTGAATTCGTCACACGCAGTGCTGAGCAGAAATGCTCCTGGTGCTCAGTGAAGTTCTTCGCACTCAAGTGTTGAGCAGAAATGCTCCTGAAGCTCAGTGAGTTTATCACACTCAGGTGTTGAGCAGGAATGCTCCTGAAGCTCAGTGAACTTGTCACACTCAAGTGCTGAGCAGAAATGCTCCTGGTGCTCAGTGAAGTTATTCGCACTCAAGTGTTGAGCAGAAATGCTCCTGAAGCTCAGTGAGTTTATCACACTCAGGTGTTGAGCAGGAATGCTCCTGAAGCTCAGTGAACTTGTCACACTCAAGTGCTGAGCAGAAGATGCTCCTGAAGCCCAGTGATCTTCACATGTTGTGTTGAGCAACGCTCCTGTCTTTTTGCGCCCGTCGCTTGCACCTACGTGCTAAGTCAGGAGGAACAGGTCTTCATAGTTGCCCCTTATTGGCCCAACTAGACCCAGTTCCCATCGACAGCCTTCCTGACTTCCCCTGAAAACTCTTTCAGGGACGGGGCACGAGGGCACCCGCGTTCTTTCCCCGGAGATTCCGGGCGGTCTTACATCTGAACGCGGAGGTTCAGGTGGCTATCACAGGGTATGTGATAGTTACCATCACTTCTGCGAGCACCCCCTAGAAAAGGGTAGCGTGCTTACGCCTTTAGAAGTGGAACCTAGTCGTTGAGTGCGTCTTCTCTCCAGAGGAGATCCTGAAAGCTTTCGATCACTTCAGTGCTCTCTTTCCTGCAAAATGGGTTGGAGTAGGCTGTTTTCCTTCACCCTCAAAATGATGTTGCCTTGGTGTTTAAACGACGCTCATCGTGTTGCAGAAGCACGTTCTGATCGTCAGGTTCCTGAGCAGCAAGGTCTTGTAAATCCTTGCGTCACTCTTTATCCTCTTGGGCCTTGGCCTGGTGCGACTGCACTGCAGAGACCGCCCCTGAGCCACTGCAGGCAGTGAGTTAAAAATTCTGTTATATCAGTTCTCCTGCTCTTGTTGTCTCTACTAGAGGGTAGGGACTTGCTCGCTTTCGGTCAACGTATTGTGCCTGGAGTCTGGGCCGGCTAACTCTCACAAGCTGAGACCCCGGCTCAGATTGTGCCCAAGGTTCCTACCTCTCCCGTAATAGGAGCAGGTGGTGAGCCTGCAAGCGCTGCCCTGGAGGAGGCAGATCCAGCCCTGGCTTCTCTGTCCGTTCGCTTGGACGTGTACAGAACGCAAGCCATAGACCTCAGACCAGCTCTACAAATATCTGTTGGAATTCAGCAGAGAGGGAAGGCTGTTTCCATGCAAAGTTGCGCTTAGTGCTTGCCTTCATTTCGGTAAAAATCCGAGATGCAACATGTCCACTTAGGTGTTGAGCTCCTCTATGATGAGTGTAAAGTGCTCCGCCTGGGCGTTGACGATATGCTTTGCTAAACAGATTCTAGAGTTGGGGGCTGGACGACACCTAGTTGAACCGCTGCTTCCCGTGGACTCCCTTCTCATGAAGCCAGTTTCACCGTGAGCCCGGTTCAAGTGTCGGCTTGCTGCGCCATTCCCCTCCTATGGACTGGATACGTGTGCCTTTCTACTCCAGTTGAGTTCCCTTAAAATTGAACCCTGTTGAGTTCCTCCACACCCCTCCGACATCGGACGTGCGGAACGTCTGGTGTTAGGCCTACCACTCGTAAGCAGTGTGGAACCTGTGTTAGGCTGGGTCCATATGTTGCGGTCCCTACGGCGACCCCATATGTGTATTCTTCCACGATACGGCTCCCTGCGGCGAGCCCGCAGGGACATATAGAACTGTCCGGTGTGTCTCCCCCGTCTTAGGCTGGAGCCACCTCAGTGACATTCCATATGTTAGATTGCCCGGTTTTCCGCCCAGTTCATATGTGTATTCTCCACGTTACCTCCCTCTGGGTTGGATGTGGCTTCCGCAGCGTCCCTTCCTTCCAATGTACGGGGAACGCTTTCCCAGTGGTCCTGTAGGAACAGCAGTGACTTCCCTGGCCTAAGCCCTGTCCTTCCCCGCCTTAAATTTGCGGGGGCATCAGGAGGCTTTGGTTTAGGCACTGGAAGGTGGCAGCGTTAGTGGCGTGTTCAAAGGGTGATCCCAATTCAGTCGACCGTCGACTACGTCTGACGTTATCGACTGAAAGGGAACGTCCTGGTTGCGTATGCAACCCACCGTTCCCTGAAGGAGGGAACGGAGGACGTAGTCCCCTTGCCACTACCGCTGGACCACCGCTGACCCCGGGTTACTCTCGGCTCCTCAGCGAAAAGCAACTAGTGCGTGCATCCACTTCTGTATTTATACCCGCGCCGCGGGGGCGGAGTGTGCGATGCGAATCACGCACGCCAATTACATTGGCTCGTTCAATAGTACTCGAAGAAGACAGGCTCTCTAGCGAGATCCCAATTCAGTCGACCGTCGACTACGTCCTCCGTTCCCTCCTTCAGGGAACGGTGGGTTGCATACGCAACCAGGACGTTCCCTGATAGGGAACAAGACGCTGCGTTTGAGACGCGGAGGGAACGCTCTGCGTGATTACGTCTTGAAGCACATGTAAAATCAGTCCAATGGAAGCCCGCTACGACATAGGTGACGTCATAGACCAGGAAACTATAAAGCAACCCTGAAATCAGACCGCGATAGCTTCTGAAAAACCTGAAGCAAGTCGATCAGGGCAAGCAGGAAGTATGGCAGGCAAATGCAGCGTCTCGTTCCCTATCAGGGAACCAGGGTTACATACGTAACCTGAGACGTTCCCTTTCAAGGGAACTCGAGCTGCGTTTGAGACGCGGTGAGAACCCCATACCCACTACGCCATAGTGACAAATGCCCGTTCTGTGTGAAGTCCTGCGCACACTAAGAAGCAAGCAACCTCGCCCCAGGAGTGGACAGGTCAAGGTCATAAAACCTGACAAATGTATGCGGAGAGGACCATCATGCCGCATTACACACGTCAAGAAAGGAAACTCCCGAAATTAAGGCCATAGAGGCCGCCATACTCCGAGTAGAATGGGCCCGCACAGCCATAGGTGAAGGCTGTCCGGCCGCTTCATAAGCCAATGAAACAGCCTCGACTTATCCATTTACTCATACCCTGCTTAGATGCAGGGCATCCTCTCTTGAGTGAACCAAAACAAACAAATAGTTGCTCAGATTTACGCCACAGGGCAGCTCTGCGAACATAGGCATCTAAAGCCCGGACTGGACATAACAGGTTAAGCTGTTCCTGGTGAGGGGTATTAAAGGGTGGAGGAAAAAAGGCCTTCAGCACTATTGGGTCCCCAACATTCAGTGGGACCTTAGGAATATAACCCGGCCTGGGGTAGAGAAATGCCTTCACCATACCAGGTGCAAATTCCAGACATGAAGGAGCAACCGACAGAGCATGTAAATCACCAATTCTCTTGATAGATGAGATAGCAAGGAGAAATAAAGTCTTTAGAGTGAGGAATTTTTCTGAAACCTCCTCGATGGGCTCGAAGGGAGCTAAAGCCAGACCCTCGAGTACAATGGCCAAGTCCCAAGCCGGTGCTCTAGAGTGCAGTGCAGGTCTCAACCTCAATGTACCACGGAGAAATCGAGTAATTAAAGGGTTTCTCCCGATAGAAGTACCCACCAGAGGGGTGTGGTAGGCAGATATAGCCGCCACGTAAACCTTTAGGGTGGAATGAGATAACCTGGCCGAGAAACGGTCTTGCAGAAAATCAAGAACTGAACCAACAGGGCAGTTAACAGGATCTAACTGACGTTCAACACACCACGTGGTGAAAAGTTTCCATTTTAGCGCATACAGCCTTCTCGTGGAAGGAGCTCTGGATTGAAGAATGGTTTCTACAACATCGACCGAAAGACCGGTTTCCCTGAGCCCGGCCCCCTCAGAGGCCAAGCCCACAGTTTCCATAACTCCGGCCGAGGGTGAAATATCGTGACCCCGGCCTGGGACAGGAGGTCCACCCTGAGTGGGATCTCCAAGGGGGCGCCGTCCAAGAGAGACACCAAGTCTGAGAACCAAACTCGGATCGGCCAATAAGGAGCTACTAGTAGCAGACGAGCCCCTTCCCGGCGAACCCTCTCCTGAACCCCCGGAAGCATAGATATCGGGGGAAAGGCGTACAGGTGCAGCCTCGGCCACACCTGAACCATCGCATCCAGACCGAGAGGAGCTGGGTGCGTTAGAGAGAACAATGGTTGAATCTGATGATGCGAAAAGGTCTACCTGAGCACGACCGAACTCTTCCCACAGGAGCTCAGCCCTTGTCTCGACAGAATATCTGCTCACACATTCTGACGCCCCGGAATATATACCGCCTTGAGCGACAGTAACTTCCCCTGGGCCCATAGGAGGATCTGATGGGCCAATTTGCAAAGATGACGCGACCTCAGACCCCCCTGATGGTTGATATAGGAGACCACGGAAGTGTTGTCTGTGCGGACCAACACATGATGGCATCTCAGGTCTGGCAGGAAATATTTGAGTGCTCGAAATACCGCCATCAACTCCACTTTTGATGGTCCTGCCAAAGACCTTGCTCCGAGCGGCCACTCATGACCGCCCCCCATCCCGTGAGGGAAGCATCCGTCAAAAGCGTGACGCGTCGACAAGGAGCCCCCAACACTGGGCCCTGGGCGAGGAACCAAGGTTTCTTCCAAATGACCAAGGCACGAATGCATAGCCGCGTGACCTTGATCTTATGGAACGGATTTCCCCTCGGAGAAAACCCCTTGGTCCTGAGCCACCACTGCAGGGGTCTCATGTACAGAAGGCCAAAAGTAATAACGTTGGACGCAGCTGCCATGAGACCCAACAGTCTCTGAAACTGTTTCACAGTTAGTGACTGGCCTAGTTTCACATTCTTTGCGGCTATGAGAATCGCAGAAATACGAGCAGGAGACAGGTGTGCCTGCATTGTGGTCGAATCCCAAATTACACCTAGAAAAGTGGTCCTCTGAGCAGGAAGGAGCACACTCTTTTTGGTGTTGAGCCGCAACCCCAAACTCTTTAAGTGGGACAGAACAGCATCTCGATGCTGAATTGCCACCTGCTCTGACTGAGCTAAAATCAACCAATCGTCGATGTAATTTAATACGCGGATGCCCTAGGGTCTCAACGGAGCCAGAGCTGCATCCACGCATTTTGTAAAAGTGCGGGGAGATAAACCTAGGCCAAATGGAAGAACCCGATATTGGTATGCTTCGCCCCCGAAAGGGAACCTCAGGAACCTCCTGTGATGAGGATGGATAGATACATGGAAGTAAGCGTCCTTCAAGTCTATTGTGACAAACCAGTCCTCGGACTGAATCTGTGATACAATCTGTTTGAGTGTAAGCATTCTGAACTTGAGTTTCTGAACTCTGCTGTTTAACTGGCGCAGATCTAGAATAGGACGCAACCCTCCATCCTTCTTTGGAACAATGAAGTAACGGCTGTAAAACCCTGACTCTCTGCTGGGAGGAGAAAACCTTTCTATAGCTCCTTTTCGAAGAAGTGTCAGTACTTCTTGCTACATAACCAGAGCCTGCTGTGTGTCCCCCACCGTGTGGAGGACCCCTTGAAATCTGGGCGGACGAGAACTGAACTGAATTCTGTAACCCTTTTCTATTATGTGCAGGACCCATAGAGAAATATTTGGCAGAAGTTCCCACGCTGCCAGAAATTCCGATAAGGGAACTAGTCTCTCGAGACTGGCCTCTGGATTTGATTGAACAATCATTTCGGCGCCCTGAAGCGGCGAACCGGCAGGGAACAACCGAACTGACCGTTCTGGCAACCAAAGTGGCAACGCTGCGACTCTCCTCGGAGAATCGCCCCCCGGAGGGTGCCAAGGAGGGACAGTTCCTCGGAATCGTTCCTCCCTGGAGGGGACCACCCTCAGAAGCCTGATAGCCTTGGCGTCAGGACTTCTTCTTAGACCAAGCTCTCTTAGTGATGACAGTCCTCAGATCCTGTCTACCTCTAACAGGCTTGGACTGTGACCGCCACTCAGGAACCCCAGATTCAGGAGGAGCCCAAGCGGCTACGCTCTGTTTTTGCTGACTTCTATATGTGGAGCTCGTAGACGGACGAGAATGCTCAGGCTTTATGTTGCGAGCAGCCTTGGGGACACTGGACCGACGAGGAAGAAACCTCTGAAACGCAGCCGCTTGTTTTTTGTTTTCGTGAAACCTATTGACAACACAATTTATATCGTCGCCGAACAGACTTGTAGGTGAAAGTGGTGCGTCCAGAAGAACAGACCTATCTTTATTCTTAATCTCTGATAGATTTAACCACAAATGACGTCCCGGAGAGATAAATCTGTCGTGCGACGCAATTCTTGAATTGCATCAGCACTAACTTCCTCACAATTGTTCATGTCCCTCAGCAGGTCAGCCTGGTATGCTTGGAGAATCGACATAGTATGTAAGCATGCCGCAGCCTGACCTGCTGCCGAATACGCTTTACCCACCAACAAAGATGTATTTTTTAAAGGTCTGGTGGGTAACGTCGGGGCTTTCAGAGAAGAAGATGACTCGGGGGAGAGATAGCTCGCTAGCGTGACTTCAGCACGAGGCATAGTCAAATAACCATAGTGATCAATCCCTTGAATTTTACTATAATTACTAGTCTGCGAATTATGCACTCTGAAAGACGCCGGTTTAATCCACGATCTCGACACCTCTGTGTGGAGATCGGGAAAAAATGGGAGTTCCCGACGAAGAGGTCGTGATCTAGATGGTAGATACCGTTCATCTAAAAGACTCTTTCTAGATTCAACATCAACATCATCGGCTGGACACTCAAAATTTAATTTAGTAACAGCACGAGATAAAACCTCCAAAAGCTCCTCATCAGCAGGGGTATGAGCTGGCGAACACTCAATATCCCCCATATCAACGACATCCAGATCCTCAGAACTGGATAGCCGTAATATTGGTGCCTCAGCCTGGGAAGGAGAAGCCGCAGAGCGGCCCCCTTCCTGGGCAAAGATACCGGATCCAGCAGGTAAGGGCTGAGAAAGGGCGGGGCCCGTCTCTAACCCCGCTACTAGATCCATCTGCGAACCCCAAGATGAAAGCCAACGCTGTGCCTCGGCAGCAGCGGGACCCGCACCTCGGGGAGCGCGAACCGAACCGTCCTCCTCAAAGAACGCCCGGAGAGAGCGGAGAGTTTTCATAGACAAACTCATGCACTGCTCACAGTCAGCCCCCTCGAGGACTGACTGGGCATGCTCCACTCCCAAACAAGCAATACAATACGATGTGTGTCCCCACCCGTGATATAACGAGGGCAGGGAACAACACAACGCTTATAACTTTGCTTGCTCGCCATAGTGATATATATATATATATATATATATATATATATATATATATATATATATATATAAGGGGCTTGACAGACAACAATAAATAGACAAGGACAGATATACAGAGAGCGCTTGCTGTTGGTACAGAAGCTATCGCGGTCAGATTTCAGGGTTGCTTTATAGTTTCCTGGTCTATGACGTCACCTATGTCGTAGCGGGCTTCCATTGGACTGATTTTACATGTGCTTCACGACGTAATCACGCAGAGCGTTCCCTCCGCGTCTCAAACGCAGCTCGAGTTCCCTTGAAAGGGAACTGAAAATACACAAATTAAAGCAAATTTAAAATATTAATAAATACTATAATAGTAGCCTACATACATAATATTAAAATAACACTATGCAAATTAATAATGGATTGAGTTTTGACATTGTTACAGTATTGAATTTGACTAATTGTAGTAATATACAATACATTTAATAGTAGGATAAATAGATGGTGCTACATCTGAGACTTCTGAGAAAATTATAAATATAAGCCTTGGAGAAAGAACAAAGCCTCTGTGCTTTATAATTCATGGTTCTAATATCAATGCAAGTGCTCATTTATGTGAAACATTTTACATAGTTTCTTCTAATTACAGGATTTTCACTTACAAGACAAGCCTCCCTTTAAAGGCAATGTTATATGTAATTATCCATGTAGTGCCATGTATGTGGAACTATTTAAAAGCATCAGCATTGTGCGCCGGTGCATTAAGGTACAATACATTAACATGCATCCAATGATCTTTTAATCTGATAAAGAGCCTCTAACGTGAGGTTTGTAATGGTATCGATAGGTTGTTTGGCTGGCAGTGCCGTATGAAGAGCAACCAGGCTGTCCTGTTCTCTGACAGTGACATATAGTCTCCTTTCCTGTTGCAGAGCTTCATGCAGCCAGGCAGTTGCGTACAAACCCTGTCATACCTCTCCATGGCTAACAAGACAAGCCAATACGACCACGCAGGTACACACAGTTATAGATAACAGCACACACACATAGAAAATCGTGATAGTAGGCACCCCCAGAAAAACACAAGCTTGAGAAAACGCCACAAACACTCTTATGGAATGTACATTATGCACACAGGCAGCTGCTCTCAGCGGTTATACCTGGAAATATTCTTGTTCTTCTCACTGTGTCGACTTTACACATGGGTTTTCTGCTAACTACTGAAGTTAAAGAGATTGACCCTAAATGCCATAATTTACTTGTTCCAAACCCATATGATTTGATTTATTTTGTGGAAAGACTGGCCAAGCTGCTCTTGTCCATCAAATGAAAGTGAATTGGAACCACTCTTGTCCCTGATCTTTCTCCATTTTCATTGTATGGAAAAGAGCAGCTTAAACATCTGACTAAATTTCTTATGTTGTGTTCCATGGAAGAAAGAAAGTCATTTTTGGAACCACACGAGATTAAGGGAAAAAAAAAAAAAAAAAAAAAAAAATATATATATATATATATATATATATATATATATATATATATATATATATATATATATATATATATTTTGCATGAACTATCCCTTTAACAGATTAAACAGCACACTATAATGTATCTAAACGTATTGGTTGTAATAAAAGTCCTTATTCTATATGATTTTTTTTCTGCAAATGTTTCTTAAACTACTTTTCATTGCTGAAAGGTTTTACTATCTGTTTCTCCTAATTATTATTTAAACAATTTATGAAGTAAAGGGCTGCTTATTAAGAATACCTTATTATCATCACCGCCGAGGGAATGATCTCTGCCTTTCTCTCTTTCATTTGTTCAGCTTCTCATTTACGAACATTCAGTCAGAGTTTTGAGATATCACTGCAGTGTTGCCATAACACTGACAAAAGCTGGAACATTAAATTAGAGAGAGTGAGAAGATGAGTTTGCCAGCATGAGCAGCCCCTCCATGTGCTTCTTTTATTTATACAGAAAAGGCTGTGTTATGTAGCCAGAATAATCTGTTATTTTTGTTATTAACAGGAAGAATTCTCTGGAATCAGCACAGTTTGACGCAGTAGAGCGATCAGTATTGAGTCAGTTTACTGAAGACTGTGATTTCCATGCCAGACATCAGCAATAGTATAGTGTTTATGAAGAGTAAATTAACTGTTGTGCAAACATGAACTTATTCTTTATTTATGAAAATAGGTCTCATTACTGATAATCAGGCCGTGAAGTAATGCAGTTGCGATACAATAGCTAGATATATTGCAAGTTATAGCAATGCCTTCCTCATTTTGTATACCTAATCATAACTTCAGTAAAAGCTTACTGAAAAAATCCACTTACAGTAAATAGCTAAAAGATAAAATAACTACCCTTTTTTTTTGAGGGTGGAGTAAAAAAAGGATAGGTAGTAGTAAAATAAGTAGAATTTATTGTAATACATTTAAACTATTTGCAAATTATATTTTTATTTAAAACATGCACCCTTTCACTCCTAACCATGACTGAAATCGTCTCGGTTACGTATGTAACCCTCGTTCCCTGAGTAGGGAACGGAGTGAGGACGACGAATTGGGTTTGGCTTAGAAAGCCTATCAACTTCAATTATTACAAAACGAGCCAATGGCAAAGAAATGCCATGGGTCTGTGGAATTTCCATAGCGTATCTACGCCCTACCTCGTGGGTATGCACATGGGAGGCACCTAGCCGACGCGCAGGCAATAGACACTGGCGCCGACGTCTGGAGTGCTGGAGGAACTCAGGGCTTTCGGGGAAGCTCACCTGAGGGGAATATCGCACGTATCCAGGCCGTGGAGTGGAATGGCGAGCAAGCGAAGACACCTGAGCGGGTCCAGTACTAGCTGGTTGAAGCGAGTACATGAGAGGACACAGGCTCCACTCGGAGATTATAGAATCTGGCGAATGTGTTCGGTGTCGCCCAGCCTGCAGCTCTGGCGATGTCTGTTACCGAGGCGCCATGCGCTAGAGCCCAAGAGGACGCCACACTCCGGGTGGAGAGAGCAGTCACACCAAGGGGGCACGGTCAACCTTGCTGCTGGTATGCCAAAGCAATGGCGTTCACTATCCAGTGAGACAACCTTTGCTTGGAGAGAGCCTTTCCCTTCAGCTTCCCACCATAACAAACAAAGAGTTGGTCTGAGGTCCTGAAACACTGCGTCCTGTCTACATAGGCGCGGAGAACGCGTACTGGACACAGAGCATGTGAGCGGAACGGAGCGTGAGCGGAGCGGGGAGCAGAGCGGTAATACTTCCTCCTGAGCGGAGAGCGCCTTTCTGAAGATTCCGCTCCGCTCACTCCGTCTGCTCAGCGCCGCTCGCTCTACTCAGAATGCCCTATTGTGATTTGGTAGTTCGAGAATCGGTGAATTAGCTAAAGCAATAGTGGGTTGGTTATGGAGTTCAAATATTGTTTTAAGGAAGTTGCAAGCCTTATGCATAACATGCATCTTGTTTGTGTGTGCGTGCGTGCGCGCGCGCGTTTTAATATGCCTGTTCCCTTACGAAGGGAACTCAACGATGCGTCCATCGACGCCATGGGAACGTCCCCAGCGTGACTGCGTCTGAAGCATCTATGTCAACTAGTCCAATGGAAAGAATGAGCGTCACGGGTGGGTGACGTCATGACCAGGATATGATAAAAGCACATCCGGTGCAAACCGGCATTAGCTTCTGTTGCCTCAGCAAGCGATCTGTGTCAAACTGTCTGTTATATTTACTGTTGTCTGTCTGATATATATATTTATGGAAACTAAACAATTGCACAAACTCTGTGTTCTCCCTGCTCGCGCTATTTAACGAGTAGGGACACACACGAGCTTTGTGTGATGGGTTTGGGAGTAGAGCATGCGGTATCAGCCTCCGAGGGGGCTGATTGCCAACATTGTGAGAAGCTTTCGCTTCGCATGCTCCGCTCCCGCCTGTCACTTTTCGAGGAAAGTGGCCGGGCTCGCAATTCTCAGGGTGACAGGTCCCGCGTCTGCCGAGGCAGCGCGGAGAATGCATTCCTGTGGATCGCGGATAGGATCTCTTTACGGGGTTGGAGACGGGTCCGCGGATCTTATCTCCTCCCTTTCCACGAGGGATCCAGTGCTCTCTCGCCGGTCTCGGAAGCCCGCGCTGCGGTCTCTTCCGCCCGGGGAGAGAGAGAAATCAATGCTTCAGTGCTCTACCTCCGAGGAGGTAGATGTGCTGGGCATTGAAAGTGACACAATCATGGGGGAAGTGAATTTGCCATCTCTTTCCCCAGCGTATGAGAAATATATATAGCCTATATATATATATATATATGATAGTTTATATATTATATATAAAATAAAGTGAATATATATAAAAAATATATATAAAAAATAATAAGCTGGTGGAAGTGTTTACTAAGGCTGTAGATAAATTAAATATTTATGGCCAGCAGAAATAAGGGGGCACTCGTCCTAAAAATAAAATAGATTAAACGAGTTTCCTTCCCTCTATTTTTCCACCTCCATCACGGGGCCTTCCATTTTTCCCGATCTGCAGCGAGCTGTCTAGATCATGGAAAAAGCCTTACTCCTCTTGTCTTTTAGCCCCCACATTCATGTATATTCAGATATTTGGGGGTTAAGAGGGTATGGCTATGGGGCAATACCCCGGGTAGAACAGACGCTTGCGAGCTATCTGTCTCCCGGTTCAGTATCGTACCTGAAGGCGTCGGCTTCTCTCACTAAACCATTAAAGAAAACTATTTTTTAATCTAGTGGGAAAAGCATATATGGCAGTGGGTCTAGCATGGGCCTGCTTGCACACCATAGCAGTGCTACAAGCATATCAGGCTGACCTGCTGCGGTATTTGGACAGAAGTGAGGGAGTTTGGCCCGATGGGGTTTGAGAACTCCGTCGGGCCACAGATTTATCTCTCAGGGATGGCAGCCCTTGTGGTCACTGAGAGACACCTCTGGCTCAATTTGATGGGAATCATAGAGAAAGATACAAGATAATCTCTCCCTCGCTATGTCCAACCCCCTGGGGCTGCTGGGCGTGAGCAGCTCCAGCCGTCTAGTTTCTCATACACAACACAGCAGCCAAAGCCTTCAAAGCAGAAGCCGGATCCGAGGACCGTTCTTCACGCTGAGAAGGCTGCGGCTCAAAAGAAAAGGTCTGGCGCCACCGGCGTCAGACCGGTGAGGGCAGCCCCAACCGGGGTGGAATGGTGTACACCTCATTATACGGTGCCCTTTCCATCTCGGTGCCCTCAGGGGACCGTTCTGCCAACCCCGCCACCCTTGGTGCTTCGGGGCGCAGCGGTCTCCAGCGAGCTTCTGGCGCAGCGTCAACTCGACATTGCGTCGGAATGCGCCCTCTGAGGGGGGTTCGAAAACAGTCAGTTCGGGTGGTTCCTGCCAGTATGCTTCAGGTCCCCGAACTGGCTGTCTTTATTACACCAGAGGCCAGCCTCGAGGGGCTGGTTCCCTTGGTAGATTTTCTGGCAGCGCGGAAGCTACTGCCAAATATATCTCTATAGGTCCTGCAGTTAGTAGTAAGAGGCAGATTTGGTTCTCGTCCTCCAGGCTACAATGGGGTGTTGCTCACGTTAGTGCATTCCGAGCAGGCTCTGGTAATGGAGCAAGAGGTAAAGGCCCTGTTAGCAAAGAAAGCTATAGAGCAGGTGTACTCACCCGACATTGCGTCGGGTCTTTACAGTCGTTATCTCATTGTTCCAAAAAAGGATGGAGAGCTGCGTCACATACTAGATCTTCGTCTGTTGGAGTGTTTGGTGCTGGAACTCAAGTCCAAAATGCTGACACTCAATCAGATCCGAGGACTGGTTTGTCACGATAGATCTAAAAGACGGATACTTCCATATCTCCATCCTCCCTCAGCACAGGAGGTTCCTGAGGTTTTCTTTGGGGCAAAGAACACCAGTATCAGGCACTTCCTTTCGGTCTAGCTCTATCACCCCGCACATTCACGAAGCGTGTAGACGCAGCTCTGGCCCCGCCAGGCTGCAGTGCATATGCATTCTGAATTGCATAGATGACTGGCTGATTCTAGCGGAATCAGAACAGTTAGCGGTTCGGCACCGAGGTGTCGTTCTCGCTCCTATGCAGATGTTGGGGTTGAGGCTCAATGCCAAGAAGAGTGTGCTTTCTCCAGTACAGAGAACCACTTTCCTTGGTGTGGTATTGGATTCAGTGACGATGCGGGCCACTCTGTCGCCCGTTCGTGTAGCTGCTATCCTAACAGCCACAAAAGAGCTGAGGCTAGGCCAGTCACGCACTGTAAAACAGTTAGAGAGACTGTTGGGTCTTGTGACAGCAGCGTTCAACGGGATAACTTTTGGCCTGCTGTACATGAGACCTTTACAGTGGTGGCTCAGGACCAGAGGGTTCTCCCCGAGGGGAAACCCACTTCGTATGATCAAGATCACGCGGCGGTGTCTCCGCACCTTGGTTATATGGAGGAAACACTGGTTCTTAACCCAGGGTCCGGTGTTGGGAGCTCTTTGCCATCGAGTTGTGATCTCGACAGATGCTTCCCTCACCGGCTGGGGAGCGGTATTGGAAGGCCGCTCAGCTCAGGGCTTGTGGAGGAGTCATCATCTCTCTTGGCACATGAATTGCCTAGAGATGATGGTCGTCTTCAATGCGTTGAGACATCTCCTCCCAGACCTGAGGGGCCATCATGTGTTGTTCTGGAACAGTGACTGTTAGGCCTCAGGGCAGCAGCGTCCAATGTGATACCCTTTGACCTGCTGTACGTGAGACCTTTACAGAGGTGGCTCAGGACCAGAGGGTTCTCCCTGAGGGGAAACCCACTCCTTACGATCAAGATCACGCGGCAGTATCCCCGCGCCTTGGTTATATGGAGGAAACTCTGGTTCTTGACCCACAGACAACACGTTGGTGGCCTCTTATTTTGGTCCCTCAAGAAATTACGCTGTCTGAGGGCAGTGTATATTCCGGGGGGGGCCAGAATATTGGAGCAGACACCCTGTCGAGGCAGGGGCTGAGGCCAGGGGACTCCACCCCGAGGCGGTGGAGCAAATATGGGAGTTTTACGGCCAGGCAGAAGTGGATTTGTTCTCGTCTCAGCATACGACGCACTGTCCACTCTGGTTATCCCTCACTCAACCAGTCCCCTCGGGGCTGGATGCTATGGTGCAGACGTGGCCAAGGCTACGTCTGTACGCATTTACCTCCGTTGCTCTGCTCCCAGGAGTTCTGGAGTGAATCCGCCAGGATGGAATAAGCCTATTTAGTAGCACCACCCTGGCCGAGCTGAATTTGGTTTGCGGACCTAATTTTTCTCCTCGACGGACCTCCCTTGGAGGTCCCGATCAGGAGAGACCTTCTGTCTCAGGCAGGGGATGCAATATTGCACCCCCGGCAGGGGATTTGGGAACTGTGGGTTTGGCCTCTGAGGGGGCCCAACTCATAGAGAGTGGTCTCTCAACCGAGGTTGTTTAGACCATTCTAAGCTCCAGAGCTCCCGCTACGAGGAAACTATATTCACTATTTCGAGAGTTTTTCACTTCTTGGTGTTACCAGCGTCAGTGGGATCCGGTTAACTGTTCAGTAAACACAGTATTCGAGTTTCTGCAAGAACGCTTTGTATCAGGTCTATGTCCTTCCACGCTTAAGGTATAATATGTGTGGCGGCCATTGCGGCTTTCCACGCCCTGGTGGGTAGTACATTTTTGGGTCGAGACCCCCTGATCACTCGTTTCCTTCGTGGCACTTTGAGGCTGAGGCATGCAACTTGCACTAAGGTGCTGGCTTGGGACCTTGCAATAGTTCTAGAAGGCCTATCTGGGGCTCCCTTCGAGCCCTTAGATTTGGTCTCAGAGAAGTTCCTTTCTTTTAAGACTTTTTTCTGCTAGCTATTTCGTCCCTATAAGAGTCAGACCTTCAGGCCCTTTCGGTCCCCACCTGCCTTGAGTGCACCGGGATGGCCAAGGCAATCTTACCCGAAACATGGATATGTTCCAAAGGTGCCTACCATTATTCCGAGGCCTATTGTGCTGCAGGTTTCTGTCCTCCCCCATTTTTCGGACCAGGAAAAGCTGAACCTCTTGTGCCAGTGCGAGCACTGGACACTTATGTTCATCGGACTTCTCTGTCGAGAAAATCCAACCTATTGAGCATATAGATAGTCGAGACTATTCTTCTTGCTTGTGAGTCTTCTGGCCAACCATTTGGTGGTCAGGGCTCATTCCACTAGGAGTATGGCTTCTAAGCGTATTATCTGGAGTTCTCTCCAAGACGTTTGTGATGCGGCGGGCTGGTCCTCACCGCTCACATTCATGAGGTTTTACAGCTTGGACCTGGATGCTGCCCCAGGATCCCAGGTGCTTGGTGCAGTGTGACAACAGGCTGACACTCAGGCATTTGAAAGTCTGGCGCTTTGGGTATTCTCGTTCCCATGGCGTCGATGGACGCATCGTTGAGTTCCCTTCGTAAGGGAACGTCTCAGGTTACTATTGTAACCATAGTTCGCTGAGAACAGGGAACGAGACGATGCGTCACCCTGCCATACTTCCTGCATCCCTGTGATCGGCTTGCTTCGGCAATTTTCGAAGCTAATGCCGGTTTGCACCGGATGTGCTTTTATCATATCCTGGTCATGACGTCACCCGCCCGTGACGCTCATTCTTTCCATTGGACTAGTTGACATAGATGCTTCAGACGCAGTCACGCTGGGGGCGTTCCCATGGCGTCGATGGACGCATCGTCTCGTTCCCTGTTCTCAGGGAACTATGGTTACAATAGTAACCTGAGACGTTTTGCAACTGCAGTTATGTTCACGGAAATAAAATAACGAAAATCAAATATACCTTTTCAGTTATTTCATTTAATAAGCAAGTTTGCCAAAGGGCTAGACATGTTTTTTAATTAAGTTAATTTAATGCATTTAAATTAATAAAAAGAACAGACTTTTATTCAG
The DNA here is from genome assembly GCF_051911475.1 of Siphateles boraxobius. Lineage (NCBI taxonomy): Eukaryota > Metazoa > Chordata > Actinopteri > Cypriniformes > Leuciscidae > Siphateles > Siphateles boraxobius. Next base: position 20,417,976 of record NW_027509193.1, on the reverse strand, counting down.
AATCACCCCGAAATAATTTCTATTTACAATCCTAGCTACTGTAAATGATACATTTATTCCAGATATTCATTACAAAGTACAAACAGAAAGCAAGTAGCCTACAGAGACATTTTATGTCTGAGCGGGATTTGTTTTACCGGTGAGCGTGAGCGATTCATCAGTGGAGCGTTCGCTTGGGACGCGAGCGACTGAGTGGAGCACACGCACATAGAGCGGAATATTGAGCTGAGCGTCACACCGCTCCGCTTCGCTCACATGCTCTGACTGGACAGAGCAGTGCCAAGGCTGGCTCTCCCTTCTCCAGGGGCAGCGCTTGCAACTTCACCACCTGGCCCGGAAGAGAGTGGTAGGAACCTTGGGCACATATCCAGGCAGGGGTCTCAGGATCACATGAGAGTAAGCTGGCCCGAATTCCAGGCACGCTTCGTCAACGGAGAATGTGTGTATGTCCCCTACCCTCTTGATGGAGTCTAGTGCAACCAGGAGCGCTGTCTTCATTGACAGGAACTTAAGCTCCACTGCTTGCAGAGGCTCAAAGGGAGCACTCTGCAGGGCAGTTAACACCACTGAGAGTTCCGAAGAGGGAACGAGAGGAGGGCGAGGAGGATTCACCCTCCTCGCTCCTCTCAGGAACCTGACGATCAGGTCGTGCCCTCCCAAGGACTTACCTTCAACAAAGTCATGCTGTGCGCAATGGCGGCGACATAGACTTTTAGGGTGGAGGGAGACAGCCTTCGCTCCAACCCATCTTGTAGGAAGGAAAGCACGAAACTTATCGAACATCTCCGGGGGTCTTCTCGGTGAGAAGAACACCAGTTGACGAAGAGGTTCCACTTCAACGCTTAGACATGTCTCGTGGACGATGCTCTAGCGGAAGTGATGGTAGCCACCACCGGTGGTGTTAGGGTACTCAAACCTGCCTGGACCCGTCCAGGAGCCACACGTGGAGGTTCCAAAGATCGGGACGAGGGTGCCATAGGGTGCCCCGTCCCTGAGAAAGGAGGTCCTTCCTCAGAGGGATCAGCCAGGGAGGTGCTGTCGCGAGGAGTACTAGTTCGGAGAACCAGGTCCGGGTGGGCCAGTATGGCGCAACCAGAATGACCTGCTCCTCATCCTCTCTGACCTTGCACAAGGTCTGCGCAAAAAGGCTCACTGGGGGATATGCATATTTGCGGCCCTGCGGCCAGCTGTGTGCGCCAGAGCATCCGTGCCGAGGGTGCCCTCAGTCAGGGAATAATACTGGGCGCAATGGGTCGAGTCGTGAGAGGCAAACAGATCCATCTGTGCGTCCCCGAACTGGTCCCAAATCAGCTGAACCGACTGGGGATGAAGTCGCCACTCTCCCGGGAGGAGCTGAAGCTGTGAGAGCTCGTCGGTTGCACAGTTCAGAGCTCCGGGGATATAAATGGCACGAAGCGACCTCAGATGCTTCTGACCCCATACGAGGAGGTGCCGGGCGAGTTGCGACATACGGCGGGAGCGCAGACCACCTTGACGGTTGATGTACGATACAGTGGCGCTATTGTCTGACCGGACTAGTACGTGTTGACCCTTGAGCATGGCCTGGAAGCGGTGCAGAACAAAACGTACAGCCAGCAACTCGAGGCAACTGATGTGCCATAGGTGCAAGGGCCCTATCCAGGAGCCCGCGGCAGCACGTCCATTGCACATGGCGCCCCAGCCCGTGGTGGAGGCATCTGTTCCAGGGGCACTCTGCCCCGTAGAAAACTGAGGTTCGACCATGGGGTGAAGGACTGACGGCAGGTCGGAGTAACTGGTACTCGGAAGGTGCCTTGTTGCCATGCCCACCTCGGGACTCGGTCGCGAAGCCAAAGCTGAAGCGGTCTCATATGAAGCAATCCGAGCGGCGTTGCCGCGGCTGCAGATGCCATATGCCCCAGGAGCCTCTGAAAAAGTTTCAGTGGAACCGCACTCTTGCCCTCGAACTGTCTCAGACAAGTCAAGTGACTATGCGCGCTCGCTCGTAAGCTCAGACAATGAAGTACGGGATATAGAAGCCGGACCTCATTTCGGCTGTAGGGACAATCTCGATCGCACCCTTCGCCAGCAGGGTAGCAACCTCCGCTCTCATGATAGGGGCATTGCCACCGATCATAGTGGAGCGGACTCCCCTGAAGCGGGGAGGAGACCGTGTGAACTAAATCGCGTAGCCGAGCCTGATCGTTCGTGCGAACCAGCGAGACAGGTTGGGAAGCTCTAGCATGGCTCCCAAGAACTGTGCCAGCGGGGTCATGCGAACCACAGACTTCCCGTCGGTGGGGCAGCGAGGCGGTATGACTGGCCCGGAAGTGTACGGCATAGCGGCCCGGTGTGGAGGCACAGTCATAGACCGCGACCTGACAGAGGAGACCAGGGAAGGACGAACATTCCACGGGGGTCTGCTCTGCCAGGGGTCTGGCGACAGAGGAGGATGAGAGCAGCACGGTCCGGGGACGGCGCATACTGTCATCCGGCTCTGGGATAGAGGAGGACGAGGGGTGCATGGCTCGGGAGCGGCGCACCGTGTCCTCCAAGAACTCTGTGTGCTCAGGAATGAACGTGTCACTTCTTTCTTTAACCACATTAGGGTGCTGCCCACCCGAGGGTGAGCAGCGGGGAGTGGAAAACAAAAGATTCTCCCCCGGCCCTCCACCGGGGGAAGGAGTGGTCCTGCTACCATCTCCTGAGAAGTGACAGTCATCCCTGAGCAGCCCATCTCAGGAGCGCCGCTTGCCCAGCGTTTAGCGGGGCAGGAGAGGGCTGGGGCGCCTTCTTACGGCTTCCTCCGCGACCGGGCCCGGGTGGAGGCTGCTGCTTGGGCCTTTGAACCGTAGGAGGGCGCCCTCGGCGGTGAACAGACTGAGTATTGTGCCCGGTCGGCTGGGTGGAGGCAGCAGCGGGCCGTCGGGGCAGAATGTGCTTGAAAGCCTCAGTCTGTTTCTGAGCAGTGGAGAACTGTTGGGCAAAGTCTTCGACTGCACCGCCGAAAAGGCCGGCCTGTGATATGGGCAGCCGGGACCGCTCGGCATCCCGCATATCAGCGAGATTCAGCCAGAGATGTCTCTCCTGGACCACGGCTGTGGACATCACCAAACCCAGGGAGCGTGTGGTCACCTTCATCGCTCTGAGAGCAAGGTCAGTGGCGACACACAGCTCATTGAATAGCCCTGGGTCTGTCCTGCCCTTGTGCATGTCCCTGAGCATCTGGGCCTGGTAGACCTGCCGACTGGCCATGGCATGCAAAGAGGCGGCTGCCTGTCCCGCCGCTCTGTAAGACTTCGCCACTAGCGTAGACGAATATCTACAGGCTTTGGATGGGTGCTTAGGCTCACCACGAGAAGAAGCCTTCTGAGGACACAGTTGCATCGCAACAGAGCGTTCAACCAGGGGGAGTCCAGTGTACCCACGGGCAGCCGCCTCATCGAGGGGAAGAAAGGCGGATGAGATCAACGAGCGGTCACAGGAAGACATGTGGGTCTTCCAGGACTTTGAGATCTCATCATGCACGTCCGGGAAGAAAGGTATTGGGGTTTGACGCGGACGGGGGTCCGCAGCCTTACCCAAGTACCAATCATCGAACCGCGAGCGCTCGGGACAGGGTGGAGGGGTCCACTCTAAACCGATGCTTGCGGCGGCCCGGGAAAGCATGGCCGTCATCTCCGGATCAGACTCGGGCACAGCCGTATGCACACCGGAAGGTGGCAGCTGTGATGACTCGTCACTTCCAGAAGAATCAGACCCACCTTGTGATGCTGCAATATACATCGCGTCCTCCTCTGGAGCGCCAAAGGAAATCTGCGGGGCATCCGAAGATGGTCCCGCGGAAATCCCCTGAACACTCACGGGTTGCAACACTGGAAAGGGTGCGGCGGGGCACGGACGGATAGTCGGCGCTTTGTTGCAAACCATCACCCTCAGATCACCCTGGCCACCAGCCGAAGTAGAGCCTCTTGAGGAGACTCTCAAGAGGGGACTGGATGAGGGGACTCTCACTTTTGCGAGATCCCTGAGTCTCGATCATAGTGTCGCGATGGTCATGTTCCCGCAGTGAGAACATGAGTCATCCACGAGCGCTGCTCTAGCTTGATCAATGCCGAAACACACTATGCAACGCTCGTGCCCATCAGAGTCTGCAACGAGTCTACCGCAACCAGAAGTGCACAGGCGATGCAACTTTAAAAAGACGTGCCGCGTGCAAGCTCTTTTGTGAGAGAAAAGAAACTCTGAGAGTGTTGAAGCGCCCGGGGAGAAACACACTCACTGGCAAACAACAGCACAGATAAGCAGGAAGTGTGCACTCGCTGGGAGATCGCCGTCACACCAACACCAGAGAATCTCGCTCGTCTGTAAGAAGCTGAATGTTCAGAGATGGCTTGTGGAGTGAAAAGTTAACTTGGCTCCGAAGCGAAAAACATATCTGCATGTTGCCAGCTTCTTCCTTTTATACCCATGAGGTAGGGCGGAGATACGCTATGCAAATTCCGCAGACCCATGGCATTTCTTTGCCATTGGCTCGTTTTGTAATACTCGAAGTTGATAGGCTTTCTAAGCGAAACCCCATTCGTCGTCATCCGACGTAACTCGGAGTGACAACGAAAGGGAACTATTGTTGTTCATTTAACAATTTTGTTGTTAAACAGTTGTCAAAAATTTAAAGTTTACCTACTTCTTACCTTGCGCTCTTTCACCGTTAAAACTGAAGTTTGCACTGGAGCACTGGTGTTCATCCACTGTATCTCTGCCTTCTTTGATTTGATTGACCAATCTGCAATACTTTGGCGTTGACGAGCGATGTTAGACTGCTGAGGCAGACCACAGGCACAGGCTCTAAACAACACTTGCTTTTAATGTTATTTTTGGTCTTCTTCCACTTTTATGGATAGATACAACAGAGAAATGATGGGGTCAACTGTATCTGAAAATGATGTGTGTTGAACCCGCAGCACCCATATTATCACCGGACTCCCAGGCCACAACTTTCAAGACAGGGATTTTTAGTGAAATCTCCATTAAAAGTGTGCTGCTATTCAGTAGTAGAACACAGTGGAAAAGGGTTTGTGAATTTTGAAACGTAAAAAGAATTGCTGTCAGTCTCACCCTGTGGGATGAATTATGTAAGACAAACTACTTCAGTATGAGTACAGTGTTTCTGGATTATATCAGTTCATGAAAAGAGTTAAATACTGCCCTGCAGACAGAAAATGCAAAGTTTAAGAGCTGACAGTCATGAGTTAGTGTGTGAAGTGCAGTTTGCTCTGTGTTAGACAGTGAAGTTACAGGGCAGAAGTGAACAGCATATGTGTCATCAAGTGTATGTGAAGGGCAGGAATGTATGTTAAATACTCTGTGGTGTGGTTAAATGTGGATTTGGGACATTCCTCGTCTCTCTCTGTGGACACCTGAGACGCTGGGAACTGGGTCACACAGCTCCATCCTTTAGTTTGGCATGATGGGACGTGTAGACTTAATTTCTTTCCCTTATCTGCTCAGTTCCTTCTCTCCCGTGGGGCAGTGAGTGATGGCCCGGTCTGATCCCTGGCGTCTGAATTCCCCTGCTAGACCCGACCTCTCTACAGAAGGGGCTGTCTCAATAGAATTGAAGGTCGTCCCATGAACAGCCCCTCTCTGCAGAAGATAGGCATAATTTGTTGCTCAGCTGCGTAAGTGCTGCCTGTATGCACTGTTTTTGTGTGTGTGTTAGGCATCAGTCTGCTTGGTTGGCCATGGTTGTCGACTGCAGTCACAGATGATCAAATGCAGAATGTGTTACCTCATTTCAGCAAGGGGTGTGAATTATTATTATTTATTTCTTGAGGAAGCACCAGTGGCAAAGAGGCCTCACGTGGTGCCCTAGGCAAGATGAGACATGGCCAAAGAAATGGTGTCGTTTATTGCTTATTTATAGTGGTACTATTTTTGATCATTAGTGTTTGAAAATTGTATAGTATTTCTACACTTATATACTAGTATTTCTATACCTTCTATACTAATTATATAGTATAATTATATAGCATTATAGAATGTTTTTTTGAAAATGATAGTATTTCAACAAAAAAAATCACAAACCTTCATGGGCTTGTTATTCATTTCCTCATATAAGACGTATTGTAAGTGATTTATGGACCTGTTGGATTATAGCTTGAAACTTTATATTGAAGATTTTTTTTAAATCCCTATGGAGAAGAAAAATGAAAGGGGAAAATACTCTTAGAACAAAGACTGCTGAAAAAGTGGCCGGTTACTGTTGCACTTTAATTGTAGAAGATAAATATATATATATATATATATATATATATATATATATATATATATATATATATATATATATATTTTTTTTTTTTTTTTTTTTTTTTTTTTTTTTTTGAAGTTGCATTCAAAAGCCTCTCATTTGAGTGCAGATTAGCCTGGAGAGATAAAGCAGGGTTTTTTTGACAACACTATTGTTTGGCATCAAATTTACATATGAAATGGGGGGTTCAGAGAGCCCTATCACCTTTGAGTTATTAGAAAACGAGCCAATGGTGTGAAAATACCATGGGTCTGCGGAATTTGCATTGCAAACTATGCCCCACCGCGTGGGTATAAAAGGAGTCACGAGTACAATCTCACATTATGTTAACTGCTGAGGAGCCGAGACTGTGCGCCTCGGCCATTTGAAAGTTGCATGCAGACGTTCCCTTTCAGTCAGTCACTACGAGTTACATCAGTGACTGACACATTGGGGTCTCAATCTAATCTCGCCACTGCGGCTGTCTTCCAGTGTCCTGCACAAGCCCCAGCTCCTTGTCGTGAGGCTAGCACGAGTGAAGGGCCAGGCTAAGACAAGAATACCAAGGTACACTGGGTAGCATAATCCCAGATGGAATATGTTACAGTGCCTACCTGCAGGGAGGAATTAAAATACACATATGACCTGAGTACGGAATGCATATGGAGAACTCAGAGGTATCAAGCCTGAAGGGTGGAATGTTTCAACCTCGAGATGGCAAGAGGGGTCTTGCCGAGGGAAAGACGCGTGCTCGGAAGAGACTTAACGTGGGAATACACATGTGAGTGTTACCCAACCGGGGAACCATGCACACGGAGGCACCTAACCAATCACGAGGGCTGACCAACCGGGCTGCGCGTACATGGCGACCGATTCGATTTCCATACCGAGAAAAGAGATCCTCTGCACGGGGGAGAGTTTACTCTTTTCTCAGTTGACCCGAAGGCCCAGACGGTCGAGGTTACGGAGCACCAGGTCCCTGTGTTCGCAAACCTGCTCTCGAGAGTGTTCAGACTAGTCGTCGTCGAGATAGCCAGTCGTCGAGATAGTTCAGGATGCGAACCCCGTGTTGCCTGAGTGGCACAATGGCTGCCTCGACGACCTTCATGTAGAGGAGACAGGGCTAACCCGAATGGTAGTACCGTGTACTGATATGTATGTAAAAACGGTCTGTGTCAAGAAAGAATGGAGATATGAATGTACGCATCCTTCAGGTCGATCGCAGCAAACCAATCCAACGGATGAACACATTCGAAAATGCGTTTGGCTGTCAACATCTTGAATGAAAGCCTGTGAAGGGTCAAGATGCGCAGGTCCAGGGTTTATCATAACCCAAGGCTCTTCTTGGGTACAATGAAGTAGGGGCTGTAGAAGCCAGACCTCATCTCGGCTGGAGGGACAGTCTCGATCGCACCCTTCGCCAGTAGGGCGGTGACCTCCGCATGCATGACGGGCTTTGCCACCCACCAAGGTATAGCAGACTCCCCGCAAACTGAATCGCATAGCTGAGCCTGATCGTTCGCGCGAGCCAGCGGGACAGATTGTGAAGCTCTAGCCAGGGTCCCAAAAACTGAACCAGCGGGGTCATTGGAACTACAGGCGACCGGCACAGACATGGGAGGCGTAGCGTCCCGGTGTGGGGGCGTGGTCAAGTTCCGTGTCCTGACGGAGGAGGCCAGGGAAGGACAAGCATTCCATGGCGGCTTGCTCGGACAGGGGTCTGGCGACAGAGGGGGATGAGAGTGACGAGGCATAGCGTCGCACACTGCTATCCACGGCCTCTTGGGGCTCGGAGCAAGGGGATTCAGTTCTTTCTTTGACAGTTTTAGGGTGCCACCAACTGTGAGGCCAGCGGCGGGGCAAGGAGAACAAAAGATTCTCCCCCAGCCGTCCACCGGTGGAAGGAGTGATCCTGCTACCAGCTCCTGGAAAGATCTGTGCCCTGGCTCCGAGCTTCCTGCGACCACTTCCTTGCTTCGGCCCGGCTGAAGGCTGATGCTTGGGCCGAGTGGCGGGAGCCACAGGAGGGCGGCCTCAGCGGGAATCAGACTGAGGGGGCTGCACCGACGGCAGGGCGCCACTCCAACCCGATGCTCTCAGCTGCGCAGGCAAGCATGGCCGTCAGCTCTGGATCAAACTTGGCAAACACTGGCATTCCCAAGGGAGGCCGAATCCTCATCTCCAGAGGAATCAAGCCTGTCATGTGATGCTGTGAGCGACATGGCGTCATCCGCCGGAGCCCCGAATTAAACACATGTTCCCAGAGAGGAACCAGGTTCACCCGGAAGCTCCACGGCTTGCGATGTGCAGGGGGGGTGGCCCGAGGAAGACTCGTCGGGTTATTCCACACCATAACCCTCAAATCACCCTGGCCACCAGCCAAAGTATCCCCTCTTGAGGAAGAGATAGAATAGGGTGTGGCAAAGGGGACTCTACCCCCACGGAGGTAATTGAGTCTCGATCTTAACATCGCGTTGGCCATGTTCCCACAATGAGAACATGACTCATCCACAAGCGCTGTCTGAGCGTGATTAAAACTCAAACGCGCTAGACAGCACTCGTGACCGTCAGGTGGATGGATCATGCGCCCACATCCAGAAACACATGGGCGAGACATCTTGAAAAAGACGTGCCCGTGCAGCTCTTTTAGAAGAGAAATCTCTCTTAGCAGTGATGTAGCGCCCAGGGGAGAACACGAGCCATGTGTAAATCACTGCACAGACGAACCGCAGGACCGCAAATCCTCTTAAACGCTCCATCACACCAACACCGACTACGAGAGACCCTCGTAGCTCTTAAGAAGGTGAAGAGAAGCACATAAACACTTCGGCTCCGATACAAAAACATAATGCTAGATTGCACTCGCGGCTCCTTTTATACCCATGCAGTGGGGTGGAGTTCGCGATGCAAATTCCGCAGACCCATGGTATTTTCCATTGGCTCGTTTTCTAATAACTCGAAGGTGATAGGGCTCTCTAGCGAAACCCCCATTTCGTCAGTCACTGGCGTAACTCATAGTGACTGACTGAAAGGGAACTCATGTTGTGTTTAAAGTATACATTTTATCAGTTAATACCTGTGAATCAAACCCATGGCCTCAATGTGGCTAACACCATGCTATGCTATTTGAGCTAGTTTCCTTTTGATCAAAGTTCAAATGAAAGAATCAGACAGAGCCCCCTCAACTTCAATTTAAATGGTAAAACCTTTCACAATTGAACACTTGCTCAGAGTAGACAAACTACTGTATGTGGGCCACGATTTCAAAAAGAAACTATTCATGCTTTCATAAACACACATGTATACGCATTACGCACACACGCACCAAAACCTAGTGGCCAAGCATTAAACATTGTGCAGTGGACCGAATGAAATCACAATGCATAGTGATCAATCTGCTCTAATTAGAGAAGGGAGAATAGACCTCCCTGCTGGGGAGAACAGCACTGCGCCTCACTTCTTACTGCAGGGGGGCCTTGTGTATACTATGTGTGTGTGTCTGTGTCTGTGTGTAAGAGATACAGAGCATTTCCAGTTGTAGATGTGCCATTGACAAAGCCAAAGAAAAGGGTCGTGTCTTGTTTACCAGAGTGTACCCTGTTAGCACTTTAAGTCTTGAACGGAAAAGACTCCCCACGGGAAGGATGAAGTTCATTCACACAGTCTGAACCACACTTACAGATCAGAGGTTGGCCAGCTTTTCTCACTCTGTCTCACTTTCTTCAGCTGTTTCTCAATCTGTCCTTCATTTTGTCTCTGGGAAAAGTATGAGCATGAATTGAAAGACTTGTAGACACTGGGTGGCAGCCAGCCTCAAGGTCTTCTAATCTTCTCTTTCTCAGATTAGGGGAGTGTGGGTAAACCTTTACTCAAGTTGTGCTCTAGGTAAGAAGAAATTAGATGTAAAACTAATACACCTATTTATGTTTCAAGATGTTGCCTCTCATTTCAGTTGAAAGCGGTCTATAACAAAGAGTCATAGGAAAATTTGTAAGTGGTCCAGTGACACAACTTGCCCCATATCAAGGGGTGACTACGTGAACCCTTTACACAAAAAACACACGCATAATCTCATTACAGTGCTGCTGATTAGTTTTATTTTCTTTTTCTTTTTTGATAGTATTTGTAATAATTGTTTTTCCTGTATTAAAAGGCAAAGCTCATTATTACCATTATTTGAGCCACTGGCAAAGCCTTTCCCAAAGCATCTAGCACACTACTCCACAGCTAATATATTGGGGAAAATGTTTTTATTTATTTTAATATTTTATTTAATACTGCACAGCGAGTCTTTTGACAAATCATTTTAAATCTTGTCATTCACAATGTTCATGGGTTTTGTAGTTTTTTTTTTGTAAATATATATATTAAATAATTTACATGGTTTTATACATTGGGAACTGATAAAAATGTATCTCATATTGTATATTTTTACATCTGGCAAATAAATTTTAAAATGTACCCACTAGATGGATTTTCCCCTTCACCGGAATTCTTTCCAGCTCCCACAAAAATAAATAAAACCTTCTCCTAAATGTTTTTTCCCGCTCCGGCCCGCAAAAGCCAGCAGTTTTCACGGGCTGTTTGAAGCAGGAAAGGCAGCAGGATCTACTTGCAGCAGTGTTTATTTAAACTAACAAAATACTCACAGAAGGGATACAAAGGAAACATGAACGGAACAACCTAGTATGATAACGACAGACAAGGAACAGACTGAAACACAGGGCTTAAATACACAGAACAGATCAGGGAAATGAGACACAGCTGGGACAAATTAACTCATAATGACTAATTAACAAGACAACAAGTGACAGGGATCAAATCAATGAAACAGAGGTACAAACTGAGTGTCACAGAGCAAAAACAAACAAACACAAAACGTGACAGCAGGTAAAAGTATACATAGATTGTATTCAGTACATATATCACATTTCCATGAAATATTTCAAGTTAGCCACAAACTAAACATCCCCAGCATAAACACTCCCGATAAATGATTTGTGGTAACACTTTATATTACGACCCGCAAACAACTGCGTAAGTAAACCGAAATTACGGTGTACGTTTCTGTAATATAGTGTACTTCTGTGTAGGGATTAGGGAACAATATGTTAAGTTTTGGGTAATAAAGGGGTACAACCAGATATACAAGCAAATTATTAAATATATTATTAATTATTATATATATATATATATATATATATATATATATATATATATATATTATATATAATTATTAATATATAATTAAAACTAACAGGTACCTATTCTGTTAATATATTCCAGGCAAAAATTGTATGTCTGTTGTATGTAATACAACAGACATACATGTGTATGTGTGTTGTATATAGTTTTTATCACATTTCTGGCAAAATATTCTTAAGCAATGTAGTTAGAGGGTAATTTTGACATCTGTGGGTTGTAAATTAAACATATATATATATATATATATATATATATATATATATATATATATATATATATAGCTGCACCATGTAGTACTTAGTACTTACCTTATCACATTGTATTGCAATGACACTTAAATGTCAGGGCAAATATACTGTGTAACTAAAACGTTTTTTTGTTTTGTTTTAGTAGAGTACCTTTCTCTGTAATTACTGTGCAAATAGTGTTGTTTCGTATTGTTACATAGTAAGTAGTGTTTGTTACCCATTTCAACTGTATTTACTGTATTTTATTGTAACTCCTGCGGGCTGTAAATTAAAGTGGCGCTTGTTACCCCCTTGTTCTGTGTAGTTACAGGGTAAGTGCAGTAAATATACAATAAATGATCCCATTTAATTTCTGACTTTTATTTTACAAAAAAAATTCAAAACAAAATTTCAAAGTATTTACCCTGTAACTACACAGAACAAGGGGGTAACAGGCGCCACTTTAATTTACAGCCCACAGGAGTTACACTTACCCTGTAAATACACAGTTGAAACTGGTAACAAACACTACTTACTATGTAACAATACGAAACAACGATAATAACGATTTGTTATTAAAGAATCTATATTCACAATCCCAATATGCTATTATTATGGAGAAAACTGACCCTAGACCAGCAATTATGGGCAGCTTTTTCCTCTAAAAGCAATCGGTAGCAGCAGAAGGCAGGCTTACACACGCTCGGACTATGCTTGCCCCGTAAATCTTTTTTCTTTTATTTTTTTTAGTTGTTCTTGTTGCTTTTGTGAAAAGATGAATAACAATTTGTTTGTTTTTAGATATTTTATTTTTAGATATTTCTATTTTAAGTGAGTCCAGCAAATAATTTTATCCTCTTGCAACCTGCACACACATGAGTATCTTACCACCCACACCGGCATCGCCCATCAAATCTTGTCCCACGCCACAGTAGCCTACACACAAACACACATAGCCTATAGCTTTTCATGAACTTAATCCTCATGATTAGTCACTTTTTTCATACATATTGTTACTCTCTCATACAGGTGCCAATAACATAATGACTTCTAATCATCCCCACTTACTAAACAGTCTGTGCATGTCTATAGACACATCTCTAAAGCCCTGCAATAAGTACAGTTATGTTGTGTGAGGCTGCGGCAGCAGGTGTGTGGTACACAAACATATGATCCCTGTGGGTTTGTTAGAGGCTTGGCATTGCTCCTGCTGCAGATGTTAAGCTATATTGGCTGAGCTCTGCCTCATCACAGGCAAGCAAACCTGATGAATCAAGCCACCGACCTCACACAGTCTCAGATCACCTTACATGCTTCACATTGATTGATTTAGACTGTCTCACATCATGTTACTCTGTCTCACGTTGCTTCAGACCTTTTTACATCACCTTACACTGCCTCACATTGCTTCATACTGCCTCATACTACTGCTAAAACTGCTTCATATCACCTCACATTGTATCAAACAGGCTTGTATCAGACCACACTGCTTCACATTGCTTCAAACATCCTTTTATTAGTTTCACAACATATGTTGTACAAAAATACAGATATAGATTTTTTTTAGATTCTATTTTTAATATTATATTTTCATGAACATACAATTCAGTTCAAACTTTTAAAAAAATGGGTTACACTTTATTTTAAAGGGTTTTTATTACACTGTAATTATACATTTAAGTACTGAGTAATACTACGTAACTAAATATAGGATAAGGGTTTGGTTTAGGGTTAGTTTAATGTAATTATGCATAATGTATTGTTATTACTATATTAACCTGTAACATGTAACAATGACACTGTAAAATAAAGTGTTGTCAAAAATGTAAATATTTTTGTAAAGACTCTCTTATAATCATCACGGCTGCATAAGTTGATCAAAATACAATGAAAACGGTACTATTGTAATCTTAAAATTTAGTAATTTATTCAGCATCATTACTGCAGTATATGATCATGTGACTATCGACCAGGACGTAGCATGGCGTTCGTGGTTCGACTGGTCAAGACTGTTTTCCGAAGATGGCTCCTGCCTATGTATGCGAAGTGTACTGTCTTTATAAAGCATCTTCTTATTAAACTGTCTGTACACTTACAAAGTTCTCAATGCTTCGGTTTGCAGGTAGAAACCATAATTATGCTACCGTGTTAGTGTGGGGCTATTTTGAGCTTTGTTAGTGGTATTAATTTTTATTTTTACTTATTCGATGCCCCATACACTAGCGTTATAAGCTAATCTGTGGTTAAACTAAAGCTAACGTTAAAACTGGGTACATTCGATTATCATGAAAACGCATCCCAGAGAACGGTCGACTCGGTACCCAAGTGTTATTTAGCCCTTGTCACGGCCGGTTGAAGTGAACAAGAGAATAGGATCCATTTGCAGCATTTATTAAACATACAACTCAAACTACAGAAACGTAAATTCAGGTACAAGAAACAAAGTCAGGACAGAACAACCAGCTAACAAACATTAAGCACTCACAAAGACTACACAAGACACACAGGCTTAAATAAGCTAACATGATAACGAGAGGGTGTGGTCAATGGGAAACACCTGGAAAGACTATTAACACTCAGGGAACAATTAACCAAGAAACATAACAAACCCACAAGACTAACACATGACCACTAAACATGAACCCAAAGACAAAACACAGAACTAAATACGTGACAGCCCTAGGTTAATTTTGGCCGGAATTGTCCTTTAATGGCATATATTGTCAATTAAATCGGGAGAACAGACCACAAATGTGCAGTGTATGTTGACGTTTTTCATATTATTACAGTGGAATGAAAAGGAAAAAAAGAAAATAATCATGAGGAAAATAATGCAGTAACTGATATGAGCTTTTGCCATAGATTTTATTGTTATAATGTCACGGTAAAATACCAAGTGTTATGTTATTCTCATGTTAACTGACTTCTCATTGAGTCAAACTGACGGATAAGCTTTTTTTTCTTTTTTTTTTTGTAGGGCAACCTTATGATTTGAAATGATTTGTTTCAGTCTTTTTGAATGGAAATTCCCCAAACGGAAGTGCCACCCATAATCAATAAGGTGGATACTTTCTGTATGATTCTGAGCTACAAATGTATTACCTAGGACTGTTTGTCTGTTTGACTGTTTAAACGTTTACATGACATTTTTTTAATGTTTTTAAAAGTTTTACATGACCAAAAACTAACTCTTGAAAGTGCATGTAAATATTCTTGTACAGTTACTTCATCTCACACTGTTTGAAACTACCCGTATCACCTCACATTGCTTCAGACCGCCTCACACCATGTCACTCGCCTCACGCTGCTCCAAATTCGACTCATAACACTTCTCAAAACCTCACATTGCCTCAAACTGGCTCACATCACCTCACATTGCCTGACATTTCCTCCTAAATAGAGGGAAGGGAAAGCATTGCCAGCCTGCTCCTTTGCATCAGTGTCAACACTGTCACAGTTACCTGTCAATAGAGACAACGAGACCATGGTGATGTCCTGGTCCGTATAACAGCTGGTCTCAGTGCTGTTCTTGTCAGCAGCAACGAGGACGTGGCTCAAGCAGAGTTACAGTGTCAAAGCCCTTCTCTAACCTTCAGAAGTCATCTAGAAATATTCTCCCACCAACACTACAAACCATTGTCAATTTTTTTTAATATGCTCTTGTTTTCTTTACTTCTCTCCTCCTCCTCCTCCTCCTCCTCCTCATATTTCTTATCCTACATTTCTCATTTACCAAAAAGAAGATATTTGCACCTGATCCTTGGTATCAACACAGCTGAAACATATAGTGTGACTGCTAGTTTGTCTCCAGTCAAGTCTGCAATGTATGCTTGCTTTATGTATGCTCTGGGGATTTCAGATTTAGCCCTCACCACCACACAAAGCGAAACCACGGCAAAGTGTGTGTTGTTTTGCGCCTACACAGTGCATATATTATCAAAGGCTCTTGTGTGTTAGTATATCTCACAGTATCACATGAAACCATGGCACATACCACACACCAATCTGAAATGAGACTTTTTACACTTCCATGTAGCCAACCTCCCACTCAGGCCCTGTTTGGATTACTTAAAGAATAGGCTGGCAGATGGAAAGACTAAGGGTAAAAAATAAACTTACTTAAACGCTGTCAATATAAAATGTACTTACCTGTGCTTAAATTTAGTGTACACAAACGTCATTTAGATATCATCATAACTAATAGGTAATTGTTTTGGAGAGACATTAATCAGTAATTGGCACTTCTAACGAGAGCACTTTCCAAGTTTAGATCATGTGGCAATCTGTCTGTTGCTCTGACGACTGTACAAAATTAATGAAAGCAGGAGAGCAAACACTTTTTTTGTGCAATCAATCAATATCTCATGGTGTAAAGGTATTGTGTCGCAAAATAAGCAAGGAATTTCTATCCAATGGGGTTGTATTATAATTCTTCATGTGTTTTAGCCTCTCTTTCACAGACTGCGCTCTCATTGTGATGCACCTCCTTGCCTTAGCCCCAGCCCTAATTAAAGCTTCCTCTGGGCCTCACTATGTGGAGCACCAAACCAGATCACATCTCTGGTGGGCTGAGGAAGAAATAGAGGGTGAGAAAGAGAGGTATTCCAGTGAGAAAAGGTGGAGGGGTATCGAGATATAGAGACATGATCAGACTGCAAATGCTGCCTGGGAGCCTTTGATAGGACTTTTTTTGATGGCAGGTTTCATTAAAATTGTCATAAATATTTTGCAGTGTGGGAAATGATAATGATCTAAAAACGGTAGCAGATGATCTCTAATTACTCTCAGGGAACGTTTAATTCTAGATATTTTCATTCAAAATAAGCTTTTGTATTATTAATTGAGAGACTCAAAAGAAATACAACAGAATGATGGGAAATAGTGCGCAAAGACAAAGAGGAAATACTGAGAGAGCAAGAAGTCGGAGAAAAATTAGGGAATTCTATCTGTGTCAAAGACTGGTTTAACAACCTTGGTCTTAAACAGTGGTCACCACGGTGGTGATAGCATGGTTACAGGGCTGCTGCAAACTTTTTTACAACCTAGATTTCACTGTAGATTGTTGTTTTGTCAGATTGTTGTTTTGTTATAAATCCCGGGATTAAATCACATATTCTTGTATCTGTCCCTTGAGTGTTTACTGATGGTGCTCAAGGCTAGAACATAAGAACAAAAGCTAATACTCATCTGGATTGAGTAGCAGATTTGAGTCTGTGCAGCTATAAATGTGTTCCATTTCCCATTGCGTTCAGAGGAGGATGGCGCCTCGCACAATGCAAAAGCCTTTTAATCCCCCATTTCTATAGATATTTTCCTCTCTGGCATACAGTGGCCCTGGAATGCTGTTCAGAAACCTTGTATGGCTTGTTGATTAATGATGTTTTTCATATCAAAATCCCCCCTCGCTGTCTATATGGAGGCCTGAAAGACAGGTGGCAGAGTGAGATAAATGATCCCTATTCTGGAAAGCCAGTATATGGCTCATTCGCCACCATTTTAATGATTAAGACAATGAAATCCAAGGGTAGGGCACTATTTGTTCTTATGGCTAATGAATGATTTGTTTGGAAATAGTCCAAATTGCAGTGGGTTTTCCTTGTTTAATTTAGCCCCCCCCCCCTTTTTATTTTATACAGGAGTTTACAGCAACATATACACAAATTCATGCACTTATGCCAGCTTGTACCAGCTCTTGTGCCATCTCATCATTGGCAGCAATAAAAATATGGACCAATTAAATGTTTGATTTAAGACATACATAGATTTGGCTTCCATTATTATGTAGAATCCATTAGGGGATGTTATTGTGTCGTGTTTTATGACTCATATGTTTGTAGTGGCTACATATTCAGTTTTATAGTGATTAATAACCAAATGTATTCTTTTAAAATTTGAGTTATATTTTATAAATTGCTTATTTTCCTGTTAAATTAAGCTCATATGTATTGTCTTTATTTCATTTGACAGATTCATCAGAGAAGACTCCAGCAGCTGTCCTTCAAATCAAGATCAGTTTTGAAAATGTATCAGGCACTAACTCAGCTATACTGGATATGAGCAAATATGGGGACTTTGTTAGAAACCATGACAAACCAACAGCTTTGACAGCCCAAAAGGAGATCCTTTTTTTGCATATGTGAAAGATATTTTCTGTACTCTCAATAACAAACTTATAGAAGAATTCAACCTTGTTTCCCTTTATTTTAAAACATCCCTTCCTCTCCACTCCAATCATGAAGAGTTTGTTGACTGCCTTCTCTCCTTCCTGCACCACTCTCCTCTTCCTTCCCTTTTTCCTTCTCGTATGCCCACCAGCATTGGTCAGAGGTGACTGCTGGCTAATCGAGGGGGATAAAGGTTATGTGTGGTTGGCCATCTGCAGCCAGAACCAGCCACCATACGAGACAATCCCACAGCACATCAACAATACAGTACATGACTTGCGGCTTAATGAGAACAAAATCAAAGCTATTTTTTTCACTTCCTTGAGTCGCTTTACCAACCTGACCGACCTCAACCTCACCAAGAATGAGATATCGTACATCGAAGATGGTGCTTTTGCAAGCCAAGCAAATTTACAGGTCCTGCAACTTGGATATAACAAGTTAACCAACCTGACAGAAGGCATGTTACGAGGTTTGGGACGTATGCAATGTCTTTTCTTGCAGCATAATCTCATAGAAGTCATTGCCACTAATGCATTCTGGGAGTGCCCCAGCCTCAGCAACCTGGATCTGTCATCGAACAAGCTTGCCCGGCTGGACCCATCCACTTTCACTGTGTTGGGCAGGCTCATGGGATGTGAGCTTGCAGGAAACCCTTTCCACTGCGGATGTGAGCTCTACAGTTTCCTCAGCTGGTTAGAGGCCTTCAACAATGTCACACACACCTATGATCGACTTCAGTGCGAGACCCCACGGGAGTTGTTTGGCTATCCGTTGCTGAGTCCTGTTGCTGGGCATGGACGGAGTGCTCGCAACATCCTTTCCTCTGTATGCCGGGATGGGGTGCTGATTCCTGGGATGACATCTCTGCCACCTGATCCTGATTCTTCAGGCGTGGGACCTGAAATGTTTGAGCACATTGGACCATACCATCAGCCCACAACTTCCTCCTCATCTGACAATGCATTTAGTCCCAGCATCAAACTGCAACATGTCTCTCTTTCCTCTGCATCCATTCTGATCCAGATTCCAAAGCCATACAGCAAAATGTACATCCTGGTGCAGTACAATCAGAGCTTTGTGTCAGATGTGATGAACTTGAAGAAAAAAAAGGAAATGATCACCCTTAACAAGCTCAAAGCAAACACCAACTATACCTTCTGTGTGGCCTCTATACGCAACTCTCAGCGCTACAACCACACTTGTTTATACTTTTCTACCCGAGCGCCAAATCCAGATGACTTGATGCCTCCACCCTCCACAACCACCCACTACATCATGACCATTGTGGGCTGTCTCTTTGGAATGCTCATTGTCCTTGGGTTTGTCTATTACTGCTTACGAAGACGTCGCAGAAATGAAGAGAAAGAAAAATCCATCTGTGTGAAGAAAACCATTCTGGAAATGCGATATGGACCAGAGGTGGCAGCAGCAGTTGCAAATGACCCCACAGCTGTCCAGAAACTGCACGAGCAGAGCCACCATCAGCATCACCATGGAAAATTACCCATGTCCTCCTCATCCAGCTCTGCCATGCTTGGCCATGGGTCTGCCAACACTAGTTCCTCACGTCTGTCCTCCATCCCTCAAGTAGAGAAGATGGCAACTGCTTTCTCTGAGGCCATGGCCTGTAAGGGCAACTATATGGATATTAGGACCTCTGTTGGAGGAGATGAAAGGGGGAGAGATGGAGCTGTGATGCATGGTGTTCGGGAGGAAGACCTCAGGGGGGATGATGGAAGTGACTTGGGTGATGATTCAGATGATGATGGCCGAGGATCAGCGTCCGAGATTTCAACCATTGCAATGGAAGTTGACAAGGTCAACCAGATAATTAACAACTGTATTGATGCCCTCAAGCTGGACTCTATTGCAGCTTCTTCTGTTTCCACCACAGCAAGTGGTCCCACCTCACCCCCACCTACCTCTACCTCCTCCCTGACCAGAGGACTGATTCCCATCTCTTCTAGTATCAGTGATACATGCCAAGTCCTGCCTTCTCCAAAAATCCCTCCCCCACCTCCTCTTCCCTTCTCTGCTCCTCTGTCTGAGAGGCCTGGGATCACAGGTGGTGGCTTTGTGTCCCCACCATATCGTCCACCACCCCCAGCTACTGCAGTGAGGCCTATTCAAAGACAGATGAGCGCAGATGCTGCTGTCATTGTCTCCTCTTCCAAGAGGCACTGCCGCCCTTCCAGTGGGAAAGGGGGTCGCGTTTACAGCCTAGATGTTCCGGAACCCCACAGCCCAGATCCCTGCCATTATTCAGACAAGAGCAGCCCTTTGGGGTGTGGTGAGCCCCTGGAGAGACTCCCTTTAGTAGGTAGTGGTGGAGGAGGTGGCTGTAGCATTGACGGTGGTACTGTAGATGGGATGGGCCTTCAGCAACACCTGGAGGTGCACCCAGACTACCACTGTGCAGAGCATCGTCATTCAGTCCCTGCCCTATACTATGAGGGCTCTCATGACTCCCCGGCCCAAAGGGTCTCTTTTCTCAAGCCTCTGTCACGCACCAAGAGAGACGCTGCTTCCTACTCTCAGCTCTCTCCACGTCACCACAATTACTCTGGCTACTCCTCAAGTCCAGAGTACTCCACCGAGAACACCTTGCGCATCTGGGAGCGCTTCCGTCCCCACAGAAAGGGTCCACGTGAGGAGTCATGTTACGTAACAGCTGGAAACGCCTTGCGCAAAAAGGTCCAGTTTGCCAAGGGGGAGGACTTGCATGACATCCTTGACTACTGGAAGGGTGTGTCAGCACAGCAAAAGCTGTAATCTATGTGTGGATTGTGTGGATACACAGAGCAGGTCTCTTTTACTGCCTGATAAACCAGAAGCAACTCTAGTGAGCAAGTTGGGTTATGGTTGCAGTTTGCAAAACAGAGTCAAGTTTGTCAGGATTTGAGAACAAGTTGTTTAAATGTTTTTGTACAGTGAGCCAGAAAGAGTAAAAAGAGCATGAGAATACACTACATACATAAGATAACATTCAGAGATATCATTTGAGCATTGTTGTTCTCCGTGAAAAAGGTGCAGTGGGCGCTATCATTTGTCAATAAATCTGTGTATTCATCGTTCATATCAATAGTGTAACCTTAACTAGAGTCCTTATTAAGCCTGAGAGAGAATCTCTGTTTGTACTCCCAAATCATCAAATCATTCGTCATCGCATTCATTTGTTAGGTGGGAATGTGGGTTTTAGGAGGATAAAATTATGTGCTGATTTTCTACAAACCTGTCAAAAGCAGTTTCCCTCTGTGCACAGGACAACCACATTTACATTTCAATAGCACTCCATATGTGAAAAATAAAGGAATAGAGGAAAGGAAAAGATAAAAATGAAACAGAAGAATCTCCCAGGGGAACCTTGGAATAGTCAGCCGTGTATGACAGCTGATGAGCTGTACTGCTGTGCTGAGCAGGATGGCATAAATAGTGCAAGAGGTGCTAGAGAAAATAGATTTACCAGGGTTTGTGGAAAATGCATAGATCTGTGTTGGAGATTAAAGAGACATAGTTATGTACTTCTCTCATCTCTGATGCATTATTAATAGCATTTCCTTATCAGAGGTTACCTTGTCTCTTGTATCAAAGCAAGAGCATAAAGTGTCTGTTGGCAGCATAGGTTTATGTATTCTGTTCTTCTGCCCTGAGGTCAATTTGTTTAGTCCATTAATTGGCTTTTGGAAGCCTGTTGCTGACAGCTGAGTCCTTCAACAGGCAAAGTGACCTATACCTGGTATGGCACTTTTAAACTGACACTTTATATGGCATGTTTCTCCAGGCTCTTTTTTGTTTATTTATTAATTTGTTTAATGGGGGAAATTATTATCCATTATGCTGACTTTGAAAGGAAGACTGAAAAAAGGAGAAGGATTTAATTAAATTTTAAAAAATCTTTTAAATTAATAGATGTTTTATGTTCTTGTTATCATTTATTGTCTTTGGGTTTCAACATTGATAATAAAACTCCTCTCCCAAAAGCACTTAATCTCAAATATAGATCTCATAGAATAATACATTATTAATGGTTTTTATTGAAAAAATGAAAAATAATATTAACTTCAACACCTCTGTCAGCGATTATTTTATTAATTCCCATTTGGATTACACGAACTAATTAGCAATTAACCAAGGCTATATCCTTAAGTGTGCGAGGGTAAGCAGCCAAGACCTCCAATTTGATTAAAAGATAATTTCTCTCTCTCTCTCTCTCTCTCTCTCTCTCTCTCTCTCTCTCTCTCTCTCTCTCTCTCTCTCTCTCTCTCTCTCTCTCTCTCTCTCTCTCTCTCTCTCTCTCTCTCTCTCTCTCTCTCTCAGAAACCACAGTCAGCCTACAGTTTCAGGGACCAATAAACCAAAAAAAATTGATTAGTGGCACTGTGGTAAAATATACATGCGTTTACTATGAAATGGCAGGTGAGACATCTAACAGGCAATTGAAATAAAATTAATGGTGTTTAATCAATGAAGCATGACTATAACCGTCCCAATGCATGGCTTAAAGGGTTAGTTCACCCAAATTCTGTCATCATTTACTCACCCTTGTGTCATTCCAAAACTATATGACTTTCTGTCTTCTGCAGAGCACAGGATGTAACAAAATCAGCAATTCTTATTCATTATAATGGAAAAGCGCAGAAGAAACTTAACAATTCAGAAAGAATGAATGTCACATGGGTTTGTGACAACATGAGCGTGAGAAATTTTTTCCAAAGGAAAACTATTCCTCTAACTCTGACCTGAGATCTTAGCACTTTGTAACAGGCACTTAATTTGACATCACTATTGATGAAACCCATTTGTGGAGATATCTATTTTGGAAATAATGAGATAAATTAGATTTAAATGGAATGTAAACAGCTCAAATGGGTGAGTGTTAGCATTAGCAAACCTCTTCATTCAACCCTCTTTATTCTGCATCAGGTGTTGTTGTGCCTTCAGTAAAAGGGTCCATTGTTTGTTAGTATCACAAAAGTGTAATTTTTGTTTGTTTGGTTCATATTCTTTACATTATATATTATCCCTTATTTAAAGGGATTTCATTGTAAATACATGTTCATAATATACCATCTTTCTTTCCATATCTCTTGATTAAGGTTTTTCATTGTAAATATGTGATAGATACCTGCCAACATTGGACATACACTCAGGCACAATTTCTCTTTGGTTCTCTCTTTTCCGAGGGCTTTAAAAAAAATCCAGACCAAGGTATATGACAAAAGTTGTTTATAGGATGCTTTATGGTTTACAGAAATAGGAACAGCAGCAGCTATAACATATGTGGATTATTAGGGCTCTGTGTGTACTTAAGGAAGACATTGCACACAGCTCATTTAGAGAGAATGGACCCTAACTGGACAAATCATTCTTGGGCAACTGAAATGGACTCTCAAAGGACTGGTACCGGAGGCTTACTGTGACATTTTCCTTACTTTATGAACATGATTTTAAAACCTCTTGGACTGGTCTTAAGGAACTAACCATCAACACTCAATCAAAAATGACTGTTCATTTTTTATAACAGTAAAATCTGATGCCCAGCTTTATGTTTTAGACATGTTTTTTAATTGTGCCTCCCCTTATTGACAAAAAAAAATAGAAAGAAAATAAGACTTGCACTCCTGTACAAATGCTTTCAACCATTTTTGCTATGAAATCAAGGTTGAATAACAAAAGAGGGAGTAATAATACAATTGGCATGGCATCTGTAAGATTTGTTATTTATTAATTGTTTAAGAAAATGTGTAAATACTGTTTTGTTTTTTTCTTATTTTTTGTTTGGGGAGTAAGACTTGAAGATTCTTCATGCTGTTATCTTGCTCAAGGTCATTCTCCTTCAACATTCCCTGTTGAAGAATGAATGTTTTCCCATTCATTCTGGACAAACAAGCACATCAATCATTTCAAGTTAATGTATTTTTAAATCAGACCTTTATTCACACACTATGATTATAATACATTCTTTCTTTCTTTGATTTAATTGGCCTTTAAATCTTTGCTTGACATATCACAGCTAATTACCCAGTTCTGCCAAATTTGTGTTTGTTTACTATCCTTCTACAGAGCTAATAGGCTCAGATTCTTCCTACAGCCACTTTCTTCATACACCGAATTAATCAGTGGATGGTTGGAGTCAGAGTTTCATCTCTCAGGATACTGATGTTTTTTGAAGGATTGAATAATGCATGTATCTGTCTCTTCTTCTGGATCCTTTGCTAAAGTGTCATTATATTTCTAATCTGCGCTAGTATTGATAGTGTTATCAATTCGTCATTCAGAAGTTTCCGGAAGAACATGTGTCATGTTGACTATTGATACCAGCCCTTTTTGTTGTCTTCATGAATGAAATGGTGATATACTAATGGGCTGTACGTACGCAGTTGTTTGTATTCCACTCACTGTAACCATTCAGTATCACAAGACGTGGGATATATGATGCTGTTGCATAATTTATGATGTTTGGTGTCAAAGTGTCATACTTAAATTGCCTTTTTTTACACTAATAGTTATTTCTGAAGGCCCTTTCACTATAGTTGTGTTAAAGAAGTTGATTGTACTAAGGGCAGAAAATACTTAAACATTAATCACTGTCAGCTTTCAGCAATATTACACAGAGTGCAAAGTGGATTACTCTTCCACAGCAGTTTTTACTTTTTCTAAGCTCTTTAGCCTCCTTTTAGTTGTAGACACTGTGGAAGGAGATTGGCTTGAAGTGAGCAACAAAGATATGGATTAATGCTTTGAAACAAGATTTTCATTCCAGCCTCCCTCCTTTTTTACGGCCTTGGAATGGCAAGAAAGTGACGGGCGAGAAATTTTTGTAGGTAATTAACTAGCTCTGTAATACCATAAATCCAATAAAGACAATAAGGTAACTTTGAATTACTTATTTGTATTGCAGTTCTTAATTTGTAACGAACATAATTAAAAGCAATTACTTATTTTTACAAGAACAGAATCCATATTTAATTGACTTAATAATTACTAAAGACCAAATATTGTTCAACAAGCTTATCATTGCCCCTCATGCCACTAAATCTAGTCCAAACGACGACATACACGTATTCTGTGTCTTTGAAGGTCCTCCTCGTTGACTTTGTCTGTCTTGTTCATGCTCAAAAGAAGCACAGAGAAAATCACTCCGAGGTCTCTGGGGTCAGGATAATTGTACCTCCTTTTCTCCCTCTTTATGCAGAAGAGAACCACACTGCCTCGTTTTCCCTCTAATATATTCCGCTTGTTCTTGTCTCTCATATGTTCTCTGAATTCCGATGGTTTGACTGCAAGGAGCAAAACATGGCAGGATTGTGAGAAACAGGCTGCAGGATGGATACATTTGATTGTTTAGAACTAGAAGAGACACTAAAGGGCCAGTTGCTGTGCTTCTCCGAAACGCAACCCATGAGTTTTAATAACCCAATTAAAGACATATTTTATATTAGACTGTGATGGAGAAACATAAGAATGCATTGATTTGAAGAAGATTCTAAGAAACAAGTGCAGGAGAGAGGGGTTAACTCTGAATCAGCTCATCAAAGTGAGTCGAAGAATGTCGTTATGATTATGGAACACACATTTAACACTCAGGATCAGGAGGAGACCGTAAATCAGGGAAGGAGATGATGCAGCAAGTGTGTAGGAGTACTTTGAGAGGAGAGAGAGGAACAGAGAGTATACCCAAGCTGCGTCAACCTGATAATGGCTGAAGCTTTGAATGAATAAATGACACACACAATCTGTAATGTTGTGAAAGAAGACAGGCTAATGCATGCGCAATGAAACAACCCTAGACGATTAGATCATCTGAATTGCTTATGAGATCATGACTGAATCGGATCCAAATGTTTGTGTTTGGTTCATTAGTTCAGTACAAAGGGATGGTTCAATCCCAAAATGAAAATACTCACCCTCATGCTGTTTATTTATTTTTTATTTATTTTTTTATTTTCGTTTCACAGAAAAAAGTAAGTTGCCTTTAATATGTTTTGAACACATTGTTTTCAATTCTAGACAGAATTGTAAGTTTTAGAAGTTTTAGAGTTTTAGACTCAGATTAACAGCACTGTCGCTCAGTAATCGTGGGAAACATTTAATAGATAAGTGGTCATGTCAAAGGAGCTATAGGATTTTCCCAGCTGTTGGTATGAGGGGATCACACCAGTTAATCCTGGGTACTGTTTCATCCCCCTCCATCACTCACTTCTCAATTAACTTCAGACTCCATCAGCCTGATTTCCCTGTAATCTTCCATTCATTCCCTCTGTAGTCTTCGTTTTTCCGTCTACAGGCCAACATTTAAAGATATCACTGGAGCATCACTCCCATATTCAGACAGCAGTTTAAAATGCAATTGCAAATGCAAAAGTTTAATGAAACCACATCTTTAAAGGTATACTAAGACTTTGTTTGTTTTTCCAGATGACGCAACAGTAGTGTTGGACTATGTTTTATTATTCAAAAATGACATATCTTTTTTTAAATACAGGGGTGAAGCCCAAAATGTTTCACCATAGTGTGAGCACTAATGAAGATAATTTCCTTATTTTGTGGAAACATATGCAGATCTTAATTTGTTATTGTGTATAAATCATTGCTGAGGTTTCACTGAATGTGACTTTTACAGCCTGGTTTGGCACATTGTAAAGTGGGTAGAATTCACACAGAAGGAGTTTGTGGGGGTGGTGTTCGGGTCTACTGTCATTCATTTGATTATTTTTCAATTAAAACACTCCAATAATGTGTTTTGCTGAATCTGAGGGTAAAATGTACAAAAGGTTGACTAGGGCCTTTTGTGTTTCATTTTGTTTTGTTTTAATCCTCCAGTATAATAATCCTCTCACATGATGTTGGCATGCGGTTGGCGGGTCTGTCTTCTGAGCGGAAGAGCATCTTTGAGCCTTCACCTGTCACAAAATGCGGCTCAGGAACCTTTATGACAATTGTTAGCTTGCATCTTCATTTCTTCTAAATTGCTTTATTAGCCCTTCTTTCACGAAATGATTTCCTGTTCTTAAAAAAAAAGCAGGAGGGTAAATAGTAGAAAAATAGCTATATTTGTGAATTTCAAACTTTGTAAAAAATATCAAAGATGTTTTTGTTTTGTTTTTCACTGAATTTCTAGTTGTAATTGTTATAATTATGTTTCCGGATGGGAGGTTGCGAGTGATTTTGGGGTAACATGCTGTATAGCTTTGGACTGGGTTAATGCGTTGATCCCTGTTTTCCAGATCTGATTAAATCTGAGACCATAGAAAGTGTCAGGAAAAGAAACAAAGTGTTATGTTTGCATGATTTTCTGTATTTTTCAAGGAAATGAATTATATTGTTGTGTACATTGAGTGGATATATTCAAACAAAGCAAACATTAGGCATTGAAATACTGTCAGACCTTTTTGAGGGATGATACTGAGGTTTATTAACACCTCAAGGATGCTGAACTACTTCCATTGCTGTCACTGGAATTCTTATTACAGTTTTGAACCAAGAAAAAAATTGCCGGAAACAATGCCATGGGAAAGCTTTGTATTCTGCTTTACAATTGCCAACAAATAAAATGGATATATTGGTCAGTCTTGTTTAGTGCCAAAATAAGACCTTTATCCCTTATGGTTATTTCTCTGGAATGAAAAAGAAAAGTGAGATCCTAGCTGTGTCAATTCATGCTCTGCAGAACTCAATGCAGACTCCAGATCAATAAGAGAATACGGCACATCCACTACATTAACCTTGCAGGTGTCCCGCAGTCTATAGCCCCTTGCCTCTGCTGGAGAAAAACATTCTCCTGTGCACGGCTGCTCATTGAATCAATGAATGTTTCTATGTTTCTGAGAAGCCAATGAAATAGTCTATGGGCAGTGAAACTGAGGTACTTAGAGAGATGGTCCGTTTGGGAGGCTGTTGACTCTGGAGGCTATGGAGGATGTCGTTCTCTATTTTAACCGACTGAATGAAGAGGCCTGAATTGATTATTTAAGGCTGAGAGGCCACAACGGCCAAACCACAACACCAAGCTCATTATCTTCTGTAATCAATGGCTCTTCTGTTCATTCTATACATACACAATATACAGTCACACAGCATTTTATTGAGTGTAAGTTTCTGGTCTGAACCAAAAGGATTTATTTTATAATTTTTTTGCAAGTGGAAACCAAAGCTTTTCCATGGCGACACACAAAAGAGCTCCAACTGTGAGCTATATAATTTTGATATTGGACATCATAAGTAGCTTAGTTTTTCAATCGCAGCATTTGACAGAATTGTAAATGAATTTCAGCGATTTTAAAGAGCCTCATTAACAATGTTCCCTTCAGATCGGTTGTATATTTCTTTGCCTCTCTTTCCATCTACGGATTGGATCTCAAAAAGGACACCATTTCTTTCATGTGATGGAGAAAAAAGCCTCTGAAATAATTTACTTACATTTATTTAGCTGGTAATTATATCCTACATCTTCTCCACCACAAATTCTGTACAAAAGATCTATTTATATATTTGCAATAAATTTGTAATTAAAAAAAAAAGCAGCATATGTGTCATTTTTTATTCACACGAAAGACTGTGGAAGCTTGCCAAACATCATTGAAATGCATTGGTAAGTCTTGTCTCTTGTCATTTGTGTTTGGCCAGAACTATGAGTGTTGTCAAAGAAAGCTGCTAAGTGACTCTTTTGATCAGTTTCAAATCTGTCCTTGATTTACAGATATATTAAAAAAGCGAGAACTGCCTAATTCAAACAGAGCATCTCACACCTTTGCCAAAGCTGAACAGGAGAGACTATCTGACAAACATGTACAACATCTCGGTTAGTTTTTTATGTGATGTTCTAAAGGCAGCCTAATCTAAATTCAGTGAAACCGCAAATAAAATTGGTAGCACTTTCAAATAATGGAGGACTGATCTTCATCATGCAGATGGCACTAAAGAAATGATTGGAAAATATGTGAACTTTGTGGTCATGGTTTGGACATACCCCAGGTTATAATGCTCTTCTCTATCATTTTATCATTATTTGATGAATATCTCCTTTTGTGATCAACAAAATGGTGGTGATGGCGCAATGGATAAGACACATGCCGTTGGTGTGAGAGACCTGGGTTCGAATCCACTGTGAGACACCAATGTGTCCCTGAGCAAGACACTTAACCCCTAGTTGCTCCAGAGGCGTGCGACCTCTGACATGTATAGCAATTGTAAGTCGCTTTGGATAAAAGCGTCAGCTAAATGAATAAATGTAAATGTAAATCAACACACAAACGCTTCACTCATATACTGTAGCTTGTACCTTGTAAACGTGGCTGTTTCCCAGAGGACCGTTGAAAGCCTTTGCACCCTAAATTACACAAAATTAAGGAAAGCTCTTGCCATTTTCTCTCAGATGGTTTGTGAATTTGTGAGTTCAAACTGTTATGAAATTCCAAAAACATAAACGATTCCCTTGAGACTCGTGCTAACTGAACATAGACCTGTAAGTTAGTCCAGTGCTATCAACTGTAAATTGAAAGTGAAAGTTGAGATATCTCTCTGCACATTCCTTCACCACAGGAACGTCTCTTAATCCTCTCCACTCCACAAAGTAAGCACTACTAACAGTCAGTTTCACTCTCCTGATCTCCTAATATTTGGCCTGAAGAAGAAGCAGAGAAGGGAGCAGGAGATCAAAACAAAAAAAACACTACAACCCCATCGTGGTGTTACATCTGCAGAGACAGATTGGGTGACTGATTTGCTGAGCTAATAGAATGCACATGATGAATCTTATTAATGGATTTTCTTATTTTTCTTAACAATGTATTTTATTTAATTTCCCCCTCTGTCCTCTCATCGTTTATTCTTTTAATTTCATCTTTCGTTTCCTTGCAGTATTGTTTTGCAGTATTACATTTTCTTGAGGTTTTTGATCAAATAAGCCTGCACAAATGACTCCATCCATTTTCCTATAGGTTTATAGAAGAAAATGCAAGTTATTTGTGTTCAAGTCAGAAAATTGCACCTAATTTAACAACCAGAAAGAAGCAATTAGCAGAAAAGAGCTCCAGTCAGAGTCAATGCATCCCCTTCTGTTCTCTGTGCTGAGAAACTGCACTCTTTTCCCTTCAAACGTACATTAAGTCATCAACAAACAAAGCCCACTAAATTATGAAGCAATTAAAAATTTTGTGTGGGAGTGCATGATTGATGAGGGGGTGATACACCAGGGTGGATATGAATGTCCTGACCAGGATAAATCATTCAGGCCTGTAGGAGAGATTCAGTCAGTTTCAGTCATGCTGCTAATAAAGACTCGAGATGTGAACAATCCCTCCTCAAAGCTGCTAAAAGAAAGACAAAGAAAGTGGAAAAGTCTTCAAAAAGAGGTGAATTTTGAAACTATGAAGGGCACAAAGGGCCAAAGGCCCCTCTTGATTAAAAGGCAGTTTTGATTTGTGGTCAGTCGAAAATGTGATGATGTTGTAGAAGTATGTACCCAATGAGAATTTCACCACTTATACACTTATATTTGACAATATTTTTTTTTAAACTGAAAAGACCTACTGTAGTCAAAAGGCCACTCACAGCACTGTTACCCTGTTGAAAGATGATGCAGAATGCTTCAGTGCAATAAGCCGTTTTATATAATTGGCCAGAAATGGATTATTTGTAATGGATGTGCAGAGTGGGTTCATATTAACTGCTACAATCACAGTGGAGATTCATTTGTGAAAAGTAGAAATGGATTATGAAATGCTACAAAATTGTAAAATAAACAGAAAATTGGTGAACCGTTTAGTGAAGTGGTTATTTTGAATAAGTGCATAAAAATATCTTGTTATTTCAGTATTTTTCTCTACAGTGACATTATTACCTCTAATCTACCAGATAATGTACTGTTATTCAGCAAGGATGCATTAAACTGATCCAAAGTGACAGTAAATACTTTCACCGTGTTACAAATTTCTGTTACCAATCAAGTTCTTTTTCATAAAACAATCCATGCAAAAATGTATCAAGGTTTCCATTAAAATATTAAGCAACTGTTTTAAACATTGATAGTAAATGTTTCTTGAGCACCAAATCAGCATATAAGAAAGATGTATGAAGAATCATGTGACACTGAAGATTGGAGTAATGACATTAAAAAAAAAGAAAGAAAATGACTTAAAACTGTTTTTAAATGGTATGATTAATTAAAACTCAACCAGCGCAGGAAATCATGCTATGTCAAGGTCATGGGTTCAGTTTCCAAAGAATGCACTGATCAAAATGCAGCGTAAATTTCTTGGATAAAAGAATCTGCCACGTGTGTAAGAGTCAAATCCATCAGTGCAAAGTAAGATAGTCAGATAATAAGTGACTGAACAGTAATCAGTCATGCAAGATGCTTTGAATCACAGGTGTTGTACAATGGCAGAACATGAACATAGTCAGAGCAGAGTTCATTCATGGTTGACTAGTTCAAGCATTAACTTTTGAAACAGATGGAGGAAATCCCTGGAGGACGGTGAGGTAAGGTGAGGTGGAGAATGTTCTCCTCAGCTGAGAATGACCCTGTAATACTTTATCAGGCCCCTCAATATTTCATACAGCAAGTGAAAAAAAAAGGGATTTTGGGAAAGACGTGTTCAGTATTTATGAACGTTTTTCATTATTTTCCTTAATTTTTGTTGCATTTACGAAGACAATATATATATATATATATATATATATATATATAAAATATAAAATATATATATACAGTATATTTCCTGCATTGTCTTTCTCTGAACCGTGAATATTCAGCTAGTGTCATTTGTTATAAAGAATAATAGTCATGAAAAAGTATTTAGATACATCTGCACACTTGCTATTGCATAACAAAATGTCAAACACAGTGACATTTATTTTAAGGATAAAAAGCACACTTTGTAAGTAAAACGCTATACAAAAGACATTTGTTAGGTTTAAAAAAAACAATAAATGCTGAAAATGAAAACAAAAGGTATTGTGATACTATCTGGTTGTCAAATGTTAGTGAAGCAGATTAATGTGATGAACCGGTGATTCTTCTCTGACACCTGAGGACATTTGACTTTGTAAGTACACTAAAATCACTTTGAAACCAGCTATAGCTAAAAGTCATAGCAGAATAAAAAAGTACACTTCTATTTTTTAGAGTCCAAATATTATAGGGCTACTGTACATCCAGGCACAGAGAGCGGTCAGAGCGCTGGGTCTCAAAGGCTAAGTGCTGTACTCAGCTCCACAATAACTGCTTGTGGACAGGATGAGGTCAACAGATTTGCCCATGGCAAAATACAGAGAACCGGCTGTATGAATAATGCAACGCACATCTTTAACCTTAATGTGACTACTGCCCAAAGAGATTTTTAGCAACAATTACATATTCAGCTTTTCAAATATTATTCATTCATTTATTTAAAGTTCTTGTATGATTAGTGTTTTTCACTTATAGTCCAGAGGTACAGCAGCCGTGAGGAATGATCTGCATTTGTACAGCTTGCAATGCAGTCGGTGTCTCTTTTCATTCCTGACTGGTGGAAAACGCCCCCGTGACACCATGCAATTACTCTGAGTATAGGGTGTCATTGTGCAAACGGTTTAAGAGACATGGACGAATTCAGGTTCATATTATGAAAAGATTATCGCTCATTTAGGTTTGTCTTTGGGGTTGTTCTTTCAGTCCATCTCCCTTTTCCCCTCCCATGTTCTTATACACTGTTGCTGTTTTTATCCACTTTCATCGCATCTGACAGTATTAGTCAATAATTTGCCTCATTTATATTCACTTAAAAATAATAATATATTTAATAAATGCTAAATGTATGATTAGCTATATATAGTTTTCCATATATATTAAATATTATTTAATCAAATATTAAATTATATTTATATTTTTGTCAGTTTGGCTTATTTTAAAAATACATTTTATTCCCTTTTCATATTTGGAAAATGTTGCAAGCCGGATTCAAACTTACATTTATCTTAATGTACATGGACTAAACCACTAGGCCACACGTCCACTGGGTTCCCTATCTTGTATTTGTTTGGCTAAATGTAACTGGGTTGGTTGAAAAATGAAATATTCACGTTGCACATGGCCAATGAAATCAGCTGAATAAAGCGGAATCATATCAAAAATGTTGATATGTTCGGCCTATTTCTTTGGGTCATATTATTTTTTTTTCATTATTTGGTTCAGTGCACAGACACAAACATTCAAAGTACACAACAAAAAAATTTACACTGCCTCGTGTAAAGGATGTGTGCTCAATTGTTTATATCACACGGATCTCATAAAGTGTAGTTTTCAGAAGTCTAAATTGTACATAAAAAGTCTGACAATGATATGAGCAACTCATGCGGTTGAGCAAATACATAGGCCTA
This sequence comes from Siphateles boraxobius, assembly GCF_051911475.1. Lineage (NCBI taxonomy): Eukaryota > Metazoa > Chordata > Actinopteri > Cypriniformes > Leuciscidae > Siphateles > Siphateles boraxobius. Next base: position 20,384,749 of record NW_027509193.1, on the reverse strand, counting down.
CGTATAATAAATTAAACAGCTGTTTTTATCTTGAATGGAGGGACTTTTTTAGCTCAGTTTGGAGGCTTTCATGCAATATTCACACTCATAGATGTCTACAGAATGAAGTAAAGCAATGAAACAGTAAGAGAAAGTAAACTTCCCTTTGGCTCTAGATGTATTTTCATGGAAAGAGTAATAAAATATTCTACTCAAGTAAAAGTACTACTACTTCAATGAAATTTTACTTAAGTACAAGTAAAATTACCGGTCTAAAAATCTACTCAAGTAAAAGTAAAAAGTAGATCATTTAAAATTTTACTCAAGTAAAAGTTACTGAGTTACTTTTTTAACAGCCTGGGGTGGGTGAACAGTGGGTGGGGTGGTGGGACTCTCCCGTGTAGGGTTGTAATGGTATGAGATTTTTACAGTATGATAACGTCTCAGAAAATATCACTGTTTACAGTATTAATCAATTATTAAATAAATGGTATTATTAAATTATGGTTATTATTATTATCATCAGTTAAAATGAACAAATGATTTTTCATAACAAACTTGAAACCATTTGTTTGTTTTGTTTATTAAAATTTCAATAGAACATGTCTAATCAATTAAATTCAGTAATTGATAATGAATTAGATTAACAACTAATTTTTAACATTAATAATTTATTTAAGAATAATATAGTCCTATGAAACGTCTCGGTTACGTATTTAACCCTAGTTCCCTGATAGGGAACGAGACGCTGCGTCAAGCTGTGGGAACGCCTCTGCGTGTGTGCGTCATGAAGCACGTATGGAATCAGTCCAATGGAGAGACGGAACGTCATAGGCGGGTGACGTCATCGACCAGGAAACTATAAAGCACCCCCAAAACACAAGCGCGACAGCTTCTGATAGGCCTGAAGGAAGCGCTAACGGGCATGCTGGGAGTATGGCAAAACGACGCAGCGTCTCGTTCCCTAACAGGGAACTAGGGTTACATACGTAACCGAGACGTTCCCTTTCAAGGGAACTCGAGCTGCGTCAAGCTGGGGGAACGCCAATACCCACGTCGCCATAGGAGCAAATGACCGTCATGTGGGAACTAGTGCACAGAAGACGAGAGCACCTGCGCCCCAGGAGTGGAACTTAAGTCCAATTCATAGAACTTAACAAATGTATGCGGTGAGGACCACCCAGCCGCATCACAAACATCACTTAGCGATACTCCTGACAACAATGCTTTAGAAGCAGCCATACTCCTAGTAGAGTGGGCTCGTACAGCCAAAGATGAAGGCTGACCAGCCGACTCATAAGCAAGTGAGATGGCCTCAACCACCCACTTGCTCATTCTCTGTTTAGACGCGGGACACCCTTTCCTGGGTGGTCCAAAGCACACAAATAACTGTTCTGATTTCCTCCACAGGGCAGCTCTGTGGACGTAAGCGTCTAACGCCCTGACCGGGCAGAGAAGGTTAAGTTTCTCCTGATCTGATGACACAAAAGGAGGAGGATAGAAAGCCTGCAGCACTGTAGGTCTGACAGCATTAGTAGGGACCTTAGGGACATAACCTGGTCTAGGGTATAGAAAAGCCTTAACCATACCAAGCGAAAACTCCAGGCACGAGGGTGCAACCGACAGGGCCTGCAAATCTCCGATTCTCTTAAGTGAGGAGATTGCAAGCAGAAAAATAGTTTTATACGTGAGAAATTTCTCAGAAACTTCCTCAATAGGTTCAAAGGGGGCCAAAGAAAGGCCCTCTAGTACAATGGCCAAATCCCAAGTCGGCACCCTCGTACGAACTGCAGGCCTCAGCCTCAAAGTGCCACGAAGGAAGCGAGTTATAAGTGGGTGTCTCCCAAGAGAAACTCCACTGAAAGGGACATGGTAAGTAACTAGTGCCGCCACATATACCTTTAGTGTGGAGGGGGATAACCCTGCAGAGAAACGCTCCTGCAGAAACTCCAGGACTGCACCCACTGGGCTGTTAACTGGGTCCTGCCGGTGTTCTGCACACCAAGAAGTGAAAAGTTTCCACTTCAGGGCATATAACTTCCTCGTGGACGGAGCTCTGGAGTGAAGGATGGTCTCAACAACCTCAGTTGAGAGACCAGATTCTATGAGCTGGGCCCCCTCAGAGGCCAAGCCCACAGTTTCCACAACTCTGGGCAGGGGTGAAATATCGTACCGCCCTCCTGAGAGAGTAGATCCCTCCTGATCGGAATCTCCAAGGGAGAGCCGTCCAGAAGAGATATTAGGTCCGCGAACCATACTCGGGCCGGCCAGAACGGGGCTACTAGAAGTAGGCTGACCCCGTCCCGGCGAACCCTCTCCAGAACTCCTGGTAGCAGAGCAACCGGGGGAAAGGCATACAGACGTGACCTCGGCCACGGCTGTACCAGAGCGTCCAACCCAAGAGGGGCTGGCTGACTGATGGAGAACCACAGATGACAGTGCGTTGTCTCCTTGGAAGCGAATAGGTCCACCTCGGCGCGACCGAAACTCAACCAAAGGAGCTCCACCACCTCGGGGTGGAGCCTCCATTCCCCCGGCCTCGGCCCCTGCCTCGACAGGGAGTCTGCTACCACATTCAAATAACCAGGAAGATACATAGCTCTCAGAGACCGTAACTTCCCTTGGGACCACAGGAGGATCTAACGGGCCAACTTGTAAAGTGGACGCGACCGCAGGCCCCCCTGATGATTTATATACGAGACCACCGACATGTTGTCTGACTGAACTAACACATGATGACCTCTGAGGACTGCTAGGAAGTGTGTCACGGCTTGGAATACCGCCAACATCTCTAGACAATTTATATGCCATGATAGATGATGGTCCTGCCACAGACCTTGGGCTGGACGACCACTCATGACCGCCCCCCATCCTGTGAGGGAAGCATCCGTCGTTAGCGTTACGTGACGACAAAGACGACGTTGTTAGCGTCGTGACGACGTCGTTAGCGTTACGTGAAGTTCTTCGGTGACGTAGACGACGTAGCTCTCTACGTCACCGAAGAAGAGCGGGCACCGTGTAATGCGGTGAACACCTCTCTCCCACGGCAGGGACCACCCTCAGCATCCTGACGCCAGTGGCGTCAGGACTTCCTCTTTGCCGAAGCCTTCTTAGCCATAATAACTGTCCTCAGATCAGTTTTGCCAGAAGACTTCGGCTGAGAGTGTCGTGTCTGGTCCCACTGTTTGGAAGGGGGAGCGCGAGACGCGACACTCTGCTTCTGTTGCGCCCTATGTGAGGAGCTGACTGACGGCCTGGACTGCTCCCGCCCAGCAGTACCGGGGAAATGAATGTTAAGAGGCATAAATTTCTGAAACGCTGCCGACTGTTTCTTCTCTTCCTGAAATCTATCTATGACAGTATTTACAGAATCACCAAAAAGACCATGAGGAGAGAGCGGAGCGTCCAAAAGAAAAGCTTTGTCTTTTTCTTTCATACCAGAGAGATTTAACCATAGATTCCTTCTCTGCGGCCACCAGGGCTGCCATACTACGGCCCATTAGCTTGGCCGACTCCTTGGTGGCGCGCAGAGATAAATCTGCAGCCTGACGCAGTTTGCGAACTACGTCAGTGCTGACCTCTTGAGTGTCACTCACATCCTTTAATAAGTCAGCCTGGTATGCCTGCAAGATGGACATCGTGTGCAGGCACGCCGAGGCTTGACCGGCCGCCGAATACGCCTTACCCACTAAAGCTGACGTACTTCTAAGAGGCTGAGAGGGTAAAAGTGGTGCTTTTACACGATAAGAGACCGACTTTTTCCACGATCTTGAAACCTGTGGAGTTTCAGGGAAGAAGGGCAAGCACCGGCGTGGAGGTTGAGAACGGGAAGGCAAAAATCTTTCATCTAATTTAGATTTTTCTCTAGACTCCTGCCTAACAGCTGGCCACTCGATGCTTAATTTAGAAACAGCACGAGTGAGCACCTCCATAAGCCTCTCACTTTCGGGAGAGCGAGATGGCGAATCATCGACATCTCCCGCATCCAGACTAACAACATCCAGATCCTCAGAACTGGATAGTTGCAGTACTGGGGCCTCAGTTCGGGGGGAAGAAACCGCAGAGCGTGCTTCCGAACCCGAGACTGAGGCACTGGATCTAACAGGTAAGGGCTGAGATAGGGCAGAGCCCGTCTCAAGCCCCGCTGTTAGATCCATCTGCGATCCCCACGAATGACGTCGCCGCTCAGCCTCGTCATAAGCGGGACCCGATTCCCGGGGATCGCGAACCGAACCACTCTCCTCAAAGAGTGATCGGCGGGAGCGGAGCGTTCTAAGAGGCAAACGCTTGCAATGCTCACAATCAGCCCCCTCGAGAGCTGACTGGGCATGCTGCACTCCCAAACAAACAACACATAAGCTGTGTGTATCCCCGCTCGTTAAATAGCGCGAGCAGGGAGGAACACACTTTTTAAATTGTTGTTCGCTCGCCATTGTCTCTCAATATAATATATATATATATATATATAGTTTTTTGAAATAGTGAAACTCCTGCTTAGTGACAGACAAAAACACTTGAGACAGATCAACATATAGCGCTTACTGAAGGCAAAGAAGCTGTCGCGCTTGTGTTTTGGGGGTGCTTTATAGTTTCCTGGTCGATAACGTCACCCGCCTATGACGTTCCATCTCTCCATTGGACTGATTCCATACGTGCTTCATGACGCACACACGCAGAGGCGTTCCTACAGCTTGACGCAGCTCGAGGTCCCTTGAAAGGGAATGTATTTTATTCATAAAATTATTGTTTCTTTTTATGATTTTGTAGCATATATAAGTGCTGCAAATATAAATAAATTAGTGGACCAGTATCAGAAGATCTTAGTTTGGCTCAGGGAGGAAATGGTAGAGTTCAATGATACACAAGAGTCAGGACTGCAGTGCAATAGTGAATTGTATTACATATAAGACAACAAGTATTTACAATATTTACACGTGCACATAGGAGGTATTCAGTTCAAAGTTATTAATGATGAGCATACAACAATTTCAGAATTCACTCAATCATAAAAAGGTGCTTGAAGCCGCTGAGGTTCACAACACACAACCGCAAGACGGACAGAGTCCAAAGAGTCCAGGATGGAACAGTTCATAAGATCAGTAACAATATATAGATGTCTAAAGTGTCCAAAGGTGTGTGAAAATGTCTCTGAGGGTGTGTGAGCAGGTGTAGCAAAGTCAGCAGCTGCAGCACCTCCTACCACACCGGGAGATGCATGCACTCCGATGCATCAGGGTTGGGCCTAGTGGCTCGCCATCAATGCACAGAACCTGGCCAGTTCCCACATCATTAAGTCACTCAACAGCAGTCATTTGCAACGGTAGAGGCAATCTGCAGCAGCTCAACACACAGCTCGCGCACACACATACCAAAACAACAGCGCGCGGCCGTATTTAAAGGAAATGACGCAACACTCCATCTCAAGTCTCGCGATACTTCACGAAGTCTCGCGACAACGTGAACACAAAAAGGGAGCCGCGAATAAGGAGAATATAAGGAGAATAAGGCAAAACCCATCTGGGTTACACCCTCCCCCCTTAAATCATGCACGTCCCGTTGCATAAAACTATAGAAGCAACTATTACAGTTTAGGGACAGAGTCTGCTGCAGCAGCGTGACTAAGGGCCTCTGTATAAACATTAGACAAGCTATGAAAAAGAGTTTGAACGACTGAAATTAATGGGTTGCCCAATACTGCATATTGAAGGCGTTGAAGGGGTTGACGCTGCCGCCCTGAACGTCTGGGTACTACATCAGATCCCAATGTATCACTGGGGACAGTAACAGAACTATGAACAATAGGACCCACAGATGACTCAGATTGGACCGGCTCACAAGCTTCAACCTCAGGCTCCAGAAGCACTTCAGCTTCAGGCACATTGATAGTTATTTCTTCCACAGGAAATTCCAATTCTCCTCCCACAGGTAGCTCCATCTCTCCCGTAACATGTTCGGTTATCGGTTCTGGTAGAGGGTTTCTAGGTTCTTTGATTCTTTGAGTTTCTATCTCGCATCTGGACATGGATGAATCTTCACCAGTGGTTGGCCAGGACTCTTCAACTTGAGGTAAGTGGTCTTCAAATGAAGTTGCAATTGAAGGTCTTAGTGCAGGGCTTTGTGGAAAAGATGGAACAGAATCAGCGTCACTTGGGGCTGTCGGCAATGTCGACCCCTCAATGTCACCGATCGTTGGTTCATGTTCACATCCACTCGCTCTTTCCACACTGAACTTCATTGGGAACTGAGGAAAACTCCCAAGGACAGCATCCTCTGTATCCTCATCCTCAAAAACATCAACTTGGTCAGTGCAGTTGTGACTCTGGCTGCGAGTATGGGGTTTTTGAGCAGGAAAATCTTCTGGAAAATCCTCTGTAGCAGAAGCCGATAAGAAGCCACAGGGTAAGAGCAGATCACGGTGGAGTGTGCGATTAGGGCCCCCCCTGGTCTCTGGTCTCACAACGTAAACTGGAAGATCCCCGGCACGTTTCACAACCACGTACACCTCTTGTTCCCACTTGTCTTCGAGCTTGTGTTTCCCTCGGATTCTGACATTCCGAACCAGTACTCGGTCACCAACATCCAAGCTTGCAGGTTTTACACGTTGATCAAACCGTCTTTTGTTCCTTTTAGCTGACTTCTGAGCGTTCTGGCACGTAAGTTTATAGCTCTCCTCGAGACGTGATCTTAAGTCCTTCACATACTGAGAGTGCGAAGGAGAGGAAGAGCCACGGACTGGCAACCCAAAAGCTAAGTCAACCGGAAGCCGTGGTGATCGACCAAACAGGAGTTCATAAGGTGTGAACCCCGTTACTTCATTCCGTGTGCAATTATACGCATGGACAAGAGGTTTAACGTACTCCCTCCACTTAGCCTTCTGCTTGCTCTCAAGAGTTCCCAGCATGTTTAACAACGTCCGGTTAAAGCGCTCGACAGGGTTACCCCTGGGATGGTATGGCGTAGTCCGAGTTTTCTTGATGCCGGCTACATCGCAGAGCTCTTTAATCAGCTTAGACTCAAAGTCTGGCCCTTGGTCAGAATGTAGGCGTTCTGGAATGCCATAGCAAACCATGAAGTCGTTCCACAGACACTTCGCCACAGTTTTGGCTTTCTGGTTCGCAGTTGGAATAGCGACTGCAAATTTGGTGAAGTGATCAGTAAGTACCAAGATGTTCTTGGTGTTGCTGCTGTCCGGCTCAAGGGTTAAAAAATCCATACATACTAGTTCCAAAGGACGACTGGTTTGAATATTTACTAAAGGAGCTGCCCTTTCGGGAAGAGTCTTACGTCTTATACACCGACCACAGGTTTTGATGAAGTTCTCAACATTAGCGGCCATTTTTGGCCAGAAGAACCGCTGCCGCACCAAGTCCAGGGTTCGCTCTATGCCCATGTGCCCCATGTCACTATGGAGACTCTTCAGGACGGTAGAACGCAACACTGGGGGCAGAACAAGCTGAAGGACAAATTTATCTTCGTCCTGTCTTCTCCGGTATAAAACTCCATCTTCCAGCTCCAACCGATTCCACTCCCGTAACAACAAGGGAAGCTCAGGAAGTTCCTCTCGAACAGCGGAACAAACCTTTTCTCCTGTCTCAAGCTGGTAGAGGACTTCTCGAATTGCTGGGTCGGCCCGCTGCTCCTCTTTCAGGTCAGCGTGGGTCAGCGGGGAAATGACAGGAAGGCCATGCGACTCTTCCTCGGCAAAACAGTCAGGAATAATATTAGTATGGACAGAAAGAGACTCAACTAAGGTCACATCAAGTTGAGTGTAGTCAGCAGGACAGCATGATCTGACAAGACTGCTCTGACAAATAGCAACCACAATGTCGGGGGAGATTTCTGCAGCTTCACCGGGGTCACACAGTTGCTCAACTAGTCGGTTCACAAATTCCCATTCTTCACAGCTTGCAGCCTTATCTGGCATTTCATGATAACGTCTGGACAGAGCGTCTGCATCAAAGTTGTGTTTACCAGCACGGTACTGCATCTTAAAGGAATACGTTGACAGCGCAGCTAGCCACCGGTGGCTTGTGGCGTCCAATTTTGCTGAGGTCAAAACGTATGTAAGAGGATTGTTGTCTGTAACAACTGTGAAGTTAGCACCATAAAGATAATCATGGAATTTCTCTGTGACACTCCATTTTAAGGCCAGAAACTCAAGTTTGTGTGCCGGATATCGAGATTCACTCTGAGATAGGCCTCGGCTGGCATAGGCGATAACCCGGAGTTGATCATCCTGTTCTTGGTATAGAACAGCTCCCAACCCGATTATGCTGGCATCTGTGTGAAGGATGTAGGGTAACTTTGGATTTGCGAACCCAAGGACAGGAGCAGATGTTAGTTTAGAAATCACTGTGTCAAAAGCAGTTTGACAATCTACTGTCCATCTCTCCCCAAAAGACTGCTTCGGGTCCAGGAACTTTCCAGCAGGACTTTTAACTTTGATAGACCGACAGATGGGTGCATAGCCTCTAGTAAGGCCATTGAGAGGTTTTACTATGGTGGCATAATCCTTGATAAACCTCCGATAGTATCCTGCAAACCCTAGGAATGACCGTAGCTCTTTAAGATTTCGGGGGACTGGCCAGGATTTGAGAGCTGATATTTTTTCAGGGTCTGTTTCAACACCCTTGTCAGACACAATATGTCCAAGATAACGTACACTGGACTGGAAAAATTTGCATTTTTCAGGCGACAACTTCAAGCCGAATTCCTTCAAGCGAGTAAGTACTCTGAGTAAGCGTTTCTCATGTTCCTCTAAAGTGTCAGAGAAGATAATGATGTCGTCTAGAAATACAAGAGCTTCCTTGAGATTTAAATCCCCCATACATTTCTCCATAAGTCTCTGGAATGTACTTGGAGCATTCGTAACGCCTTGCGGCATCCGATTCCATTCCCAGAAACCCAGCGGTGTGACAAATGCGGTTTTAGCCTTATCGGCTTCACTCATTTGAATCTGATAATATCCAGACTTTAGATCCAGAACCGTGAACCATCTGGAACCCGTTAATGCTGAAAACGACTCTTCAAGGTTCGGCAGGGCATAGGCGTCTTTCACTGTTTGTAAATTTAATTTACGATAATCAATGCACAACCTAACATCGCCATTCCGTTTTCGGACCACCACAATTGGAGAAGCAAATGGTGACTCTGACTCCCGGATAATGTCAGCTTCAAGCAGATCCCGCAAATGGCTTCGAACAGCTTCAATATCGCGGGGATGGATAGGCCTGGCTCGAAGCTTAAAAGAGGTTTCATCGTGGAGCTTGATATGGTGTTTTACTTGGTTCGTACAGCCGAAATCAAGGTCGTGGTAAGAAAACACTTCGGGCATTTGGTTGAGCTTCGATGTTACTCGCTCCTTCCACTCAGGTGGGATAGGTGATTCTCCAAAATTTAACTCCAAAGTACTTCTTTGGGAACCTCCTTGGACTGGAGAAGCATTTACGGTGTGCTGGGCCAGGATGGTAGGTGATGTACCAATATCAGCAATTACTGTCATTGGTGGAATGAGAACATCTTGTACAGACTCGTTCATAACGAAAACAGGAACCTTGTAGGGAGCATGAGTTGGAAGTGTGATGAGACAACTCTGGACGCATAGCCCACCAGGAAGAGGTGATATGGGGTGTTCAATCACAGCCCATTGAACTTTAGTTGGACTGTCTACTCTGGCAGAGCCTTCTAGAACAATGGTCTGACCAGAAGGAATCATGACTGGTGTCTGACTCAACAAATTCACGGTGCCTGCTCGCCCCACCTGGCTTTGTTGGTGCTTCAGTTGTAGGAGCTTTAGGACTGCACAGTACCCTTGGGCCGTGGGTTGAAAATTAGAGATGTCACTACTGGTGTATCGCTCATATAAAGGCTCCAGAGTATTCATACCAATAAGCACAATTGAAGAACCCTCAGGATGACCATCGGGTACAACCAAGGCAAGAGTCGGTATCTCAAGTTCTTCTCCTACGAACTCTTTGTGAAACCCTATGGTCACCTCTACATACCCCAAGTATGGCACTGACTGACCGGCGGCACCCTCTACCTGGAGTAAGTCGTAAAGTGGCTTCACAGAGTGATCGCTGAGACTCTGGTTGTAAAAAGAGACTGGAATCGTAGTGACCTGCGAGCCAGTATCCAAAAGACAATGGTAGTTCTGTCCAGCAATCTGGACGACTGCAGAACATTTTGAGCCTACCAGGCCCTTTGGAAGCTGTATGTTTGCATTCTTTATCTGGGGCTGTGACACTTCTACACACTTGACGATCTTCTTTCTTTCCCTGGGACGGATTTGGTCCCCTCTGGCCCCTGTCTGTCCCACAACAGGAACCGGACTCAGTTTAAATGGACGGAGTTGGAAGTGTTTTGTTGGTTGCTAGTGAACTGTTTCCTTTTACGAGCAACCAGGGTAGAATTGGGTTCATTCTCACACTGGGGACGGATGTGACCATCCTCACCACACCGAAAACAATAACCAGGTTTGGCCTGAGTAGGTGTGGATCGACGAAGCTGCTGATTGGTGGCCCTGGCATGTGGCTTACTATAGGTGGAAGTCTTGGGAATAGCACTGGTCTTTGACTGGCTGGTCGTTAGCATGGCTAACTGTCGCTGGACGTCAGCTAGTTGTTGAGTCAGTTGCTGGGTGATGTTAACCAAAGCGGTAACTGTAGCCCCATCTACAGGGTTAACACGAGCAAACTGGGCATGAGATGCAGCTTTCTGCCGTGTTGACCCCAAATATTGCTTCATTCGATGTGCTTTTGCTGCCTCTCGGTCCTCTTCAGTGCGCAAGAGGAGCAGCAGCTCAGCAAAAGTGGGTGGACAAGTCTTCTTTTGTTTTAGCTGAAGCTCAGCGATCAAAGAATTGTCCCAGCATCCACGACAGAACTGGTTCAACAAATGTCGATTTAGTTCAGACCCTATGACTCCTCCCCTCTTCATGGCGGAGTTCAGGACAACCTGGAGCCGTTGGAGATAGGCAGATGGTTTCTCACCGGTATCCTGAAATGTGTCCATGAATCTAGCAAACAGTTCATCCCCATCTTGAACAGTAGCATATGCAGAGTCAAGAGTGTCTAGATACACTATAGGCAGTGTGCTGGAACTCAATTGCTTGACCATATCTGCTGCTGGAGGAAGGAGGCTCTCCACTATCCTCCTTGAGCGATGGAGGTCGGACACAGATGAATCCTTCAACAGCAGTTCTACCCCTGACCGCCAGGTGTCGTAGTCAGCCTCATGAGTAGGTCTGGGAAGCCGACCTGAGAAAACCCTGATCCTCTGGTGATGTGCTGCACTCTCCTCATTTTTTACAATGTGCTCTACTACGTAGCGCTGGACCTCAGGTGGATGGACGTCAATGCTGGCAGTTGAATGTCTCATCCCCGGCTGCGTAGGAGCAGAAGGATCAGTGCGGGGCTCAGTGACTGACCTGGGAGCAGCAGTATCCACAAGGGGAACAGGAATGACTGATGGAGCCCGAGTTAATGGCTTCACTGATGGCTCTGGCAGCGTGGGCAACTCAATACTTGGTGGGTCTTCCACATGAGGCTCAGAGCGGAGCTTGGAGACCGAAAGTCCAATCTGAGACATCATTGTTTTGAGCACTTCTGTGTAATCCACCCCAGTTAATTTGGCTAAATTCTGTAAATCAGACAAATACAACATAGTTTTAGCTTTAGCAAAGTGATCTGTACAAACAGAAGATAGCTCCAAAATGCAACATCTATGTGTCTTTTTAGCCGAGACCCATGTGTACGGCAAAATGGGACGTAGCGCTTCCAAAGCTGCACCACTAGTAAATTCAACAACAAGCACACCATCATACTCAGATTCAGTCTCGGAGATTTTCTCAATCTCATTGACTGAACCATATTGACTCAAAAACTCAATGACTTCATCACTTTCTGGTTCTGTTATGCCCTCCAACAGCACAGCATTTGGTAATTTGATACCACGTTTCAAAAACACATCCATTATTGTTACTGAACTGCAATAAACCCAAATCAATACCTCAAATGTACATTAAACTCACCAATTCCTCCTGGCTGGCTCGCCAAAGTTATGTAGCATATATAAGTGCTGCAAATATAAATAAATTAGTGGACCAGTATCAGAAGATCTTAGTTTGGCTCAGGGAGGAAATGGTAGAGTTCAATGATACACAAGAGTCAGGACTGCAGTGCAATAGTGAATTGTATTACATATAAGACAACAAGTATTTACAATATTTACACGTGCACATAGGAGGTATTCAGTTCAAAGTTATTAATGATGAGCATACAACAATTTCAGAATTCACTCAATCATAAAAAGGTGCTTGAAGCCGCTGAGGTTCACAACACACAACCGCAAGACGGACAGAGTCCAAAGAGTCCAGGATGGAACAGTTCATAAGATCAGTAACAATATATAGATGTCTAAAGTGTCCAAAGGTGTGTGAAAATGTCTCTGAGGGTGTGTGAGCAGGTGTAGCAAAGTCAGCAGCTGCAGCACCTCCTACCACACCGGGAGATGCATGCACTCCGATGCATCAGGGTTGGGCCTAGTGGCTCGCCATCAATGCACAGAACCTGGCCAGTTCCCACATCATTAAGTCACTCAACAGCAGTCATTTGCAACGGTAGAGGCAATCTGCAGCAGCTCAACACACAGCTCGCGCACACACATACCAAAACAACAGCGCGCGGCCGTATTTAAAGGAAATGACGCAACACTCCATCTCAAGTCTCGCGATACTTCACGAAGTCTCGCGACAACGTGAACACAAAAAGGGAGCCGCGAATAAGGAGAATATAAGGAGAATAAGGCAAAACCCATCTGGGTTACACCCTCCCCCCTTAAATCTTCATGACGCACACACGCAGAGGCGTTCCCACAGCTTGACGCAGCTCGAGGTCCCTTGAAAGGGAATGTATTTTATTCATAAAATTATTGTTTCTTTTTATGATTTACTCCAAATATATTATCAAAAACGGTGGCAATCAAATGAAAATTTTATTTTTTTATTTTTTGGGGAAGAGCTGCAAAAAACAGATTTACTAAATTAAACCATGGACAAAAAATATATGCCTTAATTAATGTTTAAATACATTTTATTATTATTGTTGTTGTTATTATTATTGTTTTGAGAAGTATGTTCTATTGTATGCCTACAATAGTAATATATTTCTGTCATAATTTCTCCTAGTTAAACCAAACTTATATTTTGACGGGTTGTAGTGAAGACCTGTTTCAATGGTTTTTCTCAAATAAAATGATGAAAATGCTCATTAGGTGTTCTCTCAGAGCAGCTCTGGAAATGTTCATGTATTCATCATGTATTCAAATTGTTTGTGAGTTGGCTAGGTTTAGGTGTATGTAAGGTGGGAGGAGTTGGATCTGGATCCGACTCCTCCCCGTGGATTTAATGTTCCGCAGTGAGAACCATCTCGGAAATTCAGGACATAAATCAGTGCGGTTGTATGAGTGTGAATGTTATGAAGATCTGGGCAAACGGACCTGCTCTCTCATGGATGTCTTCACCTCTGTTCTCTCGGGATTGAGATGTTAGGGGCTCGAGCGCTAGAGTGCTTATAATGGGAGGAAGGTGTCAGATCCCTGCAATTAAAGAAAAACAAAAAGTTTTGTTTTATTATTATTATTCATACAAATATTCAACAAGGTTTCAAAAGTTTGAGCACATTGATATCATGTCATGTCAATATTATGTATCACTTCATTATGTATCACAAATATATTATTTCCACTTGATCTGAAATGATGTGGTGTAAATGAAGGTGGTAGAAAATGGTTACATGTAATAATTTAATATTTCTTATGCACATACTCACGAAAACAAGAGCTCAAATGCCTTAATGCTGCTAAACTCATTCCACTCCTGCTCTTCATTTGATTTATATTAGTTCCACATAGGTTCGATTACATCCACCAGCAGGAGTGCCCATGATACCAACTACATTTCCTAACCCATTGCCGGACTCATTATGGTCTGATTAATGCCCACCTGTGTGTGATTAACTCGTTTGTGTTTGCATTTATAAGCTCTGTGTTTTCACTCACTCATTGTAAAGTTGTGTTTGTGTTACTCTGCAATTCTGAGTGCTTTATCCTGGTTCTTATGTTATTGTCTTGATATTCTGCCTGTTTGCATGTGTCTTGCACTCCGTTGCTATCTAGATTGTTTCTCCTGTGGTTTTGGCACAGGTCTTTAACCTGTGTTTCAGAGCACGTAAAAATTTGGAAGACTGCAATTATACAATTATGGAGGAAGTCTTTCTCAAAATATTATAATGTGTGTTAAAACAGAACAAAGCTATGCAGTGAGCTCCTTTCATCCTGCTAATGAGGAGTTGATTTCAGTGTTGTTTGTGTTTGTCATGAGAGGAGGTTTATAAGCTAGATGGCATTTAATTATATATTACTATAATCACAATCCAACCAACGACACATAAGAATTTGTCTAGTAGAAGTTCATCATATTACCAATGGTAGACTTCAGCTTCACAATTTTACATTTTGGTGACTCATTCCTATAACTAGTATAGTAACTGGAAGAAAGGTCAAAAACAGCCAGCCAACTTTGCTTGTTCTATGGATGTATACAATCTTGTGTATGTATTATCAGTCTGTAGATCTTATTCATTTAGTCAGGCACACAAGTTATTTTCCATTGTCACATAGTAGATTAATGCTGTTTGAGGTTGGGTTGATGGGGAGTAATCTGCAAAGGAATAAAGATGAGTTAAATAGTTTAAATATGACCCTATGCCCTGTTTCCCCTCCATCTTTCTCTCCTTTATCTTCTCCCGGGCCCCACGTTAAGGGGATATTAATGTTTCAGAGGTAACTAACCTGTTGGAATAGCAGTGTAAATATTTCATTTTTACAGTTCACTGCAGACTGTCGAGGAAGGAAGATAGAAAAGAAGAGTGCACTCAGCTCTGACTGTAACATATGTAATAATAATCCTACTCTCTCTCACATTCGAACACACATTGGTTGTAAAACTGTATGACTTCATACCGTGACTGGACAAAGAGATGGCCTTGAACACTGTTACCTGTTTTATAGTAAAACAGGACCAAGCAGACAACACTGTATATTTTCCTGTATATTCTCCGATCACATATTCAGCCTGGTGCTAATGAGAGATTGAATCAGACCTGGGTCATGTAGCCATCCATTTCAAATAAACATTTTTTTTCAAATATTATTCAAACATGTATACAGTTTCCACAAAAATATTAAGCAGTACAAATGTTTTAAACATCAAGAATAATAAGTAATGTTTCTAGCGCAGCAAATCAGCATAGAATGACAGGATCATGTGGAAATGATGACTGGAGACTTGACTAATGATGCTGAAAATTTAACTTTGCTATCACAGGAATATATCACATGTTAAAATATATTAAACTAGAAAGCAATTCTAAATTGTAGTAATATTTCACAATTTTACTGTTTGTTTTGTTTTGATCAAACAAATGCAGCCTTGAGTTTAGCATAAGAGACTTTTTCAAAAACATTTGAAAATCTTACCGACCCCAAACTTTTGAACAGTTTCATGTGAAAAGACTTGAAAATTCTGATAAAATTCCATTTTCATGCACAAATACACAAAATAAAAACAATTAAAAAATGAATTACACTTTATATCAACAGCTCATCTATACAAATTCCTCAAAATCCGGTCAAAATTTACCATGCCAATAGCATTGCTGAAACTTACACTAAATGTACTACAGCAATTTTAGAACATACTGGAATTCAGCTGAAAAAGAGTTAAGAGTGATTTCCATTACACGAGAGTAGGTGTTAAAACTTCATGCTGATTTGTACTCGGCTTTCGCCAAGATAATCACCAACTAAGACGTAGCTTTACAATAACCTATGCTTCTCCATCCATTTACGCTTCTTTCCATCTGGTGACGTGAATCTCCTTCTGTCTGGTGTTAATTGCTGCAGTGTATTGCGCATCAGCACACACAACGGCTGCAACCACAGTGCAGTCCCCCCATAACAGAAATAAGCCATAAAAAATGTGATTAAATATTAGAACAGAATAGTGAATTGAAATAATAGACATAAGATAAACATTAAGAGAGAAAGGAATACACGAGAACTGTGAAAACAGATATACTGAGAAAATATTACATTTTGCTATGTTGACTTGAGTAGGATTTGTATGTGGATTATTCATGATGCCACAGAAAGAAACAGGCACAGAACAATATTCAGTCAGATACTACCTCTTCAACTCTCTCTCCCTGACCCAAGGCTCCTGCAGTACTCAATTAACGGCATCTTTCTATCTCCCTGTACTCATCAATGTTCTCTAACAATGAATTCCAGCAGGAGGCCCGTTTCTTCCACAGCCAGGCTCATGTCCAGATCCCCAGGAGAAAACAGAGGTTGGGGATATAGAGTTAATAATAAAATTTGATTTGATTCAAAGAGATCAAACAGATGACTAACAAAGCTGTTTGATTCATTTGGGATCAATGATCAAATGAAATCTCTGTGTTCTTTGCATTAAATTGGTTGTGCTCTTGCTGGTGGTTCTAGATTAATCTGTTTGAAGTGGAAACATGCCGAATGAATCCTTGGCAGTTGAACGAGGTTAATCTAATAAACATTTAAACAAACTAGCTCTCAGTTGTTAAATGAAACATGAAAACAGAGCCGCTGAGATCAAGTTCACAAGTGTCTATGTCAATGCACCTCAAGATATAAACTCCAAGTACTACAGTATTGGAGATCAGACTCTATGATCTACTAATTTAACTGAGAAAACATGTTTTTCTCAAATGACTTAAAAAAGAACCAGCATTGATAATTTTATTGGTTTACATGTTGCCACGGTTCTACTCTCAGAATAACCCTAGTATGCCATTTAAAGTAATTACATCCAACATAATTATAACTTATAATTATAACCAAAGGGTATCATTAATTTGATGACACATCATGCCATTTTGAGCCCAACCAATTACAAACTGAGCTATGAATCATTGTGAAAATTATTCACTTTCACAATGAGAAGTTCAGAAAAAAACTGAAAGAAAATACAAACAATACTTTCTAATAGACCCAGAGCTGAGGATGTTTGTATTCATCTCATGCCGGAGTCCAGAGTCCAGAGTGGTGAGGAAAAGTAGGTTCTTTCCACCTCACCTGAAAACTGAAAGCATAGGTCATGTCTAAAGCTGTTAGTTCCTTGGAGTAAACAGAGTGTTTACACAGAGTGACTGGAGAGGAGATGAGCAAAAGTAAGAGTAGACTCGCTAAAAAGTAAGGAAGACTCGCAGGGCCCTGCTTCAAATGAGTTACAATTTTGGTGAAAAGACCTTTCCTTGAAAGAAGCCTTGTTGTGCAGTAAGACATGCAGTCCGTTTGTGTAACTATAAGATTGGTGACAAAAAGAAAGAGAGGGAAGAAAAAGAGACTAAGGGCAACTAAGAGCTAGTAGAATTTATATACACTACCGTTCAAAAGTTTGGGATTGGTAAAAATGTTTTTGAAAGAACATGGCATTGTATGAAAAAAAACAGACAAAATAATAAAATCTGGATATGTATATTTATTTAAATATTTATTTGTAATATTTTAAGCATGCACCACTTTATAGCATGTATTCAGATTTTTTTTTTTTTTTTTTTTTTTTTTTTTAAAGAACTCTGTCCCACTGGTTACATATAAGAATGCAAAGAATCGAGAAATACACATTTTGATACCATGAATGGATACCATGGAGCCAGATTCAGGAATTCATGGTACTTGAAAGAATACTACGATACTATCTTGAAAATGTCATGTGACTACTCACTGTGGGGATGCATGGTGTCTTGACAACACTCATTGACACCTCAAGATCGCACACAGTCCCAAGAACCTCAGAAGTATTGTTAATATTGATAAGAGCTCTTTAGGGCAGAGAGTGAAAAACAAAAGCCGTGGTAAAAAAAAAACTGATGAAAGATGTGACAATGGATTATGACAGCAGAGACTCTGGAGGAGAAAGAGTGATGAAAGCATTTCAGCAATGAGATCTCCTCACTCTGTCACCCTCTCTCAGAACCAATAACAACACTATGAACTTAATTCATTATTCATAATTACTCATAATTACATTTTCCAGAGAGACTTACAATGTTACTTTACCATTCCCTCCGTTGCTTTATGCACTTAATTTTTTGCACTCACTACAAGGACAGGCAGAACCGATCTGACAGCGTCAAGACCTCTTAGGTGCCACTGAAACCAGATGATGACATCTTTAATATCACTGGCTGAAAACCAGATGCAAGTGAAACATAGAGATTACTTGTGTAAGAGCCCGTTTAGATGGGGAAGTACTTAAGATAAATCTAATGATTATTGATGTCAGTTACATGACTAGTTCAATATTCATGTCTTGAGTGAGTGAGTCAATGAATCATTCACTCAACTGATTCAATCAAACACACTGATACATTCAAGGAATGGTTGTAGGAGTCATGAAATTATTCACTCAACCAATTTGTTCACTAACAGATTTATTCAGGAAGGAAACAGAATGTCTCAGGTTACGACTGTAACCTCTGGGTTCTGGTAACCTCTGGTAACCTACAGTTACGCTCAAGGGCCTAGGACCAAAGCTTCAATTAGAAGGGGTCCCTTCTAGTTGAATGTGGCTAGGGAACCTTTAGGAGCCCCAGCCAATTACTATTCAGGGGAATATACTCACCCAAAATGCCAGGAATTCCTGACCTGGGGTCACTTACATTGGAAATTTCAGTCTGGCCAAATTCCTGTCTGTCCGAAGACAGAGCCTCTGGACACTTACCTTTATATAAGGCATGCAACCCGAGGGACTGCAAAGCTGACAGTGAATCACTCAGCCCGGATCTCAGAGACGGGGTATCCAGGAGAGCATGACTCAGCATAGGGCTTACAACCCTTGCCAGTGAGGGGAGTTTCTTTGCTCAATCCACAGATTTACCCAGCACTTATGTTTCAAAGCACTAAGGAGTCCTGAGAAGGCCTAAGGGCTGATCTAACTGGGAGGCCTCACGAGAGGCCTACGACCATCTGACCAGACTCAGGAGTCCGCGTACTCATAGTGACCCTCAATGAGGGGAATACTTTAGTCGAGCCAGATCGCAAGCTTGCCTTCAGTATCTGCCTGCTAAGGCCAGCTGAACTGATAGCAGGCGCCCACTAGCTGCCCAAACTCAACATCGCTGGGAAACCACTTAAGGGGAGGCCTGGTGAGGCCTACTACCTGATAACCACCATATGTGGGGACTCACCTTCAGGGAGGCCAGGTGAGGCCTACTACCTGATAACCACCCTATGTGGAAACTCGCCTTCAGGGAGGCCTGAGGAGGCTTACTACCTTATAGCAAGCTATTCAAGTGGTGGCTATGAACCCTGAACCCTGAATCCGGGTGTCAGTCCCAGGGTGGCCTGCTGAGGCCTGGGGCTCAGTCTCGGAGTGGCCTGTTAAAGCCGGCCTCCTGAAAGTCTTTTTATGTAAGAAACTAACTGCCACGGACCAGAGAGGTTGGGAACTGAGCTACATGGTGGCCTGATAAGGCCAACCGCCTGACAGTGGTCAAACCTATTTGGCTGAACGTAATCAGGGAGTCCTCCAGAGGCCTCCAGAGAGGCCCACTGAGGCCAATTGTCTGATTGGCCAGTGAAATAACAGTCGAGCACCCCATGATGGGTCTCAGGGTCAGGAAGGCCTGCTAAGGTCAGAGCTTAACCATCAAGACTGCTGTTTGTATACATGTCTCTCGAAGACTCACTTAGAGGATTAAAGACGCCTACTAGGCCTATAGCAAGTCAGTGCTGTCAGCCATCTTCACACTGCTGGGGACTCGCCTATCAGAGAGGCCTGGTCGGGCCTACTAGCTGATAGCAAGTCTATTCTGCTACAAAAATACACTGTTGGGAACCATACTACACCAATATAACTATTGGGCCCACCCACAGGAGGCCTAATACGGCTAGCTACCTGGTCGCGGCTATAATGTATGTCCCATAATGTTGGGATTCACCTCCGAGGAGGCCTGCTACCCATCAGTGAGTCTACTGCCCAAACTACTAAGGCCAACCACCAGAAGTAAACTGGCCTCAAGAGCCCTCTTGCGGGCTGCCTGGTCAAGGAGGCCTGCCACGTAACCGTGCAGCCTTCATTGGCAGATAAGCTGTTTATACAGTGCCTACAGCATCCTGGTACCTAATCACATTGCCAAAGGCAGTGTACTCAGCAACAAAGCAACACCCTTTAAGCAAGGGGAGTACAACATACACCACTCTGCCTCGATAGAGACCCCAGAGTCGTACCATCTGTACGCATGGGCGTCAGCTCATGGCAATGCTCTGGCTTCACGGGAGTGTATTTGAAACCAAAAACGGAAGTGAAGGTTAGAACTTCCCGCTTGACCCGAGCCATAGTGGTGTGAGGTAGAATAATACAGAACTGAGAGTGGGGTATTCACTACCTACCCTGTATCAACAGGGGAGTACCACCACCTAACCCTGAGATTCAACAGGATTCGGGCCTACCAGTGGCTCTAGGGGTAACAGAACCTTATCTGCTCCCAGCCTAGGGAAGTGGGGCTTGATTGCAAGCCACCCACCTACAAGATATCGCTCGAGCAGGTAGCTCAGCGAGCTGAGTGGAGCCTATTCTGGCGGCCTGGGTCCATATACTAGTTCTGCACGGCGGGGTCGGGTAAACAACAAACCAATCTCTTTGTGAGGCGAAAGACGGCTTAAACCCTGCTCAAAAAATACCTAAGGGCTGGCCTTGGCCGAACGACTCCCACCATGGAAGGAGGCTGTCATATAGGAATGCTTAAAAAGCCTACATTCCCATAGTGAAGGGCCAGAGGCAGAAATGCTTTAGCAGAACGCCTCCAGTATCCCTAGTATGGCCTAGGCCAGCAACTACGGCGGCCCTGGTGAGGGCCAGCCTGTAAGCATAGATCTGCCTGAGGGCTCGGAGGAGCCACCGCCTCAAGACACAGATGTCTCATATGAGGGCTGCAAAAAACGCTCAGCCTGTATGAAAATCTAAACAGAGCTCAGTGGAGCGTGTACTCAGGAACAAACAATGTCAGATGGCGCGTGGGCTAGACATAAGTTCTATCTGAAATTCCAGCATCAGTCTTTTTTTGGGGGGGGGGAGAGATGAACTACTCTACCCCGAGGTGGCTAATAGCCCAAGGGCTAATACAGATGTGACTCAGAAATAAAACAAGCGGCAGCATAAAACACTTCCATTCTTTCTTGAATGACGTCCTGCCACTTAGCACTCCGCTAACATTACATCTATAAGAATGAGCGGCGGCCTCAAAAAAGCTCTCATCATGAGAGGAAACCTAAGCTATTAACATAGTTCCTTAAAACTAGAATGAGCGGTGGCACACCCCGTGAATACACAAAAAGGAAGCCATCACATATTCACAAAAGAGGCCCATATAATTGGTGCTTTTTTTATTTCCTTCTAGCCACCTAATAGGGGAACTTCAGGGCCCTAATATACAAGTTTACTTTACCTTACCTTAATGTACAATAACATGACCCAATAACTCTACACAGAGAACAAAAGGTCTGTAGAGAAATACATTTTAGTGTTTGTTGCACACAAAAAATTTTTTCTTAAAAAAGACCACTCAGCTCACCTGCGCAGTGCGGAGTGAAGACTCACCAGATGGTTCTCTATGAACATGGGGTCTACCACTTTACATGCCTGAATGAGGCGCTCTCACTAACCAAGCCAAGGCGGGCCATCAGAACATCGTTCTCATCATAGACCCAGCCCCAGGCCTGATGTTAGAAATGCCTGGGGAGTCTGGAAGAGAGGAGAGGGCTGAGATGTAACACGCCCTCCGGGGAGTGATCCATCACAGACGCTGTGCTGTGTGAGGATCACCTCCCTCAGGTCCCTCTTCTTGTGGGAGTCACGCCTCTTCTACGACCTGCTCCTCCAATAGAGGGGGCGCATGAGAGGCAACACTGGCTCCGGATCTCAGCGGTATACAAGTCCTGAAAGCATGTGGGCGCGCCTTCGCCTCCCTTAACTTTCCAACCACCGCCTCCACGATGGTGCCAAAAAGTTCAGAGGATGAAACCGGCGAGTCAAGAGAAAGGACTTCTCTTTCTCCCCGATGTCAGCCAGGTTTAACCATGGTGTGCAGGGCAGCACTGGCCTGACCCGCTGCCGTGTATGCTCTGCCATTCAAATGTGCTGTGGTCTTCAGCGGTTTGGATGGCAGGGTTGGAGCTCTCAGTGTTGACGCCCACCCAGACACGAAATAGTTTGAAAACGTCTCGTCAATAGGCAGCATCGACATATACCCATGCTCTCAGATCCCCTCAACAGCAGCAAAACTACCCTGCAGTTGTCGGTGGATCCGGGCAGAGTATGGGTTCTTCCATGCCCTCTCGATCTCTGTGTGACAAACAGGAAGGAATGGAAGGCTCGTCTGAGCTGGTGGTCTATGGCCGGGGAGAAACCGATCGTCAAGCCTGACAGCGAGCGGTCTCTCCCCTAACGCACCGCTACTGCAGCTGCAGCCTGCCAGCAGCGCGTTCCATAACATCCACCAGCACCAACTCTGCCCCAGACAAGGGCGGAGCTTTCTCAGAGAAAAACGCTCACAGTTTGCACGGGCGCCTTCCTCGAGAACCGCCTGTGCGTGCTCTTCACCCAGACAGAAAACGCACAGTTCATGTCTGTCACCCGGCGTCAAATATCTTGGGCACGGGTCAGCACACTTCTGAAAACAATCAGCCTTCCCCGTGCGTTTCATTGTAAATTTCTCTTACCGTAATCCTTCAGCGTTTACCAACAGAACAGTCCCTGAAGACGAAAAAGGAGAATGTCATGTTTGCAAGGTGCCCCTTTTATACTTCCAGGTCGCACAAAGCCTGTCAATAGGATTGCCTTGATTCGATAGCAGTTTCAGACACCTGTAACGCCTGAGGCATTCCCCAAAGCGTCATTCGAAAGGGAAATACTATGCGTGTTGCTTAGAGAAGTTACTCATTATTACCTACTTGTTTATTTAACTTTTGCATAAAAGCACTAATTGAATATCAATCATTATTTTACCTGATATTGATATGACAATAGCAATAGTGATTTGATTGTTTGACTTTATTTGAAGTATGGCTCCCTGTGCAGTACTTATAATTTTAGGTGATAGGAACTATTTTCAGTATGTAAAGAAATTGAATACTACTTTTATAAGTAAATGGCTTACAACAATGATCCTGAAGCATTCAAAGCAACAAATTAATAAGGGAACATCGTAATGGAAAGACACTATCTTATTCCACGTCTGACATTGAAAAGGAAACGTGCAGTAGGTGCATTAAGTTTTTAATAAACATGTGGGTTCTAACATGACTCATTATCTTACTCTTTGTGCTAGTTGTTAGACAGAAACATTCACATAAACCCTTCATTATCCTTCTGCATGGCTTTGTTTGAACATGGGACTAATCTGATGCCCCAAGTAGGGAGTGTAGGTTGTAGGTTGTGTTTTAGATGTGGTCCTTAACAATTGGACAAGTTAATGTCAGACGTAACAAACTTGTTATGCGCTCAGACTTTCAGGTGGTTGGGTTGTTTAATAACTTCTCCTTTGTTATTGTACTAGCTCGTTAGCCCAGCAAAAAGGATCCTCAAATCATAATGCTTCTGAGATCTTACTTTCCATCCTTTTGTTAGAGATTGTATAAATTGCTCTTTTTGTGTTGCCTTAGGGCCAACAGGATTGTGCTCAACCTGCTAAGTGTTCAGCAGTCAAAGCTGACGGAGAAAGGATAGCACGAATATTCCTACCCCTACCCCACATTATTGCAGTTGACAGGATGTGTTTGTGTGTGTAGCATACTTAAATCAAACAACATGCTGCTCCCTGTAATGAGAATAATAATACTGTCCCAACAGTAATCATAATATTGTTTTGAATTATTTAATGATCTAATTACTGTTTCCCTGGGACAACTGAATATGAATGTGGATTGTTGGTAAACAAAATTAGAATGAAACAGTACTATGAATTTCCAAGTCACTATTTAATTTGCAGTGCATGATGAGACACGCTTACAGTTGCTCATAGAGTTTGTCCAAACCTCTAACCCCATACTTTGATTGTAAAGTGTGTTTATTGTTATTTCTGTGTCTGTGTGTGTGTGTGTGTGTGTGAGCGAAATACTGTTCTGTGTCAGCAATCATAGGCAGTCTGCATGTTTAGAAAAGGAGATGTCACCTCTATCCATAGTCTATTTATCTATATAGTCATGTGGTTGTGACTATTGTCGATGTGTGTATTGTCAGGTGAAACATAACAGGCTCTTTGTGAATATTTGGATGCTGTGTTGTTTTAATCAGTATTGGTCATTCCAAATAAAATAATCAAATGTGTGTGTGTGTGTGTGTGTGTGTGTGTGTGTGTGTGTGCGTGTGTGCGTGTGTGCGTGTGTGTGCGTGTGTGTGTGTAACAGCCCAGCAAGCAAGTATTTATAAAGTTCTTTGGCGTAGGCCCTGTCCGTATTGCGCAATCCTAGGGTAGCGGAATCTGCATTATCTGCCTGAAGACTAAGGCAGGGGTGCAGCCGACCCCCCGGGAGGTATGGGAAAGGGACCATCCTGGTGGTGGTGGGGAAGATGAAGGGGAAGGGACAATCCTGGTGGTGGTGGGGAGAATGGAGGTAATTGATTTGTGTCAGCATCTGCGAACTTAGACATACGTAAGTACGATATTTTATACTGCAAGTATTAGAACATGATTGGTTAGATGTGAAGGCAATAAGTGACGTAAGTGTTTCTGGCAGAACTTACGCTAAAGCTTTTATTATTGTACCTGATTTAGATTCTGTTATGTCTTTTATTTTTAGTGATGGTGTTTTGTAGGGTTGACCTGCCCTTTTCTTTGAAATCACGTTGGTTCTGTTTTGTTAGTGTATTTAGTGTAATTTGCTGGATTTTGATTTGGATACTTCAAGGGAAGTTAGTTTGATATTTTGTGTATCTGTTTTTGTTTTTTTTGTTGTTGTTGTTGTTGTTGTTATTTTGTGCCTTGGGTCTTCCTGAAGATTATACACCCACTGGTTTATGTTACTTTTGAAATACTCAATTTTACATATGTTTATTTTCTTCATCTTAATAAAAACGTTTATCGTTGTTGTTTTTTTGGGACTCATTGGTATCTTTAGTCTGACGACTGGGCGTGGGAGTCATGTCTATTTACCTTTGTTATGATTTAGCCTAGACGGATCGTGGTTAGTTATGCTCTGTTTAGTTACATTTTCATGGACTTTCAGTTGGTTTCTCTTCAGTTTCCTGTTTCCTTTGTTCTAGTTTCTCACCACTAATCAGTTGTCATGGAGATCCATTTAACGAGCACAGCTGTCTGCATTTAGTTCATTATCATTGTGAATTTATGTTCCTCAGTTTGTCTCACTCATTGTCGAGTGTTGTGTAATACCCACTGTTTATTTCCTAGTGCTTGATCTGAGTTTACTAGTATGTTTAATAAATACGTTACTATTTGATCTTCGGAATCTTCTTGATCATCATTGGACTTCAAAACACGACAGAATACCAGACCTGTAAAAAATATGGAGATATTTTGCCCCTCTGCGAGGCTGCTATGAATGGGTTGTTATATTAACACGGCCACAAATCTCGGGGAATATGTGGAGGAGTTTGTTAACATTTGCCACAGAGTGAGGTGTGATGACATCACCCTCATTGTGGGCCTCAGGTGTGGGCTGGACAATGAAATGCACTTCCTGATGCCCCAGAGGAATAACTTCTAGACATTAAAGGAGTACATCAACTTTGCATTGTGGGTGGATTGTTTTACTGTCACCGTGGGTGAAGCGGAAGAAGATAACATTGCCATCGTCCAGCCCCGCCTTACGCAGCCAAGCCCAGCCAGCCATCACCCCAACACATGGACGATAAGCCAGAGCCCACCGCAGATGGTGAACTCACACCTGCCACAATGTATGAGCCAGAGCCTGAGAGGAGGAAAGCACCAACCATCACCACGAAGCCTGAGCCCCGATGTGAGTCTGACCAGGCATGTGAGCAAGCAACATCCATGACAGAGGGAATATTATTCGAGATAGACACTGAGGAGTAGTTGATTGACTGGGAAGCGGAGGTAGTCCTTCCCAACCTGCCCCGCCCTGTATCTTCTGTGCCTTCATCATTTCCCCTGGACTTGCCCAGCATAAAGCCAGTATTGTCACCCTATACAGAGTCTACGCTGTCATCGCTGTTTCTACCCAACCTCCCTCTCCCACCTCCTCAGCCTCATTTAGCTAGTCCGTCAGCCCCTCATCCTCTTCCTGAACGCAATGCTGTGTGGATAAGCTTCGGGTCTTCCGGTCTCCAGCTTCACCCAAACAAGTGGATCCCGAGCACCGCTTCTAGCCACTGATGCTGTCACTCCACCTCGGTCTGTCACCCTGTTGGCACCACCTTGGCTCCTTCGTCCCTTAGCTTCACCAGATACCATCGTCCTTACGGATCCCCTGGGCTCCAACGGGCTCCCTCATCCCTCCAGCTCCACCTTGGTCAATCGTCACCCTGCCTGTACCACAGATTTAAAAGCCGTCCGTTATGCTCCATCTATCCACCCATTTGGCTACACCCGGCTCCACCTTTCTTCCGGCTCCGCCTTGGTCCTCAGTCGCAACGGCCCCTCCTCAGTCCTCTGGTACTCTGGCTCCACCTCAGACGCTCGTCGCTGCTACTCCGCCTTGGTCTCCAGAACCATCGGTGTTGCTCAATCCCATGTGCTTTCTGTACATAACATCAATTGCTCAAAGATTAATCTAAGAGTGAGAGATATATACCTGATAGTAGAGATACACACAGCAGTGTATGAGTGTTTTGGATGCAGAGCTCCAAAGACTTTTCTGGTTACAGAATCCCAATGTTCTGTTTTTGCCACTTTCTCTTAAATACCCAGACCAGAACAAAAAAACTATAAATTTTTACTATCCAAACTTGGGTAGTCATGGCCTTATGGCAAGAGAGTCAAACTCGTAACCCGAAGTTTGCGGGTTTGATTCTCAATACCGGCAGGAAAATGTAGGTGAATGAACAGAACTCTTTTGAACCCTCAATACTCATGACTGAGATGCCTTATCGCTCCCTGGGCCTGGAGCCACAGCAAAATTGGCTGTCTGTTCACGGTTTGCAGTGTGTGTGTGTTCACTACTCACTGCTCCTAATGTGTGTGTGTAACCGGTCTGAGCGGGACTTTAAACCGTGGTCGCCGGCATGGGAGGCGGGCGCTCTGACAAGGAAGCCAAAGACCATAGCCTCTAGCGTCAGTCCCTAGAGCGCCTCTTGAGATCAGGGGAGTAAGGTTTACACGCACAGCTCCTACGTTCCTATGTCAGTTATGTGTGCACTAACTTGGATGGGTTAAATGAAGAGAACAAATTCAGAGTATGGGTTACCATACTTAGCTTTCACGTCACATTTGTTGAATTTGATTGGGTCTCTGTCCCCCAAAGGATTACACCTGGTTTTGGGGATGAGGACCAATGGTTATATAAATCCTGAAGGGGAACCACCATAGTCTTGGACCGTTGTTATTATGTATGTTACGTCTGTGAAATTAAGACCATTTTAACAATCGCACTGAGATATTTAAAATTATACCAAACATAAAAGGGAAAAAAAACTATAGATTCACAAGATACATTTTGGTGGTATATAGACATTCTTCCAGGGCAGCTGAGGGAGGAAGTGGGGGGGGGGGAGGGATGTGGTAGGATGAGTGAGCAGAGAGGATTAGTCAAATGGCTCTATGTGTCCCTGCTTCATGATCTCTTCTCGAGATTTGTATGGTGTCTGTTTTTGTGAAAGCTCTTGTGTTCAGTCTAATCAGGAATTTTGGTCTTACATTAGCAACACCCCAGCATTGTGGTGGTGGGTTTTGCACACAGATTTTCCTGATAAATGTTATAAATCTACTTTGTTTTCCTCTTTGACCTTGAATCAGTCCAGCTGACACTGCTTTTGATACTTGATATATCAATCTTTCAAACAGACAGGATGCTTCCCTCCTTTATCCTTTAAATATTTCTGAATTAAATAGAAGCCCTGGTCTAGAACTGAAGTGCTTACAGCATAACATTCACCACATGCAGCTTAAATAAGGAGGTACCCTCAGATGTCTGCAGCTCGTAGAGGTCTTGAATTTGTTCTTTGTATTCTTTGTGTTGTTTAGTCCTCTGTCAGAGACAGCAGGTGAACGTGTTGCTCTAACAGACAGATTGAGATGAATATAGATCACTAGAAATGCATTTACAGTTTTACAGCAATTTTCAGACAAACATGAATTTATGAAGGAACTGATGCAGTATATGGTTGTTAAATGCTGCCTGGGAAGAAAAGCCCCTTAATCACTTGTGGATCAGAAAAAGTGCTCATTATGGGTATAATTCACTGCAATGTCTTGAGGAAAGAGAGGTCACCATCCTTTATGACTGAGCCAGGCATCGGGATGATCATTACAAAGATTAGAACAAGAAGGAAAGGAGTGCTAGAGCCATTGCTGTCAATCATTAACACTTCTTGCAGGCAGTAGACGTAGACATGACATGATACATTTAGAAGACATTATTATAAAAGTGAAATATCATGATATATCTGGTGTTTTTTTTTACATTTTTTATAGAGGATTCTGTAACCCCTATATACCAACTTGTTAGAACATTTTTTCAACTTTTTAAAATAATACAGCTGTTTCAAAAGGTGAGTAAGCAGTTTCAGAAATGTTGTTGTCCATTGGTAATTTATTGGATCATTGAATGGTTGCCCCACCCTCACACCAGTAAACACATCATTAGAAAAGAGATGTGGCAGCAAGAGGGAGGGGAAGTTATTTTGATGAAAGATTATGAGGGTTATGAAAGATTATGAAAGATTCATAAACCATTTATGCTAGAAATAAAAATGAGGACAGTGATGTCGCCCGGCATGGCGCAGCCGGGGCCCTACCCTGGAGCCAGGCCAGGGGTTCGGGCTCGTATGCGAGTGCCTGGGGCCCGGTCGGGCTCAGCCCAAAGGAGCAACGTTGGGCCGCCCTCCCGTGAGCTCACCATCTGCAGGAGGGGCCGTAAGGGGCCAGTGCAAAGTGGATCAGGCGGCAGTTGAAGACGGGGGCCTTGACAATCCGATCCCTGGACACGGAAACTAGCTTTAGGGACGTGGAATGTCACCTCGCTGGTGGGGAAGGAGCCTGAGATTGTGCGTGAGTTTGAGAGGTACCGACTAGAGATAGTCGGGATCACCTCCAAGAACGGCTTGGGCTCTGGAACCACACTCCTTGAGAGAGGATGGACTCTTTACCACTCTGGAGTTCCCCATGGTGAGAGGCGGTGGGCTGGTGTGGGTTTGCTTATAGCTCCCCAGCTCAGCCGCCATGTGTTGGAGTTCACCCCAGTGAAAGAGAGGTCCCTGCGCCTTCGGGTCGGGAGAGGTCTCTCACTGTCATTTGTGCCTACTCGGCAGACTCGGCAGACCCAAACGTACTGTGAGGGTCTGTGGGAACGTTTGGTCGAGTCCCCTGTCAGAGAGATCTTCATCTTCCACCAACCGGCAGAGCTACGACTGGATTCCGAGGGAGTCTGGAGATATTGAGTCTGAGTGGACCATGTCGAGGCAGCAATCCCCGAACCCGCTGGTGGACACCGGAAGTAAGGGATGCCATCAAGCTGAAGATGGAGTCCTATCGGGCCTGGCTGGCTTGTGGGACTCCTGAAGCAGCTGACAGGTACCAGCAGGCCAAGCGGACTGCAGCCGGGTGGTTGTGGAGGCAAAAAATCTGGCCTGGGAGGAGTTCGGTGAGGCCATGGAGAAGGACTACCACATCGCGTGGCGGTCGGGGACAGTACCTTTGGGCTGGCAGACCAGGGTGGTGGTCCCTCTTTTAAGAAGGGGGACCGGCGGTTGTGTTCCAACTACAGGGGTATCACACTTCTCTGCCTCCCCAGGAAAGTCTAAGCCAGGTTACTGGAGGGGAGAATTTGGACGATAGTAGAACCTCTGATTCAGGAGGAACAGTGCAGTTTTCGTCCCGGTCGTGGAACACTGGACCAGCTCTATACACTCTCCAGGGTGCTGGAGGGTTCATGGGAGTTTGCCCAACCAATTCACATGTGCTTTGTGGGTTTGGAGCAGGCATTCGACTGTATCCCTCGTGATGTCCTGTGGAGGGTGCTCTGGGAGTATGGGGTCCGGAGCCCTTTGCTAAGGGCTGTCTGGTCCCTGTACGAGGGGAACTGGAGCAGGAGCTTGGTTCACAATCCCGGCAGTAAGTCAGACTTGTTCCAGGTGCATCTTGGACTCCGGCAGGGCTGCCCTTTGTCATCGGTTCTGTTCCTAATTTTTGTGGACAGAATTTCTAGAAGCAGCCAGTGGCCGAAGGGTGTCAGGTTTGGGGACCACACGATTTCATCTCTGCTTTTTGCGGATGATGTTGTCTTGCTGGCCCCATCAGACCAGGACCTTCAGCATGCGCTGGGACAGTTTGCAGCCGAGTGTGAAGTGGCTGGGATGAGAATCAGCACCTCCAAATCCGAGGCCATGGTTCTCATTCGGAAAAGGCTGGCTTGCCCACTTCAGGTTGGTGGAGAGTTCCTGCCTCAAGTGGAGGAGTTCAAGTATCTTGGGGTCTTGTTCACGAGTGAGGTAAGGATGGAACAGGAGATTTACAGATGGATCGGTGCAGCTTCTGCAGTAATGCGGTCGATGTACCAGTCTGTCATGGTGAAGAAGGAGCTGAGCTGCAAGGCGAAGCTCTCGATTTAACAGTCAATCTACGTTCCTACTCTTACCTATGGTCATGAGCTGTGGGTCCTGACCGAAAGGACAAGATCCCGGATACAGGTGGCCAAAATGAGCTTTCTCCGCAGGGTGGATGGGCAATCCCTTAGAGATAGGTTTGAGGAGATCGGTCACTCGTGAAGAGCCGCTGCTTCTCCACATCGAGAGGGGCCAGCTGAGGTGGCTCCGGCATCTGTTCCGGATGCCTCCTGGACGCCTTCCCAGGAAGGTGTTCCGGGTGCGTCACACCGGGAGGAGACCCCGGGAAAGCCATATGACACGTTGGAGGGATTATGTCTCCCGGCTGGCCTAGGAATGCCTCGGTGTCCCTCTGGAAGAGCTGGAGGAAGTGTCTGGGGAGAGGGAAGTCTGGGCTCTCTTTTTTTAATTTATTTTTTAATTTATTTAGCTTTTCGTAAACAGGGAAACATTAATAACAATCTTAATATGTTCTACAATAAGTGTCAGAAACGAATACAGTTTGTTTTCTTTTCTATGAGGGATGTCAAATTTCGTTGTATACCATGCAATGACAATAAAGGTAAACTGTAAACTGCGAAACCTCCCGCCTGTCCTCGTCATTTGTCCAAGTACAAATCATACATATTGTACTCCAAGAACTAAATGAGAATGTGACTGACTGCGTAAATATATGGATATATACACATATGAGGAAAAATAAAATAAACAAAAATGAATTAATAAATTACTTGATAATGCATACTAATAATATATACAAGTCTGAGCATCTCTGCTTAGACTGCTGCGCTCGCGACCCAGCCCCGGATAAGCGGAAGAAGATGGATGAATTATGAGGGCACAAGAATTGCAAAACAAGATGTGCACAGATAAATCATTTATAATAAATAAAGCAATATTCCATAAAAAACAAGAGTTGTCCATTTTGATTTCATGGTGACCATTTTAATGAAGATAATAAAAACATAATTAAAGGGTAGTTCACCCAAATATAAACATTCTATCATCATTTACTCACCCTCAAGTTATCCCAAACCTGTATGAGTTTCTGGTTACATTTTATTTCGATAGTCACTTTAGACATTCTACTAACTATAAGTAACTTTTCAACTACATGTCAACTAACTGTCATTAGACTATTGGTAGACTGCAGTAGACTGTCAGTAGACTGTTAGCTTATGGTTAGGTGTTAGGGTTCGGGTTAGGAGAACAAGTTGACTTGTAGTTGCTAAGTTACTTATAGTCAGTAGCCAACAAAATAAAGTGTTAGCAGATATTAAGCAGACAGTCTATTAATACTCTAATGACAGTTAGTTGACATGTAGCTGCAAAGTTACTTATAGTTAGTAGAATGTCTAAAGTGGACTATCGAAATAAAGTGTTACCGAGTTTCTTTCTTCTGTTGAACACAAAGGAAGATATTTTGAAGAATATTGGTAACCAGACTTGATGTCAGCCATTGACTTCCATAGTAGGAAAAAAAATACCATGTAGGTCAATGACTAACATCAACTGTCTGGTTACTACTGGTAAAATTCTTCAAAATATCTTCTTTTGTATTCAACACAACTTGAGGGTGAGTAAATGATGACAGAATTTTCATTTTTGAGTAAATTACCCCTTTAAAGCTATAGTGATGAGGGATGATGATTGGGACGATGTTGATTTGGACATTCCATTTCAACAGGAACAATGAATATTAAGTTATACTATCCAGAAATGGCATTATGCTGCTGGAAAAAGTAATGGGACCGGTTTGCTTGATGTCTGTTCTACCAAACCTGATGTGTTTTATAGATATATGTTTACAAATATGGAAATGACTAAGACTGGGTAGATGTAGACACTTTAATGTGTATATTCTTCAAAAAAATATATGTTGCACATTACTATAAGGAATTAAAAATGCATGTGATGATGGTGAAAGCTTCAGATGCTGCACATAAAGTGTGAAGAACGAGGCAGCCAGCCATTCATGATGAAAAGCCTCCTGAGTATATTTCATTGTATCAGCTAGCAATGGTGTACCTTTGGGTATGCTGATAAAAGGAAATGGCCAAATTCAGAAAATTACTGGGTTTTCAAAAGTACTAAATGAAAAACGATATTTTGAAAAACATGGTACATGAGTAAATGATGACCAATTTCTTCTTCTTTTTTGAGTAAACTATCCTTTTGAGGACTGATTACAAAAAAGGGAGAAACTGGACCAAAACATGGCTGAAGAGAGAGAACAGCTGACAAGCATTAAGCTTTCTCCCAAGCATTAAGATGGACTATTTAAATGTTTATCTCTGTATAAAATAATGGATCTACCAGGTTCAAGAAGCAAGTGAGGGCAGTGATATTATAAGATTTGTTAAGAGATTTTTAGGGAAGCAACTAAGAATTATGATATAAGTTGTGCACATCCCTTCTGTGATAGCTTCCCACCTGAAAAGTTCTAACAATGCTTTGAATAAAGGTTTCTGGGAAACCCTGGAAAACTTTATGTCTTTATGGCCTTTTGGAGAATTATGATTATAAAATTGAATGCAGAATCACATCTGAGAGTCATGGCCTGGATAAAATATTGCTCATGTATTTTGCAAAGGCTCTAGCCAGGCCATGCTAGAAGCAGACAAAGAGTAAAAAATATATATATAACATCCCACTCTGACCAGAATGTGGTTAATCAGAACTCATATTTCCTCAGGTTTAACTACCAAAAGCAAAAGAGAATTATATGCATTCTATCTATTATATTTTCCATGTATGGTACATCTTATTAATCTAATCATGTATCTAATACAATTGAATCTGACTTGATAAAAATGTGGTTTTACATAAAAATAGAGCTGATGTTAAACAATACCTCATGGGGACCCTAGAGCTGAATTTTTATATTTGCAGGCTGAAGTGAATCCTACCCGTCAACCACATCAAACATCACGCATACTGCAGACTGACGAAAATCCGCTTTCTTTCCGCTTCCTTTCTTTTTTCTAAAATTACATAATTGAGGGGCGTGAATAATTTATAATTCCCAGATTATCTTTTGAATGGTGTTGGTGTCTGGAAGACAGAGAGGAAACTTTAATGACGTCCCAGACTCATCTTTCACAGTTTCACAGCCTGAAAAACTCCCTGCAGAATATCACCCGCCAAGCAACTGGTCTTAAATAGACAATTCATCAAGACGCATGTGTCTGCAGGATGTGACAAAATCTACAAGCAAAAAGAGTTGTAACCATGCGTATGCGGGTGTGTGTGCCCTACATGTTTGTTT
Source organism: Siphateles boraxobius (assembly GCF_051911475.1). Classification (NCBI taxonomy): domain Eukaryota; kingdom Metazoa; phylum Chordata; class Actinopteri; order Cypriniformes; family Leuciscidae; genus Siphateles; species Siphateles boraxobius. Next base: position 20,350,664 of record NW_027509193.1, on the reverse strand, counting down.
CAGTTTTGACAGCGACATTTACATAAAAATGGAAGAAAATGTCAAGACAAGCCTGCTTAATTAATGCCCGCTTTTAGACAAGACAGAGACTGACAAAGCAGCATAGTGGAGTCTTGTGGTCAATGAAAGATTTATCAAAATGCAGTGAATATCTCCTTGAATAAATGTAGCTAGTTTTTCTTCTCAGTTGTCTGCACACTTAATGTTAAGATCCTCTCAGCTTCAGGTAAGGAGGGACAGAAAGAGTTGATGGTTTTTGGTGCTCAGCTGTGCCACTTCAAAGAGTTTCTATGACTTCCTGTGACATCTGGTCTGAGCAACTTTAGTCTGCTTTACTGAACATTGCTAGCCTGACAAGCCAGACCCACATCAAGATTTTGGGTCTGGGAACACACCATTGGCAGGGCTCAATCTGAGGGGCGGGATAAAAGGTTGTCTTTCAAATTCTCTCTGCACGCAATAGGATAGCGCTACAACCAACCAGAGCAACGAAGAAGGTGACATAGTCAGAGCGATGGACTTCAGTGTCGTTCTTTGTTCTTTTCTCAAAGAAAAGGTTAAATCCAAATCTGACCAAAGCCGATTTGAAAGACCGCTGTTCGCCAGCAGCGGCCATTTTCTTTGTTTTCAAGTAGCAGGGAATTCACGCGGAACCGTCGCAACTCTGCCGTCATTATGTTAAGCCCGCCCACTGACTCTAAACACAATGTGATTCGCCTGACTAGAGTTTGTTTTATCCAGCTCGCAAGCCAATGGAGATTTGCTAGACGACCCTGGCTGCAAATTATATTTGCTGCCGCTAGGGTGCGTCTACATTTCTAGGCTGTGTGTGTGTGTGTGTGTGTGTGTGTGTGTGTGTGTGTGTGTGTGTGTGTGTGTGTGTGTGTGTGTGTGTGTGTGTGTGTGTGTGTGTGTGTGTGTGTGTGTGTGTGTGTGTGTGTGTGTGTGTGTGTGTGTGTGCGTGCGTGCGTGCGTGCGTGCGTGCGTGCGTGCGTGCGTGCGTGCGTGCGTGCGTGCGTGCGTGCGTGCGTGCGTGCGTACATATTGCATTGTCATTTTGCATATTACATTTCAAATTGAATATTGCTACCCCTATGCAAGGTGGTGTTGGGCCTGAACGCAAAGAGTTGTTTATTGTATCCAGTTTTTCGATAAATCGGTACAGAACTAATATTGTGTAAACGACTTTACATATCAGTGAATCTTAAAAATGTTTTTACTTAATTTGGTATTTGATCATTTCACTTTTTAAATTGTGGTAATTTTATTTTTATTGCTTGTTATTTCTTGTATTTTTATGTATTGCTTGACATTTTCATTAAAGGCCCTTATCAGTGACATTCCTGTTTCATCAAATTACTTGTAGTGCCATTGAATTAAAGCATAATGTTTCTTTTCTACCCTGTCTCTTTGTTTGTTGCTGTTGGTATAGGTGAAGCATTGTGCATATAAATCCTCATTGGACGTGACAAAGTCTTACTGGACTGTGCCGTTGGAGTGGTGCTGTAACTATGTCACATGTTCAACGCTGAAAACACAGTCTCTTGCAAGCGCTTACTGGCAGATTGTTCGCTTTCCTTTTCATTCCATTAGACTAGTACTGTACAGTAAGTGGATTTATCTGTTCACTCAAGGTCTATCTTTTTCCAGATAACTATAGCTACCCAGCGATCCATTCATTCAATTACTTTATATCCATATCAGTCAATCACTCTACTGTTGGCATGAGCCCAACATTACCTTGCAGCAGAGTAGAAAATGTCTGTCTCCTACCTTATTATAAAGCTATTTACAACTTAATGTTTCAATATCTTTCATTCACAGAAAATACATGCATCATCTCTACCTGGAGACATGTTCAAATGTCAAATCATTCACCATCATACTTCATTTGTCAGTAGCTATTGATTTGCTGCTCTGACCCTTCCTGCTCGCTTGTCTCTGCTATCACTAACTTGTCTCAAACAGGTCCTGTATTAGTATTATTTGGGGTTGCATATCCGTGATTCATATAACCCAGGTTTAATCCAACACTCAAAAAAATAAGCTGTTGAACGAACTTAATTAAACTAAGGAAAGCTTTTCCACGAAAATGAATTATATTTTTCCAACAAAATCTAATTTGTTTGAAATTATTTGTTGTAATCTTGTTGTATGAACTTAAATTAATTTAGTCATTCCTGCTAGATAAAGTTTTGTCAGGTTGACTATATTAAATTTTTAGCCCCGCCTAAAATCGCCAACATTATAATTTTGGCTAAATTGACTCTACAGTTATTTCCAATGATAGGAGCTACTAGTGTTCAGTTTAATTAAAACCACTTTTTTACAGGGTAATATTGAATATTACTTATGCAGGTCTGCAAATGAGATTTAATGCATGTTTAGAGTATAATGAGCGCCCACAGCCCTAAACTAAACACAGTCACCACTATTCTGCATAATGGTAACCACAAAATTCAAAAACATTACAGAAAGTCTTCTAAGTTTCTAACATTACTGAATATTAAACATTAACATTAACTAAAACATCTTTCCATTTACAGAAAAACACATAAATACCACTTTAATCCCTAAATTTACCCTCCTAATGCAGTCCCTTGCAAAGCATGCTGGGAACTACAGATCCACTGCCCAGTTAGTTGTCAACGAAAAATGATTCATGTAGTTCTATCACAAATTAATTAAGTAAACTTCAGTTTTAAATATAGTAGGTTGATTGAACACAATTAAATTAAGTTGTGACAAAATATTAAACAATTGTGTTATTCTTGCTTATTTTAATTAATTAAATTTAACAAGAGGCAAAAGTAAATTTTTTGAGTGAAGTCTTCTGAAGGTTCTTGCATCATGTTACCAATGAGGTTTGACGTTTTTGCAATAATTGATTGGGGCTTTTTGTATAGATGAGCTAATTAGTGATATGATTTGACTTCAGAGTAAATATCACTCTAGAAAACTTGATTAAACAACTAGAATTGTTTGGATTAATTCTATGCAACCACATGTCCTTTTTGGATTTTGAAACTACAATGACTTTCATTTTATGGACAAAAACAGCTGAAAGATTCTTCAAATATCTTCTTATTTTCTGTTCCACAGAAGAAAGAAAGTCATACTGATTTAAGGGTGAGTAATTGAACAAAACATTTCTCTCTTTATTTTTGGTGAAATATTTCTTTCCTTCCATGCAGAAACAGGGCTTCAGTTAAAATGATTCATGCTTGCTTACCGGAATTTTAAAAAAACTCAAGGGTGCATCTACAAACGGCCTGCTTCTTTCTCATTGTCAGATCTCTGCTGTCATATTTGACCCAGCGAAGAATAACCATTGTCATTCCCAGGCTGATTCATAGAGTATGAAATGGTGACATCAGCCTCCGTGTTATTTGTATAGTATGAAGGCGGCACAGAGGCTGAACTCTTGACCTGGTCCTTAAGGACTAGAAATCCAGATTTGCCTGCAGAACCCCAAGCGAATAAATGTTATTTAAATTCTTTGCATGTCGCAATCGAACAGATGGAGTTGGGACGAACGTAATCTGTAGAAGGATGACGGATTAAGGCTTGTAAAAGCCTGTCATATTTCTTCATGTGATGGTCAAGTAAAAAGAACACCCACAGCCTCTGGGATTTGTTATATTCTAATGTAATCACACACTGTACCTAGAGAGTACGACCAGCACCCTATAGTTCTCATATCCTTAAACACACAAATAAACACATACACAAAGGCAGCATGGGGTTATTATTATAATTGTTAAATCTGTAATGTAATGCAATCAGCATGTTTCAACAGAAGTATTAAATGCTCACTCAAGCACGTACACGCATAGACACAATATGGTTATTTTCAGGTACAACATAATAAAGGAGTTCACAGCATGAACTGTGGATGCTTTAAATTCTATGGCATTTTTTCTATTAAGCCTTTTAAATGCCTGAGCCTGACTGTCAGAGTGAATAGTGATGATTGTGCAGAGACATACACAGACCACTGAGCACATCAGCGTACTGTAGCTCCATGTTACTAGCATCCATGTGATCTGACCTGTGCAAGAGACAGAGACAGGCTATGTTCAAAATATATATAATATTAATATTAATATTAATAATATTTATGTTTTTCGTTAATGATTACATTTATATTCAGCATATTAGAATGATTTCTGGAGTATCTGGAAAATTCAGTTTTATCATCACATGAATAAAATACATTTTAGAAAATATTAAAATAGAAAGGTGATGTTTTAAATTGTATACGTCACAGCATTCCTGTTTTACCATATTTAATATTTAACATATTAAAATATTTAACAACATATTAAATATTTAACAAATTAATACAGCCTTGGTGAGGACCATATGGAGTCCTGAGCACTGGTGCATGTTGTTGCTGTGGGCCCTCCACATCCCGCATTTCATATTTCTTGTGGATAATAATAATAATAATAATAATAATAATAATAAATATTATTATTATTATTATTATTATTATTATTATTATTATTATTATTATTATTATCCATCACACAATGCTTGCATGCTTAACATTGCTTGCTTGGCATTGTGAGGTACAATATTCCATGCAGCAGGCACAGGCTGCACATTTAGGTCATCCGCAGAACTGAATTAAGGGGACCAGGCCAGTGCCTCGGGCCTCGGACTGCCAGGGTCCTCCAAAGCCTCTGGGCTCCTGGCACATACACTATGAGGTGATTGCTAGGGCCACCGGACTCCTCAGATCATGCAGAATGAGCTGTCAGCTAGTGTCTCTGTGGCTGTCGGCACATACAGTTCAAGCTGGCCACTAAGGCCACTACGCCCACCAGAATACACACCACGAGCTGAACACGAGGGCCTTGAGGCCCATCCGCACTCAGCGCAAGCTTAACACCAGGGTCACTGGCCCCGTCAGCATGTGCAGCTGAGCCCCTTTAGTTGCCAAGTTATGAGGATGTCACACGTCCCCTCATCTCAGCCGCTGGAGTAATCGCATCTTTCTTGTATACAATGCTTCTGGAACAATGGATTTTCAAATATTATAATACAAAATGATCAATGTACAATTTAGCAAGAGGTGGTTATTTTATTAAAAAATAACAGACTTTGAAGCAAGCCATCTAAAGTCTACTTTTGCAGATTCTGGTACTTTTTACAGCACATTCACTTGTGCACACTGTGTAACTGTTTGGCTAATTGTTGACTGTAATGACAATGTACAGCATTCATAACTTGTTTTATTAGGCAAAAAAAAAAGCCAGGATATTATTTTATCAAGATCAAAAGCTTTTTTCTTCAGAAAATGTGTGTAGCCTAGTCAATAGGGGGCGCTGCTGAGGGTATCTGTAGAGGGTGTAATTTCCCTTTAAATATGCCACTTCCTATGAGTGGAATGATTGCAGTACCTGAATTGTTTGGCATGGTCGCTGGAAGAACAAGCTCTGTTGAGTTGTTTTAGATGTGAGGTTTACATGCCCTAATGCTGATAAGGTTTGTCTGGAAGAGTGGTGGACACAGAATTACCATTACAGCACAGAAGTTGCTTTAAAGGCATTCACATTGGCTGTGTTGAGCTGGATGAGCGATGGATGCTAACTGCTGTTGTACTTCCTGTGCCTTCTGAAGGTAGCTAAAAGGCAACTAAGAATTTGATCTGTCCCGTGCAACTGAGCACTGTTTTCCCTACCTTATTTTTGTTTTTCATGTTTTATGGTTTTGTTTTCTTTGTCGTTAATATTGCTTTTGTTTGTTTGGCCCATGACTAATCAGTTGTATTTTTTATATGGTTTATTTTGTGAACTATAGCTACATTATGATCTATAGCTTTGAGTATGCATCGTAAATAAGGGCGGGGAAGATATTCGCTCTTGATTCATACAAGTGTGGTGTGGAAAAAGTTTTTATGTGTGTATATTTACTGTGGTGTGTAGAAATTTGTAATTTCTTTTGGGGTTTATTGTATTTATTCATTTGCTGTGTGCATTTTCTTTTGAAGTGTTATATTACCCTCCATAGTTGCTTGTACTGCCATCTCTCATGCATACATTTGGCCAGCTTTTGAGTGAAAACAAATGAAACCAGAATTCCTGTATTCAATAAAATTGATGCTTTGATTTCATAGAAATTTTGCCTTAAGTTTATTCATTTAATTGGATAGCCGAGCAGGAAACCCTCTAGTGACTTGGGATCTCCTACCCAACCAAAATTGGAGTGGTGTAGTCAAGAGCAGTTAAAAAGCACCCCTATTGCCTCATTACATGTGCATCAAAGAATAGTTCAGATTAGTAAATAGGGTCGATTTTGATTTCATGTTCACTTTAATATACACCTGAGAGCAAAATAAAATAATATAATAAATAAAAAATTATGAAATAATATAATAAATCCTATCAGATCAATGTACATTTTAGTCATTTGATAGGAGTCAAATGGCAAAATCTACTGTTCAAAAGATTTTTTATGAAGTCTCTTATGCTCACCAAGGCTGCATCTATTTGATCAAAATTTGTGTAAAAACAGTAATGTTGTGAAATATTATTACAATTTAAAAGTTAGAGAAACAATTTAAAAACCATAAACTAAAAATTGTATTTTTATCTATTTTAAAATGTATCCCTGTGATGACAAAGCTGAATTTTCAGCATCATTACAGTCTTCAGTGTCACATGATCCTTCAGAAATCATTATAATATGATGATTTGTTGCTTAAGAAACATTTATTTTTATTATCAGTGTTAAAAACAGTAAAAAAAAAAATATATATATATATATATGATGAATAGACCGTTCAAAAGAACAGCGTATATTTGAAATAGAAATATTATGCAACATTATAAATGTCTTAACTGACACTTTTGATCAATTTAAGGTGTCCTTACTGAATAAAATCTTACTGACTTGGTTTGGTTATTATTCAGTATGTATTGTTTACTCCATAAAAAAAATTATAATAGCTAATTAATTTTGTACATATTTAAATATTAGAATAAGTTCACGGTTTTGCATGAAGGAAATCTAGAAACAAACAAACAAACAAACAAACAAACAAAAAACTAGGGCAGATATGCTTTCAATACTGCTCGGGCTGTGTGCCCAGTGGCCTCAGAGGACCATCAGCTGGCCCTGGTACTCAAGGTATTTAGTATAGGCCTACTCACTGCAAACTACAGACATCATGAGTAGTATGGTATGACACTCTGAAAATAACCATGTGAGATTCTAAGCACTGCATCTGTGAATCTGCTGAAAGACTCACATTCAGCCCTAGAGACTGCAAACTCACAAGACAGATGATGCAATATAGTAGCAGTCACATATCACAGGTGATAACTTAGCTCCTGACAGACTCAGGTTGACTAGTTTATGATGTTTAAGAGCCCCAAGAGCATACATCTTCAGCAAAAAAAGAAAAGCTTTTTGACAGCACTTTGCCTGGCATGAACATTTGCTCACATCCGTGAAACTTCCACACAAAAGTGTTTATCCTCAAAACATAGCCTGCCCTTTAATGATTTAGAGATCTTACAATGTAACAAGAAATCCATATTAGCCTATGTGATTGCCAGGCATATACAACTGTATGAATAATGAAACTTGGCGAGTTGGTGGGTAGAATACACACACTATAGATTAAATTTGCATAGTGTCAAGAGTGTAGACGTGCATGTCAGATGCAGACTCATTGTGGAATGCAACAGCGCCATCTGTCGAGCTGCATTAAGAGCTACAGTACAACGGTGCACTGAGTGTACGAATGAGGAACAGGATTTATTGAGGATCAAAAAACCCTCTTTTACCCACCAGCCCTTTCTTCCTCTCCTTTGTCTTCCTGTACGAGACCTGCTAGTGATCCTGTAGCCATCTCACGTCCACATGGTCTGATATCAAGGATTCAACAGGCACACGAAAAAAAGAAAATGTGTGGAGTCTCTCTTTAGAACCACTGCCATCTCTCTCTCTCTCTCTCTCTCTCTCTCTCTCTCTCTAAGTCTTCCACTGACGTCAGAGGGAATGCAGCTGTCTCAGTCACTAGTGCATATTCAACACACTGATGAGCCAGGAGCTGTTAGGATCATGCAGGGAAAAGACAAATATGATTTAAGACTGATGGATAAGGTAGGGTAAGGTATCTTATAGGTACCTGCAGAAGGATAAGGTAACACCAATACTGTTCAAGCAACAGGGCATATGGAGGAACATGAGAAGGATAAGAATGCAAAGGGCACACAGATGAAGAAAAGAGAGAGAGATGGATTGGGCTTTGACCATGAAACACAGAAAGACAAAAAATACCTAAATACCAAAATACCAAATGCAAAATAAAAGCCTGACTAAATAATCAGTTAATTGTCTATAAGCCCATAAAACAAGTTCCAGTCAACTGCACCCTTTCACTGGTTTAGTTAGTCTTCTGCAGGTTACATTGGCTGCATCCAAAATCACATACTTCCCTACTAAAACAGTGTGTGAAAAGAGTATGTCTGAATTCACAGTCTTCATAAAACAGTGGGTGAAACGTACAAGGGCCTGCTAAGTCTTATAAGTTTGCAATTTTTTTCTTTAAGACTGTTCATAACTTTTTGAAGTCATAAAAAGTCTAATTTAATAACAAAAAATAATACTGATTACCCCGAACTAACTGGTAGTTGGTCATACTAGTTCTAAAGACACAGTCTTAACATGATGGCTATGATTGTGCAACTGGCCCCTGCTGAGATTCTGAAGTGCTTATCTTATGGACACTTTACTATCCCATGAGGCCATGGGAGATGAGTCATGAATAGCAGGGAAGTGACGCAACTGATAATGGTGGGTCAGATGACAGTGTAGATTATAACAAATTAACATAATATTATAACAAATAGCAGTTTGCAATATGTACAAGTTACAAATGGCCATGCTTGCTCTTATATAAAATTGAGCTGGATATATAAAACATAGCCTACTTTTTGAAAGAAATACCTACTCAGAAAGTATGCAACTTCGGACGCAGCCACTGTCTTGATGAGTAAATCACTAAATCATTCGCTCCACACGATTAATTCAAAAACACCAATTCATTCAGGAACTAGAAAATAACTGTTTTGATGAGTGAATCACTGAGGCAATCGATTTGTTCAAAACACTACAGTACTTCAATCATGCTCTTATAGAATCCTGATCAATTTACCATTTGTCTGCACTGTTTGTGTGTCTGTATTATACAGAAACGCTACTGCTGCTGACTCAGAGGAATGTGTAATACAGCTGCCCTCTTGATGAATAGCTACATCTGAAAGGGGTTTAATCTTGGGAATACAAATAGGAACAATACACATACACATGAGGACATTACACAAAAATCTACTTACGACTAGTCTCTGACCTGCAACTCGGACACACTATAATCTGAAAATGAGTGCTATTGAATTACGTCTTTCGAAGTCCTTTCACACTGCAGATTTATGTAGCCTATATGTAAATTTACTGTGATGACTAGTACAGTGTTCTCGTAATAATTTCTGAAAATTATATTTAATATGGAACTTCCAAAATAGAATTTGTGAATGGAAATTTCCCTCAATTTAGGGTCTTACTAGGTCACCATATTTTTTTCTTTTTTTTTACCAGTAGGCTATGGCTATCACCTTGGACTTACAATGGCACCTAATGTCATCTAAAATCTGTCAATTAGCCTACTAATGCCATTGTAGAAATGCACTATTTATAGGAAGCCATGATAAATAGCCTAGGCCTATGTAGGCTACAGGTGCGTTCACGCCATGCAGAATAACCGTAATTACGATTCTGATGTGTAAAAAAATAAACAAGTTGCAGCACTCATAATTTGAGAAACTTGTAAAATTTCAACTTTTTGCCTTAGAAACGCAATTCCGGGTTCGAGGAAGTAAGCGTCTGAAATCACACAATCTCTCGAGTAGGTAGGTATACTTATTTTAAGTAGGCCTAAGCAATACTTCACAAGCGCTAAAAAGTATGTTCTATACATAGTTTGAATGTGTGTAGGCCTACATTAATGTAATCTGGATGTACTACATTCACCATGTTGTCATTATCATGTGACCCATGTACCAGCGTCAGTTACGTCGCTTCCCTGCCATTCATAAGTGGGCTCATCTGATAATAAACTGTCCATCGTATGCACACTTAACAATCTCGCCGGAAGAAATAAGTCATCTAGGTACTTTTTGCCTACTCTTTTACTAGTGCTGCAATTCGGACATACTTCTTTCGTCACATAGGCCTATGTTTTTTGCCTACTAGGGAAGTATGCAATTTCGGATACAGCCCTAGTTTTCACTAAAGAGCCCTGTTTGTTTCAATTTTTTTGTTTTAGATTCCAGCCTGTAGAAGTGTAGTTTTCATTAAAGAAGACTGCTTGCAAATAGATCCAGCATTTTTATTTTTGCCTTTTTGCAACCCCTTGCCGACAAACATAGCCTATGTATTGCTTATTGTTGTAGTTGATGCATTAATGTTAACTATGGGATCTTATTTAAAGTGTTACTAATAACTATTTTAGGCTACTGGTATGACAGACATCAACAACATCAACAAAGCTCAACTTTCATCTTCTCGGTCTGCAACTTTACTCAATTTTCACATGGCTTCTAACTCCAGACATGACTTATGTTGGCTCATAAAGTGGATTCCCTCAAGCCAGTCACCCAAAGAGGCAGAATAAGTGCTAAAGAGATTGGTTATGTCTAACAGTTTCTCATATTTCAGTCAATGTGCTTTGCAGCGAAATGTTGTAGCTTTCTCTTGGGTATTTCTCTGCCCAAATACAGTTGTTGGGTTGTCTTCACTAGCTCTTCCAAGTTCCAAGGATTGCCAAACGTGTATAAATGTATATTTTCTCCATTAACATATAGCCTACCTGTCTGTTATATATTTATTGCAATTTAACAAGTGCTTGTATATATACTTCACATGAGAACTTTTTCAGAAGCAGTCCAATGTGTGTATATCTAACAGTAGATTTTTCTCACTGTTAAAATATTCACACCTTGAGAGAGACAGATTGTGTTCTCTGGGAAATGCAGTTAACCAACTTCATGTGCCCAAAACCTGTAGGCTACATATTGTCTTACATGAACAATTTCTCAGCATGTAAACTTATTTTCCCTCCTCTGCCATTAAGTGACCCCTTTTATTTTTCCACTCTGTGTTTTGTTGAAGTATTCCATAGATAAAATCATCTTCCAGTAATATCTTGTGGGCTACTTCACTGCTCTAATTAAAACAGTTTTTAATACCCTGACACCTTGTGGTGAAGATTGGCATTGGCACTTTTCAACTTAAAATTTCTACGTGAACATTTCGTGTGTGTGTGTGTGTGTGTGTGTGTGTGTGTGTGTGTGTGTGTGTGTGTGTGTGTGTGTGTGTGTGTGTGTGTGTGTGTGTGTGTGTGTGTGTGTGTGTGTGTGTGTGTGTGTGTGTGTGTGTGTGTGTGTGTGTGTGTGTGTGTGTCTGTTTATGTTATTCAGTCACACAGAGAATATATACACATACACATATATAATAATACCACATAAATCGTTGTCATATATATATATATATATATGTGTGTGTGTGTGTGTGTGTGTGTGTGTGTGTGTGTGTAGGCCTATATATATATATATATATATATATATCATGTATGTTTATTGTCATTGACGGCCACATTAAGTCTGTTTCTTTTTGTATCCCAGAATTAAAATGTAACTAAAAATAACGCGAATAAATAATTAAGCAAATCAGTACAAATCTGCCCTGTGATCAGATAGAATTGCTAAATTACCTACATGGAGAGCAAATAATACGCTTTAAAGTTTAAACCGTTTAAACATAGGTGGTAAAGAGAGACCGTACGAATGAATAAACTGATTAATAAAAAATAAAAAAAAATAATAAAAAAAAACTGATTAATCAACGTTGTAAGTATACGTCATGACGTTTAATCAAAACGGCGGATGGAGATGATGTTGTCTTGGCAGTTTGCTATAATAGTTCCTGCTCTGCTACATGTCTTCTGAGCATTGAGATGATCATTGGCTACTACACAACGTGGCTAACGTGAGCAGTTCGTTGCCAAACGAGTCTTATTCAACTCTCTATGTTGACTCGGTGTTTCGCTTGAAAGCTCATATGTGAAGTTTCCAGATAGGATGTAAAGCAAATGTTGAAAGATTGGTAAAATACGAAAAAATACAGATTACTTTCCTCCATTTTAAATCACAGTTACCGTTTCTGCTATAGAAAGGTTTTCTTTTTTTGCTTTCTAGAAGACAAAATCTGTTAGTAGGATGGGAACTATTTCTTTATGAAATCTCTTTTGGCGGAAGGATACAATCCTTCAGTGCGAGACACGAACAGGTGTATGACGCAAAACAGTCAGTGTCCATCATCACCAAACCCGAGTTACAAGTACACATCCCATACTTGCACCGTATCCGCAAAATATATGCTTAATTGTATAACGAAGCAGTTACATCTCTTCAGAAAGGAGATTCAGCATGACGTAAGGTAAGAAGATAAATAACATTTGTTGGTTCGCTAGCTCGGTGGCTAATCGTAGCGGCAAGTGCATTGATTAACGTTACTGATGCTTGGATGGCTTCTACCAGACAGCGACCAGTTAGTGTCTCGGAGATAAAGCGTGCTATCATACATTTTAGTGTACTGTTTACGTGTTATTTAGATCTATTTTTTCAGTAACGGTATCGACTAACTTATGTAAGCGGCACACAGTTTTGAATGTCCTCTCAGAAGTAACTGTTAGTTTGCACGTATTGACAGCAGTATGTTCAAATTTGGAGGGCTTGGTTGCTATAATTTGCCCTGTTTATGTAATAATACTGAATACAAAATATTATATTAAGCAACGAACACCAACGCTTCTTCTTGTTATAAGGTGTTCAACTCGTGAAGTGTGCTGGTCTGACAGCAGCAGTGTTTTAACAGTGCGCAACTTAGTTGAAACGCACTCTTGTACGATTGCAGATGATCGACTTTCGGTTTCCCCGAACCCTTATTAGTACTGCAGGTCCGTTATTTTGAATGATTAGGCTAATTGTGAACTGCACTCGTGCGCTAGTTCGCTAACCTGTTTCAGGTGCCATATGGTAAAATGAATCGTCCTGCCATTGATTATTCCTTTTTTAGTCTTCTTAGACTATAAATGAAGAATACGGTCATGCTGGTGACATCATTTATTCTCTGGGACATAAAATATGAACCTACACACTGACAGCTTTAGTCACCATACACTTTCATTGCACATTTTTCCATAAAGTAAAAGGTGACTGAGACTCTTATTCTGCCTTGCATCTCTTTTTTTGTTCCACAAAAATAGGTGATGACTAATTTACTTTTGATAAACTATCCCTACATTAAATTATTTATAAAATACATTTTTCTTTCATTATATTAGAATAATAATTTAACATATATATATATTTTTTAAAATATTTCAGCTACTAATAAAATAGTTTAATATTTCTCCTTTTTTATTTTTATTTGATTCTCTTCCACAGTGCTTCATAGGATTGTAGTTCTTTATATCATTGAAGCTGTTAAAGGTGCAGTAAGCAATTTCTGGTAAACGCTGATAATATTTAAAATCAACAATACAAACAAGCCCCTATACCCCAAAAGATCACACCCCTATCTTGATGCCCCATGTTCACTAGCCTGTGCAACACAGGCAATCGGGAAATCTGCTGTGCCTGCCGCTCGAGGGTATGATGCCATCAATAAGTGAAAGCAATTTGTGTTACTATGATAATTCAGGTTTAATGTCTAATTGTAATTTAAAGGGGTCATGAACTGTATTTTATATATATATATATATGTATATATATATATATATATATATATATATATATATATATATATTAGTGCTGTGCGTTAAACGCGTTATTAAAGGCGTTAACGCAAACACATTTTAACGGCGTCAAATTTTTTATCGCGAGATTAACGGTCTTTTTGGCCTAGCAAACTTTGTATTTTTTTCACATGCTGTTGCAACAACTAGTAATGTTAGAAAAACTACAACATCACACCGGATAGCTAGACCGGAAACAAAACAACAGGCACGCCGCACGTAGCCTACTTGTTTGGGCTTGCGCGCCGGCCAAAGAGTAGTAGGCTAACGTTACGTTTTGAGTGGATGGCGCGAGCGCGAGACGCCGATCTAGAGACGTGCACTCTCAACGCAATAGAGTGCGGCGCGGGACTAGATTTGATGGCCGAGTGCGAGGGCGGGCTCGAGTGGTAATGCACTCACTCTGTGTGCGGATACGGGAGAATAAAACGATTCGCGGGACTCCCGCAAACTAGAAATATCTATGAATAAAACATAAAAACTAATACATTTTTATTCATATGTTGCAGAAAAGCAACAAGAACAACTAAAACTAAATAGAAACGATTTACAGGCCAGAGTTTCTTTTTATAACATGTTTGCAGCGTTGAGGGATGTAGCCAATCACAGACATATGTGTTGATTTCTCGAAAGCAATGGCCAATCAGAAGCATTTAAAATAGACTCCCCTCACCGCTCAAAACAGACTTTTTGTTCAGTGCTGAATTCTGTATGCTGGCAAATCCTCAAATTATAACAAACAAAGTGTACATATTATGAAAGATGCATTGTGCAGTCAGCTTCATTGATAATAACAGATGTGTGAGATTGCGATGAACTGATGTCAGCTTTTTAGGAATTATTAAGGGAGCGCACTTTGCGCGCATTCAGTCACGCCAAACCATGCACTCAGTAGCCTGCATGCTTTTATGTTATAACAGTGGTTTGTTTGTTAATGCTTTAATAAAAAATAATTTATCAGGAGCATTTATGCTGATGTGTATGGTGGCGACACGTAGGCGAAAGTATTTGGAGGTAGCCTACAAAAAAAGAGTCTATTTGCGGCCGGGAGCGGGACAAAACGACCCACGTATTTAAAAAAATGGACGGGTTTAAATCGGGCTCGGGCTCATAATTACAGTTTATGTGTTGGGCCGGGCTCGGACACAATCCGCACAGGCTCGGGTCGGGCTTGATTTTTTGGGCCCGATCTAAGCTCTACAATGGATGACTTCAGACAGAAGCACATGGATACCACAGCTAAGAACAAACTTACTGCTGATCCACTTTTCCATGTTGATAAGAGCATTAAAATTAGAAAAAATAATGAGACAAATAGAAATCAAGGGACATTTAGAATAGATAAAAATGTGTGATTAATCGCGAGTTAACTATGGCATTAATGCGATTAATCGCGATTAAATATTTTAATCGTTTGACAGCACTAATATATATATATACATACACATGTTTTCTGAGGTCCACTTATAATAATATTATTTTTACATAAACAATTGTCACAATTTAGAAATAAATGGCTATTAACCTGATTTTAGCCCTCTGATTTGAACGCTCTGTTTGAAGGGCCGTGTCTGCTTTGAGACTTCAGTGTAAACGCCCACTACTGTGATTGGCATAATGGATCTCATCAATGCAACGCGATTTCTGCACTCTCACAAATGCTTTCACCATAAATAACAATGCAAACACCATGTAAATACAATAAGAGCTTCATTGTGCCGTGTAACAGTGTCATTGATAATGGGAGTTTTGGCAAGTGTCCAGATAAACTGTGTGATTGTGTGATCGTAAAGGAAGCATTCTTTGATCGCATTTTGCATATAATTTAATCATAATTTAAATAACAGCTTATTTTCATGGTACTAAGAGAAACTGTGAAGTTGATCATTTTGTCATTGGTTCGATTTACTGATGCATAAACAGTATTGAACGATTTTGAGACAAAGAAAATCTGTCAGAACTTGAATAAACGCACATCAGAAATCACTGATCACAGATCAGGCATTAGAATAAACATGATTACTTGCATGTTTGTGGCGTTGCTGACGAATCCATATCGTTATGTGCTTGCAAAGCCTGGGCGAAATTGTGACTTAAAGGGGAACTCGGCAACTCTAAAAAACGCTATTTCTCGAAAACGCTATTTCTTCGCTGATTTTCACTTTAGTTGTCGCATGTTTTCTCAGCAAGCTCCCCCTACAGCTGGAGGCGTATATTTCACAACAATGTCGTAAAAAAAACTCACTTGTGGCACCCTCCTCCCCCTTTCTACCGCTGCTCATGTGCATTTGTTATTATCGGAGCCAGCCAACTTTATTTTGTGGAGCTATGTCTACCGAGGTGGACAATACATCATACACATTGAGGGCGGCGTGTGTGTTTGACGAATTGCCGTAAAGCAGTTCGTGTTTCTCGCTCGTTCTTGCTTCTCACGAGACTTCCTTTTTCCAACTTACCGGAACGTTAGTCCCCATGTTGCATGGTTGGTTTTTCCGCCTGGGAACGCTGGTGTGAGCGGGGAAAGTCACCATTCTCACCAGAACAGGTTATTAAACCATCCAAATGATTTCTAAACGGTTTTATTAAGTTGAAATAGTTGCCGTATGCCCCTTTAATTACCAAATAATCCATTGTGAAATGTACCTAATACAAACAAATAATGCACTGCTAAGACTTACACAGTTGGAAAAAAAAAACACTTTCCTTGCATAAGTTGCATTAGAATCCTTTGGAAGATAATGTTATTGATCCTATGTCGATCTTTTTCTGGTTTTCATGTCACTATTCACTAACGTGCCAGTAGGCGGCGCCAAAGACTCCGTGACTTAGACTAGGTGTTGATCATCTTCTGCAATGGCGGTCTTTCACTGCATTATTATTTCATAATTCCACACTTTTCAGATCCTGACGTTTTCAGGCCTTGATCTCAATAAAAGCTTTTGGATAGTTTTGAGTTTTGAAACGTACAGGATATTTTTATTGAATAACAACCTCTTAACTGTCAAAAGATCAAGCTAAATTTGAATTCTCTGAATTACAATTGTGACAAGATTAAGGGGTTATAGCAATCACTAAAAGGGCAACCAAAAGAAAAACTATATATTAGAGCCCGACCGATATATCGGCGGGCCGATATTATCGGCCGATTTTAGGCATTTTCCTAACTATCGGTATCGGCATTTATAATGGCCGATAAATGAATATTTTAAAAAATGCGGGTACGGTGATTCATGTAAGGGTGGCGCTGCCAATAAAGCACCTAAAAGCTGTCACAAGAACTGGCAAAAATAATGATTATGAATACAACAAATATAGCAAGGAGACATTTTAATTGTTTATTAATAAACAAGTGTTTTCAGTCAGTGTCAGCCAAAGATGAAGTTGACGATGCTGACTCGCGATCTTCAGTTTGCGCGCGCCAGAGAGAAATGCACATTTCATACGATTACATGAGTCTGTCTGTCTTTCGTTTTGAATTGTTCTGTTTAAAAGTAGACATTTCAATATAGATATATTTCAATTCTCAGGTCTATACGCTGAGTTTCGGTTCATGAGACGAGCTCCAGTTCACCCGCAGGCGCCTCCGTGTCGAGATTATCTATCGTCTGCTAAATTTACTTCTTATAAATTAAATCCAGGCAAATGGCTGATGAAACATTGATTAAAATTAAGATACAATTAATACAAAACGAAATTCACTTTGAAACGAAAGGTTTTGTGCTTTCTGTTTGATGTCTATGTGAAAGTTTCAAAGCATTAGTGCCGCTTTCAGAGCGCTCACGTCCGTAGTGCTGAACTGTCGCGTCTGTAACATTGTTTTTTCCTCATAAATGCAAACACGAAAAATAAAATAAAATGAATATTTTATGTAGCCTGCGGAGACTGAGAGCCAACCCTTCTTCATCCGGTGGGTAGTAGCCTACTTGTGATTTGCGCAGTGTAATTCACAGAATTGATTTCTCTGCTACAAGCCTCTGTCACGTATTGTGTGAGCTTGTGACTATTGCAAGCGCGCAGCTGAGAAGTCCTGATTATATTGGCTGCTATATTTAGGCCTTCTTCTGATTTATTAAGGCAATTGGTTGATGAAACATTGATTAAAATGCGTGGCGCGAGCGATCTCCGACAGTAAACTGATTCTGCTTTATCTAGGGTAAACAGCTGTTGCGACGCGAGCAGTAACGGCCGCGTCCGGTGTAGACACAGTGTTAAAGCTCATTCTGCCTGATAACGCTACGTTACAACATCAAGCAATATTCCAAAAATGTATATAATTATAACACTTTATATAGGGCCATTTTGCATTAAGAGTAGCCTAGTTTCACGTTTAGTACATTTTGCTTACTAATTATTTAAAAAAAATATATATATATACAGTATAAAAGTACTGTACATATGTAATTAAAAACGTTTTCATTATGATATTATTCATTTTACTTTAGTAAAAAGATCTGAGTTCTTCCTCCACTGGTAGAGATTAGAGGAATTAAGAGTAAAAATAGAAGATAATAAGGTTTTGTCAGTGACACTTTTTATATATTTATTGATACAAGTTATGACTAAATTAAAAGACAAAGTCGTCGTTAGTGAAGATTATGCAACAGTATTTAGAATATAATATAATATATCACATGCAATGCAAACTAGTTTGGTTACAGCTCAAATGTATAATTCTCATTCTATCATCCCCCCTGCCTCCATTACATATCTGTGTCACACAAGTGTTTGATTACCACATTTGAGTGATCATTGCAAAACGTGTTTATAAAATATATTTATTCTGTTTATAGCTACTGTGTAAAGTACCCATCAAAAATTTGTACACACCAATAGGAAAGTGTCCAAACTTTTGACTGGTATACTGTACAATAATACACATAAATAATATTGCTACTGTATTATAATATACACATAAATAATATCGGCCGATATATCGGTATCGGGCTTTTTTTACTCCCTAATATCGGCATCGGCCCCCAAAAATCCATATCGGTCGGGCTCTACTATATATTAGGTGTATGTTATCTCCACAGTCGTGTAACTTAGTCTTTTCGTCTGATTTTTTCAAATACTTTTTGGTTAAAATAAAAAATCCATATGCAAAATGAAAAAAAAAATACTTCCGGAACTAAGGCCGCTGAAACAGTGGACGGGCACTCTTGCAATTCGCAAGGTTTGAAAGATTCAGATTTAATGTGCTTGTAATGTAGTCATGGGTCTCATTCACTAATAATTGTGCACTCTATTGGTATTTATATGCACATTTGAACTTCTCACAAAAACTTTCCGCCTGATTCACAATGCGTGCGTACGCACATGAATTTGTTCTAAGCCTCTTTCTAATGTTGATGAAATCAGAGTATTCTAAATGAGCGACCATGTCCGTCCTCAGAACAAGTTCAATTGCAATAAACACCTTTTAAACAAAGGTTAGACCTCTGATTAGACAGCTCTACACATGCGTATCTGCGTCTTTATGCAGAGCTACTTCGCAGCTTGAGCTATAACGCACCTTGTCTTACTCTTTTAAGATCTATTTCTATGTTTAAAATTTCATCTTAACATGTTTATTAGGCCACCAAGAGTATGTAATTTCTGCGTACGAGTAGTTTCAGGTGTTCCTATATTTTTTCGGAATTTACATTTTAGAAATAAAGTTATTGATGAATCATGATTTGTTTGTAAAAACGTTCGTGCGCAGATTTCACGCACAAATTTGTGTGTATGCCTGTTTAGTGAATGAGACCCATTGTTTGGTCAGTGCTAACAAAGATTATTTTGTCACCTTGAAGTTTTGGAATCTTCTTTAAAACCAACACTCCCTTGACATACGTATAGTGTGGCTGTAAGGTTTGGCTCTGTTTGTCTACTGTGGTTCACGCCCTCCTTAAGCACAGGGAAGGTTAGGATATCCTGCCAGAGCTTGTGACACCCAGGAGCTGAGATGTCTGATGGCCTCTGAGTGCATTATGTGTCCAGCTGTGTAGGAAAAAAGTACCCCAATATGAGCCTCAATGAGAAAGATCCCCTGTCTCTCAACAGCCCCACCTCCATCTTTCCTTCCTCAAGCTTCTTCTAGTCACAACACGCCGTGAGTCATGTAACAAACTGACTGCCCCCGTCCCTCCCTCTGTTCTCCCCTCCTTGCTGTCGTCAGAGAGCTGCCACGTGCCTCATGGCATGAATGGCCTTCGGTTGGCAGGACCCTCTCAAAATCACGGTCTCACATACACCAATGTTATTTTTGTGTCATTGGGAGTAGTTTTTATTAATATTCTGAATTTTTATTTTACATGTTTTTATTTTCATTTTTATTTAATGTTTTAGTAAATTTGCTGTTTTTATATTTAAGTTTTTATTATTATTATGTTAGTACATCAAGTTACCTTTATTACAAAAATGTTGCCTCATCGACTAGCTAAAATAAGTGTTTTTTTTTATATTTTGTTTTATTTCAGTTAATGGTTATTTTATTTCAAGTAATTATCTTTTCATGGTCTAATAAATGTAATAACCCTGGTACACACAAATACACTTGTTATTCCTCAGCCACACCAGCAGTGTTGCCAACTTAGCGACTTTGTCGCTATATTTAGCGAGTATTTAGACCCCTCTAGCGACACATTTTGAAAAAAGCGACTAGCGACAAATCTAACGACTTTTTCTGGTGTTATTGGAGACTTTTGGAGGCTCTCTGACGTGAAAGCACATATCGTTCTTACTCTTCTCAACGAGCAGCGGGTGCTACAGTGGGTCCCACCCCCTTCCCAAAGCACTCACAGGCGGCCCAGTCCTCGCGCAGCAGCCCCTCCCAGCTGCAGTCAGAGCAGGAGATGTTCACCCCTCCGCGTACAGACTGCAAAAGAATCGCGCAAATGAGTCGCTATTTTTAGCGACTTTTCAAACGTCACTCACTCTAGCTACGTCTACCCTGTTCAGTAAATGGCTGAGAGGAGCAGCAGCACATTCATCTGTTGAGCGCACGGCCGCTGAGAGACGTAAATGAGCAGTGTTTTTCCACGGATTTATCACTTATCTGCTTTTCTTTTTTATTTTATTTAAATAATTTAGTTTCCTTCCTTTTCTTGTGCTTACGGTATTACTTGTAATACTCACTATCACAGAGCTTTTGTTCATCCGGCTCCCGAACTCTCTCAATTCAGATCATTTTCCACATTGGCCTATAAAATTTTTTTTGTCATTCACTAGGCCTATATCATAGCTACTCGTTCTATTGTCTGACAAAACATGTAGGAAATGAGAACAGCTTTATTTAACATTCGGCTATATTATATTATAATATATTAAATACAGTATGTGAGCTGAGCATTAATTTATAGAGAAAACACATTAGACAAGCAGAACGCAAGTACAACGCGATGACGTCACGAATATGCTAATTGACGTATGACGTCATCTAGCGACATTTAGCGACTTTTAGGGAAGCCGTTAGCTACTTTCCTTTGAAAATAGTTGGCAACACTGCACACCAGCATCTTGTTCATTTTATATTCACCCCAAAATCACAATAATCCTTGTGTCGGTGTAATGAAAATGGTACATCTTCTATACGCTACATGATCTATCTACCTATAACTTGCCTGGATCCAATCTACTTTCATTAGCAGCTTGCAGCCCACAGACTCTATTGTATTGAGAGTCCTGGGATTTGCAACCTACTGTTATAGGAAATTGTAAGGTTTCAGTGTTTCTATGGGCCCTTTCACACCTACCTTGTTTGGTCCGGACTTTCGGACTTTTCAGTTTGGTCCGAATCAAAATTGCAGGTGTGAAACCTCCCCGGACCACGGTCCGGACCAAACAGATTAAATTTGGTCCGACGAAAATAGGTAGTCTCGGTCCGGATCAAACTGAACAAAGGTTTGGTTCGTTTCTAGTGTGAAAGCATTTCTGTATGGTTCGGACTTTCAGACCTTTTACAGGAAGTTCCGGTGGTTCCCGCATAGCCGAAAAAACAGAAGATGGCAGGAAAAATGAGCCGTACGCACATGGGGAGAGGAGGAGACGAGGTTTTTAATTGAAGTATGGTATGATGACATAATTAGAAGTCAACTGGAAAAAATTCACACAAAAAAAAGAGCTCGCATGATTGCTTCCAGTCTTCTCCTCCTTTCCTGCCGGCGACGATAAAATGTTCGCACGACGAGGACGTTCATTTGGCGAATTTGAACTAGCCTTGTGTATAGTTGGTGCTGCAGGTAGTTATGCCATAAAAATAACAATACAGTTGCAACGATATGCGTCTGTTCATTCATAATGTCAAAGTTACCCGCCGCATTGACAACACGCTGACGTCAGACGCACGTCCATTTTCAAACCAATCAATGTCGAGATGCAGCCCACATAGATGATGACGACAGGACGCAAGTATGTCACGTAAAGTTCTTTAGTGCGCTCGCATAATTGCAGTGTGAAACCAAACCAAAACTTTCTGAAAGTATAAAATGTATCAAAATGTGAACTTTGGTTCGGACCTTGGTGCGGACTTTCAGGTGTGAAAACGCCCTTAGTGTCTTCTGGGAGTTGTGTCTCGTTTGAATTTTAACGATTTTGATTCTACTTATTGATCCCAATTCTAATTCATTCCTAATTTCGATTCCAATAAGGTAAAAAAAAAAAACTTGGATATCATTCACATTTAGCCTTACTGCAAAACATTTAATTGTAGCTGAATATCATGAACAAAAATAAACAGACTTAAGAACACTGACTCAAGGAACTTTTGTCTGTGGTTTAAAAATACCATAGAAAAACTAGCCTAACTAATACAAATTTCAAGCATTATTAAAGACAAGTAAACACTCAGTAATAAAAAAAATTAGCAATCTCAACAAATAGATACAACTGCACAAAGATATGATTGAAATAAAGATTTTCAGGTATTCATGTACAGAAAATGTAATCAAGTGTGAAATGTAAAATCTATGAATAAAATATACATTACAAATATAGGTCTAACGTTAGTTACAAATGTTATTCAGTCAAGAACGATTGAATTTTCTTTGTCTTTTATTGTTTGATTAGTGTTCTAGAGACAGCAGCTGCTGTCACTTTAACCCTCTGAGGTCTAAGGGATTTTTGGGGTCCTTGAGGTGTTCTGACATGCTCTGACATTTGTGCTTTTTTCAGTTATTTATAAACATATTAATGGCAAAGGTGTAAATTCACTCTATATAGCACAAACAGGGCTACCGTAATATGTGAGCAACATGTATGTACATGTTTGTATTTTTGAGAGAATAATGTTTATGCGTGGTTATGGAAAAAACTAAAACTTAAAGTGTCTGAAATAAGGCCACAAAACACATACTAAATATGTGTCCACAAGACTTTTGACTAATGAGTGTTGTTGCCTAGAATTTTTGCTTCAAAATGATCTGAAAATCATCCTGCCTAATCATTTACACAAAACAATACATTGATTTAAATTTTATAAGACACCTTTTGTTTGGAAAGGCAATATGCGTAGAGGCGTGTTCACACCTGAGAGGACAAAGGCCGGATAATGTGCCGCATAATGAGCTGCATATTAATAAGCCCTTTCACACAGGCTTGTCACAGGATCCCAAAGAATGCAAGGACAAAAGAAATTGTCTATATATATACATATTCTACAATTAGAAATTGTAACCAATTACAAATAGGTTACAATTACAATTTTAACAATATTTCAAGTGTATTTCTTTGTAAAAAGTATACATTTTATCATACGTATTAAAAAAGGTAAGGATTCATTAGTTTGAATATTGGAACAAACACTATAATAACATCTTAGTTGATAATTCTATATACCTACTTTATTTTTGACAAAACAACATACTATAGTATATTTAACTATGAGCAGAAATTGGTGAACAAAAGCTTACCTATTTAATGTGACAGTAGTCTTTTTTTACAGTCAAAACTTTATAATCCATCCAAAACTAATCACAAAATCTTTTCTAAACATTCATATTTAGTCTGTAACATATTGTGTATGATATATTAGCATATACATGTGAATTTGCAGTTTGTTGCTTATACAGACATTTTATTTCAACATAGTTCAGTCTATTTTTACTCATCTTAGTAGGCTATTGCAATATAGTTTGGATGTGTTCATGTAAACATAACGTTTACTAATGTAGGTGCGAGAGTGAATGAACGGCACAGACAAGGCTGTATAACTGTAGTAAACAAAGCGCGTACGCGCCTGTGCCGTTCATTCATCATTTAGCCTACACACAGATACGCAATTCATATTTAAAGTCTTTTTGTGGTTTACAGTCAGACACTATTCAATATCGCGATTAGAACAAAGCACTTAAGAATAAATGACTTAGGCTACTACATCAGCTGGATCCGTTGCTCCTCGAAATGAAACTACCAGCACTTTTTATACATTTTCCAGGGTTATTAGATAGTATTATTCCTCACAGTGAAAGGATACGCTGTGTACACAGCTGTAGTAAGATACTTACTAAACACGATGTGTTTTATAATCCAGCTGGTGGGCGTTGGCATGTTTGGCGTTGGCCCGCGCGATAGCCGACTCCAGGGGGAGTCTCCAGAGTTGCCCAATATAGTTACATGCCTGCAGCACTGAAAACAGCGTGTGAGTCGTCTTGCGCTTGAATGGTATAAAATTACATTAAAATCACTTTTTCTGTAGGCCTACTCACGTTTCAAATGTGTGTGCAGCAGTTAAACAGCACGCGAGTCGTCCCACGCTTGAATGGTTTAAAATCACCTATTCTGTGAGCGAGCTTTGGATGTGTGAGCACTGCGCAGCACAAAAAAACAGCGCTTAAAGTCATATTGAAACGCTCCCAAAGGAATCGAAATTTTAATTTTATAACAAGTATCCGATTCCTATTTTTGATTCCCAACCCTATTTGCTATTCATAGCAAGCTGCACATTATACAGATATAATGTAACTCCATTACATTTGAGTACACTGCACAATCACAAAACAGGGTTCCAGGATTTACAAAACCTAATATATGTTAGCCATTTAGATAGTTATCTTTGTGACAATGTCGAACATTGTTCTCAACCAGGGGACTTCACCAAACTTATCCAAAGCACCAAAATAGGGTCATAACTGTGAGTCAGAAATATTTTTAAAAATCCTTATCCTTAATCCTTATTCAGTACATCATGAACAATTGGAAACATCATGGAAACAGTTGAATATTTTTGTGGGCTTGGGAGTCAAAACAGTTTAGAACCACACAGAATCACAAAAAAACAAATATTCAGGTTTGTAAAGCAAAAAAATGGATGATGGTGATCAATATGTAAAATTTTCAGCAGAAAACCATCCTTATAGTTGAGCCCTTTTCAGGGCTATATTTTGCACTTTTTTTTATGCAGGGCTTCATAAATCTATACCAAAGTCCCTTTAAGACAAGTCATTTCACTTGGTGGCTATCTTTGAAACGCCTCTCGGGCATGCAAGTGCAGCTCCTATCTCTTTGAATAGGGAAACATCAAATTCTCCAAAACAGTTTGTCAAGCTTACGATTAAATTTCATATTTGAAATAGCCAATGAAATCTGACAAAATCTGTCTGTCTGTCTGTCTGTCTGGGTCTCTGTATTATATCCATTAGTGAAATGAAGCTTCCATGAGGTTGCATTATGCATATCCAGAAAACATCTAAGTTTTCCATTGCTCTCTTTCATACGTCACATTGAACACACGTAGGCAGAGCAGAAAGATAAGCTCTGGTGCGTTTATAGACCAGTCCTTCACTCTATTTACAAAGACACTTTGGCTTTTATTCAACAAGGAAGTGATTTATTTTAAACAAATGAGGAAATTGAATGGTGCATCTGCATACCAGCTTAAAAGCCTCTGGCTGGTACAGCAACCATAAACCATCACATTTATTAAAACACTGCCTCGTAGACCAAAAGGGCTGAGAGCTTATAAGTGAGAATCCTGGCATTCAGTTTTCCTTTTATGCGGGTGAGCCTATAAGCTCATATCTCCTCTCTCTCACGCATTTCCTTAACAGGTTTGTTATGAGTTTAGAGAAGAAACAATGCTGTGGAAATTCTTAATATGAATACAACCTAATTAATCTAACTTCTTCACAACAAACAATTTGAACAACCTCCAGTTGTCAATATAATATAATAATACAGCACCAATACAATACTACAGTATCTTCTGGGTAGTTCCCGTCCCGAATATAATACTACGGTATATCGGGGTAATTCTCATCCCGAATACATACAATACAATACTTCAAGGAAATACCCCTCCCGAAGTACGGTGACGGTGTGAATGATTGAAAGAAGTGATTGATTCAATGACTCGCTCTTAAATAGGCTACGTACCTTGTTTCATTACAGGATAAATCAGTGTTGAACAACTCTTGAGTGAAGGATTCAGTGACAAATATTTTTTTTTTATTCACTTGTCGCCACCCGATGTGATATAAAAATCGTTATCTGAAGTGCAAATTTACTTTCAAAAGGTGATTTACTGTATTTTGATCACTTCCATAGACATCAGTGTTTATATCCGAACTATTAACTTTTATCACAGTTCTTCTGTGATGATATGAATATTTGTAACACAGAAATAACAATACCCAGACATCCCAGCTCTCCTGGAAGGTCCGGGAGTCTCCTGCATAATTTGATAGCGGCTCCCTGAAGCCCGCAAATTACATAAAATATCCCAGAAATTAAGAGTGCCTGATATTAAGATGCCATCTCCCAGAAAGTCATTTTTTACAGGGTGGAATCATGAAATGTCTGCTGTGTGGTTGACTGTTTTAAAAAGAAGTTTTGCACAAACACTCAATAATTAAAAAAAGAACAAATAAACAAATTAGTAATCACATAAATAAACACAACTGAACAAAGATACGATTGAAAAATGATTTTGGGGTTCAGAAACTAATCAAGTGTAAAATAACACTGCACTCTATAAATAAAATATACATTACAAATATAGTTCCAAAAGTTATTCAGTCAGCGACAGCCGTTTGTTGTGTGATTTGTTAGAGATGGCAGCAGGAATCGTATCCTGCTGTCACTTTAGGAGCTGCACAGATCAAATGTACTGTTATGTGCTTTCTTTGTCAACTGTTTACATTAATTTTTACATGTTTTTGTGTGTATTTGTCCGTTCAAGTGCAAAAAGACGTGGAAGAGAACTCTGTTTAGTATCGCATAGTATTACCAGACATGACTCTCAAGTTGCTCTTTGCAGGAATAAAAGTTGGAGCTCACTGGTTACTACAAACCTAGAGAGATTCCCTGAATAGAAAGATATGTACATTTCTTACAGTTGACAAAAAATCAATGTTACTCAAGTCTTCTTCACTGTGATTGGTTTGTAATTATCTAAGCTAAATATATGATTGTTAGTTCTACTGTGTTAAGCACTTTTTTGGGTAAGTCTATATGGTCTTTGACCTGAGCATCCTTAGTCTGCATTTTCTGCACATTCCATGTTGAAATCCCCTTTTGACCACTTCTGAGGCCATTACATAAACCATTTCGATCACACTAGGTTGTACACCCGGTTGATATCAGTGTTACGGAGAGAAAAGTCATGTAAGGTATTGTGTTGTCTATGGGCTTCTCACTGGCATGATTACTTTATCTGAACATGCTGTGCTGCTGAAGATTTAGCTCGCTGTCCCGTGGGTCTGCGCTGATTTAGAGAAGTGGAGCATAAAGGAGGACACTGTATACCTGCAGCTCATGTTTAGCTTTAAAAAAGCTTTCAGACACTTCTCTTCCTCATAGTGTACTACTACTATTTTCCTTATTGAATTGCACTAAAGTGATGTTATATGATATTCTGCTTTGTTGGCTCCTTCAAGCACATTATTTTGAGGTGATTATTTCCACAGGCTGTGAATTGCATTGATCACTTGAGTAATGACGCTCTCTGTGTGTGTTAATGCCTTTACTTTGTCTTATGGGGAGGTTTTTTCGCATTTGGTATCATGTGTTGGTCTTCCTTATCTAGGGCCTGTGAACCTCAACCTGACCTGCTATCATCAGACTCTTCTCTTTAGACACTAAAAAAAAACACCATGTCAAGTAAGCTAATGCATGAATACACAAAATTTAAATTGTGAGCATGGTTATATTTGTGTATTGTCAAACACAGTAAATCTCCTCATAAAGTTTTCTGTTTAGTAGGTAGTTACACTCCAGCCCCAGGGGGGCCTTTTGCGGCCCTCACGCCCAGCATGTGGCCCCAGGACATCCTGGCAAAGTACTGTCAGGTAGTTTACTTGCATTTCTTTATTTTTATTTTTATAGGGCATGTTTTATAATTTTGCATTGATGCTTAAGTGCCAGATAAATGCTGTTTTGTTATTGTAACATCTTCATTGTCATGGGAGATGATTCATTTCTCACAGACATTGTTCTGATTATTGCAGAAAGACCCCAGTATGGAAGCAGAACTGCATTATGATGAATTTGGGTTCCGGATTGATAGTGAAGGTTGGTGTGAGAACATCAGCACTAATAAAAAGTTAAATAGGGCTCAACTTCAACTCTTGTCTAGGACAACCACAGAAAAACAGCTAAATCTGTCTTTGTATTGTATTACGTTTGCATAATCCATTATTCTGGACCGCCTCAGAGGTTTTTAATACTACTGTGTATATATATCACCATTCAAAAGGTTGGGGTCAGTAAGTGTTTTTTCTTTATTTTTTTAAATAAATTATTACTTTTACTTAAAAATCAAGTTACATTTATAATGTTACAAAAGATTTATATTTCAAATAAACACTATTCTTTTTAATTTTCTTTTCATCAAAGATTCCTATAAAATATTTATCATAATCTTCTCAAAAATATTAAGCAGCACAACTGTTTTCAACCTTGATCATAATAAGAAATGTTTCTTGAGCAGCAAATCATCATATTAGAATGATTACTGAAGGATCATGTGACACTGAAGACTGGAATATTTATGCTGGAAATTCAGCTTTGACATCACAGGGATAATTGACATTTTAAAATATTCAAATAGAAAACGGTTCTTTTAAATTGTAGTAATATTTGACAATATTAGTTTTTTACTGTATTTTTATCTTATAAATGCTTTGGTGAGCATAAGAGACGTCTCATGACTCAGCCTCAAACATTTGAATGGTCAAGCATATAATATGTATTAAATAACATTATAATTATTGCCAATAATTTAATGTTAAAGCTTTGTTGTAAAGTGTTTTTGGGATAGGTGACTTGGAAAAGTAATTGATTAGGTTTAAAAAGATGAGTAAAAAGGAAAAGCTTAATATCAAGCCCTCTTAAAGATCATGTCTCATCTGGTACTGTCTTTTCTCTTCTTTGACGAGTTTGAAAGTGGTTTTTTGTGTGTTTCAGATGGTGTTGAGACACGAAAATGGCTGCGTGGTGAGGGAGCTCCTCAGAGAGAAGACCCTCAGCAAAGACTTCGCTGGCAAGCCCATCTGGAGTTCACCCACAATAACACCGTAGGAGACCTGACATGGGACAAGATCTCCCCCACACTGGCCCGCTCCGACCGCCTTCGGTCCCTTGTGCTGGGGGGCATACCACACAGCATGAGACCACAGGTCAACACTGAGAGCCTTTGTTCATCGACCTCTGAATGTGTTTCTGTGTGTGTTTGAACCTAACAAAATATTTAAAGCTGTCTTTGTATTGTTACACAACATCAGGCGGCTTATCTCCTGATGTAATGTTCCCATGGCAACCATGTTCATGCTTGAGGGATTCTCACTGAATCTCACGTAATCCCACTGAAATAGGACATGATGACTTGAGTAATATCTTGTTTATGCTGTATTGCTATTTTTAGAGATACCCATGAGAACAGCGGTGCGTCTCGAATCTATGATCTCTGCTGGATCTTTGTGTGATTATCGGTCTCGTACTCCATTGTCTCTTTTATGCATTTCTTTAGTTGTGGATGCGTTTATCAGGGGCCCTGCAGAAAAAGCGAACATCAGAAATTTCCTACAGGGAAATCGTCAAAAACAGCTCTAATGATGACACTACAGCAGCCAAACAGGTACATGTCATCTCTGCCATAGAACTGAGATTTATTTGAAGTTGAGATGTCTATTTCAAATAAAGGGTTGTTCTTTTGAGCTTTCTATTTATCAAAGAATCCCCAAAAAAATGTATCACGGTTTCAACAATAATATTAAGCAGCACAGCTGTTTTCTAAGTTGATCATAATAAGAAATGTTTCTTGAGCACCAAATCATCATATTAGAATGATTACTGAAGGATCATGTGACACTGAAGATTGGAATAAAGATGCTGAAAATTCAGCTTTGTCATCACAGGAATAAAGTAAAAAAAAAAACTAAATAGTATATTACAATAGAAGCATTTATTTTAAATTGTGTTTTTACTGATTTTTGATAAAATAAATGCAGAAATTGATGAGCATGAGAGACTTTAGAAACAAAAAATCATACACACCCCAAACTTTCGAATGGTAGTGTATGTCATTTACATTTCAAGTCAAGTCACATTTATTTTTTATAGCGCTTTATATGATACAGATGGTTTCAAAGGAGCTTTACAGTGATAACAGGAAAATGATTCAATTATGCAAACGGAGTTAATTTTCGGCTGTACTGCAGCTCTAAAAGAAAACAGTGTAAACATTAATTGATTTTGCTGATGCAATCAAACGACTAAAACAGGAGCCTGTAACATTAGCACTTAGAAGTTATGTAAAAAACTTATTGGAAAAACATGTTCTATGTTTTCTTCCAGCTTGATGAGTAATGAAACATGCCTAATAAAGAAGATGTTAGCAAGCTTACATTGTTCTATTATTTAAATTCACTATGGCTAGAAATAATATCTGAATATCTCAAAATAAAAGTCTTGAAATATGTTCCATCTTAATTTATTGCCATCTTCCAATATATCCTGTATTACGGTTCTCTCTCTGTCTCTGCTGCAGATAGAAAAGGATCTTTTGCGGACCATGCCCACTAATGCATGCTTCAACACTTTGTTGAGTGTGGGGGTGCCCAAGCTCAGGCGGGTCCTGAG
This sequence comes from Siphateles boraxobius, assembly GCF_051911475.1. Lineage (NCBI taxonomy): Eukaryota > Metazoa > Chordata > Actinopteri > Cypriniformes > Leuciscidae > Siphateles > Siphateles boraxobius. The sequence continues at coordinate 20,319,742 of NW_027509193.1, read as the reverse complement.
AGGGCTTGCGTGGTTGTATCCCGACATCGGCTACTGTCAGGGCACAGGCATGGTGAGGACTCATTGTCTCTCTGCTGTCTAACGTTTGGGTCATCGGGCTTCAGACTCTGTGGCATTTTTCTTTTGTCTTTGATGCAGGTAGTGTCCTGCCTTTTGTTGTTTCTGGAGGAGGAAGATGCTCTGTGGATGATGTGTGCTCTGATAGAAGACATTCTGCCTCCCTCATACTTCTCTTCCACTCTGTTGGGTGTTCAAACTGACCAGCGTGTGCTCAGACAGCTCATAGTGCAGTATCTGCCTCGCCTGGATCAGCTGCTACTGGAGCATGACATCGGTGAGAGAGACACAACCTTTGTTTTACAGGGCCCTTTAAACGTCTTTAATTCAGTTTTATCAAATTTATGGTTCTAACCCCCTGGTTTCACAGACAAGGCTTAAGCCTAGTCCTAGACTAAAATGCATGTTTTTAACTGAAAGCAACTTGCACTGAAATATATCAGTGTTTTTTATGTATGTTTTTTTCCTAGGGCATATTTATAAAAGCTATTTAAATGTCCTAATTGAACTAAGGCCTAGTCCTGGCTTAATCTAAGCCCTGTCTGTGAAACCAGGCCAACAAGTATTATATATCTTAATTGGTATTACAAAAGTGTTAATTATCATTTTAAAGGTGTAGTAAGTGATTTCTGAGAAATACAGTTGATATTTGAAATCGACACCCAAACAAACACACCCCTCCCTTCACACAATGCAACCACAAACAGTAGCAGCTGTGATTCAACAGCAACAGCAGCATATCTTGGTTTTGTGAAACATCAGAACAAAGCAACCTATGCGTTTAAATTTTCTCTTTGGTAATATCTCAGCCATCTTTCTTTTTACAGTCTTTCTACAAATCTCTCTTCTCTCTCCTCCCCTGTCATGAGTGTTGCTGCTGGTGTTCAGGTGTTCAGTGGATCGGTCCGATCCACTTTGTTTTTTCAACTATTTACACAGTCTGGGCTATGTACAAACACATTTTTTTCAGCACACACCCAGAAAAGACAATCTAGCAAATATAAAATATTTTTTCATTTTTCAACAGCGTTTCTCAGAAATCATTTACTGCACATTTAAGAGATCTTAAATTTGAGAACAGAAAAAGCAGGAATTGCGATACAGCCATTGATTGATTATTAAACTTCATAAGGCGATTATTTAAATGTAGTTAATGCGAGAGCTGCACGTTCAAAGTCAAAACGCTGCATGCTCTACAGGAATCTGTTTCAGCGGTTCGCAATCAATGAATCCTGTGCATTTATTCCAAGTGACTGCCTATGATTTACGGTTGATGAAATATGGCAATGTTTACTTTGTTTTTATCTTGTAGATGTTTGTAGAAGTGCATATTTATCAGCCTCCTTGTCACTTTTTGAATGAGCAGCAGAGACATTTTAAAATAAGAGTCCCAGTGCATTTTGGGCTTGTCTATAATTAAAAGTATTTAACGCATAAAGTATTATGCATAAAAGATTTTTTTTCTGGATATTAGTTCTAGTCCAATTACAGATAAGCTGTATTTAGCATTTACACTCACCTAAAGGATTATTAGGAACACCTGTTCAATTTCTCATTAATGCAATTATCTAATCAACCAATCACATGGCAGTTGCTTCAATGCATTTAGGGGTGTGGTCCTGGTCAAGACAATGTCCTGAACTCCAAACTGAATGTCAGAATGGGAAAGAAAGGTGATTTAAGCAATTTTGAGCGTGGCATTGTTGTTGGTGCCAGACGGGCCGGTCTGAGTATTTCACAATCTGCTCAGTTACTGGGATTTTCACGCACAACCATTTCTAGGGTTTACAAAGAATGTTGTGAAAAGGGAAAAACATCCAGTAAGCGGCAGTCCTGTGGGCGAAAATGTCTTGTTGACGCTAGAGGTCAGAGGATAATGGGCCGACTGATTCAAGCTGTAAGACAAGTGTAAATGCGCTTCTGATTGGAATGTTATCCGATCAGCGTGTCCAGGTTCGGAGGTAGTCGAGGACTCTGTGTAATGTAAACGCAATCCAGCCAACGTGTCTGCATTCACTGGTGGACGTCACACAAAACCCTGCCCACTGTCATTATTCCCCCTCCTCTCTCCAGGAATTGCTGCACGTAGCTGTGTGGTTTTGCGATAGTCGAGTGCAAAGTACATCGCAAATATACTCAAATGTTTGCTATCGCACCCTAAAGAAAGCCGCAGCCTAAGCACATTATTTAACACATTCAGTTTATACATTTTTATGAGCATCGGCACAATAATCTTTTTATTACCTTTCTTTACACATATTATCATATCAACAAAATCCAATTTCATCCTATAATTTGTATGTATTGATATATTAGTACATACGACTAGTTTTATTTAATATACACTGACGTATTAAAAATTGTTTAAGTATTTTAAACTTGCAGTTACCCTGTTTTGCAATTGAATGTACAACTGCTTGTTTAATTAAGTAAAATAATCTGAGATGCATAATAAAATTGTATGGATTTTTTCTGCAGGGACATATGGTATTAATTGTATTTGTCTTAAAAAGCCTTAATTTTGTTTTTAAAAAAACTGCAGATACCCTGATTTACTTTGCAAAATTGATTTTAAAAAAAAAACAGCAACATTTATTAAATACGTTTTGCAAGAGCTCCAAAGATGTATTTCTCCTTAACATTACACTGAATAAAAATAAACGTCTATTGTTTGTTTTCCCTCTCAGAACTGTCTTTAATCACTCTACACTGGTTCCTCACTGCATTTGCCAGTGTGGTGGACATACGCATCCTGCTGCGAATCTGGGACCTGCTCTTCTACGAGAGCTCAGTGGTGCTCTTCCAGGTTACACTGGGCATGCTGAAGATCAAGGTAGCACATGTTTTTGGTTGTTTTGCTTTATTGTATGGAAAACAAACTAAAAAACATTATATTTACTAAGACTTCATATGTTAAACAGGGCAATCATGAGTGTTTGATTTGGCACTCAGTCAATAATAATCGTTTCTTCCTGTGTTTTAAAGGAGGAAGAGCTGGTATCGTCTGAGAACTCGGCATCTATCTTCAACACGCTGTCAGATCTGCCCAGTCAACTAGAGGACGGGGCCGCAGTGCTGGGAGAGGCTGTGCGTCTGGCAGGATCTCTGTCTCAGGATAACCTAGATACACAAAGACACAAGCATTTGGCCTACATCCTGGCAGAGCAGGCCCAGCATAACTCCAACAACTCCCATGCTCTCCACACCAACCTCAACAAGGTGAGATCATGAAAAGCATCTTTAACCATCATCTGTGATGCACACATTTTAACACCCTCCATTAACAATATACAAAATGTGATCAAAGGCTCGCTCATAATTGTCGTCATTGTGCAGGTGGTCCGCAGACAAAGCCTGCACAGGAAATCCACCCTGAGCTCGCTGCTTTGGGGCGAGGACGAGGTGGAGGCGCTAAAGGCCAAAAACATTAAACAGACAGAGCTGGTGGCAGCGCTGAGAGAAGCCATCAGTCGCACAGCAGAACACTTTCACTGCCTGGACCCCCGCAACTGCAGCACTGTAAGAGCCACTCAATCAAATGCATCACATTTATAAATCTGCCAGGAAGAATTCAATTAGAAACAGAAGATTTGCACTGAAACAGCCACACTGTGACTCATGTATCATTGCACTGAGCTGACCGGATGACTCACTGAGTTTTTTTGTTGAATTGCATAAATTAGGCCTATGCAACAAGAAATTAGCAGCACACTTGCATTCCCTGTAAACAGACCACTGTGAGTCATGGAGAGTCTCGAGTTATTAATCAATTATAATTATTTAGTCAGATATCAAGCCAGATATTTCATTTGATATTACGGAATTCCTCTCTTTCTGTCCATCTTACTTGTAGCCATTAATAATTTATTATTATGATTATATCATTGTTTATTAATAATTATACTAATGGTAACAATTGTAATAATGATATTTACAGTATTGTAATTTTGTACATTCCTTGTGTTCATTCCTCCCTCTTTCTCTCTAGGATTTGACTCCAGACTATTCTATGGAGAGTCATCAAAGGGATCACGAGAACTTCCTGGTCGTGTCTCGGAATCGTCGGAGACGAGCCAAAGCCTTACTGGACTTTGAACGGCACGACGATGATGAACTGGGTTTTCGGAAGAATGACATCATCACAGTGAGAAACTACTGTTTCTGTCATCTAAAAATTTTAACTGATGCTTTGCCTTTCATCCTTAACTGTGTATTTCTGTGTTTATTCTTAGATCATCTCACAGAAAGACGAGCACTGCTGGGTGGGAGAGCTGAACGGTCTGAGAGGTGAGCTGAGATGACCTTACAATAAGCTTATGCCCCTTTCTACCAATGTTCTACAAGTCTCAGATGTCCCCAGTATGTGTCCCCATTTTTATAGTGGAAGGAATAACATGCTGTTTTCATGCCTGTTTTCATATCTTTAAATGAAAATGAGCTGCTGCTCCCCTCCCTACTTCCCAGAAGAGGGCGGAGCCTGTATATCTCGTGCCTCGGATACTCTGCCAAAAACGAGAACATTTGTTTGGTTTTGATTATCATCTCTATCGCGGTCACGCTTACGTGACATTGCAGTTCTTCATCATCATGAAAGTGTATTATCTGCATGCGTTTTAAAGCCATACCAGTCTAAACTTCTGATATATGGTTTTCTGAGCTCGTAAAAAGTACACTACTCATAGAAAGCTGGCTGTCGGGCGGCACGTCCCATGAGTAACTAAGTTCTCTTTCATGTGATATTGCGCTTAAACTCTGTGTTTTTGACATAACCTTTTACGTAATTTGACAAAGTTCACATAAACACTGTCGTTTATGTCTGTTATCGTGAACAGCAAGAAAAGAAATCACGTGTGTATATTAGATCTGTGTATTAAAGTGAAAGCAGTGTAATATACAGTACCTACTGCTATATATGCTGTTAATATGAATCGAAAAACAAAAGGAAATTTAAGAATACATATCTATCTTGAATGCTGTTGTGAAATGCTCTGGCGAGGAAATAAACATGGCAGACTCGAAACGCTGCGCGCTGAGACTCCATGTTGCTTAAAGAGCATCATTCTGCGCTCGGGATGTGCATAAAGCACTTTGTGCCGCACTGTATTGGAGCCTTTCATATTTGCGCAATGAAAGATTATTAATAGCCTTTTTTGTTCTGTCCTATCTATCATATGTTGCTCCCTCATTATACTGCTCCACTATACATTTAAAAGATGTCTTAATTTATATATATATATATATATATATATATATATATATGTATATATATATGTTAGTTGTTTACCAATGTGTAACGTTTTACCAGATTTAGTGCTATACTTATTGTCTCTTATTTGTTTCCCACTAAATAATGTTTTTTTTTTTCACTAAATGTTCGGATTTTATACAATTATTGTGCACTTTTACTGCTGTATTATCCACTAATATAGTTTATAATAGCATTTTTGTCATAGATTATGATCATATATTTTTTTGATTTGTTGTTTTTCTTTATAATGAAGTTGTAAAAAAATGGTATCGCTGCATCCCTACTTTAAATCTGATTTTCTGATATGATCCCAACTACACTTAGAAGTCAATTAGTATTTCCCATAACCATTTTGTCTTTTTAGGCTGGTTTCCTGCAAAATTTGTGGAAGTCTTGGATGAACGAAGTAAAGAGGTGATTATTAATAATGAATGTCTTTGCTTCAGATAATGGGTTGTTAAGAGGTTTATTTTCTCATGCACATCTGTGGTGTTGTTCAGTACTCTCTGGCTGGAGATGACACCGTAACTGAGGCAGTCAATGACTTGGTCAGAGGCTCGTTGTGTCCTGCTCTCAAGGCCATCTTTCAGCACGGCCTGAAGAAGCCCTCCATACTTGGGGGACCCTGTCACCCATGGCTCTTCATTGAGGAGGTACATGAAATGTTGTCTTAAGCCGCGGTCACACTAGTCTTTGAGCATGCAAAATTTCCTTGGACACTGCAACCGTCTTGATATAACGTTACGCTCTGCAGTCTTTTTTTATAAACATGAATTCAACATATAACAAATAGTAATACATGTAAAAGATGTAAAAAATATACAATCTCATTGACTTAACTACAGAAATATCTCACGCCGTGACACATCTATTTTCTGCTGGTCACATGTCTTCACGTGATGAATTCGCAGGTCAGAGTTCACCAAACACCAAATGTTGGTGACAGGCATTCACCAACATGAGCATGTGTCTGTGGTCTGATGCATTCGCATGCATATGAATGGAAGTCAATGCAACGAAAAGTGTAGTGTGACCGCCCTGTTACTCTCCTTTTTTATAGTGCTTTTATAACAGGTTGTGCTACCTATATAAATATACAGTATATATGCCAGTAGTGAGTGAAAGAGTTTTGGTTGTGTGTGTGTGTGTGTGTGTGTGTGTGTGTGTGTGTGTGTGTGTGTGTTGATCACAGGCAGCCAGCAGAGAAGTGGAGAGAGATTTCAACTCTGTCTACTCCAGACTGGTGCTGTGCAAGACCTACAGGTGAGACATGTAATAACATATCTAACCTTCTTTAAATTCTCATAAAAGTACTTTGTTGATGTGATGGCCGGTCGGATTCTTGTCTCTTTAGGTTAGATGAAGATGGGAAGGTGCTCACTCCTGAAGAGCTACTGTACAGGGTGAGTTTTACAATAGAAATCTTGTCAGTGATCAGCAGTTGAGTACTGTTTATTTGCTTGTGTATTAAGCGCTCTCTGCCTGTCATCTTAGGCAGTGCAGTCTGTCAACATGAGCCACGACACTGCACATGTTCAGATGGACGTCAAGTTCCGCTCGCTCATCTGTGTGGGCTTAAAGTAAGTCCCCCTGCTGTTTTAGTATCTCTTTACTTTTCCCATAATGCAAGCGTGCAGCATATACTCTCTTCATCGGTGTGTGTTGTGTCAGTGAGCAGGTGCTGCACCTGTGGCTGGAGGTGTTATGTTCCAGTATGAGTGCCGTGGAGAAATGGTACCATCCCTGGTCTTTCCTGCGTAGTCCTGGCTGGGTTCAGATAAAGTGTGAACTCAGGTAAGACTGAGCCTCTGTTGATGGGCTGAAATTGAGGTTACAAACCATTCAAACAAAGGAAACTGAAACATACAATTTAAATTAGAAATTTAAAAATGTGTTAATGTAGTTTTTATTTAATTCTCAAGACAAGTAATAGAAATAACATTTTAAAATGTGTTAATGTATTATCTTGTTACTCTACATTTTTATTTTGGCTCTAAATAATTATTGTTTTAATTAAACATTACATTTTATCATAAGCCATAGTAATTAATTTGTTTAATTTTTTAGGAAATCTTTCACAGATTGGTCTGAAAGATTCATTGCTGAATGATCTGTAATCATAACTGGAAGGGTCATTAAAATTCATTGGTCAAGAAGTGTTTAAGCTTGTCTGTGTATTAGAAATGACTGCCATAACTGTTATTTTGAGTATATTACTGACATGAGTTTGTATGTGCTGCTTTCAGAGTTCTCTCAAAGTTTGCCTTCAGTCTCTCCCAAGACTGTGAGCTGCCTACCAAAAAAGAGGTGCGAGATCAACACTTCTTTCACTCACATTCACTCAACGTCTCACATGTCCTCCCGTACGCACAAGGACACTAGGGGTGTGAATCGTCACTGGTCTCATGATTCAGTCCGATTCTGATTATAATATCAACGGTTCAAATTGATTCGCTATCATGATGCATTGCAATGAATTACAGCACATAGCTACATTTTCGTCAATGAATACAAGCAGTAAGATATATGAACTCCCTTTTTAAAAGTACGCTTCCTGTAGTCAAACAAAATTTAAAGGTTCACCCAAAAATTTTAATTCTTTCATAATTTACTCACCTTCATGTTGTTCCAAAAACCTGTATGAGTTCCTTCTGTTGAACACAAAGGAAGATATTTTGTAGAATGTCGGTAACCAAACAGTTGTGGGGCCATAGTATGGGAAAAAAAATACTATGGAAGTCAATGGTGTCCCACAACTGCTTGGTTACAAACATTCCTCAAAATATCGTCTTTTGTGTTCCACATAACATAGAAATTCATACAGATTTGAAACAACTTGAGGGTGAGGGTGTGTTTCACCTCCCTCCCGCTCCGCCATTTTACTCTTTTTGCATTTTGCAAGTGCATATGCGCCGAATGACGTCAGAGAAATGTCAGAAGGCTATAACGGTTATAATCGATTATGGTCTATTACTGAATCGTCCACGTCAGCATCGCGATACATCTTAGTAACGATTAATTTCAACACCCCTAAAAGACACCCAGGGTAACGTGATTGTCTGCCATTCCAGAAGACTCCCGTTCTCAAATCAGAAGTGGTGGATGTCTTGGTCCAACATCACCTCTTTAGTTGGGACATCTAGGTAATGCTGGCAACTAGTTACTAGCCTGCTGCTTGATAACTAGGTGCCAGAGCAAGAAGTGGTGGTAATACCGTAGCTTAGTCGCTGTAGCGCTTGGTGTGTCCTGCTCTCTTGTTCAATGCTGTTTACATAGAGGCTCCAGATAATGTGAACTAAACCTCTGAAAACCAGTTTAGCCGCTTTTGTGTTGAATGCTAATTAAACTCTAAAGCAAATATTACTCTCCACTACATTTCATTTCAGACTGACCCCTGTATCCCAGTGTGCTTGTAAAGATAAAGCCTGCCCTGCTCACACCAAGTCATATGCAGCTAAACGGCAAACATTTAGCACCAGAACTATTCACAATTAATCTAATGCTGGTTTATTTGATCAGTTTTGCCAGTGCTCCATCTAAATGAAAGGGAAATTAAAGCTTTTTTCTTTAGTCTCTCACCAAGGCTGCATTTATTTGATCAAAAAATAGTAAAATTATGGAACTATTACAGTTAAAATAACTATTTTCTATTTAAGTCTTTTTTTTAAATGTAATTTATTCCTGTGATGACAAAGCTAAATTTTCAGCATCATTACTCCAGTCTTCAGTGTCACATGATCCTTCATAAATCATTATAATATGATGATTTGATGCTCAAGAAACATGTCTGATTATAATCAGTGGAAAATGTGATTAAAAGTTTTTGTGACAAATTTTTGTGACAAATTTGTGAATAAAAAGTTCAAAAGAACAGTATTTATTTGAAATATAAACCTTTTCTTACATTATAAATGTCTTTACTGTCACATTTGATCAATTTAATGTGCTTGCTGAAAAAATGTAATTTCTTTTTAAAAAATTGTACTGATCCCAAAATTTTGAATGGTACTAATGTTTAATATATCATATTATAACATGATTAATGCAAACTCATTGGATGAATATATTTATTTATGTTTGCATCTGAACAACTGAAAAATCCATTTGAAATATTTAAAACTTCATGCAGACATTCAACTTTGTGTGAACAGGCTTTAAGGGAGGATTGTCTTGGTGTTCTGACAGAATTCATTGTCGGAATTGGCTGGTGTTGCAAAGGCATTGTTATTATTAAACATGCATGCTCGTGAAAATCCTCTCTTCAGTCTAGATTTAGGTTTGATGCTAATGGTTGTCTGTCTTCGCTGTTGTCAGTAAGTAGCAGTGAGAGGCATTTCCTGGAGTTCAGAATTCACTTAAAAGCTTGTTAGCTAAAGGACAGAGCGGAAATTCTCTACAAGCTGAGTTGTTGTTAGTGCACCGTGGTTCTTATGTCACCAGTGACCTTCTTGACTCAAGCTCTCAAGCACTGATAGAGTGCCATCTTTAATTACAGCAAGATAGTCGGGAAAATCAGCGGGAGTGCTGAGCGAAGCCATTTGTTTTTAATTAATTCAGCCATTTAAGACAATGGAGAGCTGTTTAATCAGTGCAGTGCAATTGTGAAGACACATTACCAAACGGTTCACTTTACCCCACTCTTTTTCCAGGAGAAGGAGCAGAGGCCTTTGAAGGAGGGAGTTCAGGACATGTTGGTGAAACATCACCTCTTCAGCTGGGACATCGATGGCTAAAACATCACACACATCCCGTGAGCTGCAAACATAGGCCAAATCACTCTCGATATGCAGAAAAACGGGTCACGTGATATTCATGTTCATTTCATGTACAGCTTTATGTCACATGGCTGAAATGGTGAGTGTTTGTGTGTCTTGGCACAATAGTTTCACTTTTTGTGACTCTTTTTAGAGTCTGTCTGTACAAAGGAGTCATCCTTTGCCAAGAGTTCACACAGAATCAAACTACAGAAAGGGCCAGTGGGGTCTGCCTGCAAGCACTTACACAATTATATTGGTTATGACTCATAAATGAATTTTGGCTCCTGAAGGATTGTTTTGAAGAGCTAAATCAGTGTCTGAATGATCACGTTTCACATTTGTGTATATTGGGAATGTACAAGCAGAAATTAAACCACATTTAGCCAAACACATTTTCATGATTACGCTTTGCAATGTCAAACGATCTTCAGAGGATTGTCAAATCAAGAAAGATTGTTTCCAAAAGAACTTTGGTTACCACCCCACATCTGTAAAATCAAATTACATCTACAGCAAACTAATGATGGCCGGTGATGGAGACTCGTTTACTGTGGTCAGATACGGTTCTCTCTCTCTCTCTCTCTCTCTCTCTCTCTCTCTCTCTCTCGCTCTCAGAGAAAGTGGTATTTAGCTTTTTTTGAGATATAGAATTGGTGAAGTCCAGTGCTGCATTAGTCTAGATCTGTATTGGTTTAGCATGACCAATTCGCAGGGCTGTAGATCATATCCACGATAACCGAAAAGGTGTACGTTAATAAAAATCTATATCTGTTAGAATTCTTGTCTTTTATTTGTGCAGCATCTACTTGCTTTAATGGTCTTCAATCATTTGCTTTGTCTTGAAAAGAAAAGATGCAGGGCAGAGACTTGGTTCAAGCCATTGGATGGAGGCAAATCTGAACATGAGCTTGCAGGTGATTGTGAAAAGGGACGATGTTTAAGCGGATTAAATGATAGAAGTTCCGCACACCGTTACTAGGTTAAGCTTTTAGAAATAAAAGTAATGCATTTAGAAAAGAGTAATGCTGACTTTAAAAAAAAGTTTAATTTAAAGTTCAGCTAAATGTTTCATTGTCTCGAGTTAAATTCAAATGTTTTGTTAAAATGCTACACATCAATAATGATAAATACATTAAAATGTTTCAAATAAAAAGGCTACACATCAATAAAAGTTTATATTTTTTACCAAAAAAATAAAATCAATAATGATACATGAGAGGGGTCCCTGGACTAGATAGATAAACTCTGAGACGAAGTAGCAAAAAATCACACCCTGCTTTTGGTCAACATCAGTTTATTTGTATATTGGTTGTGGAAAGTTTCACAACATGTAAACGCAGAGAATGGTCCAGGTGTCATATTGCCTCAAGGGTGTGAATACTAAAGCTCAGTAAACAGTATAGCAATCTGAAAGAATTTACAGCAAGTGTTCAGGAGGCCTGTCAACACACAGCAGAAAAAAAACACAGGTTAATTAATAAAAAATCATTTTTTTCTTATCCAAGAACTGGCACTGTTTTGTAAAGTTTCCCCATGAGGAACTATTACACAAATCTTTAAAACTTAAGATCTACAATCTGTTCTTCATCCCTTACTCTGCATACATTTCACTGGGTAGCCTAAAAAATATCTTATTTGACAATTTGAATATGCTCCTAGAACCTGAGCACAGTCTATTAGGCCTGATAACACTAGTTTGACCAAGGATGTGGGAAACTGAATAGACTAAAATATGAGGTAATAATTAACAATGAATGTTATTGGATTTTGAAGTCTGTTTAAATGCCAATTTGCATTTCACACTTAACTAGCTGCCAAAAAACTTTGCAAGTCACGGCCTTAAAGCCACCAGTGAATTCAGCTCAAAACACTTTCCAAAAGCATCTCTTATCATTATGGTCCACAATAACAATAATGCTAATTCAAATTAAATGCGGTTTTGTGACGAGGCTTGTTAATAGTCCCATTAAAACAGTTTGCTACATAATGAAGAGTCCATTTCCAATGGGATTATCTTAAAAATGGGATAGAAATGAGTCATTGAGAAAGTACATGATGTCATGTTCAGCAAGAAGAAACGGACTAAAGTTTATCCTTCTAAAGTTGACATTTACAGCCAAAACAGAACCACCATGCAGTATGCCTGTCCTATAGTCTCAATATCTACGGTATATACAGTCTACAAACACGCACGTCTTATAATAAGTTAAAATTCACAAAACAATGTGCATGTTGGTTCTGTGAACTCCTTAAGCTTTGTCATCAAAGTTGTATGGCCCATGTGGGAAGGTAAAAGGCATGAGTAAAACATGGAGGCTGTACTGGACACTTGGAAAGGGGCGAGTTTAACAGCCCCCGACTGCACCAGCGAGGGTCACTGTGGAGTTGTTTTGAGGTTTGCCTTTATGCCGCTGACCTCCTCGTCTTCTGCCTCCAGACTTTGGCTTCAAGAAAAAAAAGAGGAAGGAAGTTGTAAGATGATTGTTGACTTCTAAACTTTACACTTGATCCTGATATGGTAACGAACATTTTTGGTAACACTTTGTATCACTTGTTTTATACTTGGTATAATACCTAAAAGTATGAAGCATATAATAATACACAACTCCAAAAATGATTACACAATAAGTACATGTGGTTCATTAGTATTAATCAGTATTTGATTTGCAAACGCAACTGAAAACGTTTCCATTTTCTATGAAACTAAAAATAAAATAAAAAAAAAATTGTCAATATGAATTCTAGACATCATTTAAAGATGGAATTTAGAAATACATTTAAAATCATTCAGATAAAAAAAATTATGATTGGAATATTTAATTTCGTAATTTCTTTGTCAGCCAAACAGATCATACTAAAAAAAAAAAAAAAAAAAAAAATATATATATATATATATATATATATATAAAATAACATTCACCCAAAATACTAGCAAGTTGTTCCTAAATATACAGTAACAGGAACACTATGGACTCACAAACCAGCAAGTATTAAAAAACATCTTTTCAAAATGAAATCAGGTGGTCACAAGCCTCACTCATTTCCATGCCACAGTATAATTTGGGTAAAGCCGGGATCAGACTCCAGGAGTTAAATCATAACCGATCGTGAAATCTGGTTGCATTGCATCACACCAATAAGGAAAATCTTCAGATTTTCTTCTTTCAAATCTCAAACCTGCACACACTACAAGATTTTAAAAATCTTGGTGCATCACACACTATAAAATATTAAGATTATTATGCCAGATTTAGCACCTCACATGGTCTCACGGGGAAGCGGATGTAAACTAAATGGACACTGTGTCACAGCAACTTGCTGTAGATGTTATATAAGGTGAGACATTATAAAAAGGCAGTCGTGTTGTTGCCACATTTCGACCAGCTGTTCCCCCATCTCTGCGTTTACCTGACTCGTACAGCAGCTTGTTGTTTCACGGTCACCATTTCAAAAGTTTCATCACTTCTGTCTCCTTGTAGACTTGTCACTCACTGGCTACAGTGGAAGTACTAATGTAATCATCCCGATTTAAAATACTAAACATCAAGCATGTTTGATATTGTCTGGGCGGCCCTGATGTGTCCGTGAGCAGATCGGGAGGTTTAAGATTTGATCTGTAAACACCTCACATTAGCAGATAATCTGGGCCGAACATCGGAACCGTCCGATGCCCTGGATGTGATTTTTCCTCAAATGTCGGGAGGGGTAAATCGGACATAAATCAGCATGAAACTCTTGTAGTCTGAGCCCGGCTTAAAAGATGCATAATGCAATGTCCTTTTCAGTACATCGAGAACCTATAAACAGCACAGTTCCTGTGAGGGGATAATTAGCAGTCTCGGGAATGAGTGAGTCACTTGGTTCCCTCGTTTTACCTTGTTCTCTTTGTTTTGAGGGTCTTCCTCCATTTCTGTCTGAAGCAGTAATAAGTGTGAAACAATAAGGTAAAGGAAACAAAGCAGTTTATGGGAAATAGGAAGGGATGAAATAGAATAACAGGTGAAGAAAAGCAACAGCATGATGTAGGTAAAGAAAGGTAAATAATTATCAAAAGGGAAATGAAAAAAAGTGAAAGAGTGATAGAAAACTATTAGAAAGCTGGACAGATCTGACAAACCAGAGCAGGAAGAGAAACTGACAATACTTCTAAATCTGGGCAAAACACCATTTGTGTTATTACCTGTTGTGGTATGTTTTGCTGAGCGGCTGGCGATCCTGTGCAAGCAGTCTCCTCACAGGGTGGAGCCGCTCCATCCTCTCTTCTAGCCGGGGCTTTCTTCGTTGACTGCATCTTGATTTGCGGAGGTTTGGAGTTTGACGGCTGATTATTTGTTGACAGGAGCAACTACAAGTCAAGAGAATTTGAAAAATGAACACTCATAAACATGAAGTTTATAATATAATTCTGAACGATAATAATGCCAACTTCCAATTTATCCTCATCTACTAGCGGTGTCTTTAAAAATACTGAAAAACTTGCATGTATTCGGTTCTGACCTACACAATCTTATAATGCCCCATGAAGCTGACCTTGGTGATGGTGCCCACAGCTTTGGTTCTTCCTTCTCTGAAGACAAGCCTCTGGTCTATGTGCAGGTACTCTGGGGTTTTAATGAAGCGGAAGTGGACGGTAGCTTTGTCTCCTGTGCGCAAACAGTCACTGGTCATAGACAGGATAGTAGCTGTCTGCCTGATGCTACCACAGTGCACTGTGGGAAGGGAAGTACGAGAAAAATGGTAAGAGGAAAATCTCACATACTTGCATTCAAGAGCGTAAAAGTGCATGTATCTCACCCATGGCTTGATATCTAGGCGAGATGGTCGTCGGGTGATGTAAAACTAGTATCTCGGCTTCAAACTCCCAGTATGCCTGTGGGTTTAATCTTGGTGACACCATGACCATCCCCTTCCTTATTGAGGAGCGCTTGATCTGAAGGAGACAGAAATGACAAGGAAATAAGGAGGGGATAGTTATGATATGAGGTTCATGAACAAATTACTCTTATGAACAAGTTCTTTTAATACATCAGTCAAAAAGATTCACAAAACGGTCTCAAACTCACTTGTGAATTAGAGGTTTAAGGATTGTGAGCGAGTCCTATTCAGAGTAAAACATTTGCAACGGATTCTCTTACTGAACTGATTTATATCTAATTCAAAATGAACCGGGAATCATTATTTGTAATCAATAATACATATTCTCAACATAATTTTTGTGTAATGAATAGTATACAAAAACATATTCGGAAATTATTGGTCAACTTTTAGCAGTGAGGTCAAATTGTAATGCTGAATCTAAAACGGTAAGGTGGGTGACATGATGGAACCATAAATCACAACAGTATTTGAATTTTTTTTTTCCAAAAAGGCAGAAATACTCACAAAACTGCCATGTCACAAATACTACGAAAAAACCTTTTCACATTTACAGAAACGGAAGTCGACATAGTTGGGTAAACTTCTATAGCGGTGAATGGGAGATGTCGGCAAATATAATTTTTGTATTCCTATTTGCTCCAACAGCAAAAGAAAAAAACATTACAGCATTTCCACAACTTTCCAAAAGAGGGGAAAATATCAAGAGATTGATTACAGCAGTCAGAAGAGAGAATAATGGGAAATTTGCTCCCTCAGCTGTTGTATTAGAAACTCCCTCACAGAAGCATTAATTTGTGTTTTGTAATTTACTACCAAGGTAATAAAACAAAGTCTAGTGTTGTAAATGTATTTCTTTTTATATAAATTTGAAAAAACTTTACTAGAATTGTGATAACTGTGGAAATGCTTCATTGCAGTGTGTGAAAAGGGTCTATCAGCGTCACTAGAGAGACAGCGAAAATTAGGAACTAAACCGCTTCTGAGCAACCATCTTTGAGTGATTCTGTAATTTGCCAACTAAAATAATTTGGACAAAATGTTTTATTTTAGCAATTTATTTAGTCTGGAACCCACGCCACATACCTTTTTCAGAGCAAAAGAGGCCGTCTGTCCACCACGGACTTCTTTCACAGGCATCCTCTTGCGGTGAATGGATTTGACGGTGATGGAAAGGAAAGCGCCCAAAGGGTCTGGTCCAAGAAGCAAAGTGTCATTGAGTCGAATCAGCCCTCGTAAAGTGGTCCCAGACACTACCGTTCCTACACCCTTCCCCCCAAAAAATCAGACCGTTGAGAGAGGGGAAACATAAATATATAAACAAAGACAGAAAGCATGCTTACTGGTACTGAATAGGTGTCATCTATCTGGAACTCGGCAGGCTCGTGGTCTTTGAATGAGCTTCTGGAGGAGAGCAGGTTCAGGAACATCTTCAGTAGGTCCATGTTCTCTCCTGTGACGTTAGAGATCTGGAAGATGGGACATATTCTACAAAACACACAAATATAGATAAGTCTGGAGAATATCTGGGTTAAAAGTTGGCAGGTAAGCAATGTGTATTGCGGGGACCTACCTCTCAGAACTAAAGTTGGATGCTGTGACGATGACATCATCTTTGTTCTGGACTAGGACAGGGATCTTTCTGCAGCCTGGAGACTTTAATATCTTCTGCAGGAGCTTCAAGGTCTCTGAAAAGACAGACAGTGTTAAATTCACTAGTATGGCAATACCCACAGCTATCCATAATTTACAATCAATGAAACAACGGCATTATTTGTGGACTAATGGTTCACCTTGAAGAATATTAGCTGGACACATGTCAATCTTAGTAACCACCACAAAAACAGGAACATTGAGAGCTAATGCTAAACCCAGGTGCTCTTTGGTCATGCCAACAATTCCTGCATTACTTCCAATCTGTGAAAGAGAGTGAAAAGGGGTCAATTTAAATATGTCAACGGTCATCAGTTCACTTTGTCCCAAACAATATGAGCTGCCCAATTTGGCAGCACTTTTAGGCCTAGCAATTGTACTTCCAACATGAAGTTTGATCTAAATAGTTCCTTACTAAATCATGTTGCCTTAAGGTGCAGTCACACTTACCATTATTCAGCTAATTTTAGTGGTCGAAATCCAGGCATTGAAATAGGAATATAACTAGTCGTGTATATTCCTATTGCAATGACTGGATTTCGACCGCTAAAATTAGGGTGAAAGATTTCCCCACACAGATTTTGCAACAGGTTCAAACTGGTCACACAATTTGCCGCATTGACCAACAAACAGCTGCTCGATTTGAGAATGAATTCTGTGTGATCTGTGATTAATACATTGCTACACTATTGAAAATAAACAAATGGACCTTTTTGTTAATGCGACCACGCCTTTATATTTCATTTTAGCCAAAATTCAAGATAGCCTACACAGTTAAGAAAATTGTCTTATATAAATATATTTCAATCAGCACTAAAATGTTTTATAATTGAAAAAAGATAATAGAAGAACAAATTAAAATGATGTGTACCTATATTTGTTTTCACCATGTATTTGCAGTGCTTGAGGTAGTATCAAGTCCTTAGCTTAGAAACGTGCCAATATCAGACTACTACAAAATCAATTGTGAGCAATAGTGAGTTGAGCCAGTTCTTATGTGGCTCACTCATATTATTTATGTAATCCACATGAGTGACTGTTGACAGTGTTGCTGCCCATGAAGAACATTTCAAATAGGATGCTGCCATTGGAGAAATTATAGCTGCCTATCAAAACATCAAGGCTCAATAGGTTTTGAAACAGAGCTTTGTCTTCCCTCCTTACCATAAGCATGCAGAAATCAGGCAGATGACCTGTCATTCCAAACACAGTCGTCTTCAGGTACTTCTCATGGCCAGCAAGGTCAATAAAGGTAATAACTTTAGAAGACTTCTCACAGATCTTGGTCCAATCCAGGCTGCCTCCGTGACTGTCGGGTTTGTTGACTACCTGGCCCTCTTGATCAAATCCCAGGATGTCGTTGCCCACGCTGCTGGTGCGCCCACTCTCCATTTCGTGCTTGTGCCTGAAGAGCTTCTGTCGCGCAAAGCCACGACCATTATCCAACTCTCCATGAGTCAGCACACCTAGCAGAGTGCTTTTACCGGCATCCACATTCCCCACTACAGCCACCCTGAGGTAAACACCATCATGACTTTGAGTTAGTAATCCGAAATGGCTACACTCAAAGTAAAAGTGTCTTATAGATCTTGGAAGACACATTAAAGATGCCCTTTTAACAGAGCACAAGTCATATGGGTCATTGATATGATACATTACCAATAAAAAGTTTTGGGTCAGTACAATTTTTTCATGTTTTTGAAAGAAGTCTCTTATGGTAAACAAGAATGCATTTATTTGATAAAAAAAGTACACTACAAACTGTAATATTGTGAAATATTAAAATGTAATGCATTCCTCTGAAGGCAAAGGTGAATATTCAGCATCATTATTCCAGTCTTCAGTGTCACATGATCCTTTAGAAATCAATCTAATATGATGATTTGATGCTAAAGTAGGGGTTTGCGATATCACGATTTTAGATCATCAACGATTAAAATATCTCCACGATCTGCTTTCGGAGAAATATATTAATGCACATTCTATCTATTGTGGTTCTGGCGCGGCGCCCCGTCCCAACATACTGTACGTGACGTACATTCACATCATATGTTTAGCAACAGCCGTAGGGTTATGCTCATGTGTAATTGCAGTTCTTTGCAATAATGAAAGTTTATTGTTTGCCTTACCAGTTAAAGATTTTATTTGCACGCTGTTCTGACATATGCTTTTCTGAGCGCTAACACAGCGTGTGTGTACTGAACTAAGTTCTCTGTCAAATACACACAAGGTTTACATAAACAGTCAGTTATGTCTTAAGTAAAAGTTGGGAGAAAATCGGCTGCGTGTCTGTTTATTAGATCAGTGCATGAGATCTAAAGGTGACAGCATCCTAATATACCTGCTGCTATTTGTAATTACTGTATTATTGTTAATCCAAAAAAAAAACACTTACTGCTCTTTGCTGAATAACTTAAGTAGCTTTAATAAGAACCAATGTATAATTTATACAGTGAAGTCATTATTTTTCTTTTATATTTTATTACCTTGTAAGGCTAAAAAAAGTAAATAAGCAAATTAATTTTGCTGTACTGCTCAGTGACTTATAATAAAACCATTACGAAAAAGAATAGTGATAAAAGAATCATGATAAAATGGTGACTTGTGATGTGATATCTTTTCATAGCACCCACCCCAATAATCATGAAATATTTGTATCATCAATGTTGAAAACAGTTGCTTAACATATTTGTGTGTACTCTGATGCAGTGTTTTTTAGGATTCTTTGATTAATAGAAAGTTCAAAAGGATAGCATATATTTGAAATATAAATATCTTCTAACATTATAAATGCCTTTACGGTCACTTTTGATCAATTTAATGTGAATAAAAGTATTAATTTCTTTCAACAACAAAAAAGTCATACCAACCTGCAAACTTTTGAATGGTAGTGTACATTCTTGATCTTTTGGATTAACTTTTCTCGCTCTTTGCATTTGTTCATGGTCAATGTTTGTTGTTTGGAAAATAGCAGCCTCTACATTCTAATAAACATCTCATTTTGTGTTCCACAAAAAAAAAAAAAAAGATGTTCGAACAACAATGAGTAGATGAGTCCAAGTATTTATTTTTGGTTGAGTTGAACTGTCCCTTAAATTGCTAGAAAAGGCCACTCCATTGCCATCACTCACCTAACCTCCAAGAAGTCGGCTTCGCCCACCTGGCGGCGAATAAGGTAATCTCTGACCTGGCCACCAGCCTCAGTACGTTCCCTCAACAGGATGAGGTCTGCCTCGATCTGCTCACACATGGACCTTACTGTGGCCACAGACGCCTGCATATCACTCTCATCCAAACCATAGTCTCCACCATCTTAAATAGCGAGACACAAGCATGTGAGTATTCATGAAAAATCTAAATTGAGTCTCGTTGGGTTCATTTCAGTGTCTCACCTGAACCCACACCCAAGACATAGATGGTCTCCCCGCAGCCCTCGTCCATCCTCTCACGCAGCTGCCGTAGTAACAAGTCATACTGTTCTCCATTGGGACTGACCAGGGCTAGCTATGATGCATAAAGGAAAAGAGTCTTATTAAACAGAATGGTTGTGGAAAAGAAATTTCTCCTCTTTGTTTTGTTATCACCATCTGACTCAACGTCAGTGTAAAAAAGTAACACCAAAGTCATCAATGGACTTTGAGAACAGTTGTCTGACTTTACTGCTTGTTATATCAGATGTCATGAGGAGTAATGTTGCAGAAGGGGGAGTGACGAAGCTCCATGCAAAACACTGTTTAGCAGAAACTGAGCTTGGCTCCAGCCATATGAAAACAGATCCTCCCTGAAATGGTCTGATGAATGTTAAGGAGGCCGCTGTCACAGCAGAAAACACAAACTCTCATCTGCACTGGTTCCCACATACATCAAGGTTAAGCACTGGTGGCTATGTAGACCTAAATTAGAAACTGACGTGTCGAGCTGTGCCGTGTTGTGACATGATTTTCATCGTCTAAAACTATCTTAGACAACATTTGTCAAATTCTTGGATGATTATAATGCATGTCATTTTAATACATCAAAGTAATTGAGAGAGTGCATGAACTATTTGTACTTCTCATTAGGTACTAGTTCTAGTTGGCATGTGTGTGTTTCTACTTTTACCCATTTATGAGACATTAATATATCTATTCCAGTTCATGCTCATTAGTCATTTGCCATGTGACATCATTAGTCAGAACAGGTACATAATAGTTAAATTAAAGATATTGCTATAAAGATTAAAATTTTTACTAGTATCAACTGGAATGTACACTAGTGTCTAAAACAGGGGGAACTGTAATATATATATATATATATATATATATATATATATATATATATATATATATATATATATATATATATCTGCTAGAAACTAATAAACAACTACTAAAACTATTGAATAGTTACTAGTAAAACTGGAATGAGGTTAAAAACAATCAAATACTATTTGGAATAAATGGTTGATAGGTTATGTGCTTAAGTTATAGAACTTAATGGCAAAAATGCATGTACTACCTGTAACAAAATAGTAACTATTTGTATCAAATGATGGCTAGTCACTGTTGGATTACTTACTAACTGGAAACATTAAATTAGGCACTGGCTGCAAATTATTACAGATTGTTCATATTCAAGAGGTTGGTTATTTTATTAAGGGTTTTTCATGTTTATATTTTCCATTGTACTTAAACATGTAGTATTTTTGTTGTATATTTTGTTATTTGTATTAGGTTCACTTAATGTAACAATATCGTTTGCATGGATGTTATAAATTTTATTACATCCAGTAAAACCAGGTGAAAATGAGAAATTATACCTTGGTAACTAGCTGAAATTAAATAAGATTGAATTGCATTTCTGCTGACGTATTTTATTTCAAGTAAGAAGATCTTTTCAATGGTATAAGTTGACTACAATAACCCTGATCATAGCTCTGTTTCTACAATCGTGTTAAAACTTTAGGACCATAAATAAAAGTTATCAATTGGTGTAAAATGCACTTCCTCATTATGTGATCAGTTTATCTCCTCAGTGACTCCTACTAAAGGGAAAACCCTCTGTGTTGCGTTGGTATTTCATCAGGTTTTGTGTTGTCAGGTTGTCATCTCTTCATTCATTTGGTTTAATAATGATTTACAGCACATAATCAGCTTGCTTTACACCGAAACCCCCACAAAGATGGATAAATCAGAAAGCTATATTCTAATACTGCACTACGATGGGTGCATATGATACAGACGAGATATGTTTAAAAAAAACATCGTTAACCAGACGCCGGGTTAGCTTAACTTAGGTTTGCAGTTACAAGCACACAGCGGTCAGCTAGAAAAACCGTGAAAATATAAAAAAAGTGATGCAAATCAAATCGCGTAATTAAAAGTCACTTTAAAATTTCAACATGTAGTCATGTTATTACTGATGCGTTTTTTTGCAAACGCGCTAATTCACTCAGGTAACTCTGTTTGAGGCCTAACGTTACCTTGCTAGAGAAGTCTATGCCGAGATCCACGGCCTCGCCGTTGAACATCTCCTCGTCCTCGAAGCACTCTGCCCCGTCATCATCGCCACATCCAAGGCCAGGAGCAAACATGCTAGCGGGGACTACAGACTCTGACAACCCTATGACCCCGGGATTAAAAACCGGATCCGTCGTCGTTAACGATGCCATCTCTCTGGCAGCAGTTTTTAAAATCAAGCTAAAAAACTTTAAAACGATAAGGCTTTTGGGGGAACAATTGTAAGCTGATGCAGCACAAACACATTCAGCCTGTAACGCCGCTCACCACTACTCTTGCCACTAGGCTAAAACCTGCTGCGTCGGGATACACAAGTGTCGCTACATATTACTGGTATCACAATAACATGCTAAACTGATAATAGAGCACACTCAAATTTTACAATTCAGTCACTGTGCACGTTAGGTGTTCGTTTAAAATGTTAAGAAAATTAGTCATGTGTGTTTTTCTCATCCTCATGATTTATTCAACAGAGTTGAGGCCAATCGCTTTCTTTAGAACCTACATCACGTGTGGTATTATCCAATGAAAATTCGTGGGCGGTGCATATCTTTACTAATACACTAATTATACTGCAAATGATATGATGCAACATTTATTTATAAAGTAGCAAGGTTTGTTTCGGTACAAGCTTAGGTTGACAGAAAAAAACAACCAATTACAAAAAAGAAGAGACTAATCAAACCACGTGCTCCAACAAAACGTGTATCGAGAATATCAAAAATAAAAAGTGTCACCAAATTATCGTGTTATGTGTAATCGTATTTAAAACTTGAAGTAGGCCTACACCCTGAGATTTTAATGTTAACATTTCAATAATTTAACAACACATTCACATGCTCACGTCACTGTTAGACTTGTTAGTAATAACTGTCAATTTGCATAACTATGCAACTAACCCTAAACCAAACCTAATCCTAACCCTATAGTAAGTACATAGTTAATGGATATTACGAAGTACTTAAATGTATAATTACACTGTAATAAGGATACCGTAAAATAAAATGTAATAAAAAAAATTAGCTTTTTAAATAACTGTCAGTGTCTTTAATAGGTATCCAGCTCTCGATATCAACCAGAAGCAAACAGACACTGGCTGTTCCGTATTCCTCCCATCAGAGTTAATGGGCTTATTTATAAATAAATAAAAATTAAAAAAAGCAACCAACCACCTGGAACAATGGACAGAACAATATGTCTGACACAGATAGTAAAAAGTGCTCTGTAAGCATATTGTTAGAGTGTGGCCTGTCCTGAACTTATTTAGCTTTTCCCTGTTATGTCGTGTAAAAGGAAACGTTTTAGAACATGTGAAATGTGTGAGATGGTTCTTAAAAGGACTGTGATCAACCAAGCAAGAAATGTTTGTTAGATAGTTCTTAAACTAAATTTAAACGATTTATTTAAATTTACGAAGTCCATAGACCAGAATCAATGCAGTGTCAGGTAGAGATCACTAAATTTTGTAGTTCCAAGTCTGAGACAGTTTGTTTATTTCACACAATAAGCATGCCACTGCTATTTGAAATTGACCAGCAGATGGCAGAAAAGGAGTAAAAGTAGTCTAATTGGGCTGATTCAATCTAAAATGGTAGATTGGTAGAGGCTGCTCACTGCAGAGCCATGGGTGGAGTGTGAAGTCCAGCTCCCCCTCTCTGGATGTCCAGACCCTGGCTTCTCTGGGTGTGTTCGACTTGAAGCGGTGCTGCGCAGACCAACCATTATAACATCTAAGTACCGCAAGAGAAATTTGAAGGTATATGGAGCCGTTTGATTTCATACACCGGTCGCTATGCGCAGTGCTGCTTTAAGACGAACACATCCTTACGAAAAAAAAAGTTTATTCAAGTGTGCTATTAGTATACTTTTTTAAACTTTCAGTCTACTTTTTATGTAGGCTACTTAAGATTAAATTAAATTAAAATTGCACTTAAGTATACTTGACTTATACTGTTGTTTACTTATACATTGTTTGAACATATTGATTTATAAAGAAAACAGATATGATGCTAATTCCGAGTATCCTAGTCCACTTGTAGTGTATAGGGATTTAGGCTACTTCAAATCTGCTTAACTCTTTCCCCGCCACTGACTGAATTTTCCTGCTATTCATTTTTTCAATCTTACACCGAAGGGAATTACGCCTCTTCTGAAAGAGGAGACTCTCCGTATCAAAACACAGGTGAAGAAGATTGCTTAGAAATGTAAAACAAAGCGATCATCAAACATTAAACAGCATATAAATCAAAACTGCTTGTTACTAAATGAAATGTCGAACCCATGAAGAGGAAATGATTGTGAAGCTTTGGGGACTTGATCTACTCCATCTGAGTTTTAATAATCGCTCTGAATCTGATCCGGACGTAGTCTTTGACAAAAATGCATTTTCTCAGCTTTTTGTTTAAAATGTAGTTTTTTTTTTTTAATGAAACTTTCTCACATTCAAGTGTTGAAAAAAAAATAGAAAAAGAATGCATGAAGCTAGAATAAAATATTTTTAAAATGGAAGGAGTAGGCCTTCAATATATATAAAAAATACTAAATAGGAACATAGTAGTATACTCTAAGTGCAAAAATAATATAGCAAACTATAAGTAAAATGTTATGTTCACTTAAAAAAACTTACAGTATACATCCAATAAAACTACTAAACTAGTATTTTACTGAGAGTAGGCCTATATTTCAAAGTTTACTTTCATAAACTAAAAAATGTACTACAAATATTCAAATAGTAAACTACTAGTATACTTAAGTTCACTTGTAGTACAGATGCAGTACAAATGATAAACTAGCTTTGCACTTAAAAGTTTACTACTGTTACACTTATAGTACACTTAAACATATACTTTTATACACTAAAAAGTGGGCCAATAAGGTGGTGCAGTTTTGACGTCACTTTGTAGGCCAAACAGCAGTTAACATCACACTGGCTATCTTGAGAAAAACGGAAAAACGATACTCGGTTACTAACGTAACCTCGGTTCTCTCTAGAAGAGGGAACAAGTATTGCGTAAGCTAGCTTACGCTACAGGGTAAAGTCATCTTTGCTCGAGATATTGAAGCCAAAAATTATCCTTTATTGTCAACGCAGTGCAGCAGCCAGCAGACGTAGAGCAGGCCATCTTGCGTGCTCATTGGCTGCCATGCGGCAACTGCTGCAGCCTCGTGCGTGACGTCACGTCCAATGAGGGCACTTCGCGCCCTTACGCGTCATAGCCGGCCAAAATGGGGGTGGCTTAGCATATAAAAGCCAGGCTTGTAGCCTGCGTCACTGGTTTCATCAGCTGAAGCGAAAAACGTGGCGTCTGCACGGTCAGGTTACGCAATACTCGTTCCCTCTTCTAGAGAGAACCGAGGTTACGTTAGTAACCGAGTATCGTTCTCTTACGAGAGGTTCTCTCGTATTGCGTAAGCTAGCTTACGCTACGGGAACCCATTGTCAACGCCGTGCGCGCCTAGCCTCCACTTTATGAGTCCCAGGGATTCCCGGGGAACATAGATAAGTGGGAACAGGTGGCCGGCAAAGCGGGCCAGCACATGTTATTAGCACATACAGGTTATACAGAGCGGCGTCGCCGGTCCATATAACTATTCACCATATAGTGCAGCTCAACCCCGAGGCCACGCCTCTGGTGGAATGCTCCCTGATGCCCAAGGGGCATTGCAGACCTTTCGACTTATAAGCAGATGTGATAGCTTCCACTATCCATCTGGACAGGCTCTGTTCAGCGGCGGCGAGACCCTTGGTGCGCCCACCGAACGAGACAAAGAGCTGTTCCGAACGCCTGAAAGAGACAGAGCGCGTAATGTAAACCCTCAGCGCCCTGACGGGGCAGAGGAGATTCACATCCCCCTCACTCTCGGATGCTGCCAGAGCCGAAAGAGGAATGACCTGCGCTCTGAAGGGGGTGCCCAACACTTTAGGGACATAACCATGTCTTGGCTTGAGGATGACTTTAGAGTCATTTGGCCCGAACTCAAGACACGCTGTGCTAACAGATAGCGCGTGTAAATCCCCCACACGTTTAACTGATGACAGAGCTGTCAGAAAAACGGTTTTGAGCGAGAGGTACTTTAGGTCCACGGAGTCTAATGGTTCAAAGGGGAAAGCTTTCAGGGCCTCTAGGACCAGTGAAAGATCCCACATGGGAACCGAGGGGGTCGCGGGGGATTCAACCGTCTAGCTCCTCTAAGGAAGCGAATGACAAGCTTGTTCCTTCCTATTGACTGAGCGAACGCTGCGACGGCCGCCACATAGACTTTAAGCGTGGATGGGGACCTGCCCATATTCAACAGCTCTTGAAGGAAGCTAAGCAACCCCGGGACCCCACACATTCGTGGGTCTAGATCTCTATCAGCACACCATTTGGAGAACACCGACCATTTAGACGCGTAAAGCCGCCTCGTAGAGGGACCTTTGTGTCACTCCACCCATTTGCATTAAGATTTCCATTGTTAGGAATCCATTCATACTATTGAATGGTCGTGCAACACTCTTTCATTTCCCCCTGAGACGAGAGAAACCCTCTATTTACCTTTTTCACTTCCTCCTACAATGACGCAAAAATCGTCATTTTAAGTCATTGTAGGAGGAAGTGTAAAATGGGGGGATTTCTGTGAAGAGTACAAGCACTAGTTCCCACCCTTTCTAACCCGCCCATAGGGGGGGGGGGGGGGGGGTTGGACCTAATGCGCTAACAGACCTATCAGATCAGTGCCAGTGCGTTTGATTTCACCGGGATAAACTTTTTGAAAATATGGACGAAGGTACTGAATACACAGGCGGATGCATTATGGAGGATCTGGATTTTGACGAAGTTTTGGTAGAAACGGATGTTCGTGGCTACCTTTATGAGCCACAGTATAGCGACGAGCAGCTGAGGGCTATGGAGGAACCGGAGGCGGCTGAAGCTGCTGCCACCACAGCCGATGCAGACAATCTGCCTGCCGCGGACGAGGAGCCCGCAAAGGCTCGAGCTGGGGCAGATTGGTGGTGCCTGTGCTCTCACTGTGCGCCAATGGACACAGAACAAGAGTCTGTGTGCTGCCGAAAATTCCAGCGGTGCTACGGAATCGGAGGATGACACGGACGTGTGTGTTGTTGCTCACCCGAGTTTCACACCCCATATGGATAGCGGCGTCCTGGAGACCTACTTTAGAATACCTAAGTTCAACTGGCAACGTCAGCCAAAGCCTACAGGGTCAAATGGTCATCTTTCTGTAAAGTAAGTTTATTTTCATTTTGTTAACACGCTAACGTGGCAGGTTCATTGCACAAATATCTTGCAGTTAAACTAGCTACTGTAGTGGGAGTGGTCTGCGGAGCTGAGCATTGCAATGCACTATGGGGATTGTTGTCTACAATCCACAAGCACTAAAAAGTCATTTTCTGCCTTTTATCGGCCAAGAAGGTCCCAAATTAGATTTGGCCAGTGCATCCTCTTTCTTTGAAAAGAACAGCGGGCAATGAGCATTGTCTTTTGACGCAAACAGGTCGACTTTTGCTTTGCCGAAGAGGCGCCACAGTAACTGGACTGTTTGGGGGTGTAGGGACCATTCCCATGGGGGAACGTAGTTCCTTGACAGTTTGTCTGGACCGTCGTTCAAGTGGCCTGGCACATGCGCGGCTCTCAGCGAGTGTAGGCGACCCTGAGACCATATAAGAAGGCGTTCCGTCAGATGGCAGAGGTTTCTAGATCTGACGCCGCCCTGACGGTTTATGTAGGACACATGTTGTCAGAGCGGACCAGTACATGGTGATCCTGTATGAACGGGAGGAAGCGTTTGAGCGCGTTCTCGACCGCTATCATTTCCAGACAGTTTATATGGAAGTGTTTCTCTTGGTCTGACCACAGCCCAAAGGCCGGTCTGCCCTCGAAAACGGCGCCCCAACCCAGGTTGGAGGCATCCGTCGAGATGACCAATTGGTGTGAAACAGCCCCCATTTTCACTCCCCGCTGGTACCAGTCGGCCGCTAACCAGGGCTGCAGAGCTGAAACGCAGCTCTGATTCACTCTGATTCGTCTGTGGCCTGAAACCCAAACCCAAGCCCGGTGAGGCACTTGGGTATTCAGCCAGCGTTGTAGCGGGCGCATGCACAGCAGGCCCAGCTGAAGCACAGCCGCAGCTGATGCCATACAGCCTAGCATCCTCTGGAATGTCTTCAGAGGTGTAATGCTGCCCTCCTGGAAAGACGCGGCTAGTTGTCTAACATTTGGCTAGTTGCGCACTGTGTTGATAAGCGGGCCGTAATAGCCACAGAGTCCAGTTCTATTCCTAGGAAGGAAACTGACTGACTGGGCAGTAATGAGCTCTTGGTCCAGTTGACCGTGAGACCCAAGCTTTCCAGATGGCTGAGAAGCACAGCTCTGTGAGATAACAGTTCCATCTCTGACTGTGCTAAAATCAGCCAATCGTCCAAATAGTTCAGAATTCGCAGCCCCTTCACTCTCAAGGGGGTGAGAGCCACATCCATGCACTTCGTAAATGTACGGGGTGCCAAGGACAGCCCGAACGGGAGGACGGTGTATTGATATGCCCGACCGTCGAAGGCGAATCTCAAGAATGGCCTGTGACGGGGGACTATCGGGATCTGAAAGTATGCATCTTTCACATCGAGAGAGATAAACCAGTCCCTCGGGCGAATTTGCGCGAGGATTTGTCTGGTTGTGAGCATGTTGGACGGCCGTCTCATGAGAGCTTTGTTCAAATACTTCAGATCTAAGATAGTTCTTAGAGCTCCGTCCTTCTTGGGTACGAGAAAATAACGACTGTAAAAACCTGACTCGCTCAGAGAAGGACGCACTGGTTCTATGGCCCCTTTGCACAGCAGTTTGGCGCTACATCCGCTTTCACTTTCGTCTCGGTCCGTGCTCGAAAGCGAGGGGGACAGCGAGCGAACTGAAGCGAATAGCCCTGTCTTATTGTGCTCAGCACCCATTCTGACACACCAGGAATAGCCTTCCATGCTTCGACATGTACAGCTAGGGGCAAAATGGACTACGGGTTCCGATCGCCGCACTTTGCGGTCTCGGGAAACTGAACCGGAGGTTTATCGGGAACGGCGGCTCGTTGACAGCTGTAACTGTATTTATCACTTGAGATGGCCCGATTAGCACCGTTTGTTGTTTGTTTTTGGTATCTGATAGAACTTTTGGACTTTGAAACAGTGTCTTCAGACTTAACAAGCAGACTGAAACACAAATGTTTTAAAGTAAAGTGAAGATGGACATTTTTAATTAGTTAAAATGTTAATGTTTTACATTGATTTATTACATGGAACATATGTGTTTCCATGCATTTTCTTGAGATGTCTTTTCTTGTATAGCCTATTGTATATACAGGGTTGATTATTCATGTTGCTTATGTATTATACTGTGTTTTTGTGTATTCATTGAAATTAATCTATTACTAGCTTTTTTTCCCCAAGTGCATGGAAGTGTATGTATTAAAATGGATCTAAAATATGTAATAAACAATTCTTATTTTGTATTTGGTTCAGTTTGTTTATTATAATAGATGTTAATGGTAACCATAGAAACAACATGAAATTAAATTTAAAAAAATTGAAATTTGGTTCCTGGAGGCACCCAAAATGGTTCCACACAGTGCCTTTTATAAGAATTCCTCAGGAAACCTGGGTGGTTCCTCAGAGAACCGCCCCTTTTTAAAGGGTGCCTAGAGGATCTACAGATGGTTCCGCCAGTGTGGCAAAGTGAAGAACCCAAAAAAGGTTTCTCCAGGCATCTTTATTTTTACAGTGTAGGCTATAAACGAACTACACCACGGTCCCACGAATTCAACGTCACCACCACACTAAACTTCCGACAACTCTTTCAGTTCTTATCTTAAAAAACATTTTCCCAAATCGTTTGAGTCAGAATAGTTTGAAAGAGCTCAATTATAAACATAATGAGGCTGTAAAAGTGACTGGGTTTACCTGTCCAGCATGATAATGTTTAATCTCCCCAACAGCCTCTGAAGACCTGTAACCAACCGCCTTTTTCAAGACACAACAGCTTAAAAAATTCACGAGAGCGATAATATTGATGTATTTTATGTCGTAGAATAAAACGTGAAAAATTGTGTTCACCACAGACCTTTCAGACATTTAACCAAAACCCCATTAATAAAAAACAATTGACTTCAGGATGATGGAACCGGAAGTGCTAAGATTCTTCCGCGTTTTGGCCTACAAAGTTACATCATACCTGCACCACTCAATTTAGTCCCAAGCAGTATTGAAACAGTACACTTACAACTTTACTACTACATGGATATAGTATACTTACTACATAAAGTAGCCTATACTTAAAAATATACTTGAACTTTACTTAAATACATCATAAAATGAATTTGAAGTAGCCTATATAAACTTATGAGTATGGGCATCTTATTTGGCCGTAATGGGAGGAGCTAGAAGGTCTAACCACACCCTAAACCTACCCATAACTCTATCTCTCCACCCATCAGATCCAGAGGTGGAGCCAGACGTCCAGAGAGGGAGAGCTGGATGTCATTTTTAGCTCTGCAGCGAGTGAGCACCACTTGGATCGGTACGTTTCTGTGAAGCTCTTCACGTGAGATATTTGTATCCTAAGTTGTCTATCCATCCATCGGTTCAATATTATTTTAAGGCAAAAGTCTTTAAGTAAAAATATTAGAATGATTCAAAATTTATAACAAAGTCTTGCTATTATTATTGTAAAAAGTAACGTAAAAGTTTGTTTTTTACTGATAGTCATCGAACATTAAAAAATGCAGTTGCCTGCAAGCCTGTACAGTAGCGATAGTGGCATTTAGAGGTGGGTCATTTCTCTTGTGTATGTCATTGGGCAAATGTTCATGCACTGACCCACGCGCATGAAGACAACCCAGTCCACAACTTACTGCCAGTAACGATGCGATCTCTCGTCCTGTGCTTCTCGTTTGCACTCCAGTGCTTCGTTCTCCAAAGCGCATCAGAATACTCTTCCAAATCCGAGCTGGAATACGAATTTGGCGACTATCGTGGCAAGTTCTGTATCGACGATCAAGGTTTTGTGTATGGCATTGGAGAGGTTTATTATCCGAGCTCCACAGCGTGTCCCTGCACCTGCACAGAGGATGGACCCGTGTGTGTCAGACCCAAGTGCCCGCGTATACACCCGAGATGCACGCGCATCAAATACAAGTCGTGCTGTCCCGTGTGTGAAGCTGTCAGTAAAGTTTGTGTGTATGGAGGCAAAACTTACAGAATGCTGGAGGAATTTAGGGTGAGTCAGTGTATAAGTTCTTAGGCTGGAAAATACATTTCACTATATTGGTCTAACCGGATTTTATAATAATGACCAGTTATTATAATAAATTACCTTTTTTTGTTTTTCTTTACTGATGTTTATCACAACAATGTAAAAAGTAATACAGCGTAGATATTTAAACATCCCCCCCCCCCCACACACACACACACCACACCACACCACACCACCCACACACACACACACACACACACACACACACACACACACACACACACACACACACTTTTCAGGATATGTGCTAACCTATTAACTAAGAGTTTCAAGTTGGGACATAATATTAATTGCATGATAATTGTATAATATCTGCGTTTTGTTTGACTCTAGTCAATGTTCTATTATTTTTGTGTGGGATAAAGAAAAATAAGGGTAAATGATTAAACAGTATATAAGACTGATTCAATACTCTTTTAATGGCTTGTTTACTCTTTTAATTACTCATAATTTACTTATATTTACATTAATGCATTTGGCATTTGATCCCGTGTAAAATAGTTGTCACCCTGTGAGCGTTGCCGGTGTGAAGTCAACAGAGAAGTTTACTGCACCATATCCGGCTGTCCTGCTTTACATTGTGTAAATCCTGTATACGAACCCAACCATTGCTGTCCTGTGTGCAAAAGCGGTGAGAGTCCTTACACATGCAACAATACACGTGCATCCAATAATTTTTTCACAAACTCCTTTACATGCATCTAGTGTTTTGAGAGGCATGTAGGTTGGGTTGTGCAACACAAGGATCAATGAGGAAGTTTCATTGGTGATGTGGACTCCACACCTCTTTTTTTTATTGATTTGTTACTCCATTGTTCGCAGTGATGTCATGGAAAAAGAATGATGCAATGGAATTGTTCGATAGATTGCTTACTACCAACATGCCTTCTATAAATAGAAACTAGTTCACTGCATGCTGGGATGGCACAGGCACTATGGGGCATTAGGCCATCCCTGACAACAGAAGGCAAGAGATGGACAGATTGTGTGTGTGTAATGTTTATGTAGAAATGAGTATGTAATGTGTATCAATTTTAAAACGTATAATAGACATTCTGTATAAACGTAATGCATTTGTGGGCGTCTACCTGGTAATTTCAGTTTGAGGGCAATAGTGGGATAGTTCACCCAATAATGAAAACTCTGTCATCATTTACTCACCATCATGTCGTTCCAAACCTGCATGACTTTCTTTCTTCTGTGGAACATACAAAATAAATTTAGGGAAAAAAAATTCTGTTCACTTAAGAAGTGCTACAAAAGTCACCAAGTTGCGTACCATTCCAATAAACTTTGACAATTTCGAAACGTAAAATGTTTCAGTCAAAAGTGGTTAAATGGACAGAAACAGTTAATTTTTTGTTCCAGAAGAAAGTCATCCAGGTTTGGAACGACATGAGTAAATGCTGACGGAATTTTAATTTTTAGGGTGAACTAGCTATAATTCCCCCCAAATACTGAGCTTGATGCTCCTGTCTCCTCTTCAAAGGGCCAAACTGCTTTGCTGGAAATCGCGTGATCTCAGCTGGAGAGCGTGTCGATATTGATGAGCAGACGGTGTGTTTCTGCACATACCAGGATGGAACGTGGCAGGCGCACCCTCACGCAACCTGTGAGGAGCGCCAGCGAGACAATGAAGCCACTGACTCCGACAACACATCCAAACAGATGGAGGAGGAGAAGGAGAGAGAGAGAGTGTTCTCACCCAGGCTGGATGCCATCCCATGAAGGGAAGTGTGCCTGGCACCAACTCTCCTGACAGGCAGGAGGAGATGCAGAGCACATGCAGTGTCTGTGCCCAGGGTGAACACAACCTGTGCTGGGATATCTGCCAATGCTGACCTCTTTAGCCAGCCTCACCACCCCCGCCCACCCTGACCCAGATCAGCAACCCTCTGAGAAGCAACATGCAATAGCAGTATCACAATGTTTCATTACTCTATGCACAATAACATTCCGAAGTTTGGGTTTCCACACAAATATTTTAGGCAGTTTTCAACTCTGATGATAATAAGAAATGTTTCATGAGCACCAAATCAGGATGTTAGAATAGCCACGTTTCCACTGTCGGGCCAAAAGCGGGCGTGCTAGTGCACGCCAGGGCCAGTCGCGTTTCCACTGTCAGTTCCGGGGCTTGATCGGGCCTCGTGAAGGCTTCCTCGGGGCCAGCGGCCAGGGTTTTCTGGCCCACCGCAACCTTGGTCCAAAGCGGGCCAACTCGGGCTTGAGGAGTGGTTACAGAAAGAGGTTTGGCGTTCCGATCAGCTCTTTAAAGGGGTGGTAAAACACATTTTTTCAAAGGCTTGATTGTGTTTGTGGGGTGCACTCTAACATGTGTTCATGCTTCTTTTAAAAAAAAATTCATTATTTTTCATATATTTTACCTTTATTCTACACTGCTCTGTCCCTCCTTGTAAAAACGGTCTGATTGTTTCCGGGTTCTATGAAGCCTGTCCCTCAGAAATAAGCAATGGGCTCAGATTGGTTAGCTGGCCCAGTGTGTTGTGATTTGCTTACCGACTAGTGCACGTTTTCCGGAAACGTCACGCCCCGTACCTTTACCGGTAGCGAGTTTGTGCTTTGGTGTATTATAAACGATGGTGTCAATAAAACCATAACAATTTGAGCCAGAATCAGACCCAGAGAATATTAGTGAAGATGATCGAGCAGAACCTGTTCAAGAACGGCTGTTAAACAACGTTTCAGAAAGGTTTGTTTTTTGATGTCTCATTACCTTCTAGATACGGTGTTATTTAATTGTACTGATTATTATAGTATTACAAAAAAATAAGCTTCATAAACAAGAATTTCATATAACCGTTCTAACAAATTATACTACAGTCCTCAAAGGGATTTTTTTGATTAAAGACGGCGGATCTATAGTGATCGCTACTGACTTTATGGCACGGTTACTGTTGTATTTTTAGAATGATTGTAGACAAATATCTGTCGCCAGAACTATTAACCCAATACTAACACTAAACATCGGCTGCCAAATCAAACACAGAACCATGTTTAGCATGCCTGTAGATAAACAAGCGATAAACAATACATAAAAACTCTAATCAAAGAATAATTTACTCTAATTCCAAGTTCGCTGTTGAGATTTTAAAAAAGTTTGTAACGTTAGGTGTTTGTCGGATAACGTTAAGTATGAATGAGCTTTTAACAAGCTGGTTTGCAGAGCCAAACAGCGTTGTCGTTTGTTTACTTCCTTGCTACAACGTACAATTAACAATACGAACTATTACAGGAAAACACATAGACAAAAAATAAATCATACTTAAAGATTGTGGCCCGTAAACAACAGCTTCTGTTCTTAAAATTGGAACTGCTCCATCTTTCAGCACAAGCCGCTGTGCGAATCCTGCATTGAACTCGATCGCCAAGATTGTGGAAGCTTTCCTCCGTAAAATGTGCAGCACAGAGAGCGAGATTTGGGTAATCATTAACCATTGATCCCTAACTCCCCGTCCCTAGGAAGGCTGAACAAAGTGGACCTGCAATCTCGGCACTGATGAAAATAACAGCGTTTCGACGACATTGCGGCAGCAACAACACTCCTATACCACAATAACTCTTCTCCAACGCAATATAAAATGGCCTCGCCCCCCTTATTTAGTATTCTCGGAGGAGGGGTTATGTAAATATTGGGGTTACTGACGTCAGCAACCCTGGAGGAATGTCGTATAGTCCCTACCGGCTGTTTGCTGTATTCCTTAGAAATTGATTTCTTTAAAAGCAAATATCTCCATTTGCTTTGAACTTTGAGCGCTGTAACTTTGCAGATGTTGTTTATACTCAAACAGCAACATTACACACTAGCTAAAGTTAGAAAATATTTAATATGACTTTGCAACATGCACTCGTCTCAATGAACATGACGTCTACATCTGCCAATAAACTTTGTTTTATTATCATTATTATTTTTAAATTGAAGAAAGATCACAGGGGACACATCACATGTATCACACATACAAAAATAGGATAAGGAACTCGAGGTAGAGCAAGGCAATAAAGTACATTTTCAAACAAGATACAGTAAGAGACAGTCTACTAAAAAAAAGAATTCATAAAACATTTAAAGCAATAGAAATTAAACATATAATACATGATTAAAAATAAATAGAAATAAATAACATGAAACAATGAAAAAATATTTGTTGTCATCTTCAGGAAATCAGGAGGTAATATAGGCTAATGAAACTTTTTTTTTTTTACAAAAGAGCGGTTTTAGCGACTTTCTTGTTAGCTGATTAATAAAGAGAGTCATAGAATAGCTTTAAATCAACACAGAAAAGCCTGAAATAATAAATTGGTTTATTATGCTGCTGTCACAAAAATGAAACAAATAAATAAACAAACGATGAACTACAGTAAAGTAGACCTATATAGGACATCAACTGTTTTGTGTTTATAGCCTAATAGTTATTGTGTTTGCAGATTGTAGAGATGGAGTTAGCAACCACTGATAGTAGCCTATACCAAAGTGCTGTAGCCTATAGGACTATTAATATTATAAAAGATAAAAACATAACAAACCCAACAATAAGCTATACAAATGCAATAACCTATATCAAGTGTCTTCGATATTTGTGGGGGCATTTGGCCCTCAAAATGTGTGTTAAACAAGAACACACACGTAAATATAACAGATGCAGATGTCACGTTCAGTGAGAGGAATGAGTGAAGGGAAAGTTAAATGTGCTAGAACTGACACACTGCACTGAGCCGTGTTGAGTAACGTGTTGCAATACGTGGTAGAGGAAAAAATACTTAAAGTGAAAGAAATTTGGTGGTTGATTATGATTTCACGTTTCTTACTTAGTGTGTAATGTTGCTGTTTGAGCATAAACAACATGTGCAAAGTCATGACGCTCAAAGTTCAAAGCAAAGGGAGATATTTTCTTTTACAGAAATTGCTTTTTGAGGACTACAACAAACGGCTTGTAGGGAACACAACGACTTTCCTCCCGGGTTGGTGACATCACTAACCCTAAAATTTACATAAACCCCTCCCCCGGGAACACAATTTATAGATTATCATGACAGAATGCTAATCAATGACTAGAAAATAACTACACATAAGCTACATAAATTAATCAACTGACCATTCAGAAATGTTGTCTACATGTTGTTACTTCTTCTTGAGTCTCTCCATCTTTCTGACTCCAGTTTGAACATAAAAGGCTAAAGTTTTTTGAAATTTCCAGTGCATGTCTGTGAGGTAAAAGGACACCATAGATATATACACTAGTCGCCTTGGCTACGGCAGTTCATTGGAACGAATGCGTCAATAGAGCCGCCATCATGGAACAGGGGAGCTCCTCCTCTTTAAGCATCAGTGTCAGGAAAAGGTCTAACGGAAATAAAATCACCATAAATTGTCATGAATGCGATTTTCTAGTTTTTTTTTTTTTGGTTCGTTCCAACGGTCAGACATGTATTTATCATTGAGTCCAGAGAAATTTCTAAAAATTTCCAAAATTTCACATTCTTGTGAAATGTAATCCCTTGCTGTCTGGTTTTTAGATTCCGTTCGTGTGAACATCCATACGTAGCACAAAAGTCCGGCATCATCCATGAATTCAGAGTACAGGCGGAGATAGCTGCGTTACCTAGCTACTTACTATGACAAGACCCCTGTTCCAAGATGGCGGAGGTTTTGTCCATGCTTAGAACCCCAAGGCGACATCTAGGGTGCTTCTCAATATCCCTCCTCGTCTCCTCACTCCTCCGTCCTCCATCCTATGACCCGGAAATCGATCTAGCTCAGCCATCTTGAAGGACATCTCAATTCTCTAATTGCACCGCGAGGAGGTGAGGATCGAGGAGTGAGGAGGCTTCCAGAGGAGTCATGAGCGAGGATACACAGGTGCATCCTATGCGGAAGTGTTTTATCGACAAAACGTGACGCACGTATCAATTCTCCTCCCCCTTCACATCGATCACAATCGTTTTAAAGCAACACTATGTCGTTTTTGCGGTTTTTGCTCTCGGGGTCCCCCTACAGTTGGGAAACAGTATTGTCTTCTACTGCTGTAAAATCTGTCATGGTTACACAAGGCGATACACGTGTGCATCGATACTGTCTTGAGTTCTCGCGGGCAGACCGCCAGTGTTGCGTGTGAAATGTCTTCATCCCAGGTACATTGGCATATATTTCAGCATGTCATATGAATATAATTTCATGGGTTTTATTTTTTTCAAACATCAAAAGATCGCATAGCTCACGTTTACAAGACAGCGTCAATATAGTAGCCTTTTGTCTACTGTTTTACATAACGGATATGCTAATTCAATTCAATGTTTGTGTGGTAAGTAATAGCCATATATCGTAAATATTATAATATCAAGCTACCATAGATGAATCTGCAAATTTGAAAATCGATTTGCATTATAGCCTGAGGCAAGACACTTTCACCAGAAAAATAAATACACAAACATATCAGCCTGCAGACATTAGGATAGTTATCCTGAAAGATTATTTATTATAACCATCGTAAACTAGCATGTTAGTGTAGCTACCAGATAATTCGCTACTCTACTAGCATTACTTGATTCATGAAGATAAATGGAGGACCAGATAGATTCCGTAACGTGGCCAGGCCATGTTATTCAGCCTTTTACATTTCGCGCGATAGTCAGCTCCCTGACTCCCTGATTTATTTATTAATGTATAAACACTTTATAGATGACTTACTGCTGCGCTTGTGACAGGGTGCATGTTACTGAAAGAACGAGCAGAGAGAGAGAGAGAGCCGGTCGCGCGCGGACACTCTAACCGTCTTCAAACTGTCTTGCTATCCCTCCAATAGACCTTTTACGCACTTCCGCATTTTTTGACCGGAAATACGTCAATGAAGTGTATTAGAACTTCCTGTTATCGTAGCGGCAGATACGAAAAATGGCAGAGTCGAAGAGTCGCAGTTTCTGTTGTGTTCCAGGCTGTTCGTCTTCCACCCAAAAACAGCCCTACCTTTCATTTCATTCTTTTCCCGTGGATCCAAACCTGAAACCCAAATGGATACAGGCGATCCGAAGAGAGGAAGGGAACAGTTTTGATATAAAAAGAGGTAGCACCTATGTCTGCAGCCGGCACTTCGCTCCGGATGATTACGTTGGTGGCTGCGTCGTTCGTCGCCTGAAGAGTGGTGTTGTCCCGAGCCTATTCCCTTGGAACAATTTTACTGCTCCTTTGAGAAGGGAGTCAGTATATGACAGAACCTTCAAACGTCAGTCTGTCCAGCTATGCTGTGAAGGTGAAGATAGCACCATGGTGGCTAAGGCAGTAAGGATGGATCACGACTACGTGACACACCCACCTGCAGGTAAGATTGTTCATAATGTGTTTAGTAAGTTAACGCTAGTCAACTATGTATACCGTTAATGGATAAATGCATTCGTGTGATAAATGCCTTTCTAACTGAACAACTTAACCCTTGTGTATCAATTTAAAAAAAGTTACACATGGGTACATAGAGGACAAAAATGTCCGTGTCAAAAAACTACTTGGGAGCACAGACTTATGTTTGGTCTCATTTTAAAGAAGACCCGTGGCAGATTATTGCTAAAGTAAAAAAAAAAAATAAGTAAATTAAAAAAAAAAGTTATATAGGTTTAAGTTTATGCACATTATTTTATATAAAATATATATTTAATGAAACGAGTATAACCCTAAAACGGCTAGAAAATCAAAGCCATAAATCTAAATAAGTTGTGTTCCAAATGTGAGATTGGTATCTCAAAAAATGAGTGGTAGTATTTTGTTTGGGTGCAGTAACAGATTTTCCCCATTGGATGCCAGCAAAACTCCACTGGTGCACACAGTAATTGGATTTGTTATTTGCAGTTGAGTTTTTCTCTCTTAACATTACAAACACGTATTTTTATTTAACTAATGTTAGTCTACATCTGTAACTGTAACATAGTCTCATGCTGTCTAGCTGTAGGGGGCATGCTCTGAATGACATTATTTCTGCAGTGATGTCATTTAAGAGTTGACATGACATAATTACTGTTCTGTGTTGTGTTGAAAGGTAGCATAAATATGTTAAGACTGTTTTTTAATTTATTTATCTTTATAGGTGCTCTGGACGAGGCTTTGGATTACATCCATGACTTAGAAGCCATGTTGCAAAACATTGACCTACCACCTCCTACTCTCTTCAGCCGATACTGTTCATCAGACGACCAAATTCGTTTCTACACCAAATTTCCATCCGAGAGGGTTTTTACAATTTTTTGGGAGTCGATTGCACCATCTGCCCATAGACTGGTGTACTGGACCAAAGCAAAGAGGGCAGGGGAGGAAGGCTGCCAAGATCCCAGCCCACCACGCATCATGCCATTAATAGATGAGTTCTTGATGTATTCCATGCGGGTTGCTGTTGGCATGAAGGAGCAGCTCATTGCTGACATGTTTAATGTGAGCATTGCCAGGGTCAGCAGGGTTACCATCACCTGGGCCAATTATCTTTTTATGATGCTGAGCTCACTTCCCATCTGGATAAGCAGGGAAAAGGTTAAGTCCACTATGCCCCTTAAATTCCAGAGGTACTGTCCTAATGTCAGAGTGATACTGGACTGCACAGAAATTGCCCTGGAGACAGCCTCATCCCTGACCTTACAGTCAGAAACCTTTTCGAGCTACAAAAACAGGACGACATTGAAAGGCCTGA
This sequence comes from Siphateles boraxobius, assembly GCF_051911475.1. Lineage (NCBI taxonomy): Eukaryota > Metazoa > Chordata > Actinopteri > Cypriniformes > Leuciscidae > Siphateles > Siphateles boraxobius. Next base: position 20,279,683 of record NW_027509193.1, on the reverse strand, counting down.
TTGGAGTTGCTCCCAATGGCTTGGTGACATTTGTCTCACCCCTGTACACCGGGTGCATCTCTGATAAGGAGATCACCAGGATCAGTGGAGTCCTTCCCTTGCTGGAGCCAGGAGACGACATCATGGCAGACAAAGGGTTCCTCATTCAAGACCTCCTTGCTGACGTTGGAGCTAAGCTCATCATTCCACCTTTTAAGCGTTCAGCTCAATTCAGCAAAGAGGAAACAGAACAAACCCAAGCCATTGCCCGCCTCAGAATTATAGTGGAGAGAGTGATCGGTAGGGTAAAGTCCTTTCACATCTGGGACTCTCCTGTGCCGCTCACACTGATTGGCAGTGTGAATCAGATCTGGCTTAACTGCTGTGTTTTAGCAAACTATCAAGGACCTTAATGTTTTGAAGAGTGAATGAATTAATGTTTTATATGTAAATGTATAATGTGTAAATAATTTAGTGTTCCCACATTCTTAAACATCAAATTAAATATAATTGTTATATTCGTAATATTTTTCTGTTGAAATGTGACTGATTTCACTAAAACATTAGATGAACAATTAAAACAATTTTGGTCAAAATGATGCATCCTTTAATTTTTTGGTATGTGTAACATCAACTGATTAATAACTTATTTAATAAATAACATCAAACATTTACAATAAAAAAAGACATTAGTTCATCAACAGTAAGACAGAAGGCAAAACTGATTGGTAAAGAACAAGATTAGTGGAAATAACATCAAATATTTACAATAAAAAAAATAACAGTTCATCAACAGTAAGACAGAAGGCAAAACTGATTGGTAAAGACAAGATTAGTGGAATTCAAGGTATGCATTCATGTATGTGCCATAATAATATACATCTAATTTCTCTTTCATTTCCGCTATGAAGGAGTCATCACGCCAAATTCTTTCCACAGTTAAATTTGATAGGGTATCGGTAACAAAGTCACACCATGTCAGTCCTGTGATTGCCAGTTGGCCCTGAACCTGCCAGTAGTATTTATGTGAACGCCTCAAAGTGGCGTGGCCTTCCTGCACCTTGAGGTGAGCAACCTGAGATGGATCATTTTTTGTGCTGCTCTTCACCTCAACCAGGCCAAAAGGAGGCGACTCTGAAGGGTCATACACCCGACCGTCTGGACTGGCCCCGAGATGTGGTGCGTCAGGGTGAATGACAAATCCTGCTGGTAGCACATTAACTCGCATAGTTTCAGCGTAGTTTGCCAGCACTTCATGCTCCACCAGTAGACCACGCTTCATTGCAGCTGTTTGCTTTGTGGAGCCTCTGATCATTTGAATAGCTGCAGACTCCTCCTCTGCACGACACGCCCTACTACAACAAGCTTCCCAAAAACGACTGGCAGTCAGCCTTGGTCGCCGTAGCTGTGTCCACGCAGGACATTTGGACTGCTGCTGAGTTTCTTTGGCTATCTCGCTGGACAGCTGCGGTGACACTTCTAGAGACTGGAGATGCATCAACTGATGTAAGGTCGGGACGAAATGCAACCTGGGAAAAGTGTGCTGCATCAGAGGAAGGGACGGAAATTCTGGAGCCATGTGGTGTAGGATGAGGTCACTGGACTTCTTGGGTGGACAGTGATAGGACATGGGAGATCCACGAGGGACAGACCCAAATCTAGATGGCGTCAGCTCCATCTCAGAAACCCCATCCAATACAACAGCCATGAGAGACTGGGGCTGCACCTGGCTTAATTTACTTCCAGATGCCATCATATATGGATCTGGCAGTGGTCCTAGACAAAAGAGCAAAGAGATACACAAGATTATTGGTCACACAAAAGAAAATTTAGACATGAGTGCTTAACTACATTTACATTTTATTTATTGTATCTGCGGTAACCATAATGATGTTAGTCATAACATTTAAAAAAAAAATAACTTACTCTCACAAAGCAACAATCAACCAGTTAACAAGTTAAATCACCTGTATATGCCTTGTACAATGTGGACCTCAGACCGTTCTGACCCACTGTTTTGGGCTTTTGCACCACCAGCTCACTAACAGGTTCAGGATGGATTCCCTTAAAAGTAAAAGACAAAAAACAGTTACAGTCTGTACTGTAGTCACTTCTGGTGGTGTTTTTATAATAATTTCCAGTTGTTATAGATACGCATCAGTTCTTAAATCATATGACATGTTTATCACAAACCCACCTGTGTTCTTGGTCTGTGCCATCTCTGCAAGCCACTAGTGCAGGCCAAGGGGGGTGGAACAGCCTGCAGACCCAGCTGTGAATAATGTGCGGTCTGGTACAGGATAGCAACTACGTGATTGCAGAATCCTTTACCAGCCGCACAACTGCAGGAGAAAGCTTTCAGGTTGGCAGTAGCACTTTCTGCCTCCAGTGAGATCTAGACACAATAACAAATGAAATAGGTTACACTGAAGTCATACTTACGCAGTCACATCAATGTTCACAATAACATGACACTATAACTTTCAGTAAAGAAATAGTAAGTGAAGAAAGTGCCGCAACCGCAGCAAGAAGAGTGAACGCAAGAACGGGCAACTTTCTGAACTTTTGCCAACCGGCATTCTGTCTATAGTCAAACCTCCAGTTTGTGAGGCTCCTCGCTCTTCCTCATTGACCTGAAGCATCTACCTCTCACTATAACCTGTCCCTGGAGTATATTTGATACTACCGCATGCAACAAGAAAATATTACATGTTATCTCACATAGAAATACACAACTTTACTTCTTAACGTTAAGTCAGTAACATTTCACATTTACCTAGTAAGTTACAACTTCACCAAATTACTTCTTGTTATGTTATCTCATGCCATCTCACTTAAACATACACACAACATATTCACTGCGATGTGTTATACCTTATATTACAAATTCACAACACCATTACTTACTTTACAGTTAACGTTAACAGAGATATAACCGGTGATATGGTTAAAGCTAGCAACAGCAATTTCTTCGTTTCTTACCTTGGTAATTGTGGATAAACTCTTCATGGAAGAATTTATATCCCTTGTCCAACTTGTTCCCTTTAGTGGACGAATGTATCTCCACACTCTTCACCACATCGGCGCTGGTGAACTTCGGAAGACTAGTCAGGCTAGTCGAAAACACTCTAACGTTAGCTGCCATTTCTCCGTCAACAAAGCTTACACCGGAAATGGGTTTACGCTTCCTTGACGTATTTCCGGTTTTTGCGTAAAAGGTCTATAGTAATCCTCGTCCGATCTTTTAATGTGTCACTCTCCCTTTTTCTTCTTTTAGTCTCCTCTGACAAAACCTTTGCCTTCTTCCTTTTAGTTGTTGCTTCGGTCATGACAACAACATACAGACGGGTATCAAACGCTAGTTGGGCTCTCACGTCAGAATCTGAGGAAGTGGGGGAAGTGACGTATGCCGTAAAGCAGTCGAATTTTGTAGTTTTTTTGTGCTCGGGTTCCAACTTCCTACCCGAAACCCGAAGTTACATAGTGCCAGTAAAAGCGATACAGACACTGTCAGGCTGTGGCAGACGTGTCATTCAACCTATTGTAAGTCGATGTACCATCACAAGGGTCTTGGAAATATATAATGAAGGTTGAAAAACTACATACTGTTACTTTAATTTATACTTTACCTTTGCAGTTTATATAAATCACACATATTTCAACAGGGTATCTTGCTTTATTATTATTTATTATGAATTTCTTAAATAACCAAACTTTAACAACATAAGGGCAGATCATTTGAGCGCTGCTGATAACGCTGTTAAGTGACGCTTGAGTGATCAAGTATTCCAATGTATAAAAAAGCTGTCATTCGATTCCTCCATCCTCATTTTCTTTCCTTGCAGCCTTCCCTCGCATCCTACTGGGGGAGGAGCTAAGACGCAAGGAAAGGAAGCGAGGAAAGGAAACGAGGATGCACAAATACAGGTCCTTCTCAAAAAATTAGCATATTGTGATAAAGTTCATTATTTTCCATAATGTAATGATAAAAATTAAACTTTCATATATTTTAGATTCATTGCACACCAACTTTTATTGTTTTAATACTGATGATTTTGGCATACAGCTCATGAAAACCCAAAATTCCTATCTCAAAAATTAGCATATCATTTAAAGGGTCTCTAAACGAGCTATTAACCTAATCATCTGAATCAACTAACTTGATGCAGTAAAGGTGTTTAATTAACTCTAATGCAGGTGTTTAATTAACTCTAAACACCTGCAAAAGATTCCTGAGGCTTTTAAAAACTCCCAGCCTGTTTCATTACTCAAAACCGCAATCATGGGTAAGACTGCCGACCTGACTGCTGTCCAGAAGGCCATCATTGACACCCTCAAGCAAGAGGGAAAGACACAGAAAGAAATTTCTAAACAAATAGGCTGTTCCCAGAGTGTTGTATCAAGGCACCTCGGTGGGAAGTCTGTGGGAAGGAAAAAGTGTGGCAAAAAACGCTGCACAACGAGAAGAGGTGACCGGACCCTGAGGAAGATTGTGGAGAAGGACCGATTCCAGACCTTGGGGACCTGCGGAAGCAGTGGACTGAGTCTGGAGTAGAAACATCCAGAGCCACCGTGCACAGGCGTGTGCAGGAAATGGGCTACAGGTGCCGCATTCCCCAGGTCAAGCCACTTTTGAACCAGAAACAGCGGCAGAAGCGCCTGACCTGGGCTACAGAGAAGCAGCACTGGACTGTTGCTCAGTGGTCCAAAGTACTTTTTTCGGATGAAAGCAAATTTTGCATGTCATTCGGAAATCAAGGTGCCAGAGTCTGGAGGAAGACTGGGGAGAAGGAAATGCCAAAATGCCTGAAGTCCAGTGTCAAGTACCTACAGTCAGTGATGGTCTGGGGTGCCATGTCAGCTGCTGGTGTTGGTCCACTGTGTTTTATCAAGGGCAGGGTCAATGCAGCTAGCTATCAGGAGATTTTGGAGCACTTCATGCTTCCATCTGCTGAAAAGCTTTATGGAGATGAAGATTTCATTTTTCAGCACGACCTGGCACCTGCTCACAGTGCCAAAACCACTGGTAAATGGTTTACTGACCATGGTATTACTGTGCTCAATTGGCCTGCCAACTCTCCTGACCTGAACCCCATAGAGAATCTGTGGGATATTGTGAAGAGAAAGTTGAGAGACGCAAGACCCAACACTCTGGATGAGCTTAAGGCCACTATTGTAGCATCCTGGGCCTCCATAACACCTCAGCAGTGCCACAGGCTGATTGCCTCCATGCCAAGCCGCATTGAATCAGTCATTTCTGCAAAAGGAGTCCTGACCAAGTATTGAGTGCATAACTGAACATAATTATTTGAAGGTTGACTTTTTTGTATTAAAAACACTTCTTTTATTGGTCGGATGAAATATGCAAATTTTTTGAGATAGGAATTTTGGGTTTTCATGAGCTGTATGCCAAAATCATCAGTATTAAAACAATAAAAGACATGAAATATTTCAGTTGGTGTGCAATGAATCTAAAATAGATGAAAGTTAAATTTTTATCATTACATTATGGAAAATAATGAACTTTATCACAATATGCTAATTTTTTTAGAAGGACCTGTAAGAAATGAGAAGCACCCCCTAGTGCAGGGATGGGCAACTCCGGTCCTCGAGGGCCACGAGGGCCACTCTCCTGCTGAGTTTAGCTCCAACCCTGACAAAAATTATTTTTTAGTAATCCTGAAAACATTGATTAGCTTGTTCAGGTGTGTTTAATTAGGGTTGGAGCTAAACTCTGCAGGACAGTGGCCCTCGAAGACCGGAGTTGCCCATCCCTGCCCTAGTGTATATATCTATGAAAGGACACAAGCTCTTGAAGCCCCGCCCTCTGTGCGGAGAGCAGCAGCTCATTTTATATTTAAAGGGACAGACACAAAAACGGTGCATTTGTGCTCACCCTCAAAAAAGTGACAACTTTAACATGTTATATAAAGATATCTGTGGGGAATTTTGAACTAAAACTTCACATACACATTCTGGGGACATCGGAGATTTATTTTACATCTTGTGAAAAGGGCATTATATCACCCCTTTAATAATTGCACTGCCACACGTGAATGATTACACCTCGTCTGCGCCTTAAATTTAATTAAATAAATAGCCGAAAAAAGGGGAAAAAATAACACGTTGAGTGAGACGTCCATTGAGATGACTGCATGTTGCAAACAAAGTCATGTTAAAGAGCCGATCGTAACGCCACAGGCAAGGGGTTTTACAAATAAACAGAAACAGACGCGACTGAAAAAGTCCTGCTTTTGTGAAATAACGGTAGCCTACTCCCTTTTTATTTCTGTGTGACTAATGTGCAATTTTGACACAAATTAATTCATTATGATCAATGTATTTTTATTGTAAACCTGTGGCAGGCATAAAACATCGATGCTTGGGTTTTAAATCTTCAAGTAGCCTAAACAACAAAAATGCCAGCAATCTGTCGCTTTTATCATGATCGTTGTGCGATCTGGCTGTTTCCAGTGCTTTCTTTCTGATTAGTTATTCTGATAATACTTCCATTTGTTGATGAAATGATGGGTTTGTGTGGCGTTGTTCCAGAGAGGCGTGGTACGGTCGTGTTTTAGTGAAGCGCTGAGAAGCTTCTGGCTAGACAGTGGAAACGCAGCGTGGTTTTGGGCTCGTTGCTACTGCTTTTAGCCCGGCACGGCCCGTTTTAAGCCCTGGCTCGCACTGGCCCGACAGTGGAAACGCGGCTTTCTGAAGGAAATCAATCATGTAACACTGAAGACGGGAGCCATCAGAATAGAAAACTAATTATAAATTGCAATAACTAAGGAGACGTTCAAAAATATTAAGAAGGGCAATCGACCCCAATCTTTTGAACGCTAGTGTAAATGTGTGTATATTGTATATCATTTTGTCTACTTATTAAGATGCAGTTGTACATCATATTTAAATATGGAGCATTGTAAACCATTATCTCCCATTTTTCCATCTCATTCTTTTAGCATGTTGTTGAATTTTAAATGTTTTATTCTATGGCCAATATGATGCATTTAAATAATAATTTCAATGTTAATTCCAAAAGATTTTTAAAAATGTAATACTGTATTAGATTAACCAGTAAAATTTTGTTCTCCATAAAGACGATAAATGTATTTGTTTAGATGAGAAGTGGAGCATGCAACGAAAACACCCATTTTCAAAGGGCTGGTCAAATGGAAACTTTATGTATTAAAAAACCTCAGGTTTGAGGATTTTCTCCTTGTTGGAACATCTCATTGCATCTAAGATGTTTTGTTGATTTTACCCATTTCATTTGATACTTTATAAAACGAAGCTAACTTAATGCATGTAGCCTAGACATAGGCCTAATAGATTTCTTTCTTTTTAAATTGTGACAGTGTAATTCCAACTGTGAGTCAGGTTTCTTATAGGCCATAATTTCCATCCCAAATAATTCATATATAGGCTACTGTAAAAATATTTTTAAAAGTTGTAAATAAAAAAAGATTATTGGAGTACATTTTACAAGAAAATACAATTTTAGTCTTTCAGCTTTCAAATTTCACGTTTAATTCAATGTGTTTCTTGCCATTTCTTTGCAATTCCTGGTGAAATTTACTAGCAATATCTGAGTGAAATTTGTCATTTTTAAAAAGTTTGTAAAAGTAATTTTTTCAGCTAATATACAGTGAGGTCCAAAAGTTAGCCTTAATAAATTAGCCTTAATAGTTAGCCTTAATATATAGCCTATTGTGTGACGTGTGTGTGTGTGTGTGTGTGTGTGTGTGTGTGTGTGTGTGTGTGTGTGTGTGTGTGTGTGTGTGTGTGTGTGTGTGTGTGTGTGTGTGTGTGTGTGTGTGTGTGTGTGTGTTTATTAACATATTATATTATGCATATAACTTAAAAATATGAGTAAAAAGTTTAATTGAAAAACTAATGTGGATTTCAGAATGTGTTAGTAGCCTGATGTGAGCCGCACTGAAGTTTCATGATCAATATCTTACACGTCACTTTATATTTTCACGTTAATAATAATGTATTTGGTCAATTTGGATCTCTTAAACTATAATTCGATTACTGAAATGCATTATGGCGCGATATACAGTAGGAGACATACGCCACGCTAGGTGGCGATGCACAGAGAATGACGATGAAGTTTGCGCCGGATGCTGTGAAATCTGTGATGCGCGCACGCATATATCCCATCATTCCTTTCTCTCTCTTCCTCTTTCCCTTTCGGCGACAATGTCTAAGAGAGGTAAGAAACACACATGGAAATCTAAAATCATCCTTGAAATGAGGTACGCTAAAGCTCCCTAACTCAATACATGGGTTTAACTGGTCATATAGGAATTATATTTTCGATATATTGATGTAAATGCTCAATCATATCTTTGATAAAATAATGATGTACCTTTTCCGCTAGCGGTAGGAGCCATGTTTGCTAAGTACGTAGACCCAAGCTCGTGGAGCCAATAGTGTGTTGATTGAACACTTCTTACGCAAACTTTGTGGTGTTAAAGCAAGTTCTGGAACATTGCTCCATGATAACTACCATGTAAAATTAACTGACTGTAAAGACACTAAATGTGCAATACTTTAAACATGCAGCGAAACGGGTAGACACTCGACTGAATGGTGGCGAGTTGAATAGCACGTTAGCGTGTTTGAGAAATGCATATTTGGAGATTTACAGGACAGGGCAACCGAATTGCTAATTTATTTCGTTCTTAGATATTGTCTTCGTATTTGAATGAAATCAGACTGGTATCAGGCAGCAAACATTAGTTCACTACTATAAACCTGCTGGAGTGTCGGTAACAACCTAGACATTTTGCAGACTTAAATAGTTAACCTTTAAACAAACTTCTTTAATTTTTTACACTGTTACAAAACTGTATAACTTAATTTCTTTTGTCGAAAACACTGGATTTTAGGTGGAATGAACATCCTGTCACCATTCATTTTCATTAGTTTTTTTATGCACCAAAAGTGAATGGTGACTGAAGCCTTTATCACTTCAAAAAAAAATTGCACCATGGGCCGGTTGCATAAACTGCTTAGACTAGTTTTAAAGGTTAGTCATCACATTGTTTTTTTTGTTTTTTCTTTAATCCTGTCAATAACTGTGTTAAGTAAATTACATAAAAACATAGACTAAAAAGTAAGACTGATTGCCCCTTGACTAACTGCTAGTTGGTCATACTAATATAATGGCTATGTTTGTGCAACTGGCCCCAGATCCTTCCTTCCCTTATGAGGTCGGGATAGTTTTAATTTAAATCACTAAAATGTTCTTGGTCAAAGTTGTTTTTGTTTGTAAACCAAATGTGATTTGGTTTATTTTGGCAGTTGTAAAATTATAATGTTTTTTTCTTCAGGACGTGGTGGGTCATCGGGAGCCAAGTTCCGTATTTCACTGGGTCTCCCGGTGGGAGCGGTCATCAACTGCGCTGACAACACAGGTATGAGATTGTTCTACATTGGTTATATGTGTGTGTCCTTCTTAAAGCACTTGCTTTGACTGATCAGTGGCTGGGTGAGTTGTCGTAGAAGGAAATATTAAATCCCATTGCTGTTGGGTGAGATGGCAGTTGCTATGTGCTGTTCAGTCTCAATCCGTGATGGAACAAATGTTTGCGGTTTGTTGCAGGCTTTTTCTTAGCTGAAGGTTAGCAGACTTGTGTCTATTAAACTAACTTGCAGCATGAAAATATAACTTGTTGGTCTTTACAGCTGTTGGTCTTTACTATTTTTTAACCCCACTGATCTGTGGCTTTTCTCTTGTTTAGGTGCCAAGAACCTGTACATCATATCCGTCAAAGGCATCAAGGGTCGTCTGAACAGGCTCCCTGCTGCTGGTGTGGGAGACATGGTTATGGCCACAGTGAAGAAAGGCAAGCCAGAGCTCAGGAAAAAGGGTGAGTTTTCAGAGACTGTTGCAACTGCACTCTGCTGGCTTTGGCCCCATCCACACTGCTGCGTTTTAGTTTAGAAACGGAGAATTAAAACGAATACGATCTCCGTCCACACCAGCGGTTTAGCTGCGTATTAGAATTGATCTCCGTCCAGATTAAAACGGCTGAAAACGCGGATCACGTGACCATTCACCTACACCAGGCATGCGCGTGCCGGTGTAAACAGGAAACAGATTGACTATTCCTCAGATTTCGCTGAGGTTGATAATTGCCAATCTGGACATTTGAAAGTTTTTTTATGCACCATTCCTCAGGAACTACAACTTAATTGATAAAATTATCCTGGTTCTTCCCGGCTTAACCCAAAACCGACGCTACATGTACGGTTGATAACCGCCGGTGCAGCCGGGAATTGTCACAGATCGCTCAAATAATAGCTTGCCTCTGGTGCATGTAGGCAGTTATAGCATTGTAAAAAAAACAATTTTCTTGCACTAACGTAACTGGTAGTCCAGGCTGCTCTATGTTTTCTTCCGTTGTATGACACCCAATCAGATAGCCGAGCATGAGCCTCTGCGTCATCGTTTCTAAAGTCCTCTGTTTTGACCTGTCTTCACTAAAACGCCCTCTGGAGATTCAAAATGCAAAAGGGGGTTGGCAGTGTTTCTAAACTTCTTCGTTTTTGCTGTTTTAGTCTGGATGGGAGGTGGAAACGTAGCAAAAGGTCTCCGTTTCTAAACTAAAATGTAGCAGTGTGGATGGGGCCTTAAAGAAGCATATTATTCTTATACAGATGTCCCCTTTTAATCTAGTGCATCCTGCGGTGGTGATACGACAGCGGAAGTCGTATCGGCGAAAAGATGGCGTGTTTCTATACTTTGAAGACAATGCAGGGGTCATAGTGAATAACAAAGGAGAAATGAAAGGTAAGTGATGAATTTCAGATCATTTCAGTATCCTTCTTAAAGCACTTGCTTTGTCTGATCAGTGGCTGGGTGAGTCGTCGTAGAAGGAAATAGTAAATCCCATTGCTAATGGGTGAGATGGCAGTCGCCATGTGCTGTTAAATCTCAATCCGTGATGGAACATTTCACTTCTCTTCTTGATGCATGTCATTTTTAGCTTTCAATTTCTGAATTTAGCTCAGATGCAGTGCTAAATTGTTTCTTTATCTTTTTTTAGGCTCAGCTATCACAGGACCCGTAGCCAAGGAATGTGCAGACCTGTGGCCCAGAATTGCTTCCAATGCCGGTAGCATTGCCTGAGCTCAAATGTGGCTTGTCGTTTTCAATAAATACTCAAAGTTTACACACGTGTCACTGTTGATTGCAGGAAATTGCATTGAGACTATACAATTAAAACTGCAATGTTTTGATTGAATTTGTGATAAAAAAAATTATATGCCTTTTAATACAAAATTTAAGGTTTTACAGACTTTGTTGGGCATATTAAGTTTTGACCACTACATGTGGTACATGCAGTTGCATGGGAAATATTGAATCTTGAGGATTGACATCCAAGTACATTAATAGCTTGTTTCACAGACAAGGCTTGAATCCAGTCCTAAGCTAAAATGCATGTTTTAACTGAAAGCAACTTGCCTTGACACATCTTAATGTCTCGGCCTTTATTTTGCTATGAGATGCACACCAGTAAATTTTCTCTAAGGCATGTTTAAAAAGAAAAGCTACTTAAATGTCCTGGCTTAATCTGTTTTTGAAACCAGGCCTAAAGCTAGATTTCTAAGTAATGCATTAACTTTGATAACCTTGGTATGTTTTAATAGATAATTAGCAGAAATAAGTTTATGGTCAGAATAAAATTTGTATATACAGTCTTACGAAAGTGAGTATACCCCCTCACATTTCAGCAAACATTTTAGTATATCTTAGGGGACAATACTATAGAAATGAAACTTTGGTATGTTTTGGAGTAGTCAGTGTGCTTGTACAGCAGTATATGTTTACTGTTCTCTAACTCGACATACAGACATAATTGTCAAAATTGCTGGCAACAAAAGTGAGTACACCTAAGTTATGATAGCTGTATGTCATTTAACCATGCAAAGCCTTGTGCTTTGAGTACAATTCTCATACTGGCCACTGGATGTTCAACATGGCACTTCATGGCAAAGAACTTTAAGCATTTGATCATTCGAATTGTTGCTCTCACAAATATGGCCAAGGCTATAAGAAGATTGGTAACACCCTGAATCTGAGTTACAGTACAGGCCAGGGTCATACAGATGTTTTCCAAGACGGGTTCCACTCGTAACAGGCCTAGCAAGGGTCAATCAAAAACGTTGAGTCCCCGTGCTGTGTGTCAGGTGCAGAAGCTGGCTTCAAAGAACTGAAGCTGGCTCCGAAGAGAGCCCGCAGACAGTTTGCTGAAAGCAGTAAATATATACTGCTATACAAGCAGCATACTGACTACTATAAAATATATCCAAGTTTAATTTCTATATTATGTCCCTTGATAAGATATACTTAAATGTTTGCAGAAATGTGAGGGGTGTACTCACATTTGTGAGATACTGTACATTTATTCTCAACAGAATCGCTAGTTGAAAACATTAGGAATACAGTTTTTACAAACGTCAGAAATGTTTTGGTTTTTTTCAACAGAAAGATTGGATATGGAAATATTGTTAAAATGTTTGTTACTGAACTCAATGAGAGCCCCACTTTGAGAACACTTATCCTCAAAGTAGTTGTTAAGTTGTAATTTATATGTTTTGGTAATATTACACATTCTGTCAATCTATCCAATTTGTTTTCAATAAAACTCGCTAATCCGACCATCATACTTTCCTGCCAGTTCCAGTGACTGCGGTCACGCCATCTGTGCACTAGAAAAGCGCGGTCGCGCCATCTACGCTAAAAAATGATTGCGCGTCTACACGAGGTTGCGTGGTAGGCTCAAGGTGTATGCGCTTGGTGTCGGCAGACTTTAAAAAAAATATTCATAATAAAATAAATAAAATCTAATTGTTTTCTGCAAAATCCACCAGATTATTGTTCTACATCTCACAGACTACCACTGTGGTGATTTTCATGTTGTTCTACTGTTTTATTATTTAATAATTGCCTGCCAAAGTCCTATACTGTATACCTTGTTATACAGCAATATTTAATAAACTCATAAAAAAATAAAATTGTTTTCTGCAAACTCCACCAGATTATTGTTCTTCGTCTCACCGACTACCACTGTGGTGATTTACATGTTGTTCTACTGTTTTATTATTTAATAATTAACTGCCAAAGTCCTATACTGTATACCTTGTTATACAGGAATATTTAATAAACTCATTAAAAAAATAAAATAAAATTGTTTTCTGCAAATTCCACCAGATTATTGTTCTACATCTCACTGACTACGACTGTGGTGATTTTCATGTTGTTCTACTGTTTTATTATTTAATAATTGTCTGTCAAAGTCCTATACTGTTTACCTGGCTATATAGGCATATTTGATAAATTCATTAAAAAATAAAATCAAGTTGTTTTCTGCAAACTCCACCAGATTATTGTTCTACACCTCACTGACTACGACTGTGGTGATTTTCACGTTGATCTACTGTTTTATTATTTAATAATTAACTGCCAACGTCCTATACTGTATACCTTGTTATACAGCAATATTTAATAAATTCATAAAAAAATTAAATCAAATTGTTTTCTGCAAACTCCACCAGATTATTGTTCTACATCTCAATCTGTAAATATTCATGACTTTGGCAGGGAATTATTAAATAATAAAACAGTAAATCAACATGAAAATCACCACAGTGGTAGTCAGTGAGATAAAGAACATTAATCTGTTGGATTTTGCAGAAAACAATTTGATTAGATTTTTTTATGATTTTATCAAATATTACTGTATTGCAATGTAAATATTGATAACTTTGGCAGGCAATTATTAAATAATAAAACAGTAAATCAACATGAAAATCACTACAGTGGTAGTCAGTGAGATGAAGAACAATAATGTGTTGGAGTTTGCAGAAAACAATTTGATTTCACATTTTTATGAATTTATCAAATATTACTGTATAGCAATGTAAATATTCATGAATTTGGCAGGGAATTATCAAATAATAAAACAGTAAATCAAAATGAAAATCACCACATTGATAGTCAGTGAGATAAAGAACATTAATCTGTTGGAGTTTGCAGAAAACAATTTGATTTCACATTTTTATGAATTTATAAAATATTACTGTATTGCAATGTAAATATTCACGACTTTGGCAGGGAATTATTAAATAATAAACAGTAAATCAACATGAAAATCACCACAGTGGTAGTCAGTGAGATGAAGAACAATAATCTGTTGGAGTTTGCAGAAAACAATTTGATTTGATTTTGTTATGAATTTATCAAATATTACTGTATAGCAATTTAAGTATTCATGCCTTTGGCAGGCAATTATTAAAGAATAAAACAGTAAATCAACATGAAAATCACCACAGTGCTGGACAGTGAGATGAAGAACAATAATCTGTTGGAGTTTGCAGAAAACAATTTGATTTCACATTTTTATGAATTTATTAAATATTACTGTAAATGTTCATGACTTTGGCAGGCAATTATTAAATAATAAAACAGTATAACAACATGAAAATCCAAACATTGGTAGTCAGTGAGATGTAGAACAAGAATATGGTGGAGTTTGCAGAAAACAATTTGATATTATTTATTTTTTAATATATTTTTTAAAGGTCTGCCGACACCAAGCGCATAAACCTTTCGTCTCCCACGCAACCTTGTGTAGACGCGCAATATATTTTTAAGCGTAGATGGCGCGACCGCACTTCTCCGAAGCACAGATGGCGTGACCGCAGTGTTCCACTGCGACTGTGAGCGCGTTGCGTGGTTGTCATGGAGACCAGTTTGTTGTGGAGGCGTGAGCTAACAAGTTAGCTGTACTCGTTTTCGGCTAACCGAAATTGATGGATTTCTGACTTTAGAGGTAACGTTAAATAACTTCTTACGGCCATATTTTTCGGTAAGCAGTGAGAGCAGGTATGGAGAAATCTGATGTGGTAAATTTCAGCTCTCTTGAAAAAGAGCTACAAGCGGCGCTGGAAGCGGACAGGAAATATCAGAGGGAAAACGATGCCAAATTTCGGGCTTTGAACCAAAATGTCGCCAGCTATGAAGAATTCAGGTGCGTTGCTGACTTATTGTACTGGGTAATTCACATTTGTTCCCGAAACGATTACTAACTCTGACACTTTAATTATCTTTGCCGGGTAACTGTTAGCTACTGCATGTGTGTGTCTCTCTTGTAACCGTTTTTATATTTTAATTGGAAGATTTTATTTTTTGATTTCAGGGACATAGTACTTGCATCTCACTTAAAGCCTCTTGATAGAAAAGACATCTCTGGTGCACCCCGAAATCAGCCGTGGAATCCAATAGCTTTTGGGACAAAGCATGAAAGTGCTTCAACTGAAGAGATTCAGGTGAGCCTTTGACCTAGTATGTTCTCTTGCATATTAATAAATTGATCATCTGGATGCTAGATCTCACCAAAGATCATCCCTCTTGACTGACTATGACTAACTTTATTCTCTCTTTAGCTGCAGTTATCTGAGATCCAGCCAAGAAATGCATCAGAATTCCTCTGTGGCTGGCGCAAGTTTGCAGGGAGCTCATTTGAAAAGTACAGTCTGCTTGTGAGTCTGGGAGGCAAGGCTCTGCAGGAAATCTTCTGCACTGAGGTTGGCTTTGGTCTTCTAGGCGAGTTCTATCTGATTCTGTCACAGTGTCTTAAGTCAGGAGATGAGGAAAAAGTGATTGGAGTGCTGGACGGCCTTTCCAGAACTGGTCGTTTTGGCCTCAACCAGACTCTTCTTAGTAAGGCAGAACAAAAAGCCTGTGAGGAGCTTTTCCACAAGCTACAAGTTGCAGGAGGAGAATATCATACTCCTGAAGATGATTCTTCTGACACTTCAGCGGTTTGTGAGGCCAGTCTGACACATGCGGAGGTCGATGAGACTGACATTACAATAAAACTTAAAGGGTTAATGGGGAAATATGGTATCCAAAAATAGTTTATATTGAAAACTCCATAGTTTTTTTGTTTTTGTTTATTGGTACTTGACACCAGCGGAAATATGTTAAAAGAAGTGTTGGCCAATTGTTTTTGGGCCTTCTGCCCATTATTACTTTCAGCCTATGAGGCTCCTGAGGATAAGAAGGACATTTTTGCCATCAGGGCCTGTCCTGCATTTCTTGTCTTTGACACTGCGGCCTTCATAGGCGATATGACCATTGAACTTCCTTGTCACTGCAAACCAGAGGAGACTCATTCAGTGGTATGGTACTATCAAAAACAAATAGGCTCCATGAACACCAAGGTCCTCACAGACTTTGAAGGCACTACGGTGGTGGAATCATCCAAAGTTGGCAGAGGGTCAGATCTGCACAGTCGCTTTTCCATACGTTTGTTTAGCCTTCTGATCTTCAGGGTCCAGAAAGCTGACTCAGGGCACTATATCTGTGGCACAGCCTCTGGTGAATTCTTCTACGGCTATGATGTTGATGTCCAGGAGGTTCATCAAGTGTTATTTCCCTTGAATGTCAAACAGAGAACTCAAGTACAAGAAGCAAAGCCCATCAGAATGAAAACGGAAATGTTTCAAGTGTTCACCAGCTACTGGTCATGGTCTAAATGTGACCGCTGTGACATCCTGGGGGAGCAGACGCGTGTGGGATTGTGTTATGTCAAAAGCATTTACCTCCATGTACGTTATCAGCATGAATCGGACGCAGCGGCTTCCTGTGGTTCCTCAGCCGTTCCCCAACAGTTTGGACTTTCAGGCAGTAGCTACGGAGCCGAGCTTGAAGTGAGGAACTGTCACACCATCTGTCCTCCGAAACCTACAACATCTCCAGAGAGACGAGCTCTGCTGAAGTTCCTCCAGGATGGTGATCAAGCTTCTTCGGGTGTCACCATCCACTACCACAACCACCCCACAGGCTCTGATCTGGTCTTGACCTGTCCTGGCGCCAAACCCCAGTACGCTGTGGCCTGGGATAAAGGCTCAGCACCTCTTTACCGCTCTCAGTATATGGAGGGTTTGAATAAGACTTCTCGAATCTTCATTGACAGCGGTCACCACCTACACTTCAGGCCTGTGCAGCTGAAAGATAAAGGCGTCTATTTCTGCTGGCTCCAAGGAGAGCTGGCTGCAGAGATCAGACTGGGGGTGTATCTCCGCTTGGGACGTTTGCGTCAAATCTCTGACCCGGAGTCTGTCTATGCACTACAACTTATACTTGCTTGCTACACTGGCATTACAGCTATGTTTCTCTTTACTGTCTCAGTCAGATTTATTTGGCAGATAAGCAAGGAAGATACATTTGCAGATGTTAACAGAACTTGAATTTGCTGCAATTATATTGATGTATGTTTACTGTGAAGTGCAATGTGAAATTGAATAAATATTCTGCTTAATGATTTTTCTGAATATGATTTTTTTAAAATGATTTTGTTCTTTAACATACTGAGATGGAGGATAACTAAATATATATGTACTTTTATTCTGTAAATGTTTAAATTAACTATTATTTTATTCTCAGACATGATACAGAAATGTAGAAAAAAGAGAGAAACTTTACTTACGGTACATTGAGGGTCCTAAAGTTATGTATAATGTTCGTATTACTATATATGTGTGAGTTTGTATATAGTTTTAGAATTCCAGAAGTTTTAAAAGGTGTATGTTCTTTATTAAACAAATAAATTCACACGACTTTTCCAGTCATTTGTGATTTACTGGGTAAGAATTTTAATACATATACATATATATATATATATATATATATATATATATATATATTTGCACACAATTTCTACACAATAAATATTTTAAAGATCAGCATACCTAGGAAAAATAACATTTATTATTATTAATTCACATTACTTTCCAGTGTCTAAAAATCTACTGTTTTACATGGTTAGAAAGTGCTATACATGGTTAATGTCACTGTCACAAATGTTCTAATGATTTGTCACCTAGAAATGCAAGTAATTCTTTTTACAATATAAGTTTTTATTATTATTATTATTTTGTAAAGGTTTATTTGATTTTCTGGTTTAAATAATCCGTGGGACTATGACCAAATTTGACCAAACTGATTTTGGGTTTCATGACTCGTAAGCTTTGTCTGTGAAACGGGTTCAGATTTTCAATGCTGTCTATTCTTCTCATAGTTCACTTTTATAGACACATGGTAACAATCGATACAATCGCTAGATGGCGTGTTTTCACCATGAAAGTAGCAGTAATAAAACCACAGTATTAGTATGTGTAGAATGCTATTATGTTTCTTGAACTAGTCACTTTAGCTGCTAAATTATTGCTTGCGTTTTTAAATGTAAATGGGGTTTAAATATAAAATGGCATTCAAAGCTTCTCGTTTCCACATGATTGCACACCCCATGAGCAGATATATGTGCTTGCAGCATCAAAGGAGAAGACTTCTGATGACAGAGGAAGGCAGTGGCGGATGGGGTCTGACTGACAGATATCAGTAGGCTGCTGTCGCACGGAGGTTTCCGGAGTTGTTCTTCAACGGTCTATCATTCCACCGCGCAATGAAGGATCAAAACTACGGCGAAGAAGTTACAAAAATACTTGAGGATGCCCCCTCTGCTCGCAAAGCACTTTTAGACAACTACAACAATTTACACGAAGTAGCGAAGTATTGCGAGAGCAACTACCTGCAGGTAAGATGCTGACACGCGCTCGAGCAGCTTAACATAATACATACAGATTCAATCTGAGACTGTTAAAAATGACGAGAGGTGTCATTTACAAAACAACAACTTAACTTAATTTAAATAATGTAATTTAACATTTTAATAGCATACTTAAGTGACGTTATTATAAGTGTAAGGGACATAATGCGCTGGTTTTCCTTTGTTTATCTTTGTAAAACGCGATTACAAAGAGGTTTTTTGCAGCGTCTCGCACATGACAATGCGTTCTTAAAACGTGGCGCTCAAGTTAATGCAAATTCAACTTTAAAAACGCGTTACAATATCTTGCGCTTTTTCACAATTCCTCTGCCTGATCAAATTGTATAGTAGGCTATTTATTTTACTGAGGAGTGTTTGGAGTCCCTCATTATGGCTACTCATACGTCCTTTCCCATTTTGTACAAGTTACAACTGATAACAGATTGAAACTGTGGAACTTTTACTCTTACCTTCTTATACTCGTATTTAAAAGGTTGCTCAATAAAAAATGTGCATGCTTTTGTAATTCAGGCAGGAAGGAACACATACAAGTGATAAGATGAAGCAAGTCTGTCTTCCTGAGCCTACAAGAGACCAAATCTGACTCCCCACAAGAGTAAAACTTGTAGCCTAATCACCTGTCAGCGGTCTCACGGAAATTGCTTAGTAGCCTAAACTAATAATGTCTAAAAATCTATAAATACAAAAAGGTTTGTGTGAGTTGTAGGATTAAGCCTTAAAGTATAAATAATATAATTGGCACAGTATAAAACAATAGAAGTCAATGGAAAGAAGAACAGAAAATGAAAGTAGCCTAACTGCATTTAGCTGCTAACACACTTGTATACCTACAAAACATTTGTTCCGTTTAAAAAAAAAAAAAGTAAAATGAACCTGTTTGAAGCATGTCATGTCTGTTTAACGGATGTTTCTACCTCTGCAGTCTGGAAATGACACCAGCAAAGCTCTGGAGGAGACCAAGGCCTTCACTGCTCAGTCTTTGGCTAGTGTGGCTTATCAGATCAGCTCTCTGGCCACCAATGTGCTCAAGCTTCTGGATGCTCAGAACCTGCAGCTCCGCAAGATAGAATCCTCCGTCAACCAGATCGGACAGGTATCGGCCCCTTCCTCTCTTTCTTTTAGGGAGACTAGAATATACAGTAAAATATCTTGAGATACTAAGTTCAGAACATACTTTTAGAATACTTCAGTGTGTTATTTTCATGATCATATGATCATGATACAGTCATTATAATGAGTGTAAAGCAGTTAAGTCCTACCATGCTGACTATATGAAATTTGTCGGCTCCACAATGTCGATTTTCATTTAATAAAAAATGGAAGTTGCATGTGCTGGTTCCTTACTTCCATTAGTAATTATATATGGGTACAAGGTTCAGTCTCTAAATATGATAACTTTACCTACTCAGCAGCTCACTTTCAATTTAGAAATGTATATTATTTTATTGAAATGTAAAAAAATGCAGTTGAATTTCATCAGTTCAATACAAGTTTTGCAAAATATCAATTCTGATACCTATTTGTTTCCCAATATTTCTCTAAACATCAATATGTCAAAACAATTACCTCTGTAAATCACCACAAAATGTGTATCACATCCACAGAATACTTATTGTCATTCATAAATATTGTCATTTTAATCTATTCCATCATAGTCCATAAAATGAAAAATAACAATATAAAAATTAAATAAATGTTTTTTGTTTGTTCCTGGAAAACCCCTATATGTTGTAGATGTAGTTATGATAACGTTTATGGATCATTTATATAGAAAATTATATGTTTAATTAAAAACTATATTTAAAGCATTTATATTCATTTCTTTACATTAACATTTCTAATATTCAGTTTCAAATTGCAATTTTTCATCATGTTTTCAATCTCAATTTAAATTCATTAATTGAATTGAATTCAAAAAGTTCTCAGTAATACACAATCCTGCTGATAAGACTTTTAAACGATAATGATTGTTATAGCCTTGAGTTTTGTCATACATTTGAACTGAACATGAATGGGGGTTTCTCTGTTATTACTGATCTGCAAAAATGGTAATGACATGCTTGATTGCAAAACCGCTCTTAGTCTCTTGGTGAAAGGGGATTTCCTACTGTAAAGTCCCGAGGGCCCGTTGTAGAAATGTCCCAAAGCTCAGTGTAGGTAGTCACTGTTTGGGGCCCCCTGTCACCCGGGTGATAATACTCGATGCCACCAGGGCCCCCCTTGCCCCTCGATTCCCTTGGCTCCTCTCACTGCGGCACATCAGCATTCCAGTGCGCTCCGTGCCCAGCCTGCCTAACCAGGTCACCTGAGGCAGGGCTGAGAGGGGCTGAGCCAGATCCCAGACTTGGAATGAAAGGGCCACTGTTCTCTCGCTCAGAAGCAAAGTTTGAACGCTGATTGATGTTCTCTATTGTCTGCCCTGTGCCCAAGAAGAGCTGGAACAAGCAGGCCTGAAGTAATACTGATCCTTCTCACCCTATCTGAGTGCCCACAGAGGAAAGCCAGATTGGCGTATTTCAGGAAGAATCTAAAGTCTTAGCGAGGCTTCCAGTTCCTCCTACATCACAGACTAAACCTTTCTGAGGGGATTGAGTGGGTTGGAACAGCCTAAACAGCAATAAAATTTAGGCTGTGGTAGATGTAAATACCATTAGATTATGTTCACAGTTATGTTTTTAATAGTCCTGTTGACAGTGTTACTTTAGTATTGTTTGTGTACTATTATAATATTTATTACTATTTTAAATTTCCATTTTAATTTGAGTAATTTTATGATCTTTTGTCAGTTTTGTCAACTTATTTTATTTCAGTTCGCAACCAAGGCAACATCACTAAAGTTTTTCATCTAATATCTGTATTTTATTTTTATTTCAGCTTTATTTCAGTGAACAAAACTATTTTTAAGGGTTTTAGGTTTAGATAACAATGCCCGTAGAATGGGCAGATGTAACATTAATAACTAGTGCTTTGTGAACTAATAAATGATTAATAAAATGAGTAAACAAAATTGGTTACACTTTATTTTAAGGTGTCATTGTTATATATTTAAGTACTGAGTAAAATTAATTAACATGTACTTACCAAAGGGTTAGTAGGATTAGGATTTGTACTACTATAGTAGCTACATGTAACATATGTAAAAAGGACACTGTAAAATAAAGTGTTACCAAAATGTTAAATGCAATATTAGTTAAAGCTACAATATGTAAAATTTTTGTAATAAAATATCCAAAAATCACTTCCACAGTGTGATATATTTCCTGCAGTTGGGTACTTACAATATCCCAAAAGTTCTCAAAGATTTTAAATTTCAGAGAAATTCCAATTTTAAATAATGGCTCGTCCCTGTTCACTTGTCGCCTGGCTGTCAATGACGTAATATCCGTGTTATCCCTGGTTTCCGCTCGTATTGCCATAGTAACCATGGCGACAGATGTGGACAACTGCGTTAAGTCTAGTGGCACGCTCACGCTGTTGTTGTTTTGTTCAAACATTATGGACTATGGCAAGCAGACTTTGGGACAAAAGGAGAACTAAAACGAGGATCAATATCGGCGTGGCGTTTTCGTGAACTTCACGTCCGTGACAAACTTCGACTTGACAGAGACTCTGCTCGTGCATGTACTTTATTAGACAGGTGAGCAAATGTAACATAAAAGTAATCAATGTTATATAGCTCGACATGATGAAATATTAGAATATGATCAGTATGTTATTCTAATGTTGATTTAGCTTTCTGCTAGTCTCATACAGACAAACTAACACATAGAATAAAATTATAACTTTCAACACCCTCAAATGCAGTTTAGCGTGATAGTCTAGACCAAGTGAAACAGCGCTGCGTTACCTCACAAGTTTAATTCGTCTAATAAACTGACCTGTGTGAGTATTGATTCAGCACTTGCGGATAACGTTAGTTCGTTAAAATGAAATGTCCTTATTCCTTTATATCCGCGGGACTCGCGTGTGGCGCTGATATCTGTCTCTTATTAGCAATTGCGACCTGCTTCATACAACAGTCATGTTAAAAACATAAATGTATTCACTCATCCATAAACATTATTAGATCCATCAGCATGACGACAAGTTCCATATTTCCGCTTATGCGTCATCAACCTACGCCTTTGTTATTGTAAGAGACCCCTAGCGGCGAAAAAAATTACATATTGTAGCTTTCATAAATTAATAAAAAAGTAAAATGGGTTACATAGTGTTTAAAAAAAATCATGTTTAATATTAATCATTAAGTGTATCAGCAACAGCAACAACAAAATCTGACTGCAGAATGCAGCGATAACCAATCAGAATCAAGATTTCCAGGGTGCGGTTTAATGAGTGATATTGTAGCATGTCGATTGTGAAGATTTCTACATTTTAATACCAAAACGTTGTCTTAGAAGAGAATTCCAGGTGTCACTTTTCCCAATCTCTCTGCTTTTACACAGACAGTGGACATGCACAGGGAGAAGGTGGCCCGCAGAGAGATTGGCGCTTTCACAGTTGGCAAGAGGGTTTCACGCAGTCATAAGATTGTCCCCCCTGCAAAAAATAAAGAAGCCAAGCTCAAGTACTCCCGCACACCCATCTCTTTCTCCAGCCTGGATTCTGTTGGCCATGGTGTGAAGGTGAGCACACACACAATCTCATGAAGTGGGTACAGAGCTTGGTTAACCCCACATATTATGGTGCCTGCCAGAGGTACAGTGTGTTACAGTAAGTTAATTATCAAGACAACCAACCAGAATCTGCCTTAGTGCTTATGCTCAAGCCATTTGCCTTGAACAGTTTCAGTGTTTGAGGGGAAACAATTGTGTAATGTAAAAGGAAATATATTAAGTGGAACGAAAAATAAACATTAAGGTGTTTCAGCATGTAACTTTTAATTTCTTCTCTTCATAACAGTTCGAAATAAAAATCAAAATGGTAAAAAATAGAGTATCTCTTCGTGTCACACACTTGACCGCATCCTGTTATAAAGCAGTTAGTCTGACCAATTAACAGTGCACACAAACTCAGAGCAACGGCACATTCAGATTACTCTCATTTCCTACCTCCTTTACACTCCTCTTTCCCTCAAACACAAACACACATTTGGCTACCAGCCACTAAACAGCGTGGGAAAAGCAGCTAGTTTTTAATTGGTGCTACTCATGCTAAGCTAGCTCATTGATACCCTGCTAGGTCTGATTAGCATTTACCAGACTTGGAATGCAATGCACTTGCCACAGAAGACTGGTGGTGAAGCACATCCATATTTGGAAAGTCTATCACGTTAGCACACACACACCAAGTCTTACTCTGTGCATATACTCAAGCACGTTTTTCATTTGAGATGTTATTGTTTTAATCATACATGTATTATAAACAGTAAGTTTGGGATCAGTACATTGTTGTTTTTTTCAGCAAGGGTGCATTAAATTATGGTGTATCATGTTTCCACAAAAATATTATAATAAAAGAAATGTTTCTTGAGCAGCAAATCAGCATATTATTATGATTTCTGAAGGATCATGTGACACTGAAGACTGGAGTAATAATACTGAAAATTCAGCTTTAACATCACAGGAATAAAATTTGTTTCAAAATAGAATAAAATAGAAAACAGTTATTTGAAATTTCTATAATAATTCACAATATTACTCTTTTGTATTTTTTTTGTTTTTTGGTGGGGTTTTTTATCAAATAAATTAAGCCTTGGTGACCAGAAGAGAATTATAAAAATTAAAAAAAATCTTGCTGACCCAAATTTTTGAACAGTAGTATAAATAAATATAATTATATTTATTTACCTCATATTTTGCTGTAAAGCTGAAGTGTGTGAGTTCTGTGCTACCAGCATCATCAAAAAGAATTACAGAAATATGAAATGTTTTCAAACTGGTTTCCTAAAGTCCCCTATTGGAATATTAAGGGAAACAGTTAGATAATGCTAATAGAAAGGAGTCAGGGTGGTCAGGTAGATTGTTTTTGTTTTGATATTAATTAAGTTGAATCTACAAACTGCTAATCATCAGATTTGTTGTTTTCAGGATTCTGGCCAGCCACAGTTAAAAACAGCTACCATGACACGGAGCGGCAGCACGCTGAGGTACATCTGTTTGACATGTTAGGGCCTGTGCACACAGGGCGAGTGTGATTTTAGTTTTATTTAAATACTATTATATAATTTATTTATTTTTTGAATTTGCTTTTATTAAAAAAAAAATAATAATAATTTTAGTTTAAGTTTTAGCAAGTGTGTTATGTGGATTTGTCATTTTTAGGATTTAAAATATATATATATATATTTCTATTTAGCTTTAATTTATTTTTATTTCAGTTTTAGTAATTTTAGTACTTCAGCTTATTTTAATTCAGTTAGTTCCCAGGTAATACATTTCTCATTTTTTAAGTTTTTCATTTAAGATTGATGCTATTTAATTTTAAAAATATTTCTCGAGGAATTTTCATTCTGTTATGCAGTATCTACTAGTTTTTGATCACCAGTATGCATCCTGTGTGAGAATCCATTCCCACATGATCGCAGCCACCCTAATATAAACTATCATGCTAGTCATCACTTCTCCTTTTATTCTGGTTTAGATTCTCCACGAAAATGTCTCTGTTGTTCATAAAAAAGAAAATTTGGATGGAATCAGATACTCATACTAACCCCTCATTTTCAGGCCTCTGTTCCTCTTCTTTCTCAGTTAGACGGCCTTTCTCCAGGAAGTGATTTTAGTTTTGTTCTACCCACTTCCCCTCTTTGCACTGCCTGAAAGCAACAAGGCTTGCATTGTGGTAGCATTAGTTTCTCAGCACGAGCACATGAGACATGCATGTGTCTTTTTAGTGGCTTTCTGCATAAAATACAGAAGTACATGTCTAATATTAACTATTTGACAGCTCAGTATGTGTTTCTGTGTGTGTGTATGTTCATCAAGTCGAGGCAGCCGTCCTCCAGAGCCGATCCAGTGTCCTGTGGCTCCCACTCTGTCACATGGAGCGTCCCTCACCTCACTTAATGACAAGTCTATTGCGTAAGAGCAAATGAAGTGTTTTATCATTCCTGATTATAATCCTAACGTCACATCTGTATCAGTTTTCTTTACTGGATTTCTCCCGTCACCGCAGTTCGAGCTTTGGTAAAGCCGTGCCGCCCCCTGTAGTGCCCAGCTGGCCCACCAGCCCTGAAGGTGACATCATCAGCACACTGCTGGATGAAGGACCGCCCCCTCCACCGCCACTGATGGAGGCAGAGGGTGAACAGGATCACAGGCAGAAGATTGATCAACCTCCACCTCCTCCTCTTGACTTTACCAACATCCCCCCACCTCCACCCATGCCTGCTTCAGTCAATACATCTGATCCCAGCAGCCTGATAACCACTCCACCGCCTCCTCCACCAGCTCCACCTCTTGAAACAGGTTAGTTTGAGCTGATTGACAGATCAATCAACATGGCAGGACATTCAAAGGTTTCAGGAGGTTACACCATATGCCATCTAGATGTGACATGATAAAGCAAGGAGCAATACAATACAATACCAGTCAAAAGTTCCATGTGTTAACGGTACTAGTTAACTACATTAGTTAAAATGTAATAACAATGAAAAATACTTCTAAAGCATTTATTAATCTTAGTTAATGTTAATTTCAACATTTACTGATACATTATTAAAATCAAAAGTTATATGTTAATATTGTTTAACAGACATGAGTTAAAATGAACCAACAACAAACCGTTATTTTATACTGTAATAAGTTACTCGTTGTTAGTCAATGTCAGTTAATGCTAATGGAAACTAATGGGAAGATTCTTGTTCTCACCAAGGCTCCATTTATTTGAACAAAATTCACTATAAACAGTAATATTGTGAAATATTATTACAACTTCAAATGACTGTTTTCTATTTGAATATATTTTAAAATGTAATTTATTCCTGTGATGACAAGCAGCATCATTACTCCAGTCTTCAGTGTCACATGATCCTTCAGAAATCAGTCTATCTTGATATGCTGCTTAAGATACGTTTATTATTCAAATCAATGTTGAAAACAATTCTGCTGCTTTCCCAAACTTTTGAAGGGTTGTGTTACTGTGCATTAAACATTAAATATGATCTGATGGTTGTGTTTGTGTAACGTTCCTCAGCTGTTTCATGTTCAGTGTAGACTGGTTAGGACTTGAGCTGCAAGTGTAAGAGCTTACACTTAAAAACCTGTGATTTTCTAGACTAACCTACATATTATTGAATAAAACATCTAAAAACAAAAAACAAAAATGATACATTATACACAAAAATAAATAAAAAGAAAGTATGTTCTATAAGTATGCATGTAAAAATACAACCTGGTCAGTAAACATATATGGATGCTGCTGCAGTGGAGGCAGAGGAAAATAATCCAATGACAATAGTTTGAAAATAGAAAGTTCTATAGTATAATAGAATTGAATAAAGAAATGTTTTGTCTAGTGGCTGAGGAGAATGGATTTCCTCTACCAGAAGCTCCCAGTGACATGCCTCCTCCACCAGCCCCTGATGGCCTTGATCTTCCAAGCCCACCTCCTCCGCCTGATGATGAGAACTTTGAAGGTATGAAAATGTCCAAATCAACATAATATGTTTGTTCAAACGTAGTATTTTGTTTTGTATGATGCTTTGTGTCTCGCTTCAAAATGCTTTGAATGATTACATGTTTGCTCTCTGTTACAGCCAGGCTTTGCTCTTAATCTTGGTGTTGCTGTTATTTTTTTTCTGTGAGCTTTTATACTCTCTGCTCTTATTTTCACACTTGTCTCTCTCTTCTCACTCAGCTCCGCGTTCTCGCCGGTCACGAGTGCGACGCCATCCTCCTAGCTCTCGCTCTCTCTCTCTGAGGGTCCGCATGGGCCCCAGCGCTCGCTCGCTGTACACACGCTCGCTTTTTCTGCCCTCTGCTCAATCACGTAAGGCCCCGCTCATTCCTAAGACCTGAATCTTTACAGTTCATTGGTAGTTCCTCCTTTTGATGCCAAAACTGTTGATTTTTTGACATACCAAAAACATTCGACATTTCAAAGACTCTTTTAGTTCAAATCTAATCACTCTTATTATCTGGCCCTTGAAAACATCTCTTATCTGTTCATATTAGTTAAGCATTTCATTACACTTCTCTTTATGAACACCTGTCAGTCATGATACCCCCACCCCCTCCATACCCGCCTCCTCTGGCTCCGCCTGCTTCGTTCAGCCCATTGTGCAGGATCCCTGCTCGCCTAGAGCACCTGGGTAAGTGTGGCGCATTGCTGTCTGATGCTCTTCTCTTCCTTAATATTTGCCACTTCCCTTAGTCTGCTCTTCAGCGAGCCAAGCCAGCATATAATTTGACCTCGTATCACGCCATTCTGGCATGCAACAGGATCTACGCTCGATCTACATCCTCAACGAAGTTAGATCTCTCTTTTGAAAACTCAAACTCAGTCCGGTGATTTTAAAGGGATAGTTCAGCCAGAAAATTAACATTCTGTCATCATTTACTCAATATTTTAATCCAAGCCTGTATGATTTTTAGCTCCAAAAAGGACAAAAAGGCATGATATTAAGTAATCCATGCAATTTATGCACTATAGTGTTGTTAAAATAAAATATAAATATTACATGAAAAACTTGCATTTATTTTAAGTTGAAGTACTAAAAACACTAAAACTGAAATGAAAAATTTGAATATAAATACTTTTTTTTAAATTATGAAAAAAACATTTTAACGGATTACGAAAAAGTTAAAATA
Source organism: Siphateles boraxobius (assembly GCF_051911475.1). NCBI lineage: Eukaryota > Metazoa > Chordata > Actinopteri > Cypriniformes > Leuciscidae > Siphateles > Siphateles boraxobius. The sequence continues at coordinate 20,251,305 of NW_027509193.1, read as the reverse complement.
AAATGAAAATGGAAATGTAAAAATAAAAGATAATTCAAAGTATTAATAATAACCAATAACTATTAATAACACTGGTGCACTTTATTCCAAGTTATCGGAAGCCATATGATGGAACTATTGCTTTATATGTGAAGTGTGTAATATGTACTGTTAACAAATGGAATTGCAAACATGATTGTTCTTTTCAAAAATATGGACACCCGCAGGGATCATGCATTTTTATTATTTTTATCATGATTGATTGCCTGTGTGGTCTTCCATGTATTTGAAGCGGAAAATTTTTTGTTTGATGTGGCTTGTAGCGCAGAACTCACACACTTCGCTTTTGACAACAAAGGTGCATTTGCTCTAGTGTTGCCTATATGTGTTAACATTGAGTGTCGATGCACATTTAGACCTTGAGATTCCAGCACCGCCCCCATCACCACCAGTAGATGGTTTTGACAACTATGAGGATATGCCCCCTTTACCTCCCCCTATTGATTACGACATATCTGCACCAGCCGACTATTTGGAGAAAGGTAGGCTTATTGTTGACTAATTTTAGTCAAACTCTTTCTTTAGAGAGCTTAAGAATTTGCATTGTTAATCAGTATCATAATAGCAAGACTTTGGTATTTCGTAATTAGGTGTTTAAAATTACTGTATTGACATTTTAAGTTTCAGAGTTAATTTTGTACTGACCAGTGGTGGACAGTAACTTAAGTTTTTTTAAGAATCTGTCCTTTATCTGAGTATTTTTATTTTAAAGTCCCCTGTGGTGAATATCCAGTATTTAATGTTATTTATATGTCTATGTGGTGTTTTTAATATGCTTTAAGACAAACCATGGGCAAAATCATAAGTCAACACCATTGACTTGTTTTGTATTGAGTATTTTTTCTTTAAAACTGCAGTGAACCAAAGACAGTCTCAAAAACACGATTTGAAATCGCTGGTATTTCTGATGTGACAAACTACCTTATAATCAATCACGTTAACTTGTGATCGTTCAACGAGTGGATCTCTGAGCTGGTGTGAGTGAGTGTGGGCGGGGCTAATTTGCATATTTATAGAACCTAAGGCATGAAGAATTTTTTCTCAAGGAAAAAACTTTTAAATGTTTAATTTTGGTGATCAAAGAAGAGTTTTAAGGGATACAATTATTGATTACAGGGGGACTTTAAGAAACATTTACTTTAATTTTACTACATTCCAAAGCATAATATCATGCTTTTTACTCCACTACGTTTCATCAAAACATGTCGTTCCTCGTTATTTTGAACTGAAGAAATCATCACCCACCCCGGTGTCCGATTCGTGAACTGATTCTTTTCAATTAGCCTGTAAAATTGGTTCGCAAATCACATAGTACAATGAATTGGATTGATCTAATTGCATCAGTATGGGAAGGCCATAGTCAATGTAAAGCATATTGTTGATGTTTCGTCCCTATTAGTTAATGTGTCATAACTGTTTATAATCTGCTGTCATCGGTGGTTCTGCTTACTAGCCTGCGCGTTCACGCACGGCAGGCTCCGCTGTGGGGGAGGAGCTGTGTAGGGAGGGCTGTAGCGCAGCAGAGAGCAAAGGGACCTGTAAGTTGTGTTTCTTCAAATTTTCAGGCTAAGTCAACGTTTTCTCAAAACTCCCTATTGCAGCTTTAATGCGTATTAAAGCTAAAGTTATTAATTCAAGAGATGTGAGTGATTTTCTCTACCTTTTGTTGTTTGATTCGCATTAATGGCTAAATCGCCAGCAGGTTTATTACTGCTGCCCCTTTAAAACCGAGTTTAAGACTTTGACTGATGCACCATCATTTTCTCCCAACTATTTAGCTACGTCCATTTAAGACATAAACTGTGTATAAGTGAATAAACTGTGTTTAAGTGAATCTCAGAGCTGGTAATTTTGATATGTTTGTGTATATTTCATAGTTTAGACGCGCGCACGAAGGCCAAAGTTAAATATAGCCTACTTTTCTTGTCTCGTGGCAGTCCGTTTCGGAGCGCGCGCCGCCTTGTGAACAGCGTCTCTTGCGGGGATTTTTGTGTTTTTTAATAGCTCTTTTTATGATCAAACGTGTCTGCAATTTACCAACAGTAGTTGGTACATTTTACAACAATCACCAATGGTGCTGACTCTGACGGAAATGGTAGTGGGAAGGAAAGGAAGTTGCGCTAGACAGAATGTGTTGTAATGGTTTTATCCATAGACTGTAAAAAAAATAGACAAAGTGTCTGTGACGTCACCCATAGACTTTCTGAATAATGGTTTTGAGGTCGTTTACGGGGGTATAGGCGGCGCCATCTTTGAAAATCTAGGGAAGTCCTAACCCCGCCCACCTTCTGGCCAATCCATATATGGGTAAAAGGGCGGGCTTTGTGTGAGACTGAGCCGGCAGGTGGACGCGCCTCTTCAGCCAAGCAGCGGCAGCCTCAGCTATCTGTAACGTTATAAGATCGACTGGCAGACTAGGCTACTTTCTACAGTCTATGGCTACTACATTCACTGCAAAGCTGCTGAAGAGTACAACCCAAAATATATTAACACTCCAATGTGGGACATATCAGTCTATTCTTATGTTACATTTATTAATTTGGCAGACGCATTTACAGTGTTTCAAACGTCAGTTATAACCATAGGTAAAGTACCTTGGACGCTAACTTATCTGAGGCGATTTAATGCTAACTGTTGCAGTGCCACTGCCCACAAACATTGATGCTAAATAGTGCTATCTACGTGAAATAGTAGTGGAATGTCACTTACCGGACAAAATGGAGCGAAGTACTCCTACAGTGTCGGTTAGTGCAGTTTTTAGCAAAGCAACCCATTTTATGTATGATATTTCAATACAAACGTTCAGAAAGGATACAGAGGTGGTATAATGTGTTATGTGAGGAGTGTTGTGTCAGATCATGGACGAGACGTCAAATTTCAGGAATTCCACTCGGCGCAGCCCGTTATCAGCTGTCAATAAAGCTGTCAATCAAAGTTAACCACGCCCTTATTTGTCCAAAAGATCCAGCACATTTTTATCAGAACATCAAATGATTTTAAAAACCCCATTTACACATTTTGGACTTCTGTGATTTTTACTCACACACAGACATCAAGAATCAGCATATGAATCGCTACAATGGTGACATGCTTCATGGTGCAATGCATTCTGGGAGCAATGGATAAGTTTTGTATGATGCACCCAGAATGCATTGCACCATGAAGCATGTCACCATTGTTGAGATTCATATGCTGATTCTTGATGTCTGTGTGTGAGTAATAATAGCAGAAGTCCAAAATGTGTAAATGGTGTTTAAAAAATCATTTGATGTTCTGATAAAAATGTGCTGGATCTCTTGCTGTAGAATCACAGCAATAAAACAAAATGAATAACATATCACCCATATAAAACTCACACACAATATTAGTAAGTTAAGCCACTACATTATGATTATGTTCTAATCATCAATCAGTTTATAGTATCTGACTGCATTTTCTCTTGCTGTTTTCAACATAACAATCAGATACAACTGAGCAGAGAAAACTAATTTTAAAAAGTCAAGAGCCCAACTAAAGCAAACACTGATCATTACAATGATGACATCAAACCAAACTATTATTTTCAATAAATAATCAACATCTTAACCTCTGTTCATTTTCAATAAGAACTTCTGTAGACGTCTACCAGAAATAAAGTAAACCTGGGTAGTAATAAGTGAAGCTGGTAATACTGTTTGTGGAGTTGTTTAATCAGATCTTGAGAGATTTCGTGTATTTTATCTTCAGTTGATTTCATCTAAGGCTGTGACTGGAAGAAGTTCTTGTGTTTCTCTTTTCTTCAGTGATTCTGCTTGTTAACAGCAGGTGTTCATCAATAATGCTCAATCATTATTCAATCAATTAATTATCTCATTAACTCCAACACTGATATGTGTTACATTTAACAGCCTGTAGGTTGCACACTGAGCAGTGTTCATTTCATCTGGGCAAACCCATGTGGGGCCCACATGGAAACCATGGACAAAACTGGCTGGGTCCCAGTTAGATAGCCCAGGTCAAACCCATGTGGGGCCCACATGGAAACCATGGACAAAACTGGCTGGGTCCCAGTTAGATAGCCCAGGTCAAACCCTTGTGGGCCCGACATGGAAACCATGGACAAAACTGGCTGGGTCCCAGTTAGATAGCCCAGGTCAAACCCATGTGGGCCCCACATGGCTGTGCTGGCTGGGATTAAGCAGGACTGTCTGTTGTGCGCGCTGTGAGAGATCACTCTCTCTCTTTCTCTCTTCTGGACTGCGAATAGCCAAATTGCGTCACAGACAAATGGTTAAATATTATTATAGACATTGCTGGCGAGATAAACATGTTCAAGATTACCTTTATAGCAATACGTGTATTTTCTTAATTTCTCCAGTACCAGAACCGATAACGTCCAAGCTTATCAATCTTTCAAAATTCAGCCCCGGGGCCCGTTTAATACAGGGTTTCGGTACCCATCCTCACTCCCCACACACAAACACACACACACGCATTTTGAGTATATAAAATTGCAAAACAAATAAACATTAATTCATTAATATAAAATTAACTTTTTACATTTAATAATTTTATTGGAGTATTATTTTATTACAGTTTTACTCAAGCACCTGATTTGAGTATTTCGTCCACCACTGGTCATGACATTCAGAATGTAAGATAGGATATCTACAGAGACTGATTTTCCATTGTAACTCTTTTTCCTACCAAGTGGTGGCACTATATAACTACGACATAGGCAAGCCAGGTGACCTGGTCTTTCAGGAGGGGGACATCATCTACCTCACCAGCAGGACCGAGGATGGCTGGTGTGAGGGGGTTCTGAATGGAGTAAAGTGTTATTTTCCTGGCAACTATGTGGAGTCCACCGCTTAACTGGACATAAGAATCCAGAATGTCAGCAAAACAATTATTAGACATAAAAGGCATCTTGTATTTGCAACTAAAATGCCAACTAACATGCTGACTGATGTTTCCAGCAGAGAGGAGTTTGTGTGGACATGAAAAGCCTCTCTTATTTTAAAGTGTACTTTGGTCTTACATAATGATAATTGATTTCTCAGGACTTTAAGTTATAATCTAAATGTACAACATTTTAAGAAACATTTTTGTATACTAGTTCACAAAGAAGTAGATAGTGGTTATTTGTTAATTCTGTAAACATATTTGTTTAAATTGTTTTGAGTAAATAATGAAATAATATATTTGTGTAATATAATTTAGTTTTCTAATTGTAAACCTTTATTACTCATGATAAATTGATAACATTTTATTGATTCCCCAGAAAATGCAGTATGCCCCCCCCCCCCCACCCCACCCCTTTTGACATAAAAAAAAAGATTTGTTTATGTCAATTATAACTATCCACTCCTCATCTTTTTGCCCTGTTCATCCATGAAGATCTGGCTCATAAGCACCTGTAGTCTTATTATTTTAATATTTAATTCTTTTTTAGACTGTTTCATAATGTTTATTTTATGTTGATGAAAGATATTAAACTCCAAAGTTTGTCAACCCAAATGTGTTCCTCTTTATTTCCACATAAATAAAAGTTTGGAGACATTTGTAGATATCAAATAATGTTTTGGATGCTGGTCCCCACCAGGCATCTTTACTGGATTGAATAGTAAGACTTACTTGTTCAATCTTTGCCAGAGAGTACATGCTGCTTCAACAGTCGTGCCAAAACCAAAACAACACAACCACACTGTAAAAAATGATGACTTAAGCTGATACTAAACGTCATGCGTAACTGAAAAAAATAAGTTATAAGTTCACATAACTTCAATTATGCATAAAGTTTATTTACTTCATAATTTTAAGGCAATGGGTTGCAACCTGGAAATTCATGTTGATCTAAGCTTTCATTTTCAACAGGGAGAGACAATATAATGACTGTTCTTTAATGATAAATTGAGGTAAAAAGTGAAAAAGCTTTTTCTAATAAACAAAAACAAATAATGAAGAACACTTGCTCTGTGATGATTAAAATGAATAAAGTGCTGGGAAAACAATGTCCTGCTACAGGAAACACATGTGATACGTGCTGTGTCTTTAAAAACCAGACAGTCACCATAAAAGTGTTCACTATCAGCACTATAAACCCTTCCTCAGATAAGACTCTGTCTCAAATCAGAGCAGTGCACACAGTCATACATTTTTGCCGTAATCGCCTGCGTTCTTTGAGGTAAGACTTTTATTTGTTTTTCAGGCAGGTGCTTAAAAACCCGCTTGATTTAAGAAATAAGTTTGCTTGCATAAATAAAGTGTGTATGACGTTCACCTATTCTAGTAGAATATCACAGACATGTGACTGGGCTTGTATAAATATATTGATCTGTATCCTGTAGAGGGCAGAAGTTTTCGACAGTTCAAACCTTTTTTATATATTGTCAAGAGTTTCTTTTATTTTGAGATTCTCTGATTCTTTTGATCGCTGCGGGTGCTATCTTAAACACTGCTGGCAGTCAGTGAATAAAGGAGAAATCAACATGCTTTTATAGTGTCAGTAGAAGGGTTTCTTGATGGGTGTCGAAGGGGTGTGTGTAGCACAAAAAAGCGTGACCCTCACGATTTGCTATTGGCCTAAAGTTCACTAAATGTAAAAGGGTCTAGGACCAATTTTTTGTATCTCTCTTGGGACCAATGAGTTGGCCATTCCATAGATAGATGATCTTGGTGGCCCTGGCTTACAGTAAATGGCAAATTATTAATGGAAATTGACCATATGTTGTGTTTAAAAATAGTTCTTTAATAAAAAACTACTTCAGAAGATGTATCTAACCATTTGACCTGTGGATTATCTTTTACATCTGTCCTCAATACTGAACTAGGACATTTCCGGTTAGCAATCTTGCATCATTGTCTTGACTCATTAGGTTACAAAAGTTTATTATGGTGGTTAAAGACAGTTAAATATTCACATGTTCATTTTAAGACATTAAAGATAATAGGACCTGGGTAAGGATTCCAGGATCTGAATTACAAAAGAAAAAAGTTCTTTATAAGATAAAATTGATGGTGCTAAATGGTTTTTAGTTTGCTGTTGGCATTTTGAAAGATTCATCTAAAATTGTCCAATAAAAACCCACCTCTTAAATGTAAAGACTGTACTATTTGAATGAATATTAAGATCTTGCTTCTTTTATACCTGTCCAGTCTGCCATAGGATAATGTTAATGGATAATGAGTTACAACAGTTTGTGAAAACCCCATGATTTCAATGTCCCATGTATATGGCCTATTTTATTGATCACAGACCAATTAAAGCTGTCATCACAAAATGTAATTTATTTCCTTACAGAGTTGCTTCTGAATTGGCAGTTTCTTCATTGCCATGGATATGAGTGATCCTTTTATAATATTTAAGTATGTATAACTATCTCAGTCCTCTCCAAAACAGATTGCAGATTGTGATGAAACAGTCTCTGTGTGCGTGTGTCTTTATAATTCAGGGTGTCTGTAAAGTAGCCTATCTTTCTTCTGACTTCAATCTTATATTTTTTCACTTTTTGGAAATTCGTGAAAAAGCATTAGCAATTTTTTTAGTCTCATTTGGAGATTGTAAAACTATAATAATATTTCTTATGTACATGTAGCCTATAAAAGTGTACTATTGTTTACTTCTTCATTCTGGAGATGTGAAAATGGTCCATTCAGTTACTTTATATGTTCTTTATCATCACCAACATGACATCAGCACACATGCCCACACTCACTCATGCTGTCGTTGTTGTGTTGTTGTTTCAGGATCTTCGTACCTATCATAACCTTTGCTTTTTTGTCAATCTGCTGTACCGCCTTATGTAAAATGCTCCAGCGGACCCGTAAGGAGCGGCTACAGAGTCAAGCTCGAGCCGTGAATCATCCGCCTGTGTATGTCATTCCGATCTCTCGGTCCGAAGATGAGCTTCACAGGCCGCCGCGCTACAGCACCGTACAGTTCTACGAGTACGAGCCCCCTCCGGCTTATCACGAGGTAACCGTGGAGAAATTGTAGAATATTTACACCACCATTGAATGAATCTTGTCCTGAAATGTTTTAAAAGATAACGAGGATTCAAAATGTATTTTGCAGTTATGTCTGAAGCCTGAAGCCTCCCCTCTTGAACCCCCTCCTACATATTCAGAGTCTGTCTCAAACTCACCCTCACATTCATGAATCATGGTCTCAACACACAGTGTCTCAAGCACTTGGACCGGTTAAAGGAAAAATAAGAAGGGAATCTCCTGACTTTTTCCAGAGACTAGCCTACTTCTCATGCTACCTATGCAAAGTGAGGAGGAAAATGTCACAGATGTGATAAACTGTAATTCTGTTGGGATTTTGAACATGTCTTACAGGGTCATGAACCCTCACACAATAAGCGTAAGGAACTTGGTTAAAAGTTAAAATATGTATAGGTGTTTTTAGTTAATATTTATAAATTGTGCACATGCTAAACCTTTTTTGTTGACTTTGTGAAATAAAATGTGTTAATTTATAATAAATGTTGTAAATGGTTGACTTGCTCTAAATTGTATAGCTAATGTAAAATAAAATGTTGTATAAACACACTCTAAATAATATCCACTATATGTAGGCCTACCTGAAAATGTTCAATGTTAACAAGAGACAAAGACTATGTGTTATAAAAGCCATCTTTCCAACTGTCTGGAAGCTCGCTCGTCATGGTCCACATTCCACCTGAGCTCAAAGTCCAGCGCTGTTACAACAGAGGAAGCTCCACCTCCTGCATTCCCACTGTCGTTGTCCTCACTGTCCCACACAGACATAGGCCATAGACTATACATCTAATCACCATGCAATGCATTTATTACTCATAAAATGAACAATAAAATGAACCAAATGAACTACTTAAACAAAAGAAATATTTGAAATTAAAGTGCATGCACAGTTGTGCACCATAGACTGTAAAATGCACACATGTTGAATTGTCATGTTTTGTTATAATATGTAAAACCTAAAATAGAAAAATGTAACTCAATAACATTTTTATCTACCCTTTTAGTAACTTTAATTTCAGTAAAGGTTATAATTGTATAAAACCACATTGCTACCAGTTTCTCTTTTTGTTTGTCCATTTATTGATACGCTATTGTTCATACTCTGATCTACTTCCTTATACGACCTTCTAGGCTCGTATGAGCCAATCCCAGTTTCTTTAGGCCAGAGGCAGGGGAAAGCACTCGCCAATTCATCTAACCTGTATGTGTTTTTGGAATGTGGGGGGAAAACCGGAGTAAACCCACGCTGACACGGGGAGAACATCCAAACTACGCTCAGCTCGAACCAGGGACCTTCTTGAGTCACCATGCTGCCCTCATACCCTGAAAGAAAGAATATCTTTTGACCTAAGAAAATACATGATGATAATCAAACTGTATAATTTTAAAAGATTTCAGTTTATGACATGTTTGATTTTATAGGCCTATTTAAATTTAAGAGGCCTTGAATTTAATTCTCAAAACATCCCTTTTTTAGTCAAAGTATCCTAAAAAATATCATTTTTTATCATCACTTCTCGTGCCATGTAATTATGTAATTTAATGATTGTTATAATGTTATAAAAGAAGTGTCTGGGTTGTAAATGCAATGGATTTAGGGTTGCAATTGAATGTTTACTGGCACAAAGGTCTACAAAGCTAGTTCTTGTGCATAATGTCTTAAGTGAGTGGAAACAAAAACATAAAACACGCCCATGTCATAATACAATATGATAAAAAATATTCTCAGAATGTTCTGTTCTGCCATAAAATGTGGAATCATGCAAGACTTCCAGGAAATGACCAGCAGAAACACATAAAAAGCTAGCTTTTTCCCCATTTTCTTGTAGTTTACCGGATGAAATAACTGACATTTAAGTGAATGGAGAAAGTATACTGCATTTACAAAAGGAAGAATGGATTCAGTGAGGCTATTTTATTCATGGCCTATCTCTGTTTTCTCAGACCCATTGGGTCAATCAAATTAAATGGCTGAAAACTTGACCTGCTGAAAAGAAGGACTTGCTTTCAGATTGAATTATCTTTTCTTAATAAACAGTTTGACTATTACAACGATTTCTGATTTCATACAGCATCTGCAATTTTACAGCTTACATAAGAAGTCAACCCCCTATATCAGAAAAAGCTGTGTTGTCATCTCCAAACGTGCGGGAAGCTAAAACATAGTGAGCGGAGTGTACATCACTGCCGGTAACATGTAAACACACATCGGGCCTATCACTTGCATAAGAGAGTTTAAGCGAGAAGTGTTTTTTTTTTCTTCACATTTATATTTCACATTCATATTGAGACTGAGCTGTGAAGAGTATTTAGATCTAATTCATTTTTTTATTTATCGTATTTAGTTTGATCTCTTCACTGCGCTGATTTTTTGCAGAAACGTTTTTCCATGAAAAGCACATAAAAAGGTGCATTCACGGCATGTTGTAATTACCGTAATTACTTTACGTGAAAACGCTTGTAAGAGCGTTAACGTGTAAACTCGGAAGAGCTCCGACCTCTGTACACCTGACCTCAGCTGATTCATTCAGTTTGACAGTGTTTTTAGTTTAATAGACAAGCATAATTCCCGTCTATGATAATTCCAAGTCTGAGGACGTAAGCAGCTCCGTTCGTAGAACGTCACGTGTTGTCATCTCACAATTACAGTCATTACGACATGGCGTGAACGCAGCCAGTGGAGTTTACATTTTTTTATCCGTTTTTGAATATGTTTTTGTTACATGAAAAGAACCTTTACTGTAATAGAAATACAGATAGAGAAACTAAAGGTTTCAGAATAAACACCGCGGTGAATCTAGGCAATCGTGAAACAGTTGTGTCGCCATCAGAGATCGTGCAGTCGCTCTTGAGAAGCCGAACCGGCTTAGTCAGCCGTCTGCTGTCGAATTGCTTTTGCGGTACTTTGATGCCATACATCATAGTGACAGGGCGTCGGCGCTGTCTCAAGTTGGACAAAATACTTGTTTGAGATGTGCCTTGCCTCGCCTGAAATGTCCACGGGATTCACGCTTGTGCACGGTGTTGCTAATAAACTGGATGTCATTTTAAGTTCTGTTGCTTTTATAGGTAGGCTACTGTATGAAAATAAATATAATGAACAAGACACTCAAAGTAGGCTACTTGATATTTAATTCCATTCCAAATACGTGTTTATCAATATTTTTTTCTTTAATACAGACATATGCGGGTTGTTTTTTGTTTTGTTTTGTTTTTTTAAATACATTTGCATTACCCATAGACATCGCACTGTCAGAGACACATTTCTAACCGGCATGCACCTCACGCTGTTCACCGGTGATCGGTTCTGTGCAGATAAGATTCTTGCTCATCTCAAACAAGCCTAATGTCTAACATGCACTGCTCAAATATCCTGCAACATCTCGACAGACCTGGGACTTATGCAAGGATCTTATTTGTGGACTTCAGTTCGGCCTTCAATACCATCATGCCTGATCTTCTCACAGCCAAACTGATCCAGCTCTCCATACCATCCTCGATCTGTCAGTGGATCACCAGCTTCCTGACGGACCGGCAGCAGCGAGTGAGACTGGGGAAACACACATCCAGGACTCTCACCACCAGCACCGGAGCCCCCCAAGGGTGCGTTCTCTCCCCACTGCTCTTCTCCCTGTACACTAATGACTGCACTTCTAAAGACCCCACTGTCAAGCTCCTGAAATTTGCAGACGACACCACTGTCATCGGTCTCATCCGAAACGGTGACGAGTCTGCGTACAGACTGGAGGTTGAACAGATGGCTGTCTGGTGCAGTTATAACAACCTTGAACTGAACACGCTCAAAACAGTGGAGATGATCGTGGACTTCAGGAGGAACAGCTCAGCACTCCCCCCACTCACCATCATGAACAGCACTGTGGAAGCAGTGGAGTCATTCAGGTTCCTGGGAACTATTATCTCTCAGGACCTGAAGTGGGACAATCACATTGACTCCGCTGTGAAAAAAGCCCAGCAGAGACTGTACTTCCTTCGCCAGCTGAGGAAGTTCAACCTGCCACAGGATCTGCTGATTCAGTTCTACTCAGCCATTATTGAGTCTGTCTTATGCACTTCCATCACTGTCTGGTTTGGTTCAGCTACCAAATCAGACATCAGGAGACTACAACGGACAGTCCGGACTGCGGAGAGGATCATTGGTGCCCCCCTGCCAAACCTCCAGGACCTGTACTCTTCCAGAGTGAGGAAGAGAGCAGGTAAAATCATCACAGACTCCACTCACCCTGGACACAACCTGTTTGAACTGTTACCGTCAAGACGGAGACTCAGATCACTGGCCACAAGAACGTCTAGGCACAGGAACAGTTTCTTCCCACAGGCCATTTCCCTCCTGAACAGTTAACATATCTCCCAAGGCATATGCCTTTAAGTGCAATATTCCCACTGTTTAGTGCAATATCTTAAAAATTCAGGTGATATTTATATTTATTCATACTATTCAAAATACTGTAAATATGTTCATAATCTGTATCTGTAAATGTTTATTCTGACAAAACCCAACTGTGACCATATATTTTTTATAGTATTTTCATAATTTTTTTTACAATTTTATTTGTAGAATTTGTATTACTATGTTTCTTGTTGTATCTGTATTTGTATATGTGCACTGGAAGTTTCAGTACCTAGGAAAATTCCTTGTGTGCAAACTTGGCAATAATGCTCTTTCTGATTCTGATTCAAGTGGTGCTCACTGCAGAGTCAAATGACGTCCAGCTCCACCTCTCTGGGATGCGTTTCCCGAAAGCATCGTTAGCCAACTCGTTATCAACATCAACAGTTCAACGCGTCGGTGTTTCCAAAACCATATTTCCAACGCACACTAGCAAACAGAATCGAAAAATTGTGTGTTTGGAACGTCAGCTCTCGACGATTGTGGCATGATGTGGACTTAATAAATCCTATCTTGAGCAAAATAGGCTTAGTAAGCGGACATTCAGTAGCCTATCTATATATTTTATTTCGTATACAAATGTAATTTAGCCTACATCAATTTAATTTGTCAAAAGATTTAAAGCACCGATGACCGATCCAAAGCATTTCATCATCTAATAATCATAAAGCTCTTAAGACAACAAACTTGTTTCAACGTTAATTTATTTCATTAAAGTTTTCTGTTCTGTTTTTTTATGTGTAGGCCTATAGACTATAACCCACATATAGCCTATGTAGTCTATATGTGATGCTTTGCTGTCTTTATCATTTCGTTGTATGTAATTTTTACATTTTTGCCGTAGCCTAGGCTACTTATATTTTTGATACCTTGGCATTAATAAAATATAAAGAGATATAGAAGAGTGCGCATGTGCATAGCTACGTGCTCTAGTAGCCTAAGAACAAGCCCAATTTAGTGTGGAGCAAAATAACAAAGAAAAATGAGAATTAGTCCTCAGATGCCATGTCCGTAATTTATAGCAAAACATAATTCGATCTCAAACGGATTCATTAAAAAATAAGTAGGCTACTCCACCTTCACCACGTAGGCTACCTGCGTGACATCATTAACCAACGTGGTTGAACAACAAAATTGCGACACTACGATTTCGGGAAACAGTCGTGACGAGCTAGTTGATTTCTTCAACGATGCGTCGTACGTTAAGTTCAGCAGCGAGTTCGTTGTACCGTACGGGACGCACCCCAAGACTATTTGACATACAGCCGCGCTGAAATGGTAGGCCTATATTGGGACAAACACCGTCCTCTGGTGGTGAAACGGATCAAAACAAAATCATGAGAAAATTAGAAAATAAATTATGTCTGGAAAATGTGACTATGATAGAAAAAAAGCAGGAAAAAAACGAGCTGACCTGAATTTAAGCTAGATTAGTCAGTTCATTATTATGTCTCAATTTCAGACAGAAAAACACACGGAATTACCATATCACAGACAATAGGAGTTATTTCTACATTTAATCTTAAGTAATTCTGAAATTTCTTACTCAAAAATCCCTTCATATCTCTAAACAACTTGCTGGTTTATATGGATGTGCTATTTTAGTGGAATTTAGCAATGAGTGGCAGAAGCACTTAAAGCCAGAAAACGACTGGGACTTGCAGAAATACCACAATGGCACTTATTAAAGTAAATCTAAATTCCTCACTAGGTCATATTTGTTTGAAAATAAGGTATTACCTCTGTAATTTTCTGAACATGATAATCCATTTATTCAGAATTATGTCTGGTTCTTGCCTGTATGTCAGTGTCAATTTAGACAGTTACGTTCACCCATCAGCAAAACAGATTTAAGCCAGTAGGTGTATAAAATGCTGTCAATAGCTTTAGGGGATTTTGATGGGAAAGTCGTGCATTAGTCATTCATTTTTTCACACATTATTTACCCAAACATTTTATTTCAGATATCAGGCAATTTACAGAGTGTTATTCTAATCATACACTGATTTTGCAAGTGAAACATGACTACTACAGTATCTGTCTCTAGCTTATTCCATTATCTGATATGTAGAAAATGTAATATCAATATCAAAACTAAAATCCAAATACCTTACACCTATATAAACAATAAAAAAACAATAAATAAATAATAGCTGCCAGAATTCAAACCAAATACTATTGGCATGAATGGTAATCGGTGATTATTAATTAACACTTGAATTATGTTTGTTCATAATAAAAAAGTAGAGAGGGTTTGCTTATAAGAAAAAGAGATATTTTCATCCAATAAGCATATACAGCATTATAATAAATATGTAACAATGTTTTAAGTGAATAAGATCAGATACACAGATGCAGTGACAACATTTTACACCAACAGCATCCTCATAGATATTAACATAAAGGTCTTAATGTCATGCTCTAGCACTGTTCTTGGTTTCAATTCACAGATTCATTTCTAATTAGGGTGTAAACCTGATGTTTGGTCCTTCAACTTAAAAAAATAAAATAAATTATTGCCACATTTTCATGTAGGCTGGTATATGTAAATATAGCTGACTAAGGTTGATATGGTGAACAAATCTACAAAAACAACCATCTGAAATCAATTCACGACTGCATTCAGTGACACCTTTCTGCACAGTATTATATTATTATAAATATTATCCGCCTGCTGATTCTATTTCTCATGCCCCCATCAGTATGCTCTCAGTGTCTAAATAGGATCACATTTCTATATATTCCTGCCCAAAATCTTAAAAAAAGTACTGTAATGTGGATGTTTAAGAAATAAACTGTACAAAAGTCATGTGCCTGACTTGATAAATTTACTTCAGTTGCAAATCTGCAATAGACTTGTTTTCAGAGAATATACATTATCGTTCAAACCTTTGAACATTTTATTTTTGAAAGTAGCCGATTATGCTCATCAAGGCTGAATTAATTTGGTAAAAATACAGTATAAAGAGCAATATTGAAAATATTATTACTGTTTAAATATTTTTGTGGAAACAGTGATACATTTTTTCATTCTTTGATGAATAGAAAATTTAAACAGCATTTATTTGAAACTGAAATATTATGTAACATTATAGATGTTTTTCTGTTACTTTTAACCAACATAGTGCATTCTTGCAGAATGAAATTAATTTCTTTCAAAAACACTTAACTTTTGAACTTTATTTTTTTTATTGAATATATTGTTTATATTTTAAAAAAAAGGTTTAAACATAAATCTAACAACATTTTGAGTTTATGCTTTAAATTACAAAAAACTATTTGCTAATGGGGTATCAAATTATTAATGATTAAAGATATATTCTACAAAATATAGTTTTATCTTACACAATTTTGTGTCTGAAGTAAATTTATCTTATTCTTTGAGGGATTATTTTTACAGGACAAAAAAAAACACATTAAGACTAATATTTTTCGTATGTAAAATTCAAAAATGTATCTTTACTTTCAAAATGAGTTTGAACAGAAATGTAAATACTCATGCTGTAAACAAAAAGATTTTGAGACATAGACTGTGGCTCAATCCTGACACAAGATTTTCTGGTTTTGAGGTTTGTTTCAGGATGTGCTTGGAGAGGGTAGATGGTGATTTCAGAAACACACTCACATCTGCACTCATATAAGAAACAGATCTCTCTGATCAGTGTACACCCTTGGAACGAGGTTGATGATATAAACCAGTTAGCACTGATATAAAGTGTCACACGAAACATACAATAGCTGCTATACTGAGCTCTAAAAGACCCACCCAACCGGAACCCACTGCTGAGTTCCCTTTAACTGCTCTAAGGCGGATTTGAGGGTCCTGTACGCCTGTTCCAAATCGTCGTTCACTATGGTGAGGTCGAAGTAGTGTCCGTACACTCTTTGAATCTTGGCACTCTCATCCACAGTCCTCTTTAGCTCTGTGTCCTGTTAAAAAGAGACATTTTTTAGAATGGTAAAAAAACAGATTTTTTATAAGAACCAAGTTTAGTAAACAGCTACTGTGGAACTTACTGTTCGTAGTTTGGTCGCCACTCCTGACTCAATCCCAGATCTGTTTATGGTCTTAAGCACCTCAAACTCGGGGGCTTTGATGAACACCACATACGGCAAAAACTCTGATGTCCTGAGGACTTTTAAGGACTATGGGGGAAAAATATCAGAATCAAAACCTGGTTTTCATGCACTACTACAAAACTAGGTTAAAAAATACTACAAAACAAGATTATAGAAGAACCATTTGGGGTTTAAAAGAACCGTTTTCTTTTTAGAATGAACAACATTTTAATAATCAAAAGAACCTTTCGCCACTGTAAAGAACCTTTCGCCACTGTAAAGAACCTTTCGCCAATGTAAAGAAACTTTCGCCAATGTAAAGAACCTTTCGCCACTGTAAAGAAACTTTCGCCAGGGTAAAGAACCTTTCGCCACTGTAAAGAACCTTTCGCCACTGTAAAGAACCTTTCGCCACTGTAAAGAAACTTTCGCCAATGTAAAGAACCTTTCGCCAATGTAAAGAACCTTTCGCCAATGTAAAGAACCTTTCGCCACTGTAAAGAACCTTTCGCCACTGTAAAGAAACTTTCGCCAATGTAAAGAACCTTTCGCCACTGTAAAGAAACTTTCGCCAGGGTAAAGAACCTTTCGCCACTGTAAAGAAACTTTCGCCAATGTAAAGAACCTTTCGCCAATGTAAAGAACCTTTCGCCAATGTAAAGAAACTTTCGCCAATGTAAAGAACCTTTCGCCACTGTAAAGAAACTTTCGCCAATGTAAAGAACCTTTCGCCACTGTAAAGAAACTTTCGCCAGGGTAAAGAACCTTTCGCCACTGTAAAGAACCTTTCGCCACTGTAAAGAACCTTTCGCCACTGTAAAGAAACTTTCGCCAATGTAAAGAACCTTTCGCCAATGTAAAGAACCTTTCGCCACTGTAAAGAACCTTTCGCCACTGTAAAGAACCTTTCGCCACTGTAAAGAACCTTTCGCCACTGTAAAGAACCTTTCGCCACTGTAAAGAAACTTTCGCCAATGTAAAGAACCTTTCGCCAATGTAAAGAACCTTTCGCCAATGTAAAGAACCTTTCGCCACTGTAAAGAAACTTTCGCCAGGGTAAAGAACCTTTCGCCACTGTAAAGAAACTTTCGCCAATGTAAAGAACCTTTCGCCACTGTAAAGAAACTTTCGCCAGGGTAAAGAACCTTTCGCCACAAAAATTCCATGGAGGTTCTTCATGGAATTATAATGCCAATAAAGAACTTTTATCTTTAATAGTTTATAGAATCTCATCAATTTTTAAAAAGGTCAGAAGACCCTTACCTGTGGGTTGACATCCAGGATGCAGATGCGTCCAGCCTCAACTACTTCATGGATGGAGTCAATCTTGGTGCCATAGAGGTTACCATCATATTCACCATGTTCAAGATAGTGACCAGCTTTAATATCAGCTTCCATCTTACTCCGGGATGTGAAGGCATACATCATATTCTCTCCGTCTGCTGATTTGAGCTTCCTAGAGGTGTCTGCGGACATTGATACAAGAACAGCCCAGGGAACATCAGATAATTCTTTATTTTCTGTTTATTACCAGATTAGTGGCACAATTTCTCCAAAGAACAAATTCTCACACTAAAGGGAATACAACATTTACACGGGATGTCCCATTCAAACAGCAGCTTACAGTAGAGTCTCGAATACTTGCCTGTACAAATGAAAGTAGATGGGCTTTATGTTCACAGAAGTGGCTTAGCAAGAATTCCAGACTGACGCTTTAGTTAACAGTCATAAAGTGCGAGATAAGATGCGAGTAGCTAAACGAAACATAATATTTGAAACCAGTTTATGGTAGAAATGTTAAACGACTGACAGGGATGCTAACTAATAAACTTGTGTCTAATTTCACCATTTTGAATTGAAACTAGCCCTAATAATTTACATGATTCATGTAACCGTTTTTATCACATAAGGCATAACTGTTATTATAATTTTTTTTTAATTCTTAAAATGCATGCCTCCAAACTCCCCTAGCAAGCTTCCTTTTGGGACTCTTCAAAACCCTGCGTATGACCCTGGTCTGAACCCTCCTAAAACGGAGAATTGCACCCGATATACCCCGACAAGACTTACAGGGGACGGTGGTGCCGTAGTGCTGAGGGTCTGACACTAGCAGCTTATTCTTCAGGCTTCGTCGGCCCACTCCAGGTGCACCCATCAGAATCAGAGTCTTCCTGCGAAATGGAGGGACTTTTGCAACCTCCTCATAGATCAGTAACTCATGCCTGTCAAAATCTTCCAGAGAATAAAAGAGAAATAAATCACATAACAATACCAAATTTGTTGAGTGTTGAGTTTCAAAAAACACAAGATATGCTTTCGAAGAAAAAGAAAACCTAACCTGCATTTTTTGTAGTCAGGTACATCATTTTCTTCTTCTTCTTGCCAACCATTCCAGTGCAGAGATTGGCTGCAATACACCGTGATTTTATTTTTAGATAAAAACATTTACAGCATTATCAAATCTTAACTAAAGTTTACACTTTTACGGTTTGCACTGCTGTATGAATGTTTGATAAGAGCAGTAGTGCGAAGTCATTGGTCTGAAGGAGAATTGGAGTTAAGCCAGAGAGCCAGAGAGCCAACCGCTATTCATGCACTAGAACGCCGTTGTCTTGGCTGTTTTCAGTTTTTTGTTTTTCTGCTGATCTGCCCCACACTTTGAGAACCACTGGATTAGAGGATTAGACATAGTAATGGTTCATATTAAATCCACCAGGGGGCAGTATACACAATCAACCATTAAGTAGGGTAGAATTGTACTCGGTTACTAACGTAACCTTGGTTCCCTGAGAGTAGGGAACAAGTATTGCGTAGCTATACGGAGTGGTAAAACTCCTTTTCTCGAGAATTTTGAAGCCATTATTTTAAAATGCAGTGCAGCTGCACAGCTAGCACAGAGCAGAGCGTCTAGCTCGATCATTTGCTGTGCTGCAGCAACTGCACGAACCTATGGTGAGGTGGCTGAGACGCGTGAACCAATCTGGTTGCTTCGCACCCAGGGTGCATCAGACCGGCCAAAGAGGGCGTGGCTTATGCCAATATAAGCAGACCATTCCGCAATAGAATCAGGTTAAATCGACTGAAGCGACAGGCAGGTGTAATACCACGGCAGGCTACGCAATAATCGTTCACTACTTTCAGGGAATAGGGGTTACTTTAGTAACCGAGTACGTTCCCTTTCGAGAAAGTTCACTTCGTATTGTGTAGCTATATGCAGTGGGAACCCATTTTAAAACGCTTTGCTATTAGCAAGCGACTTCGCTCTGAACCTGAGGCTAAGTGGGCCGAGGTCAACAGTAAAGTTTGAAAGTCACAATTTCCCCAGGACCAGACAAAGGTCGGGCCCTTTATTAAGGTATAATGTTTCAGAGAGTCGGGGCCCTCGGGCTGAGGATAGAAAGTACCCATGCCTGCAGAGCAGGGACCTCTAGGTTATAGAATCTCACAAATGTGGACAGTGAGGACCAGCCTGCCGCCGCACAGATGTCTTTGATTGGTACACCACTGGACCAAGCCCATGAGGAGGCTGTGCCAGTGCAATGAGCTCTAACACCTATGGGGCATTAAAGGCCCATGGAGGTGTAGGCTAGAGAGATAGCTATCTAAAGTCTCTGTTTTGTGACCAGCAGACCCTTAGTGTGGCCACCGAAAAAAACACACAAAGAGCTGTTCCAACTGTCTGAATGTGGTGGAGCGCTCCAGATATGTGACGGCCATAGCGGCTTTTCACGCCCCTGTGGCCGGCCATTCCACGGGGAAAAGTGACATGGTCATTCGTTTCCTCCAGCTGCTGGACGCGAGCAGTCCAGCAGCTCCTGAAGAAAGGAAAGTACTTCAGGTACTTCACATATGTGTGGGTCTATGTTTCGTGCACACCAGCTTGCAAACGCTGTCCTCTTGAGGGCATAGAGGCATCTGGTAGATGGTGCTCTAGCTTCAATCATGGTATTTTGAACTCCTTCTGGGAGGTTGCTCGGCACTTGCTCTCCCAGATCCGCTCGATGACCTGTAGGAGCATCGAGACCGGAGGAAATGCATAAAGGGGGCGGCTGGGCCAGTTGTGGGGAAGCGCGTCCCTTTTCTTAAAAAAAATATTGGGCAGTGAGCATTGTCTTCTGAGGTGAAGAGGTCAACCTCTGCCTTGCCGAAGGTGCTCCAGATCATGTGAACCATTTGAGGGTGGAGAGATCATTTCCCTGGGGGGACATTGTCTCTAGATAACATATCCGCATCCTGGTTCAGAATGCCCAGCACGTGCACTGCCCTTAGCGAGTGCAGGTTGGCATGTGCCCAAAGGAGGGGGAGTCTGGCCATAGCGTCCAGGCTGGCCGATCTGAGGCTGCCCTGGCGAATTATATAAGACATCACCGACATGTTGTCTGTGCGGACCAGGACGTGGTGTCCCGCCAGATCTGGGAGGAAGGTTTTCAGGGCTAATTGAACCGCTCTCATTTCGAATGTCTTCAATATTCTCGGGAAAAGGAGTTTTCCCACTGTGTATAGCTACACAATACGAAGTGAACGTTCTCGAAAGGGAACGGTCTCGGTTACTAATGTAACCTGGGTTTCCTGAGAGTAGGGAATGAGTATTGCGTAGCCTGCCGTGCTATTACGCTTGCCTCACGTGCTGTCAATTTAACCTAATACTTTTTTTCAGCAAGGAAGCATTAAATTGATCAAAATTGACAGAAAAGACATTTGTAAAGTTTCTTGAGCAGCAGATAAACATATTAGAGTAATTTTTGAAGGATCATGTGACACTGAAGACTGGAGTAATGATACTGAAAATACAGCTTTGCCATCACATGAATAAATTGTAATTTTGTAATAATAATAATAATATATAATGTGACTACCAGTCAAAAGTTCAGAGTAATTAAGATTTTTTTTTAATTAATCAAAAATATATTAATATAGGGAAACAGTAAAACTGTAAAATATTATTACAATTAAATAGAACTTTTTTCTATTTCAATATATTTTAAAATGTAATTTATACCTGTGATGCCATTATGCCAGTCTTCAGTGTCATGATCCTTCAGAAATTTTTCTGAAATTATTAATTAATCCATATATTTCTATACCTGCTGGTGACAGCTCAACATCTCTCTTCACAAAAGCTTTCCTTTTCTCCTCCAGAAGTTGACTGGGAATCAGGCCAGCACTGCCTCCCTCTACACGACGTGCCTGCAAAGAGATATATTACTCTAATGTACAACTTTAGGAGGGTAATATTGTTGTATCATTGTTCAATATCATAAACAAGCATATTTTTATGTGTGTTTGTTAGAAATTCCATCGACTGAAATTTTAAAGAGATATCTTACATTTTAAATAAAAAGAAGATGAGACTTTAGGTCCTTTCAAAGTTAATAAACTATCTGGCATGTCTTTTTAGCACAAAAATATTGTAGTGCGACTAAGGCCCTGTTTACACCTGGTATTAAGATGTGTTTTGGTTGATCACAAGTGGACAACGCTAAATGCATGTGTAAACAGGGTCTAAATCGTTTTGAGCTTGTCCACTTTCCACCACTTCCAGAGGTAGTCGAAAACATTTTGTCCGGAAAAATCATTGATGGCCGGATTGCTTTCGTAGTGTAAACACTCATGTGGTCGAATGCAATCGAACGGCTACAAAAGATCACATACTCTCTGCCTACTGACCTAATGCATAAACATTATTTGAAGCGCGCTAGCCAGACATGATTTAAACTTTGGCTGGAGACCCAAGTTTGGTTTCAAGATGAAAAACATACCAAGCACAAAAGCTGCTGCTCTCTGTAAGTTCTTCTATTTTATCTGGTCGTGTTTATATGTAAATCGCATGACCTTTTTTCATCTATTAGATCGAAAGATCTGAAAAAGTCCCTACACCCGCCCATAGATGCTCCCCTCAAAAAAATCAGGACAGAAGTGGTTGAAAGTGGACAAAAGAGACGGATTAAAATACCAGGTGTAAACGGGAATGTGTCTCCCTCGACTACTTGATGTGATCGACCAAAATGCATCTTAATAGCAGGTGTAAACCAGCTTAAGTTGACCAACCAACCTGCCACCAGTTGACATCTTCCTGGTTCACAATCTGCAAAATGTCTCCACTTAAGAACATCAGTCCCGCCTCCTTGCAAGGTATGAGGTTGTCATTGGCAGGGTCATAATCAAAATGGCACTTTACAAAAACCTGTAGAGACAAGGATGAGAGTGATCCAGACTGAAATATAGTTTACATTAAAGTGACTATTTTATTAGAAAATTGAAAATGATTCAAAAATATATATATATACAAAATTAGGTCAGTTTTCAAAGAAGTTATTCAAAAGCCTTTAACCTAAAATGCCCAGTCCTATATGAAAGTTAAAATGATACACCCCATCAAACAACCATATAAATGTAGTCTGGACAGCTGCTGATAAGATCAGGAGGTGGATAGTCGAACACTGCTGGAAGAGTCTGCTGAGACCGTCTACTCTATAACATGCTTCTACCTTCCAGCTCACGATCCTGTCTGATCTCATAGTAAACACATCTGGCTTTAACTGAGAGCGACTCATGGGACTCACTCAATGTCCCGTTCTGTATTTAGGGGGAGGGGATGGTACCTGTCTCGGGGGATGTGGCTCCTGGTAGCTTGGAAGGATTTTGAGCACCACACTGCCGCTGGTCTCCTGCAGCATCTCCTGCAGCACACGAGGGTCGTCGCCCACCTCTCTCCCATTCACCTCTTTGATGATGTCACCCACGTGGAGCAGACCCTGCTGGTCGATCATCCCCCCGTGGAGAATACGTGCAATCACCAGCTCTCCGTTCTCAATACGGAACGTCACACCCTGACACAACAACATGACATGAAGTCAGAAACTAGTGGTCAAAACACTGCAAGCACATTTTGAATTCGAGCAATGAGTTTCCATGACTTTACCATGACGTTTTTATATTAATTTACTATCTTAAAGCAGAGCATACCAACAAAAATTGTATATTCACTGTAAAATTTCATATAATAAATATTTTTAGAGTAAACATTTTTAAACAATAAAATATTAATATTTTCTAAAAGTAATTTTTAGAGCAAGCATAACTATGAATTTCATTTAATCCTATTGTTATGCTCTGATCAAAAATATAATATTAGTATTATAATATAATATTATAGTTTAATAAAATATTACTATTAAATGGAAATATATTTATTTAATATATACATTAATATACAATGTAATTATTACAATGGACATTTTCTATATGAAATCTATTTTCAATACATAATGTGCATTAATCTCATATTAGGGAACAAAGCATAAGCATTTATTAGTTTAATCCTTTCATTATGCTCTTCTCTAAAATATAATATTTGTATTATAATTTAATATAACATTACTATTATATGTAAATATTATAATATCATGAATAATTACATAATTTAATTACTATACAATGTATATTCACTACAGAAAATGTGTATAATGTTTATTAATCATGTTTTAGAGCAGAGTATTACTATAAATTTAATTTAATCCCATCATTATGCTGTGCTCTGAATGATATTACTATTAATACAATACAGACATTTAATGTATATTAATCGCATATTTTAGAGCAGTGCATGACCATACTATTTTATTTAAACATTTTGTTTAATATAATATTAGTATTATCATTTAATATAACATTATTACAAATTATACACTGAATGTAGTCTCACCAAGTGCTCTCCAGCCACTTTGCGGATGCCCACCATCCGGATGGCATCAGCTGGCACGGGTACGCTGTTGATGGGCGGCTCCATGAAAGCGCAGGGGCTTGGGGGCGGAGTCTCACACGTCTGAGAGGCCACAGAGTCGTGGGTCTCCAACAGAGACTGATCATCACAAGCATAGTGTGTCAGGCATAAATCAGACTATGTATTACTCTCGTTTCATTTCACAGGTTTGTGGAGCTGCAGCTGTGTACCTGGAAGTGCGGCTGGTTGAGAATGAGTGACAGCTCTGCGGCGGTGTTGCTGCGGTGTGTAAAAGGGCTCAACTCTCTGAGGATGTCCTGCACCAGCTCCACATTATTGTCCCTCACGGCCTCCAGTCGTGTCTCCTCCAGACTCTCTGCACTCTGGGAGATCATTCAAGTTTTAAACAACATATTAATCATCGGCTATTAGTTTGCTACTTTTGCTTTTGACAACTATGTGTGTGTGTGTGTGTGTGTGTGTGTGTGTGTGTGTGTGTGTGTGTTTCAAATTTAAATTTAAAGTACTTATGTACATAGAATATTGCCAAAGCATTATACGTAGTAATGACAAGAAAAAAGAAAATGTACAATGTTACAATACCCAAACAGCCACTTAATAAATGGGATAATGAACAGTTTTTTTAAATTTATTTTTGGCATGTTTGGGTCTGGAATTGCTATACTGTATGCAGAAGGAAAACTGACCACAGGGCTCTCCATGATACCCTTGAGGAAGATGAGGTCCAGGTCATTGGCAGTGGCAGAGCTGGTGCTGTCACTCAGTGTGTCCAGCATCTGCGGCACTGCTTCATGGGGGGGGGGGGGGGGGACATGATTACAATCTGTTCTAATCTCACACAATCTGTTATATACTTAAATCTTCACATATGGGCAATATTAGGAATTGTTTTAAAGCCCAGCTCAACATGAAATATGAAATTGTAGTGAATCCGTTTAGGGTTTTTTTTGCCAGGCATTTGCCAGTTTTTCCAGAACACTACTTTTTTGTCAGGCCAGTAAGAAAGATTTCTTGAACTATGCTTTCAACTACTGAAATTTGACTGGGAGTGTATATGATGTAGAGGGTTTACGCAAGTATGACCTTTTCACAGCTCACAGCCCCTTAATCTATGAATCTATTTTTTCAGAGTCACACAGTATGTATTAGCAGACACTACAGGGCAAGAAAATGTCAAGTGGACAAAAAAATATGGTTCTATTTTACTGTTCTATTTAGAACTGTATCGTCTTGAAGAACCCTTTATATGCTGAAATGGTTCTTTGTGTTAAGAGTTCAGGGTTCTGTCTCAATTGGAAGAGACAAACTTTAACTCTAAACTCAATTATGTATTTCAGATGCTAATGAAGGACGCAAAAACATCATAGGGGATTGTGAAGATATTTCACTGGAACTTGGTCTTCATTACATCAATATTGTGTTCAATGTCAATGCTATTTAATATGAATGTATTCAGCTATCAAATGTTGTTAGAGCAAGGTCATTTTTGCCACAATGTGCCATGTCAATAAACAATAAATGTACCTAATAGAAACAACATGTGGGGGTTTATTTTTTTTAATGTAAGATCCAAATAGAGGCAACAAGATATTACAAGACCAGGCAGATAAAGGACTAAAAAAATATTAATAAATAATATATAAAAAATAATATGAATAATACTAACAATTATAGTACTAATATACTAATATTAATGAAACTAAACTATTGTTAAAAATTAGGACCTTTATAACACTTTCAAAGCATGATTCCCCATGGAACCTTATAAACAGGGTTCTATTTAACAACAAAAATGGTTCTGCTATTGTTACAAGCCAAAGAACCCTAATTTGGTACTGTTTAGAAGCAAGATGCAGGGCATGATCTCACTAAAGCTGTGTTTCCCTGCTGTGTCAGCCATCTTTGCCACAAGTGTGTCCATGTTTACAGCGCCAGGAAAATCCTCACCACAATTAAACTACCTTCAATGATTTTGTATTTCATCTATTCTGTAATTCATATTGTAGTCTGTACTGTTTTGGCTCGACTTCAAATTCTTTGAATCAACACTAGTGTGCTGTACTGATGCT